>NC_141701.1:58909487-59509487 GCF_971803275.1 Cyanistes caeruleus | reverse complement strand
CATTCTGGTTTCAGTTCCAAGATAACTTAATGTTCTTTAGGGCTGGAAGAGAACATAGTTTCATTACAACTGCACATATTATGGGTTTTGTATGAAATGAGCATCTCAAGGCAAGGGAAAGAAAGCAGCATTGTTCCAGGGCTGTTTTTCACAGGCCTGTATTCATATCTCATCCTTGTTGTTTGCAGGAGAGGCAGATGTGAACCAGAACAATGGGAGCTCCACGAAGAGCCCAGCGGTGACAGACCCCAAAGGCACAGCAGACCCGAAGAATGCCTGGCCCGAGGCCAACCCAGCTGACAGGACTGGTCGCCCCCACTTGATCCGCCTCTTTTCCCGAGATGCCCCAGGAAGAGAAGACAACACCTTCAAAGATCGGCCCTCAGAGTCAGACGAGCTACAGACCATCCAAGAGGACAGTGCAGCAGCTTCAGAGAATTCGGATTTGATGGCTTCACAAAAACGCTCCTCTTTCCGGCACGGATCAAAGCTGGCATCTGCGAGCACTATAGACCATGCCAGACACGGATCCCCACGGCACAGAGACTCGGGTCTGCTCGACTCGCTGGGCAGATTCTTTGGAGGTGAAAGACACGTTCCCCGGCGGGGCTCGGGCAAGGTGAGCTCTGAGGAATAGAGAACCGCAAGGCTGCAGCAAAATACAGTACAATTAAGGAGGAAGGGTGGGTCTGAAAGGAAGGTCTCACTGCTATGAGGCAAGAGTTGACCTAGCCAGCAGGCTGGTACTTGTAATATAATGCTTGGCTTTAAACTGAAAACAGCAACAGCAACAAGTCAAAGATCTGGGAAACAAGAGGAGCTACTCTGGGTAGTAACAAGGAGTATTAGAAATCCAGGGGGCTCTAGAAACATTACCGGGAGGAATTTTTATGAGCATTTAATGTGGTGTGTTGTATGCATTTCAATGCTGTGCCATTTAGAGAAACTTCGGTCTGCTTTTGTGTGTTGCTTTTAAATATTTGCAAAAGGGAGCTGGACGAGAGTGCTAGATGCAAGACATTCTCTGCTTATCTTGGCACTAACTGAGGGACAGACTTGGAAATGGATGTTAGAAAAGGAATTGTGGCCAAATTCTCAGCCTGCTTGTGCAAGAGTATGTTTAAAGTCAGTTGACAGCATTGCTGGGGAGATGGCTTGACAGATACTATCCTGAATCCCAGGATAATGTACCAAAGAATCCAGCTGCTTTATTGTGACAAGAAGTTGAGATTTATTCCAAGCATTTCATATTAGAAATTGTATAACAAACCATTTCTACACTGAATTCAAAAACAAAGCCTTGATGAAAGGCTGTTAATTAAATTCTCCCCTTTTCCAGGATACCTGCCTCCTCTGATAAATTATGCAGCTGGCATATTAATTCACAATTATTCAAGTGGCAATGTTTTTTAAGATGTTTTTGCTGTACCTTTTGCCATGTAAATGGTAAGTGGAGTCTTGTGTTTGTGTGTCCACACACTACATAAGCATTCAAATGGAACTGTTGCAGGGCTGTAAATCCTTTCTTTTAGCTGAATTTGTTGTAGTTGCTCAAGCTGTGTGTCACAAAAAGCAGTGTTCATAGTTGCTGGTTGGGCCCAAATGTTTGAAAATCCTTTGGCAACCTTTGAGGTGTATTCAGTGTTCCAACCTGTGATCTGTGCTCTCAGTGCTGCACTGGGACAGGACACAAACTGTGTCCTGTGTCCTGTGATGTAAAACTGATCTGTGGTGCTCCCACAGCTGTGGCTCTCAGTGTCCTTCACAGCTCCACACCTGGAAGCACAATGTGTAACAGCCCTTCCCCGAAGAGTTGTTGTAATGTAGAGACCACTGGATGAAAAATACTCCAGAAACTTCAAACCAGAAGCTTCTCACACTTGGTAGATGGTACTAAGCAAGCTGGGTGTTTTGTTCTTTTTATTTCTCACCTTTACCACTGGGGCCTGTAGTGCTATTGAGAAAGATTTAGCAGCCAGGCAGTTTTTTCTGTAGTAATGTTTCTGTGTGTAATGTTTCTGGGTGTAATGTTCAAAAATGCAACAAGCAGTTGCTGTGAGCATGAAGAAAACCTTTATTCTTACTGTTACTGCAAATAACAGAGATTGTTCCCAGCTGCTATTTTCTGGAACCTGGTTGGCCAGCTCAACTCTTGCTGTTTTGTTCATGTACTGTGTTACTCGATGAAAAATAGTGTTTGAAATGTTCTTTGTACACCAAGGAGATAATACCAAAAAGTTAGATTCTGCATACAGAATATACAGAGGTATGTGCATTCCTGCTTGGCAATAAATCAAACCAATCAACTCAGTTTTTAGGAGTAACGACTAAAAAATGTCTGCAAGCAGTAAAATTCTGTATTTTATTCTTTGGCGTGAACATGAGTGCAATGATTCTCTATAGATTTTGATGTAATTATGTATGAGAGGACAGGAGATCATCTCTTTTATCTCTGCTGTAAAATGCTATTCTGAAGAACTTACATGTCTGCAAAACAGAACAGAATTATGGACAATTGTGACTTTTTTTACCTAGCAGAAGTAGTTGTTTGGGATTTTTTTCCCTTAAGAATGGCTACTCATAATGTTACGGAGTCCTGATTTGCAGTTCTGAGCTGGAAGCACAGAGAAGTTGAATTATTTTGGCAAAAGTCTGTCACATTAGGACTTCCAGTGCCAAAGCATCTCTAGCACTCTTCCACACAATGACAATATTGATGTACATCCTAGGAAATGTTCCTAGGAAGCTCTCTTGTGGGAGGGCTTCAGTGTGGAAAGTATCGAGCAAGTGGCACAGACAGTCATTTCAACTATTATTTATTTAGCCTCTGAAACAATACCTTTTGGTTTCTTGTATCAAGAAAGGCTTGTGGCGTCATTTATTTATGCAAGCGTAGACAGAGGAAATCTAGGTGGCTCATTTGTGCTTAAACTCTAAATAGTTGTTGCCATTTGCTGAATTTTTTAGAGGATCACTGATAGATGATGAAGGTGTTCGTGGACCAGCCGGAATAGAATGAAGTCCCTGGGCATTTTTCCAGACTCCACTAAATAAACAGGGCATTGGTAAATAAGATACCACTAAAAGCACCTTAAGGGATGAATTTCAAAGGCCTGAAAAGTTCCTAGAGCTGCACTGTTTATTTGCTTGCACTTTTTTTCTATATTTATTTTGAACCATTTCAAAGCAGTTCTGCAGCTGCCTTTCTTGCAGTCTTCCTTTTTCAGCCAGCACATGCCTCAGTGGGAGCATCTCAGCTACCCACACCAGCAAGCACTGGAATGCAAAGACAACACTTGCTCTTTGTACAGATTTAGGGCTGACATTCAAGCAAAACACATTATAAATTCCTTGTGGAGGCATTTTCTTCTTGCATCCATAGCTAAGAAGTACATTAATGAATAATATTCACTATTGTGTCCAGAAAGGTGGGGTAGGAACAATGCTGGGACTGTTTCATGGCCTCCTTTTCTCATGTGGAGCAGGTTCTCTCTCACCCTGCAATTCTGAAGTTAAATTAAGAGTGCATGGGAGTTCCATGGGAGTTGTTAAAAATAGAAGTACTGGAATGTACAGAAATACTCCTTTTCCTCTAAAGGGCAGCAAGTGCATCTGCCATTTTCCCCCCATTTCCATCGAGATTTTGGATAGCTGAAACTCAATCTAAACCAGCTTGAATTTTGTATTTTAAGAAAAAAAATTAAGGTAAACTATTTGAAACAATATTGTTGTTGTGCACAGCTCAAATTTAATCTTAAATTAGAATTAAAAAAGAATTTCAAATGGTGTCAGAAAGAAACTGTGGTGCAGACATTTTACATAGCATGCAAGAGAGAGTAGCATAACAATAAATTATTTCCTTTCTAATCTTTATGGAATATTTCTCTAAGCAAGTTTGTTAAAACAATCAAATGTTCTTTGTGCCTCCTAGATTCTGAGCCTGTATTCAACTTCAGTATGTACTGACTGCTATTTTGTTTCTTTGATGCAGTTGTTTATGCTTTTGTAAACCTTTTGTTTATGGTTTTGTTTTGGTTTTTTTTCTACTAAAGTTTGGATTGTGAGACAAGAACTTTTCTGTCCTGGTTTAACATTTTGCATTAACATACTAAACTTTAAACTACGCTCGTGACACAGATCAAATAAACCAAAATATGTGAGTGACAATAAACAATAGGTGAGGCAAGACTTAGTGAAAGATTGAATCAATTTCTCTTTTACACTTTGCTTCAGTTTTGTATGCAATCTTGTAACAATATCGGTTGCCTGAATGAAGCCTTGCTCATTCTTCATGTATTTCTTATGTTTCCTAACAATTTCTGTGTGTTTGGGTGCAAGAAATACAGGAGGTAGAGATGGGGCTTCCCCATGCTACAGACAGATAGGAGGCAGGAGCAGCACTGGGCTGATGTTCTTCTCAACTTGAGCAGAGCCAGGGTTTGAGATCAGCATCTCCGAATCAGCAGCTCCAAACCCACTCCTGAGCTAAGCAGTTGCTAGCATGGGGATCTACAAAAATGGCTGCAATTACCATGCACAGGCAAAAAGTTTAGGAACCACAGTTTTAAATAATGCTGTGGATGGATAAATTAATTAGAATATTTTTTCTTTTGCACTTGAATTCTATTCACATTTCTTGTGGAAGCTTTAATGTATACTACAGCACCATGAAGAATTTGAAAAGTAGTTAAATCAGTGCTAGTGTGACTAGTATTTGATGTGATTTAAGTAAATACTTACTGTGATTTTAATTTCCAAGTCTTAGTTTTCAGGGAGCGGTATTGCTTGTGATACACTGTTTTGTAAAACCTGCTGTGCAAGCAGTATACTTGTAAAAAAATTTTTATAGTTTATCGCGGTTGTAACAATCATTTTGTTTTAATCTTTTGCTTTTTATGTGCTTTATGTATTCATTAAACTGTTTACATCACAAAAAACCCAGTGTACTAATGATTTAATTTGTTTTAAATGCTTTAATCCATTAACAGAAGTTGCAACAAACTGCTACTTTTACGTGACAGGTTTTTACTTCACTGAGACTGCGTGTCCTGCAAAATTCAGTTAGAACAGTGCCTTGGACAGAAGAGAATAGAGATGTTTCCTTCTGGAAGGAGAGGGGAGGCTTTGAATAACCAAAGCTTCTGAATCCTGATGTTTTCACTGATAATGGGAACTGAATCTGGCCTCTTGTTTGTAGCAGGTAGTAATGAATGATGAAATACCTAAAAATGAGTTATGGTAACAGAACTGCCAGCCTGAAGCTCATTTGGCTTGTGCAGTGCTAGAACCTCAGAGTACTTTAGATCTGCCTGGTTTAAAAAAATATCACCTGTACATAACAAGGAAATATCAACTGGTGAGTACACACACCATGTGAGAAAGGCCTAGGAGCCAACATTACGTGGGATTGATTTTGAAATGTTCATTTAACACATGTATGGCTATAAACATATTATTTGTGCTTAATAATTAACACATTACTTAACACACTGCAACTTGCATTTTCCAGGAAGTTACTGCTTGAATTAATTATTTCAAGCTACTAGAGGAATTTGGGAATTGGACTAGGTTAAATGCTCTTTAAGTGGTACTTCGAAGTGCAAGCACTAAAATTTGCTGAAGTATTAGTGATGTTTTGTGCTCACCTGACATCAGCTGCATGACAAGGTTTGTTCAGAAATGGGACATAGTATTTGGGGCTTGCTGATTTGTATTACAAGTCAAAGAGGAGATCATGACTGGGGAGAATGCCTGTCTGCCTCATTGCTTTTACTGTTTTTTATATAGTCTTGTGCCTCTTATATTCAGAAATGGATTAGTAACATGTGCAGGCTAAAATGTAAATTAATCGGCCGAAGCATTTGAAGGATCTCTGTTTCTAATCACTCCACAGCAAAAGGTTTCCCCATTTCATTAAACTTCTAACAGGATCTTTCAGTTCAGTCTTTGCATGACTGTTTCTGGAGTTTTCTATCCACTAATATGAAACAATAATAACAGTAGTATGTGTAAGTTGCATGCAGAAGGGCATGTAAGTTCTACAGAAGAGCTCCAAGGATTCTTTGGAGAAACTCTGGAGGATGTTCAAAGCTTGTGGTGCCCTTTGCCTGGGCCTGAGCCTGGTGGCAGAGCTGCTGGAGGAGCAGTGATGGCAGCTTTGGGATCTTTTGGTGGGAACTAGGGCCAGCTGTTCTCAGCCATTCCTCTCTTGTTCACCTGCACGGCCCCACAGTCCAGCTGAGAGCAAGGTCTGTATTTAATTCTAAAACCATGTATCAGAGGGGGGTGTTTGTTTAAAGAAGTGAGAGGGCCAGGCAGGGTCCCCAAAATGTGCATACAGATGGTCAAATACAGCTATTAAAAATTCAGCACAAGGACTTTCTCTGCCTGAGAACAATTTAATCTGTTTACTTCTCTGCAGATGAAGCAGTTCGATAAGTAAGAAATTGCTTTATATTAAAATCTGCTGTATTGGTTTTTTCTATCACATTCATTTCAAATGAAGAACTGCATTATCTTTAACACTTTCCATACTAGAATGCCAAAATAAATGACTGTACTTCTACCAGATAGAAAACCAGAGCAAAAATTACTACTTTTTTGTCCCTGACCTTGTTTTGTACCTCTGTCATCACATAGCGTTAGTGACAATTGCTGGCTTTCACCTTTTGTATTGATGCAGAATATCTCACCATGTTCCTGAAATGGTCTCCAGTTAGATGTGTTCAGTTACACTTTGTACTCCAGAGTTACTTGGTTTCATTTCTGGGCTGCATGAGAAATCATCCACTGCCATGTTCGGGTGATTTTACTGAATTTTTTACAAATCAATTTAAAAATGTTTGTAAAGCACAAAAAAAGCTGCAGATACAAAATGAGCTCTCCCTTTTTGCTTATGATGAATCTACTTCTCAGTATCTGATACATCATACAATTAATGTGCCTTGGAAACTATACAGGCCTCAGGTTTGGATTGGTCCGTCTTCCCCACTTTATACTAGCCATTTATTGGAAATTTTACCATGGTATTTCTTTCAAAGAATTATGCTATTAACAATACCATGTCTAAATATTTCATAATAGTAAACTCTCCTTGCTATTGCACTCCCTCTATAAGTTATGCTGAGACAGGTAACAGTGCTTTTAACAACCTGTATGAGAGTTTAGCTTCTCACTTGCTTACCTATTAAAGGCAGAAAACAAATACAATTGGGCAAATCCTTCAAAGGTGAGAACTGATCAAATATTTTATGGGGGGGGTGGGTGAACATGCAATCTGAGATTTCCAGAAATCAAGGTTGTAGTAACATTTTTCTGGCCACCAGCTGTAAAGTGATAGTGTACACCTGGTATTTATAGCTTTGTTTTCCAAATAATGCCCATCTTACTTATTGTATTACCTTCATGTCTATATGAAAATACTAGGAATCAGGACATCTAAAATTTTAATAAATTTCTGCTTTCTTATGAATGGCCATACTGACAATGTTACATTATTTTGCTGTAGCAGCACCAACAAACAGATGCTTCTCCATCAAATACATAGGTGATCAGTAGAAACTGATCATGGTGAATACCAGTGCAGGACACCTTCCATATCTTGCCCCATGTACAGTAAAGTCCTTAATGCTGTCAAGTTTGATGGTTGCAGAAGCTACTTGGAGAACATCTATTAGCCAAAGTATTTTCTTTTTGCTGGAGTGATTATTCTCAAACAAAATCCAAAACAAAACCAGTCAAGAAAACCTTCACCCAAACAATGGATCATTTCAACAAAGTTTAATCTGTTTCATTGATACCAAGTTGATAAAACAACAATACTGAGTATGCATCACAGACTATGTCCAAGCAGATAAAGAACTTCTATAATGAAGAATATTTGAATAAAATTATTTGTGCTAGGCAGAAAAAATGCTTTTAAAAAGCCAAATCAAACTAAAGCACTGGGTTCAGCCTCTGAAACCATTTTTCAAGTGTCACAACAATGGAATAAACTAGACACAGGGAAAAAAAAACAGAATGTGTGATGACACTGGTCTCATTTGAGTCCCATCATAAACCAGAACTCTCCTGAAAAACTGCTCCCATTCTTCTTTTTTCCCCAGTAATTCTTTTACCTGATAATTTATGAACACTAATCATCAAGGCACCAAGGGGTAACAGGCTTACGAAGAAATGTGGTTCTGGATTATTGACTGGCACTTCTCTTGATCTGGGAGTGTTCTCCGTTGTTTCCTTCTTCCTTGTGTTTCTTACTTTTCAGTCATCTCTATTCTTTACTGCCATGTTTGTTATTCCTATCATTCTGCTAAGAATTCTTCCTCCTTTTGCTCATCACCTATATTCTAGACAAAGATGCATCTCAGCACAACCCTGAAAGGCAGAATCTCCTGCATTCCACATCCCTCTTCCTCCCAATTCTCCTCTATACCTTTAAGCAAGTAATTTAATTTCTGTCTTAACTTCCACGTTAGTAAAAAATAAGAGTACCATGACAGGGATGTGTGGCTCATCCTTCCTAAAGAGACTAAAAAAGCCTGCTGAATTATGCAATTAACTATCATGTCATCACCAGATCAGCCAGTGGAGAAGACGTCAGCATTCCTGGTGTTTTTGGTAACAGATCAGCAAGTGGTGAACAGCCTGGGACAAACGCTGCCACCAAGAGCAAACTGCTACGTGGGTTGTACGTGAACAAGGATGGAACCAACAACCCCAGTACAACACAGCTCTGATTTAGCAGTGCATGCTCACAGAAGTTATATTACTCCTAGAATAAGCATGGAAAAATACATCCCACATGGGCTGTGTATCTGTCACTGCTTGGTGAGAGCTGGGCTAGCAGCACTGGAAGGTTCTGATGAAGTGTTAGCCATACCCAGGAACACAAAGCCCCATGTACAAACCCCCTCCAAATCCCAAGATGCAACAATTTCTGGATTCAAATACCTGTCAGTGTTTTCATTAAACTATATCTTAGTTTTCCATGTTATTAAAATAAGAAAAAAAACCAATCCATGCATATTTACTTGAAGGATGCATCTCAATTCCTGTTTGGCATACATATTTAGAAACCACATTGACTACCTAAGTTTGAACCTGGATAGGAATTTCATTAGAGCTTGGATTCAGAGTCCATTTCAAGGACCAACACAAAATCAGCTAAGTGGCTTACAAATTGTCTGTTGAACTTTCAGTTTTTATTCCCACAGAACAGCACAGTGTTCATCACGTAATGCTTAAAGGATAATTTTAGTCTACCAGTACAGTTCCAAATGTCCTAGTGGGGGTGGTTAAGCATTATGGACAACCTACGGGTTGTGGAACAGTTTGGTTTTCTAAGACAATCTAAATGCAATTTTCATGTCTGTGTGAATTTGAAATGTGTGTATTTTGCATGATATCTTTTAAACTCATGAACAGCAACTTGTTAGGTATCTTGTGAAGAAAAGCCATTGGAAACCATGAAACCCATTGAACCCATGAAAAAGCCCTTTGTTTTCCATCTTTACCTGGTTTGACTGCATTTTAAATCAGCTATTTCCATATTTCATATGTGTGGATTTTGCCAGTAGAGAAACAACATGGGATGTACTTTAGATTTTCACCTCACATCCTAAAGTAGGCAACAGAAGCACACAACAGTAATACCAAAAGGATGAGGAGTTAGAGCTACTTACATGCGTATGGAATATTCAGCTGTAAGCAATCCTCTTGTGGAGGATGAGAGCCCTCAGAGAGATCATAATATGCATTTAAAAGTTCCCCCTAATGCTTCTGAGTTGAAAGATCTGACATATCCTGTTTATAGCAAGCACAGTAAGGGATGGATTTTATGGGATTTCATGACTGATTAAAAAAAAAAAAAAAAAGCCTGTAACTGCTTAACTAGTTTTTATCCATTTTATACCCAGAGCCAGTTGTTGCACAATACTGAAAAGAGTGTGCATATATATCTATATACAAATATATGCACACCTGCACACAAATACACACTTGGGTATTTTCAGGTAAATTGGAAATGTAATAACCTTGCACAAAACCCCAAATGGAGCCCATACTGTTGGAGAAGTGGCAATTTTAATTTCTTTCTATTAACAGTTCTTACAAGGTACTAATACAGGTTGTGCCAGTAAATGTAATTAGTCTGATGTGAAAGTACATGGCTAACACAGGGAATGCAATTCCAATGTATAGCTAATGTTGAGACTTAAAATACCTGCATGTTTTCTTCGCACTGTTACTCACAGTTACTCTTCTTTTTTTTTTTTTTTTTTATTTTTTGTCTTAGTGGCCAACATACCACCATACTACCAAGGTAGGTGACACAGTAAAACAATGCAACTTTCCTGTGCATTACCAGAAAGAACCACAAAATGTTAAAAAAAAAAATAAAAAAAATAAAATCATTCCCCTTACAGGATAACTGTGGGTATTTTATGTATATTTCAAAGAATTCTTATTTAGATTATTAATCCTTAAAACCATTGATTTCATTGTGAATTCGGAAACTATGTTTTTGTCATCAGATCTCCCTGTTACTGCTTAAATTTCCAGTATTGGCAAATCTTTTTTATTAAGACCATTCAGCTTTAGGGTTCTTTTTGGCTTTTTTGAATGTGCAGAAGAGTTGACTTTGTTGAGATCCTTAACTGAGCTCAAACATTTCACTAATGTTAACTGGGAACAGGAAAAGCTGAGTGTTCTTCTTGTTAAGGTACTGCAGAATTATTGTATGTTTAAACTTCCTTTAAGGGCACAAACAGAGGCACCTCCATTTTAAACTTCACCACCAATACCCATGGGCTCTGAATTCACATTCACACTTGGCAAATACATTTCAAAATACATAAATATGGAAGCCAAGGATGCCTTTTATTGGCAGGGCTCTCAAGACTGAAATTCCTAACAACATTGCAAGATGTGTGGGGAGAACTCACATTGCAGCCCCTGGGCAGAAGAAACCAGTAATACAAATAAGAAGTAAATTACATCCCTTCCTAAAACACAGTTGCTCTTCTTTATTCCTATTAGGTTTTAAGAAGAATATTATTTAAAGCCAAGCACGTAAAACTTATTTAAAGGTAAATAGTGATGATCTGAATGCATTAATGAAACCCATGGCAAATGTTAAATGGAGTTCATTCCAAAAAGTCCACTTACATGACACCATTTCAGTAGCCTATCAGAGAAGTATACATCAGATTTGTCTTTTAATTTCAAATCCATTAGAATTTAACTTTTAACACCTGTAATAAACATAAGCAGTCTCTGAAAAACACCACTAGATTTTTTTTTTCTGTCTCTAGGAGTCCAAAAATTGAAAGAACAAACTAGAGGTGAAAGAGTAATTTCAGCAATGGATTGAGAGGAAACATGTAAATTACTTGTCACAAATAAAGAATAATATCGGAGGTTCTGATGTCAGATGAAGTTTGCTGATGACAGTATGAAAAAGCGTATTATTTTAATCTTTAGCACTTTATTTGAAACACCAGGAAATTCACCCAGAACAGTCATTAAAAATTACTTCAGATTTGCTACGGCTTCATACACATTAAAAGGGGAGACAATTGAAGCCTGTGATGACATTTGGTACTGCAGGCAGAAGAAACTTTGTATTTACAGCACAGTAACTTTTCCAATAAGCCAAGTTATTAGCACCTAATAATTGGTCAGGATGCCAAAATCAAGAAACTCAACCCTATCTAGATTCTAAAACCTTATTATCCTAATTTCTCTCCATTCCTGTGCCACAGGAATAGCCCTTCAGATCTGCAACACCATGATATCTATCCTAAAGACAAGGCAGTCTGCAGGTTTCAAAAGGGGATTGGAATGAATATTAACAAGACAAAACCATAGCTGAAATATTGTGCTCTAGACACTACTGGCTCTCTCTTCCTAATCACAGCAGCAGAAGCTACTTTGGCAACACTGGAACTAGCAACCAAGTAGGAACTGCTGCAGAAATGTAAGCAGAACTGCCTGACACTACGGAGATTTCACAGATCCCAAAATTGTATTTTCCTGCTTTAAAAACAGTTAAGTGTCCACATATCATCAGCATGCAAAAAAACAACCCTGATAAAAACCAGTCAAACTTCTCTGCATTGGTTATTTTTTTCCAAAAGACATCAAAGTCATAAAACACATATCTGACTTCATTTGGACTATTGCTCAGGAATCCTTACTAAAAATATAAAGCCCTACTGAAATAGAAATTGTCAGCCTCACTTGATTCCCTCGTTCTAAAAAAACCACATTGCTCTTGCAGCTCATGAGTGTTACAGAGTCTTTGGGATCTAAAAATTATACACAATCTATTCCTGCTTTCCCATGCAGAATGATCCAACATAATTTAAATTTTTTTTCCATTTTGGTTTATTTTCTAAAATTACAGTCTATGATCCTAATTAAGAAAAAAAGCCTATTTAAGGAAAATTACAATGTTTCTGTTACCTGAACTTTCCAATAAGAGGCTTAATTCCACAGTGAGCTGTAATGTCAAGAACATGGGCATCCATATATATTTATATATATATATGCACAACACATGTGCATATACATACTGTGTATTTGCCATTTCACAGCACTGACAACTGTAGGGGGCAATCTCTGTAGACTTCCAAGACATATTCCTCCTGTCTTCACTCCAGCAAATGATTGTTCCTGCCATGGCTGCTAAGCTGTTTTTCCCAGCTGACTAGGCGACGTGCCTGTTCTGCTTTTCAGGACATACATGCAGCCAGGGTCAGCCACCATGTCGGGTCCATCCCCCCGAGATCTCAGCATGGCCGGCCTGTTGATGACAACCCTGTAGTCCACTTCTTCAAGAACATTGTAAGTCTCCCCTCCTCTTATGCACCAAAATTAAATATCTTCTTTAGAATCCATCAGTAAACAAAAACTCCCCAATCATTACCCTTTATTTTGAGCCTCAAATTGTACTGTGCCTTTTGAGCTCACTGTGCCATTCAAATACAAAAATAATTTTTACCTAGAAGATAAACAATACTGAAATGCTACCAAAAAAGCATGTGAGCCTCCATTAGCATAGTTAAATGCTAACCATGTCAGTTATACAGCTTCACCATAGACAGGTTTTGTCCTTGTGTCTTCAACACTGGCAGTATTCAGGAATTATTACTGTTTCAAGATAGATATGAATCCAGTGTATTCCAGGCAAGCCTAAGACAGCAGAGGAGCTTCTCAATACAATTACCATTTTTAGCTCGTGACAATGTGCAGAAGGCCTGATGATTTCTGACATTTATTTTTGCCTTTGTTTGACAACTCTTTTGTGTTGGCTTTTAGGTCTCACCCCGTACACCTCCCCCAATGCAAGCAAAGGTAAGCAATTTCAGAGACTCAGGCTAATTCACACTAATTCAACTGCAAGCCTGATTCACTGTGTAATGGCACTCAGTAAAAGTCTGCAGGTATCACTGGGAACAATTTAAAGTCAGAGCCTAAGACACAGAAGCCATGGTTCTCTTCCTCATGCACTTCCTGACTTCGTTCATGACTAATTGAAGCCACTTGCAGGGATTTTTATATCCAATTTATGGTGTGATTGCTTTACATAGTGAACTAACAATAGGTAATGCTTTCAAACAAGCCTCACCAACCAGGAGCTGTCCTTCCATTTACTCAACCCAGCTGGCTTTTGAAGTATGTAATACTGACAAACCATGGCTAGTGAAGTCAGTTCTAGTAATTACAATAAACAATTTTGCCTTTTTTTGCTTCATGAAATGACCGCACAGACTGTTGTCCTCAACTCCTGCCTGCCTCACTATTTCATAATTTTGGCTGTCTTTTAATCCTTTTCTGTGTATGGCAGACCCAGATGCTGTGTTCCATAGTGATCATGTCATTGTTTCTTTTTCTTGTGTGTACAGGGAAGAGGACTATCTCTCACCAGATTTAGCTGGGTAGGTGACAAATGTGCTTTCAGTAACAGCCCTTTTATTTACCAGGCTAAAGCATATCTTGCTCCATTGCCTCAAGCTGCTGAAGCAACGTGATAATTTTGTTTTGTCTCAAGTTTGCTATTTTGCTTTTCCTGTTCCACTTTCTTTCCTCCTTCCACAGCACTTTAAGATGGTAATTGTGTTGCTTGCTCTTATCCTGCAATTTGACAGCCCTTGCAGCAATAATTTTTTTTGCTTCAGCACAAAGGGAGAAAAATCCACTGCATGGCAAAGCTCTCTTCCTTTAAAGGCTCCTGGAAGACCCATCTGGTGCATTTTTCTTCTCCTGGGATGGACGAAAATGGGAGGGAGGGCTGGAAAGAGATAGGGGCTTATTCCACTTTTGCAACTGCTTTTACACAGTAAAGTCTGCAAAACTAATGCTGTCACTAACCTCAGGATTTTGTCCCACCTTTCCTGTCAGTTAAAAGTGATCTGCCTAAGCAATTCCTAGACAAGTTCTTCCCACAGTTCTCTCACAACTAATTAAATTCTACTTCTCTACCACAGGTTAGATTTTATATGAGATGGCATGTAAATTACTGGCATTTTAAGACAAAATATCAAAGCCTTCAAGCCATTAAGCATTTCTTTCACTATCAGAACACCACGTATTAGCTGATGTGTTTGACATTAAAACATTTTGAGTTTCGTCATACAGGTTAATGTTCTATTTAATTTTTGAATATTAATTCATTTTTTTACAGATTGATGCTTCCCTCAGATTTGAATCTATTCAGACAATTTCCTAACATTTTCCTTCATCCTTGTTTATTACATTAAAGATTGCTTTATTGCAAAAACCTCCAAATTCCTCATTTGAGCATTATATATTTCAGTGATCACAAAGAAAGACTACAATGTGTATATGATAATTTGAATGTGATAATTTGCAATTCACATTAAAATCTTTCTTTGCAGGGTGGTGAAACACACAAGCCAGGATATGGAAGCGGAAAATTCTATGAGCATAAATCTGCTCATAAGGGACACAAGGGATCCTATCATGAGGGCCAGGGCACTCTTTCCAGAATCTTTAAACTGGTAAAGTAAAATTGAACTTTAAGTACAAAACAAACTGAACTGGAAAAAAGAGAAGCCAAACCTCTCCAGAATCCTGCTATGGTTGAAACAACCATATTTTCTTAAAGCTTCTAAAGGAATTAGATTTGCATGGATAAACCAGAAGGTTATTTTGTGGCTTAGGGACTACTTATATGATAGGAAACAAAGGTAAAAATACACAGTTAGTGGCCATCAGGAAAGTAGGCAAGTCCACAATGTTCCACAAAGACTTGCACCAGGATCAGTGTTGTTACTAAATGCAAAGATTATCTGGAATACAGATGACAAATGAGGTGACACAGCTCATTGCTGCTAAATTATTTAGGATAATGAAAATGAAGGAGAACTGAAAAACTGCAGAAGGGCAGTACAGAGCAGTGCTGGACATATATTTGAATGCAGTAACAACTCCAGCAGTCCCTGCTTCTTCCCACCCCAGGTGGGAGAACTCCTACAATATGGCAGTATCACAAGTTATGGAACCACAAAGTGGGGCAAATTAGAAAACTGTCATATTAGAAACAGACATTTGGTCAGAGTATCTTTAGTCTGGTTCAATTCCCCATTCCAAGGCATAGCACAGCCACAACAAAACAGGCAAAAAATGAAAACAGAACAGGTAAAAAAAGGTCAGTTGTGAGGGTTTTTCACATTCTGTGTCAGGAAACAGACACATGAAAAGCACACCATATCCACTGGCAGATACTTTAAGGAAGACTGTATCTTCTCTGAAAGATAACAATGGCAGTGAATTCACTCCTAACAAATCACCCAGTGCATCATTTGCACATAAAGATGCCATCAGCAGTCAGAGCTGATTATTTCAGAATCCTACTGTTCCTCTCTACAACAGATGTAACAGTGTCTTCCTTTGCAGTAAAAAACACATTTTTGTCTCTAAAACAGTTTAGGTTTTATATCTCCCACTGCACAGTTGTTTTCCAAATATATGCAGCACCAAATGACAGCACAAAAATTTCACGAAAGTAGTAGGAATCCCTATGTTGTAATTTAAGAAAAGGAATGATCTCTTCAGAGTCACAGGTAAAAACCAAACACATTTTAAGTCTTATTTTCACACTGTCCACTTGGTAGTTTTAGTGGAGTTCAGGTACATCAACTATTCCATGGCTACATACTGACTTATTTGCAACATTTTGTCATTTCAACATCTGAAAATATGCATTAATGATCTCTCATGAAATTTAACATTCTCTTTTTTGCATATCCATCACAGCTATTTTAGTATCTATCTATCTATCTATCTATCTATCTAGCTATCTAGCTATCTAGCTATCTAGCTATCTAGCTATCTAGCTATCTAGCTCTGAGAGACACATACACCAGTTTTACTTTTTAGATAATCTTTTCCCAGCCAGTATTGCTTCTGGAACTTTGATACAAGTTTTTTTCAGGCCATTTTGATTTAGACCCATTGTTTACAGCAGAAGGCATTAATTACTATTTCTTTATATAGTTCTACAGTCTTGTAATATAAAAAAGTAATCCACTCTAAGATATCTTTGAAAGAAAAAAAGCCAATTACCTAATGAATTAGGCTGAAATCTCCTGTAGCAGTTCCGTAAAACTAAGGAGTCAGCACTGAAAGATGAGAAGAACATAAATGAAGAAAATGAAGTCTCAAAGTACACACATGGTGGGTTGTTTATTTTCAAGTAAACAGTTCAGTCATCACCTGTTTACAGTAAAATTATACCATCTTAAATTTATGGTCTTAAGGGCATTTTTCAAGATTTGCCTAGAGAAGAATTGCTAAAGATAAGGGACAAGACACCAAGTTAACCTAATCTCAAATTTGAAAAAAATAAAATATCAGTATTACAACTCTGATCCACTTTGCTATATAAAACTGCTTCTTTTCCCAAGTACAGATTTATGAATTGTCAGTTTTTTTCCTCACAGTTTGTCACTTCCTAATTATTTCTAAGAATAGGGCAAGTTTCAGCCCTTTTATTTTGTCTTAGCTTTCTCCTGTATCTGTTTTCCATATCAACTTCATGTTGATATAACACTGAGAATTTACTGCAGAATGAAACTAATAAATTTCAGTTCTTTCAGATGTGTGACTATTACATCTTATATGCAAGGTTTGGAGATTTTGTTACTTGTTTTAAAGTATACACACAGTACAGACTACATAAAAATGAAATTTTCCATGCTGTCCAAGGAAATAAATTGTTTTCATTAGGAAGGCCTGAATAAGAACATGCACTTAAAAGTAATTAATGAGAGACACTGTCTAGTCCTCTGCAGAAGATTTAATAAGTGTAAGTTAATCCTATGTGAAAAACAATGAAAATTGATCCTCTTTTTGAAATAAAAATCCCAGTAATATTTTAGTGATATACTTCAGGCTATTTTCATTAGATAGTATTTAAAATTCTGTCATACTTACAACAGATTGATGTTCTTCAATGTACAGCCCCAAATATATATTAATTTCTAATTAATGCAACACTGTTCTTCCCTCCACAGGGAGGCTCTGGGTCCCGACCTGGATCGCGGTCTGGTTCCCCCATTGCTAGGCGCTGAAGCTCCAAGATGCCATCCAAGGATCATGTACTCTGCTTCATAATATAACTGCCTTAAAATTAGTAACAGCTGCCACAATTACCTAGATAGATGCAATCCTTTACTTAATGCAAATTAGGTTCTGCATGCAGTAGATGATACAAACTTCTATTGGCAATCCCTGAGCAACAGTTGAATGAAAGGAACATAAAAAGTAGCTTTGCTAGATGTTTTCCTTATTTTATGTGAAGTAACAAGATCTCTGACTTTACCCATTCTTCTTCAGGATGCCCTAACTGTATGCTGGACTCCTTTGTTTCTCCCAAACACCTAATTTAAGCTCAACTCCTCTGGTTTCGTTTTAGTGAATATCAGAATTACAAATAAAGAGCTATAATATCTTGGACACTGAGCACTGCTGTTAATGAATTTTTGAGACACTGCTGTTAAAAACAAAAAAAAACCAACATGTGCAGAAGTTGTAAGGACTGTTTATCCAAATTTTCTTTTTGTGGTTTTGGTTTGGTTTTTTTTTTTTTTTTGTTTTATTTTAATCTTCCTTCTCTCACTCACAGAATAATTTATTTTCATAACAGGATTAGGCAGTCACAGAAAGGTTTATCAAACATTGGGAGCTCAAGGTATGTGAAGTGTGGGAGGGGGTAGATGTTGAAGAATCAATACGATGTGGAGCAATAGCAATAAGGAAATTCTTTCCATACCATGAATTGCTCATTGCATCCAAACCATTAGAATAAAGAGTAGATGAGGGAGAGAAAGAGGATTTCAAATTTGAGTTAGACTAATGTTACAAAACAAGGGATATTCCCAGAGAAACATCTAAGACTGCACATGTGACCACTGGATGTCACTGGTGCTTCATATAAACTCTGCTGCAACAGCATTAACTTTGCAGTAGAATAAGTAAATAAGCATATAAACAAAAAAAGTCTAATTTCTGAAAGAAAGCCCTTTAGTACAGGTATCTCAGGTAGTCCTGCACATCTCACATTAGAATTTCAAATCTTTCTCTTGGTATTTCAGCAGTGTTGTACTTGATTGGCTCATCTTTTGCCTGAGTAACACCTGGATGCCTATTAAGGGCAGTGCACCAAAGCAAACTCATAGTAAACTACTGTGAACATTTAACTGTTGTGTTGTAGTTGCCTCGTAGAAATAAATTATAGTTCAGTTAGATTTAGAAATGAATTATTCACAGATTACTAAAATGAAAGTGTGGAGATGGTATTTCCAACCACACTTAGGGAAATAAAAGGCTCTTCTGAATTGCACTGTTTTATTACTTAAACTTACCATTTCTTTCTTCAAGCTGTCATCTAAGTGTCTGATTAATTATTTTATTTTTTAGTTTTAGCCTATGCACTGTAGATTACAGTTAGTGCTTCCTAGGTTGAAACAGCATTCCTAATAAGTGCCCAGTAAAAGTTACCTATAAATATATGTTAATTACATTTCACGCCTAAATCTATTGTAGGTTTAAATCAGTGTCCATTAATATGAAGCAATGGAAGATGAGATGATAGAAAATACATAAAGACTAAAGAAAACAAAACTGCCAAAATTATTAAGCATACACACACATATTACATCTATTACCTTGGTTGGTTGCTATGTGTATTTTTCTATTGTTAGCTTCATTCAGATGTATACTCTGCAACGTAATAGTTGATTTAATTTGAACAAATATTGTTCTTATAGGAACAGAGCTTTTAAAAATAGTCACTATTGAAATAAAGTAATCAACTTGAAATGAAACTTGGGCCAGTTTTGTTTTTTACAAAGGAAGAGGAGATATAAATATACATATATATATATATATACTTATATACTACATATATATATGTTTAGGTCTGTTTGGTTTATTCTCTCCCACCTCTCCAAGTTTATGAATAAAGTTCAGGCCTTGCAAACAGGCTTTTAGTGACATTGCATGGCCCAGAAGGCTGACAGTAGGATGCAAGAGTTATGGAATGCCAGTCTATGAACAGGCAATAAAAACCAGCCTTCCTCATGAACAACTGTGGTGCAAACAGCCCTCAAAAAGTGAAAGAATATTTATGGTTAAAAAAAAACATTTTTCAAAATACTGCACTGTAGAGTAATAGAATTTAACCAAAACTTCTTCCTTCCTTCTTCTTCATCACTATACTTTCACCTCAGTCATCTTTCCCAGAGGGTCAAAGTATCTTTTTGGATTTATTTCCTTTAAAGGAATAGGTACATTACTTGAAAGTAGTTTTACCAACAAAAGAGAATAAAACTTGGCCTGAAATTTATTCTTTTAGTTACACGTTAGTGGTTTTGATGAAAACCAGCAGTTTAAATGGCCATTTGATTTGTAAGCAAAGGATTTTTCCTGAAACAGAAATGCACAACCAATACCAGGAGTGTGAAATTCAATGTACTGAAGGAACGGACATAAACCAAAAGAAATTGTGAGCAGATGCAAGCAAAAAACCCCAAGTCTAGCACAAGACTACAACTGCATTAAACCAGAAAGAACAGAGGCTGTCCCAAGCACTGTTCACTCACCCACTATACAACGTGGCACTTCAAGCACTCCTCAGAAGTTCTTCTGCTTCCTTAAGTAATGCATCTGCTTTAACACTGCTTTTGACAATACTGACATATTGGTTACCGTGTCTCTATTTGTTCTGAGTATCAACACATACACTGCCCTGAAGAGCTCCAACTCAATCTTACCAAAGCAATAAAAACCTCTATCAACACACTTGAAGTTCATGGGGGAAGACGATGAAGGGAATCAAATATAATATTAAAAATAAATTTTTTAGAAGTCTGTTACTGTAGCTGACAGGATTTCCAAGTGCTGGAGGAATAGCAAACTGAATTCAGGAAAAATGTCAGCTGACTCTATAACTCACATTGTTTATTTAACACTTCCAAGACTTGCTAGACAGACTCACTGCCTTTAACCAAGGCGCAACACTTTGAGAAGTGAACCATTACAAATGCCATCTTTTTACTCATAAGATCAGCTTTTAGGTTGTGTGTACCAAGTATCACAAATGTTCTGGGTTGGAAGGGACCTTTAAAGATCACCTAGTTCCAAGCCCTCTGTGCATTTATACAGTATTCCCTGAAATAAGAGGGAAAAAATTTCATCCATGGTACATGCAACACAGCACATTTTGCTATATTATTACAGATAAACAGCATGCTATGCCATGAGGCCAAACAACTGTAAAATACGTCTTTCTTAAACACCTGAAACACTCACAGGCTGCCTGGAAGGGAAGGCACTGCTGGAAGGACTTTATTCTTTACATCTAATATTCCAACACACTTCTGTAAACAGAGTTTTTCCAATCTCCAAGAATCCAAAATCATATGCTTAAAAAATACACGGAACAGAATTTGGAAAAAAGTAATATTATTTAGCATGTTTTTCAATTAAATATTCCACATAACAAAAGTGTTATTTTTATGTCACCAACTATATTACTTATATACATATGCTGAACAGTTAACAAAAGAATTAAGAGATGCCCTAACAAAACCAACAGCGATTTCTTGCTTCAGCCATCTGAAATAACTAGTTTGTATCGTAGACATAATATAGACAATATTTACAGAAAAGGGCTTTTGGATCTGAGAACAATTATCTTTTAGAAAGTAAATTAAAGTCCAGATCTGTATTATTGTACAACATATTCACCACTGATCTAGAAGTATTTGTGGCAACCAAACAGATGAGCTCCTTGCAACTGGGGTTAGTATTTACAAAATATACTCATCAGCCACACAGAGGCTCATAAACTTTAAATATATATATATACATATATAAGCACACATATATATATATATCTATATATATGTAACATATAAATAAAATTCAAAAGAACAAGGCAAAAATAAGAAAACAGCTTCTGTCTTTGGAATGTCTAAAAGACAACTATGCTTTTACTCCAGTGTTTCTTTGCTATGAATATGCTTAACAAGTGGCACCTTTGAAAGCAATACTCAAGTCAGCTAGGTAGTTTTGCTGAAACAATGACTTAAACAACAAATAAATGTAACATATTTCCAAAATCCACAAAGAAAATAATAAGTAACTTACAGAGTCAAAATGATAACTGTTTACAGCACTGGGGAACATTGTATAGTATAGGTGACCTAGTGTGCATCTAATTTTATCACTGCTACAACAATATTGTACTTATTTATCTCACAGATTTAGTATATGGCTGCTTTCCACAGATACTGAGATATGGACCTGCTAACCCAGTACAGCAAACAACAACAGAGGCTTTTACTGGAACCTTTTCTTATTTGGATTCTTTTAAGTAATTATTGCCAAGTCCAAAACCTCAAGACTTTTATTGTAAAAACTAACTTCTATCTGCCTCCGTGGTTGGAATGAAAATGAACATGCTCCATCTCAAGAGTTTAACTCAAGAAAAGCCATGAGCTTGCAGTATTTTATTTTTTTTCAACAAATTCTTAAAATGCACTAAAAAAGAAAGCTTTAAAAAGAAATACCTTTTCCTGTGCCTTGTAAGAAAAAAAAAGGCAAAACTCCACTATTTTATACTGCATGCATCATCAAATGCAACATTTGTTTCCAATCTCAATTATTTCTTTAAACACATTAAAAATGTTGACTGACAGTTTCATGATTTTCCTGTGAAGTTCTTCATCTCCATTAAAAATGGGAATCATTCTATTCCGATATAAAGGTACAGTTTATTTTTAAATAGATATACTGGCTGTGAATTCAAACATGAAACTGTATACATTATTACCTGAGTTCATTGATTCACAGACAACTTAGCACAGATTAAATGAAGTTTTCCCAATATTCTTCTACAAGCTTTAAAAAAAGAAATCATCTTTTAGGTAACTTTTGTAAATAATTAAAAAAACTATAATATATTATTCTATTGTTAGTATCTTCAATGCTTGAAGTTTTAACTGTAAAGTTCGAGTCCCAGAAACGTTTTTAACTTTCAAATTCCAAGATGTTATCGAAAAACATTGCCTATACTTTGCCATTCATTTGAAGATTCTTGTACCACTTCTTCTAAATTCAGAGCGCGACTAATGTCTTCCCCTTCTTGTTCTTGGTGACTAGCAGGCTCTTGTACAGGACCTACCAAGGCACAAGAGAAAAAGGCACGTGAGTATGGTTTGACTTGATGTACGGTGTAAGAAAAATACAAATAAAGCACTTGGGAATAAAGGCATGGGAACAGTATTATACAATTATTTCAGATACTGTAAATTCATTGGGCAGTCTTGGAAAAAAAAAATAATTAAAAATCTAATACAATATACTGCTTTCCTGGAATAATTTTTCAGCTCTGTATTTCTGTACACAGAGCTCCATATAAAAAACAAGGAACCATAAAAAATAAAAAATTGCTGTTTCAATCTGATTTTTGGGTTGCACGTACAACTATTAGCCCATCAACTGTGGTTTCTGGCTATTAGTGCTTGATTCCTCAGTAACTTAAAGGAAGTGCTCTGTGCTCTCCTAACTAAACATATGGATTCCCACCCTCAGCAGTACTACCACCATGCTACATACCAGTGTAGCCATGAGCCCGTTTCATGTGCAGCTTCATATTGCTTTTCTGTGTAAATCCCATTGCACAGTAATCACATTTGTAAGGTCTCTCTCCTGTGTGCCTTTTCATGTGGACTTTAAGAGCACTCTTCTGGTTAAATGCCTTTTCACACAGTGTACACTGAAATGGCCGTTCCCCTTTATAAGAAAGAAAAACATATTTCATAATTTTCCTTTTAAGATTAAAATACAGTTTGGAATTCAGTAAAAATTATCAAGATGCTCTAGAAATGAAACAGACATCATAATTTTCCTTAAGGCTTTCTCTAAACAATGCCATAGCTCCATAATGTCAGCAAAAATCTCAAATTTAATGTCAGAATAGTTACATACTAAATCACTGATATTATCTTTCCTATCCAATTTATCATCTAGGTAAGTTATTTAGCAGAGGTATGAAAGAAAAAATCAATTTACCAATCTGACTTTTCTGTACTCAAGGAAACCGCCACCTTTTTACACCATGAAGAGTAATGCAGGTAAAGCAATGTACTAGAATAACAAAGCTGATGCCTTTAAGAAACCAAAAAGTCAAGTATGTTAACAAAAAAAAGTCTCCTGGCAATTCTACATGGGACTTGTGGCCTCCTCTGCCAACAGCAACTAATGATTCCCATATCTCACCAAAAGAGGCTTATTGTTCCAATTCTGCCAGAATATTACTGTGATTTCTAACTATAAACATGAAAACACATTAACTTTAAAAATACTTTAAAATTCAAAAATACCTACTTTGCAAAACCAGATTTTTGCTTCCAACACTCAACAGCACAATCTCTGACATAAACACTTTGTATGTCATTAAGGACTTCGAAAAGCACTTTCCAAGATATTCCTTGATATTAGTTAGCACAAAGCACAAGCAGGAGTAAAAACTTTTCCATGTTCTTCCTTACAGGACCAATATCCCTCTCTCTTCATTGCCTGTATGTTATGTGTTCCCACCTGCACACCAAATCCAACTTCTCAGACAATCAACAGAAGGTCCCTTAAAGCAAAGAAATTTTCTTTCTGTTTTTAACAACTTTTTCAATAGTTGGAAGAGAAATCCAGAATTCCTCAAATATTTTTGATTCCATTTTTTTTAATTCAGTGAAGATGAAGAGCCTTTTTGGTGTAATGGATTACCACATGGCTTTTTGGTGGAACTGGAAGCAACTGCTTCCCTCTAATTCCAAATTTCATCAAACCACTCTTCACTGATAAATCCTAAATAGCAAGATATGTAGAGCTATTTAGAGAAATAATGTGTTTTCCTTCTGGCCATTGATTCAGTAAAGTTACCCATTAGAAATGGTTAAATATGTTTAGTCAAGATAGAAATCACAAACATTTCTCACAGACAAGGATGGTATGTTTATGGAAACAAGTTAGTTTAGATTTAGATTAACCTTTCCTATCATAGTTTATGTGAGTGTATCCATCTAAACACTTCTGTGCAGTACATTTTCACTCTTTTGGTCTCTATTGTTGCCTGACATTGTTGAAGCACAAAAATAAATATCAATTTAGTAAGGTCTGTTACAGCCTAGCCCATGAGCCCCCTAGTACAAGAAACACAAAAATATCTAAGGATTTAAGGATTTACTGAGTGAATTACGAGTCATTCCAAAACATAAAGAACTCTTCCTATGATGGTGAAGATCCACGAGAAACTGATCAATAAGGCGACTGCTCTGTTCTCAGCTTCCCTGAACTGCTCTGTGCCCATTACAATGGGGCAGCAGCATGAAATGAAACTAACCACGGGAAACGACAACTGGTCGTCTTTCCTGCTTCCTGCACATTTTGTGGAACCCTTAAACTAGGAGACAATAACTTTTTCAAGAGTCTGAGTTATTTAAGTCAGTTTTGCAAAAAATAAAATTATTAAGGGCATTTTAATCTCCTTGGATTTTAACCCCTGCTTCTCTTTTCCTACCAACAGTAGAACCAGAATATTCCTTTCTAATGCAGTAACCACAAAACAGCTTGATGCTGGGGAAAGAGCTCTGGTTGTCTCACTTGAAGAGAGAATAACCTTTTTGAGGGGATCTTCTTATTCTAATCCAGCCAAATTCTAATTCTAATTTTTAATCCAGCCAAATTCATTGGTCCCCTCCATCTTAGTAGCAACACAGATAACTTTCCCCTGTCCTCTTTAAATTTAGAATCCATGTCAGCTCTTTATTTGTAGCAGTGGTAGGGGAAAAGAAAGAACTTGTTTCAGAGAATGGACTCATATATGTAGAATTCATGTTTTTAAAAAGAATGCTTTTCAGGCACAGAAGGCAATAGGGAGGGCAGCTGGGCCTGTGTATACATTTCAATTTATAGCAGGGCAGAAGCTGCAACCTGAAAAGCACTTAACATCACAGAAAATGAGTGTTCTGCTCCCTAGGAGAAGACAGTATAGACTTTTTATAGATTAATTGTTGAAGAAAATAGTAGAAGTGGAAAAGTAGAAAAGAACACAACAAACTAAAAGCACTGGCATTGGAAACTGATGACCTGTGCAAGTAGTTCAGTGACAGTGAAGCACTGCATACAGCAGTCAATATCGGCAATCAAGCCTATCCCTTGTTTAACATCACTGTTAAACCCCCTCATTTGCACATTCTTCTGTATGCTTAAGGATGATCATAACTAGTCTTTAAATCACTACAAACAATGTTTTAAAATATGCTTTTATTAATCTGCTTCAAAGGCTGACAAGACACAAGCTCATGCACTCACATAATCACTGCAGTACTGCCTGTTCCAATTTACAGATCAGCTTAGTGAAGCACGAGTTTTCAAGTTTGCTGTTCCTCCTTTTAATTTCTAAACATTTGAGGTAAGCTGAAGTTGATATTTAAAAGTAGTTAGCTGAAACCATAAGCAAGGGCTCCAAACATAACACCCAGATATCCATAAGAAATCTCAAGATAAAAATAATTTCTGGCGTCACCTGTGTGGATGCGACTGTGTCTCTCCAGCTGACTTGGCTTAGCAAAAGCTTTTTCACAGGTATCACACTTAAACACTCTAGGCTTCTGGGAACTCAGTGAAGGTCCACCCTGATGGGTTTGCATGTGTTCCTAAGCCAGCACAGGAAAAAAAAAAAAATTCAGACCATTTAAAAAGACATCAGTACTTGACTTAAAAATATATTCACACCTTGAAGACAAAAGCAGAGGATCTTAGTCATCAGCAGACAAGCTCGAAGAAAATGGAAGCCTGCATTTGTTTTTTCCTTTTAAATAAGAGATTTTTTTTTTGTTGTTTTTTTTTGTAGAGAGTATCAACTCTCTAACCATTGGTATCTTTACACTACTGAAAAACTCCATCAATAACTGTATGTCTTTTTTTTTTTCATACATTAGTCCCTTTACTAATTATCTGAAGTAAAATAAAATACAGAAAACCAAACCAGAGCTCCTTAAATGCTCTTTTCATCTACAAAGAGGTATTTTGAAAACTGTGCATTGCAAGCTAACGTAGGATTTTTTCCCCCTCTCCTCTACAGCATCCATCTCCCTCCTTGTCTGATATGTGGGTATTCCTCAGCATCTGAATTGGTAAAACACTGTCAAACTGTACAGGCCTCAAAGAGGCAGCTATAATAACATACACACAAACAGCTGCACGATGGCAAGATGCAAACAGAACACTTCACAATGGACTCTTAATTGAAAAACACATCAGAAAATAAAATCACTAAGGTTCTTAATGGTAAGACAGCAGGATATTTTTTCTTCATGAAGAATTAATAACAGTTCTAATTTCAGTGATTTTAATACACTGATGCTGGGCCCAGATGAAACTTAGAAGAGTATCTTATGTTATCTATTAATATTTTTCATTTTTAATTTATTTATTAATACCCAGATAAAATTCAAATTACAAAAGAAAATAAATAAAAATATATATAACTAAAATAAACTAATCAAGAACTGTCTGTGAAACAGTACTGCAAATACTTGTCCACTTTCTAAAATGTGTGTGGATATTCTTTTCTAGTCTATTTGATTACAGACTAAACTATTAATTAGTCTTTACTATACCTAAACAATAAGCCTTCTTGATGTCTATGAAGTCCTACTCCTCACTCCACGAACTGAAGCAAACTGTGTCTGCAGAGTTTGTTTACACTGGAAAATCAGCGAGACAGTTACACGGAAGAATATTATTATCACAGTAATTATAATAATAGTATTATAGGGAAATAATATAAGGTCTCCTGAGAAAAATCAGGTACCTGTAAACCCCTGCTTAGGTGGAAATAATCAAAATCTTTTAGTTTTATATTGTTCATTACCCCCTCAAACACTGAAATGGTGGAAGCATACTGTGACCTACTTCAGAAAAATTAACTGAAACCAGTTGCTTCTTTCTTCCACCACAAAACCCAAACAAAACCCAAACAAAACCAAGCCTCCAAATCCCAACAACCCCCACCCCATGTTCTACTTGAAAGCAAGCAACATAGTCATCCAGATAGCCCTGTAAAACTTTCTGTCAGCTTTCTCTGAAGAAACAGTTTGTGATGCAATTCTGTTCCACTGATCTGTGCACCTCTTATACTTTTCCTGTAAAATAAATATGCTTTTGAAAATAGTTCATGGAAACGCAACATTCTGAAGTGTAATCATCTCTTTATAGACACAGTTAGTATTTCACTGATTGTTCATGTGATGTTTTACAACTTTATTTGTATAATTCTTATTCCTCAGAGAGTAATTGTCTTGGGGTAGCAAACAATCATTATCTAATCAGAAAATAAGACCAGGAAACCTTCTTTCAAATGCCTCATGCATTAGTATGCCACTCTTATACCCCATTACTCCTGAAACGTCAATCGTAACCACCTCTGAAAGTGTGGAAATAGAAAGTTTGTTTTATTCCATTGTTTCAATAAGATGATAAGGCCTTTTTCCTTTCATCTTAGAATCATGTCTGTGCCTTTTTTACTATCAACAGACATCTTCCAGATAGTTCCACTACATATTCATATGAAATTGGACAGTTTAGTCACTGCGCATGTCTTAAGATTCTCCTTTCTGAAGCTGTGAAGCAGGAGAGTAACCCAGATCAGAAGGGGAACTGAAGTCACTGGACTGAAAAGCCTTAACACTGGGGGTTGGGTAGGTGGTGGAGGTGTTTGTACTTGATGTGGATAATTGTGAAACTGATGGTACTGACATATTTGGAAAAAACACACAGTGACATACTGGCATCTAAACACTGATACCCTTACCTCTTACTGGATTTTTCTGAAAAGCCTGATGTTTGGTAGTGCCCTTAATATTTTTGGTGATCTCCAGAATTTCATCAGTATAAAATGAAGACTGATTTTATACTGAAGACAGTATAAAATGTAACTGATCACTGAACTCTCCCCAAAACCCTAAGCCAAACCCCAACATTTATCTTTGAATGTGCCACTGAAGGCTGCTCACAGTTGAAGCTGCTATTAACACCTTGATAAAGGAAAGAGTCTGATGAGGAGTGGAATTTGTTTTAGTACATGACGATCCAGTGGTAAATGAAACTGTCCTTTAAGATCAAAGCTGACCATTAACCAGCACTAACAAGTCTACCACTGAACTATGTCTACAAAGACACTATCCATAGTGCCACATCTACATACCTTCTAAATACCTTCAGAGTTGGTGACTCAACAACTTCCCTTTACAGGCTGTGCCATTGCCTGAAAAGCCTTTCCGTGAAGAAAGGCTTTCCCCTAACACAAATGAGGTAATTTCCTCTTGTCCTATTGCTCATCACCCAGCAAAAGAGGCCAACCCCCACCTGGCCACAACCTCCTTTCAGGTAGTTGTA
Source organism: Cyanistes caeruleus (assembly GCF_971803275.1). Lineage (NCBI taxonomy): Eukaryota > Metazoa > Chordata > Aves > Passeriformes > Paridae > Cyanistes > Cyanistes caeruleus. The sequence continues at coordinate 59,480,501 of NC_141701.1, read as the reverse complement.
GAGTGTTAAGTGACCCCAGGCTCCTTTCCTCCATGCTAAACAATCCCAGTTTCCCTCAACTGCTCCTCTTAAGACTTAAGGTGCTCCACCCCTTTCACCAGCTCTGTTGCCCTTCTCTGGACACACTCCAGAACCTCAATATCCTTCTTGAACTGAGGGTCCAAATCTGAACACAGGATCTGAGGTGCAGCCTCAGCAGGGCCGAGTACAGGGGGACAATCCCTGCCCTGCTCCTGGCTGGCCACACTGTTCCCCATACAGGCCAGGAAGCCATTGGCCTCCTTGGCCACCTGGGCACACACTGGCTCGTGTTCAGGCACTGTCAATCAGCACCCCCAGGTCCTTTTCCACCAGCAGCTCTCCAGCCACTCTGCCCCCAGCCTGCAGCTCTGCCTGGGCTTGTTGGGACCCAGGGGCAGGAGCCGGCACTCGGCCGTGTTGAACCTCACACCACTGGCCCCAACCCATTGATCCAGCCTGGCCAGATCCCTCTGCAGAGCCTTCCTGCCCCCCAGCAGATCAACACTCCTGGCCAGCTCGGTGTTGTCTGCAAAATGACAGAGAGTGCACTCGATCCTCTTGTCCAGATCATTGATAAAGATATTAAATAGAACCAGCCCCAGTACTGAGCCCTGGGGAACACCACTTGTGCCCAGCCATCAGCTGGATGTAATTGCATTCACCACCACTCTCTGATCCTGGACATATAGCCAACTTTTTCCCAGCTAACAGTGAACCCATTCAAGTCATGGAGGTCAGTCTCTCCTGACTGGAAAATGCTGTGGGAGACCATGTCAGAGGTTTTGCTGAAGGTCAGGCAGACAACATCCACAGCGTTTCTCAGCACCATGGAGAAAGTTGCTTTGTCACAGGAAATCATGTTACTCAAGCAGGATCTGCTTTTCATAAACCCGTACCGACTGTGCCTGATCTCCTGGCTGTTCTGCACGTGCCACATGATGGTGCTCAAGATGAGCAGCTCTGTAACCTTTCCTGGCACTGAGACCAGGCTGAAAGGCTTGTAGTTTCCGAGATCCTAATCGTAGTTATCTAGCCCTTGCAGAGATAGGCATCATAGGTGCTAAGATCCAGTCAGCTGGGACCTCCCTGGTTAGCCAGCACTGCTCATCATAAATGACTGAAAGTAGCTTGGCAGGCTCTTCTGACAGGTCCCTTGGTACCCTTGCATGGATTCCACCCAGTCCTATAGACAACTTGTGCATGTCCAAGTGGTGTAGGCACTGACCATTTCCCCTATCTCCACTGAGATGGAATGCATGTACCAGCACAGGGACTCTTCAAATGCGCTCCAGTGTACTCAGCACGTTGGGGTGGAGCTTGAAGGGCCTTGCTGGCACATGAACCCTCAAACACTGGCATGCTGCCCTCAAGCTTACCTCCAGCTTACCTTCCTCCCTACAAATCTACAAATTTAGATGATCTCTCTCAATGAGCCCTGCTAACTCCTCAGCAAAGATCTTTTTTCCCCTTTGATACAAGTGTAGCCCATCTGCAGCAGGCCTGATGTTGTGTAGACCAATCCATGATCAAAAACCCCTAAATTCTGCTGGTGATGTCAGTCTCAGAGACAGTTATTGATCTGCCAGCCCTTCCTGTCTCTTCCTACACCACTCCCTGCAAGTGGAAGGATAGAGGAGAAGATTATTTGTGCTTCTGATCCCTTAACAAGTTGTCCCAAGGCCCTGAAGTCTCTTGTGACTGTCCTTGAACTTGTTATTGCAACTTCAATTGCTGCCTTCCTGAAAAATCAGTTATGGATAATAATTCAAGGGACATACTAGGGTAAGAAGTTACCATATCTTTAACCTGGGTCCAATTCTAAGAAAAAAAACTTAAGACAGACTGATTTTTGGAGTTTCTTATCATTACTTATGGAAAACAAGTATTAAGACACTTTTGTTTTTTCCTGGAAAATTTCTTCTAACTCAGAGGTTAAGAATTTCACAACAATACATTTTATGATAGTTTCCAATAGTCTAGTTGACAGACATGATCACTCCAAGGGGGTGAACTTCACAAAGAGAGTCTATTTCATTAAAATATTATATCAAAGTGAAAGGAAATCAAAGCTAATATAAACATAAAGATAATATAAATAAATATAAATACATTCCCTTTGGCTCCAAAAATTTCTTGCTATAAATATTGGGAAGATGGCAAAATTCTGGGCAACTTATATGTTTACTCTCCTCTTAAAGCTCTTCTATAAGATACTTCCTGTAAGTATCTCTCAGAGGTAAGATACTGGCTTGAACAAAAGACTTGTCTAGTACAGCCCGAAGTTCCTAAAAGGAACATTCTATAATCCAGTTAAGAACTTAGGTACACCACAAATTTTTTTAAAATACTTGGAAGTATTAGGTTGTTCATAATCTAGAGAAAACAGAGAAAATATCACTAGACAACAGCAATAATATAAGGACATTTTAAAACAAACACTTCCTCTATCACTTGTAGTCACATGACAGAGCACCTACAAATGAAATGTTAAGACTGTAAAGCAGGTAACTTCCTGAGATATCAAAAGATTATCTGGAAATCCGGATTAACACTGATGATATTCATATGTGAATAAAGTAAATAAAGTCTTTTCCTGACACTATTACTTGCATGACAGGCATTAACATTTTTCATTCTGTAGTCAATATATGCATTAGAATCCTCTCCATGCTCCAGAAGAGAGTTCTCTATCTGTGTATACATTATCACTTAGATTCCCTCTCTCAGATGCACACCTCTCACACTGTAAAGGGAAAGCAAAGACAAAGGGCTAATAGGTACCTTTTGTTAGTATCACAGAAAGTCCACAACGAAAGGAGTTAAGAGAACAATCAACTGTTATTACCAAATACCTTGAGATGTGTTGCCCGCTTAAAGGCCTTATTGCAGATGTGGCAAACGTGTATTCGCTCCTTGCCGTGAACCTCTTTGCAGTGGTGTGTCAGCATGGTGACGGAATAAAAGGTTTGGCTACACTCAAAACACTGGTGCCCACGAGTTTCTTTTTCTGCTTGACTGCTTTTAGTCACATTAGGGGAAACTTCTGTCACCTGTAACAATTCATCAATACACTATCAGGTAATTTTGTAAGCACATCCGCATCTGTTTATTTTTCAAAATCTACCTCAACATGACAAACTTTTGGAGGGCATTTGCAAGCAACTTAAAGACACAAAAGAAGTCAGTTATATGTAAATATGAACTTCTATTTCATTGCTCTAAAGAATGACACATGTACGAATTTTAAGAAAACAACATTAATAACTATGATCAAATTGACATAACACATCATAAATAGAACATGTGTGTATCTGTATTTTTCTACATTCAGTTTTATGCTCCTGAACATCTCAAATAATCCTCAATTTGCCACCAAACAAAATTAAAAGCCAAAAGCATTTTGGACAGAAAAAAAATTATCTCTGATTTTGTGGGGGAGAAGAATATTTTCTATTTGTTAAACTTCTTTACTGGGGATTCTATTTTCATAAGGAAGTAAAGTTCTACCTCCTAAAGTACTGAAACACAATCAATAATTGATAGAATTAGATGGTGGTGTGCTGCATTATTGTTTTGTTTTAATTAGTGAGAACTGCCTGGAAAAGCTACTTTCTTCAGATAATTTAATACCAAATTCCTTTTTAATACCAAATTCAGCTTTATAGATACAGAAGAATGTTAAGTACAGTAACACAGAAAGCAACAAATGAAGTCACCACCTGCCTCTCCCATTTCTCCTACTTTAGAGCTTGTCTTACCAGGCTGGTTGAAAACATTCATTCTGCCTTCAAGAAAAAAAGTCTGAACCATATTTTCTAATAACAAAACTGTATTACTTATGTAGGAGTTTCTATTGTGATTCAGAGGCAAAAGAAATTGCTAAGGCTTTATGTTGCACCATCACTGAAACAACTTGGATATAGAAAGAGAATGGAAAAAGTGTATCAACAGGTGCTATTTTCTCCCCCAGCTCCAAAAGTTATGTGTCTTTATTATCTAAATACCAACTTACTTGGAAATTTTTGGAGTAGTCTGTGTTGAGCACATGATTACGTGATTTGTAGAAAGAAACAAATTATTAATTACATTTCTGTTGCCCTGAAAATTAAGCCTTCAGATTTTGTTTTTCATAATTGTAGCTGCTTTCCCAGGAAAGCAACTGTAAACATAGATGTTTATCACATTCCTTCTAAGAAACATCTTTTGATGGATGACCAGTGTGATTGGGAAAGTAGAAACTTAATTATCCAATCCCTGGTCATTGTCAAGAATCTATAAATACTTAAGTTAAGAATAAAGTCACAAGTTTTTGTTCTAACACTGACAGTAGTAGTGTGAATCATTTCATGTCCTCTAGCGACACATTTCTTTTTCATGTGCATGTATATATATATGAAAGTGGTTTTTAATTCAAAACTTAAAATCTGGGTGACCAGGAAGTCACAAAGAACCTCTTTCCAATACTCTTCTTTGGGAATGACATCAGCCTTCATGATTCAAGATAAAAAGAAATTATTCCAGTATAAATAAAAGTCCTTTACCACAAATGATACAGAAATGTATAGTATGTACCTGATATGCTATTTCATCAGAGTTTGCAGGTGCTGAATGGGGTGTATGGCTCACCAGTATGACTTGCTGTGATCCTGATCCACTTTGGCTAGCAAGACTGGAATCTGTGAGTATAGCAGGGAACTGCTGACCCTGTCAGAGAGAGGAGCACAAAAAAAAAAAAAAAAAGAGTAACTATATTTAAATGGCTGTATTTAAACAGCTAACTGTAGTAATGTAAGTTTTCATACCGAAACAGTACTTGTGTTTTTTCCTTTAGAAAGAAACATTTCAGAATCCTATCTGAACAAATGCAACTGTTTTCCCTCATTTTCTCATTTAAATTTATATCCAACCATTTAAGGACTACAACAGCTGGAAGTTTGTAAGACTAAATTCAGTTAATTTTTACCAGCTTTGCATCAAGTGCTGAATGTTTTAGCCTTCCACTGCTTTTCTTTAACCCCTGTATTCTGCTCTCTTGCATGGCCTTCCCACAGTATCTTCCTTTACTTAAACATCTTGATTAAACATACTTCCAAATCCCATGAAATCATGATGCAAAATCACTACTTAGGATATGTAATTACTAATATCTTACTACTTCTATTTCTACACTACTTCTAATGACTTACATTTCCCCATGAAACACAGTTCTTTTACATACTACCTGTCTATTCACCATGATTTCTAGCAACATAAACTGTGTTTACATAGCTATTATGATTATTCAATGTTTCAATTTATTTATGCTTCTCTTAACAGAAGGCATGCTTATTAATAAACAGCAACACTGCCAATGTAATCACTTAAACTAATACAAAGCCTGAAATGGAACCATATTTTGCTTTGCTACTGCTTTGTTACTCTATGATACCGGAAATTACAAACATATCTTAAGAATTGTTTATGAAATCTTTTCTTCCCTTCCCCAGAGCAAAACTGCAGAGGGAAGCATATAACTTTGCTTCACCAGTTTTAATCACAGCACATGCAAGATAAATAGTATTTAATTTGTATGCATTTACACACTTTAACTCAAATCAAGAAGTTAAAAAAAAATCAGTCTAAACCTAGTTAAGCCAAGAAAATAGAAGAAACAGCTCAACTTTTCAGATGTAAAATCTACATTGAAATGTCAACCACACAACCCATTTTTGCTTTGTAGTCTTTCATTATTATTTTTTTTTCTCCCCACTCTGTAGAGTCTATTTGCCAGTACGTCTTTGGCTCTTGATGATAACACAAAATTCTTAAGTTATGCTAAAAATAAAACAAATAATAAGGTTACTGAGCAGATGACAGTCCATACAGCACCATTTTAATAAAATTTCTTATAATGCCACGTGTTATTAAATGTAGCCAATTAAAATCTGTCCTGTTACTTGCTGTGAAAAGAACTGTCACAACTGCTGTTAAACTCTTCCATTCACAAGTAGGAAAAGAAAAATTTACCATATGAAGTAATATATTTAGGAGTACAATGCTGTATTACTGAATAGTGATAATGAAATACATGGTCTAACACCAAAAACTGATCTCAAACCATGTTTGAAACAGCAGTTCATTTAAAAAACAAACAACCCTGCAAAATTTATCTGCATTTCTGTTCAAACAGTTCTTGTTTCTAGATTCCATACACACACGGTTGGCAGAGAGAAGAAAAATTAACTAAATTTTCAAATAGTATGTATTTACAGAACAAAATTATTTTCTTAGCAAAATCTGCAATTCCTGCTCTGTAAGACAGAAACACAAATTTATCTGTCAGTTCAGGTAAGCGTCTTACCTGTGAAGTGATATTAAGTGTAACTGCATCAAGACCACCTGACAACATTCCCTGAGTGTCAGCAAGAGTCAAAGTGACACTACCATCTCCTCCAACTCCTGATGAAGACATCACCAAATTCTGTGCAGAAACTGCAGACTGAGATATGGGTGTTGCTGGAGGAAGGTTTGTTCCCCCTGTTGTATTAAGTTCTGGAACATATGCAAAATGGCAAAAAACAAATAAAATCTGTTACATACATAAACATTACACTGCAAATTTATTTTAAGTGAACTTCATAATTTCTGTTTCTCATTGCTAGCATTTTCTATTGTGGAATCAACAAAATCAGTTAAACAGCTAATCACAAACCTAAAGCAGCCAGTCAGATGACAAAATTAGAAAAAATACATTTAAATGTAGTTTGATGAACACACTATTGCACTCACAAGTGGTCATGTGCATATACAAACATATATAGGTAGAAATCAATATACATACTTAGAAACTCAAAATTTGAGTACTAGAAAAAACTTGATATTTTTATCACTTCTGAAGCAAAGGCACCAGATTTGTCAACCTCCAATTTATAGATGTAATTCTTCAATACTCCTCTAACTGCCTCAAAGTACTAATTTAAGATATTTCTTCTTGTTTTCATTTTTTTCTTAGTGTGTAGAATAAAGTTCATTTAAACTGACATAACAATTTAAAGCTTGTGAGAAAACACACGAATCACTCAAAGTTCCTGAATCATGATGTGCAAGATTATACCATTCCATTATAGTATTTACTTTTTAAACAAAATATTATTTTCAATTAGAGAAATTGTGGTATGCATACCTGGAGCATTTAGTGAAGGGCCCTGAGAAAGAAGCTGGTCATTGCTTATAGTTAATGTAGCACCTGTAGTCTGACTGCTGATGGTTGGTGCTGTCAGCCTTAAGCCAGTGTTCAGATCAGTGCTTCCAGAATTATGCTGAATAAGATCTTGGCCTGAAGACAAATAAGTCCTACTGTAACTGGAATCATCTCAACATTATTCTGCTACTGTTCTTACAACAGATCATAAAATAATAGAAGTAGAAAATATAACCAAAACATAAAACTAACTTCTACACAGAAGAATTTTATGCAGATTTTTATGCAGCGGTTTGACAAGTTTTTAATACAGATGTTATTATGGAAATCCAGATCCTAATACGTACAGAAATACTTGATATTAGTAATTAGACAAATATGGATCTTACTTATCTAGATTCAAAGCACCAACTTGATCAATCTATAAAAATCCAGCTGTTAACTGAGGCTATAAATAAAACAGTGAACTAATCTAACATGTTCACAAAGCAAACATGTTTGGGTTTCAAATGTGGATTTGGGGAGTATCTTTTAAAGCTGATGAACGTAAGAAAAATATGCCATAGGAAAAATGTGGACTGTGAAAATCCTCATATGCTACTGTATAGTTATTTATGAAACAGAGATCTGGTATTAAAGATTTTTAAAAACACAAACCAGATATTGTAAGAGTGATTTCTTGGGGACTTCCTGATGAGGTTGCAGTTGTAGAACCCGAAGCATGAGCTAGAACTTGACTCAAACTGGAATTATTTATGGTCAACATTATCTCATGTTGCCCATTTGTAGATGACACCATACCCTGTGAAGTCATGACTTGAGTAATGTCTTGTGCACCTAAATGGAAGTGGTAGAGCAAAAAAAAATTCCATTAATATCCTTGGGTGGAATTTCTGACATAACTTTTTAAAGTAATTTATACCATATTTTCTGAGCCGCTATAATTGATGCAGCCAATGGGAGATGCTAGAACTTGTAGCATAAAGTATAAAATTTTTTCACATCCAATTTATTCCTCTGCAGTTAAGATTTTCAGAACAGAGATTTTGTATTATTCTCAAAGCTATGGAAGTTCTTAAGTATTTTCATTATACAGAATCACAGAACGGCCTGGGTTGGAAGGCACCCTAAAGATCACATGGTCCCAAGTTCCCCATGTCAGGGGCATCAACTTCCACTACACCAAGCTGCTCAAAACCCCATTCAACCTGGCCTTGAACACTTCCAGGGACGGGGCATCCACAGCTTCTATGGGCAACCTGTTCCAGTGCCTTACCACCTTCACAGTAAAGAACTTCTTCATATCTAATCTAAACCTACTCTCTAATTCACCTTCTGAAAAAAATTGTATTGAGAAAGGGTGACACTTAAGGGAAAGCTGTAAAATCTGCTGAAGATGCTCAAGAAAGAACTGCAAGCTTGTTTTATTAAAATGAGGTGTTTGGTGGGAGTGGTGGGAGGGAGGGGGTGACATTTTCTCACTGCGAGTAATACCCTGAGTAAAATTAAGAAATTGAATACACAATAAAACTACTGACAGTGCTTACCATTAGCGCTGGTTGTCAGCACAGACTCCTGCTCAGACAGGGACCCTATTGTCATGTTAGCAGATGATGTTACTGTGGGCTGTAAAGACAAGCCTGATATGGGCTGAATAACCACATTAGCTGGCACTGCATTTTCTGTTGCCTGGAGGGAGGGATTCTGTGGAGCCATGGTGGGATCTCCAGTCAGCTGCTGAGTAAGTAAATTACTCTGCTGTAATGTCTGCTGTAGGATACTTGGATCGATCTGAAAAACAAGTTTTCAGCAATCAATCTGACGTCAACTAACTTGGTTAAATGAATATTCTTAAGTCCAGAATATATATTTACAGCATAGAGAGTATATACTGTATTGAAAATTTATAATGAACTATATAAAATTTAAATTTAGTTTTTATGTGTCTGTATATAGCCAGTCTCTAAAGTGATTCTCTAAGTAGTCTATTCAGATTCACTTTCCCTCCCTTCCTTCAGCAAAATTTTTTGGGAAATCATGATCAGTTACATATCAGCATGCTGGCCCCAGGTAAACACACTGCTGGTATTCTGTACTGTCCTGTTAGTGCATGTAATGCTTATCACTGTCTCCAAGCTTTTGAAAAGGAAAAGGCATGGAGCAGAGAGAAGACTGATACAACAAATTATTTAATTTTTCAATTCCTGGGGTCATTAAGGTCTCATTTCACAAGCCAACAGCTGTTCTCTATACTTAAAGACGTAAGACGTTTTCCTCTTCAGGGACATTTAGCAGTTGAGAAAAACAAAATGAAAATGTCTTCATTTTATGCTAAAAATTCCTTGAGCAGAGGGACTATGAGCAACTCAATGCAACTCTGCAGATATCCCTTCCCTGACCTTGGGGTTGTATCTGGTGACCTCCAGAGGGCTCCTCCAACACCAATAATTCTGTGCAACTGATCAAACACAACCAAATTCTAGAAATTCAGTTTCACACATTTCAAGAACTTTTAAATGCAATCATCTCACCTCTTTCTGTCAGTCCTTTTATAAGCTCAATAGGAATTTAAATTATGAATTCAACTATTAAAAGCTTGCAAAGTAACACAGTGCTTTATGTTTAGAAAAGAACACTCCGTGCAATAATTTGAGTTTGTTTTGGGGGGTGGGTGGGTGCCTTCTGGGGCTTGGGTGGGAACCTAAAGTACTTTTGAAGTGCAAAGACAAAATGCAATTAAAAGAAAAAAAATACGTATTTTCAAGCAGTCTGTCAAACTCCCTGAAAGGTAAAAAAACCTGAAAAAAATGAAAATTAAAGAAACCAAACCAGAAAAATATCCCACTGTGCAGCTATTTTTTAAGTCTTCTAACACTGTACAAGTGATAGAGTATGTTACTAGCTCACTCAGCTCAAGGGAATGCTTCCAGAATTATGTAGGCTCCTTAAATTTTCTTCAGCCTTCAAAGTGACTCTACAGAATTAAAAGCAAGGAACAGGGAGCAACTTACCTGTAATGTTATATTGTTAATACCAGTAGCATCTATTCCAGAAATCTGAACATTTTGTCCAACCAGATTAGCAGCAAGTTGTAACTGTATTCCTTCAAGAGTGGCCAAGCTACCATCTGTCAAGGACACAGTTAAGTCACCTCCAGCTACCAAAGAAAACAGTTATATTGTAATGTTTTTATTTACCATTACTGACTACCTCTTTCAGTGTGCTTATTTTTATAAATTAAATCAATATAAGAGCTACAAACGCACACATTAATTTATGACAAGAAAGAAAATTTGAAATGTATAATTTTATTATAAAGTAATTTGATTGCCTGTTTTAAAGCTTCATAAATTCCTTGTGATTTAAGGATTGCTATTTAGGCAGTAGCTAGTGGCTTAGAAGACAAGAATCCCTCCAGAGTAGCATTAGAAATCTAGAGAAATTTGGTTTAGATTTCCTTGGAGAGTGTGCTGCACCTAAACAAAGCAGCACACACACAGGATATTTACATTCTGACCCTGAACATACACATGAAAGTTACTGCTACATTTTGCACAGCAGAGACACAGTTCAGTATCAAACTGTCAAAGTTCATCCTCCATACTTACATGGATGAAAATAAAGGTGCATTAGCAACTGAAATTCAAAAGTCTTTGGAACTTGAAAAGGTTCTAATTTCAAAAGTTGAACAGACCATCTCTACAAAAGGTCTTGAGAGAATATATGGAAAAAGTCATCTTGTTTTGGAGATACCTTCTTCAAGCACCTCAAGTGTGATCAACCAGTTTCCTTTAGTTGATGCTTCAAAAACACCTGTCCTTCCCTCTTCAGAATTCCTTAGTACAGTAAACCTGGTTTACAATGCACCCCAAAAATACCTGGCCAAAACCCATATTGCCAGTCTCAATTTAAGAAGGCCGCTTTCTAGGACATCTGAACAAGCTAAAAACTCCTCTTTACTATGTGCAAAAATCCAAGCAAGCATCAATCAATTTTTCATTGCCACTAACGGTGCCTGTCAAATATCAGTATCTTCTGAACACCAACAATTTGTTCATTTTGGACAACAGTTTAGATCAAATCAGATAAACTGCAATGACTACAGTTAAATAAGAGATTGATATAATACTCTGAATTTGTGAGCATACCTGCAAAATCATAGGACATGTACTGAAAAAAAAAACAAAGTACATAAAACCAAAGTCTCACTTTCAGAAATGACAGACAATCCAGCACCCATAATTTAAGTAGTACAATTAAGAGTATCAAGGCACATCTCCAAACACCTTAACACTATTCTGCTCTTAAAATTGTCCCTGTCTTGTTAACCTGAGCACTTACACAGACATTGGGTCAGCAAGCCCTGACACCAAAAATACTTGAAATAAATTAGAAATTAGCAAGGATAATTCTCAAAAGGCCAATTTCTTGCAACATGAAGCATGTTGGGTATTCTGTGCCAGCTGGCCTCAAAGAATGGCCTGTGGCACATTTAATGTGCTAATGCAGCTGTAGTCACTGCCAATTGGTGAGACTTCATATCCTAGGCACTTAATTATCTAGCATACACACCTACTAGTTTTTTGTATTGCTAAAGAGTTTTCTTGCTTTGAGGTTGGGGGTCTTTTGGTTGGTTTTCTTTTGGTTTGTGTGCTTTGTTTTTTGGGTTTTTTTTTTATTTTGGAGAAAGAACTACACATGTACAACAGAGGATATGCACTTAAAAGACACTTTTCATTATTCACATAAATAACCAGTATAGACAGAGCAGCTGTTTTGCTTCTTTTCTTTTTAAATAAAACAAACAAAGTATTACCACAAAGAATACAAGTACTCCAGCTATTTGTTATCTGCATTTCTTCTCTGCAATGCAATTCTACAGCAGAATTGAAGAGACTTTTAGGTGAACTGTGTATAATTTTCTTTCATTCTTAAATGAATAAATTTCTATTCATGTTACCACTGTGCATCAAACCATGAATTCAGTACTACTCTTACCTGTTTGGAAAGCAGTGTTTGGCAAAACTTTCCAAATTCTAATAGAAAGAAAATTTCACAAATTGATCTCCACACCACCACCACCACTACCACACCATCCATTTTTACCTGACACTGAAGCAGGCAGGATAGCCTGGCCCACAAGTCCTTGTTGAAGTAAATTTTGATCAAACTGACTCGTCAAAACAGAGTTATTCATGATGAAAACATTAGGGTCTGTTGAGGATGAATTAAGAAGACTGACTGGTTGTAGTCCCTCTGTTGAAGTCCGAGCAACAGGCTTCCTAACTTTCTTTGTATCCGGTTTATAATGACACTGTATGTGCGTTTTTCTGCGCCCTGAAGTACGAAACCGCAAATCACAGTGTGGGCATTTGAAGGGCTTTGCTCCTGTATGCAGGCGCATGTGTACTTTTAGACTGCCTTTTGTAGAAAAAGAATTACTGCACACGTGACAACAGAAGAGCTTCTGGCCTAGAAAAGTTTCAAACCAGAAAGATAAGTGATTAAACCTCTAAAAAGATTGACAGGACTAAATAATCTATTTAACAAACCCCAGAACAGATTCTAAACTAATTTGAACAGAGTAAATTTGAAGTAATCAAACTTTATCACTTGGCTGCTTTTCAAATCAGTTAAGGTTCTCAATGAAGGGCATATTAACTTTTTCCTTTTACTAAAACTCCATATGCTTTTAAAGCTTTCAGGCAAAATCTTATTTGGTCACCTTCATGCCTCTGTTATCCTCCTCATCACATCTTCCTGACTAATCCAGTTGTTTCAACTACACAGCTCATAAACTGGAGAATTAAAAGTTTCATCTTGACCTCTTCAACATTTGGTTTCTACTTACTAAGTCACTAATTTCCTTTTTAATTCCAGCAGCTTTATTCTTCAGTTTCAATGCTGCCTAAACTAACCAGTATTAATGGATTACAAGTAGGAAATTATTAAAATTAAGTGAGATAACATTCTAAAATAAAATATCAACTCCACAAAGTAATCCAGAGGTAAAGAAATCAGACAAACAGACCTCTCTCTCTGTCTCTCCTTTCAGAGTGCCCAATATCTGAAAAATATCCTTGGTCTCAAATGGAATTTTTCATGTACTGTAAGTAAGAGCAAACTACAGAGTTTATACCTTTAATCATATGCACAGCTGTACAATTCACAAAAAGCATAATATAACTATCTGGCAGAAAACATGACACTGCAGCTGAAAGCCCACTGTAACTCCTGAAATTCCCAGGCTTTCCAGCACAATATTGCTTCCTAGCTGAATAAGGGAAAGAAACCAATGCATTTGGTAAAGAAATCACAAGAAACCACAAGGCAATTATGTGCCTATGATTCCTGCTATTGAGTTCTAGCTTCCATTTACACAGAAGAATCTTTCATCAATTTCCTGAATTTCAATTCAACCTACTTCAAATTACAAAATCCGGGTACACTCTTGTCACTTCTTTTTCAATAAAACTAAGTAAACCTCTGGCAATGTTCTGTTTCAGAAAATGGAGAAGAAAGAGCTCAATAACATGAACCAGTAAAACAATGGTAATCTGGGCTGCAGCGAAGTCATCTATCACATTCACAATACCACAAAGGAAGCCATCCAGCAGTCTTTCCCACTAAACAAAAAATCCTCACACTTTGGGAGAAAGGGGGGTGGAAAAATAAGAGAGAGAGAAGAAAATCAACAAAAAATGAGCAGGAAGAAACAGACAGAATGTCTGAAGTCCTGTTACTTAAATATGCCATGAGATTATGACCTGACCCTTGGGCCTTTGGGCCTTTTGTGTAAATATTAGGAATCTGAAAAGAAACAAAAAAAAAAAAAAAAAAAAAGATGGTTGAAGTATGTTTTCAGTATTTAGTAGTTTCAAGGTAGTGTCCAGAAGGGAAACTTGGAGGGAAGATGATCATAAATTTGGATGAAAAGTAATTGAGGAATGGTGAACACTAAACTGGCACTGCTTCCAAATGTAGAAAAATTAAATGTGTTTTATGCCACCAACATGCCACACTACTGGCTACATAACTAACATGTTAACAAGAACTGTTCTGTAATCAGGAAACTGGAAAAGCAACGAAGACAGAAATGCAATACTGCATGACTTCAGGTATCCCACTTTATGCTACACCAAGATGTAGGAGCTAAGCATTCAGACAAAGAACCATATACCTCACTGAGTAACTTCCAATCTTCCAGTAAAGCCCCAAACTAATTCTCTGGATCAATGCTGACTACAGATGGTATCAGGTAGGTTCCTATCCAGGCAACATTCATTTACAGATGAGGAACAGAGTAGCTTTCCAAATGAAACTATTTTTAGGGAAGTTACAGACACTAATACTGTCAATTTTTTTTTACTGTTAACTTAAATTACATATATCTCAATATAAAAGCAATGAACTATTAGGTGTAGGTATTGCCCACAGATTAAGAGAGCATTCCAGAAAGCAATCCAGTCTCAAATGCAGAAAACTGCACATTAGCTAAACTTTATCCAGCACAAACTGGCCCAAGTATAAAAGAACATGGAAAAAAAACTTCCATAAGATAAAATAAGTTATAATAGGGAAAAGGTAATGTGACTTTTGCAGTGAAAATTACACCTCACAAAACTGTGAGATCAGATTTCCACTGTATCTGGATTTCTGGAATTTTACTGTGGTTTTATATGAAAAGATCTTAATAAAAATGCTATCATAGAATGAAAGGACAGTCTTTTCATGAACTAAAGAAAAACAGTTCTAAGACAGAACACAGATGGTTTATATGGACAATTTTCACAAGGCTGGAAGTCAGAAGTAGAGTTCTTAAACACCTGAGCAAGGACTCAAACTGTCAGAACTGTTACTATATGTAATGTGAAAGAGAGAATGAATAGCAGGGTGGGAAGATCTGTTTAAGGATGTTAAAATAATAATTTACAAAGCTCCATTATATATTATCAGAAAGTCTGTACAACCATAAAGAGCTTAAAAATTAAGAAGGGGAAACCAGGACCTTACTACTATGGACTGTATTGAAAGCCATTCCTTTTTACCCTGTTTGTCTGTGATCAGAAAACAAGTGGATAAAATTAACGTATTTAATGTTTCCATTGAAACTATTGAGCAAAGAGATGCAATCTCTTATTCAGAGCTCCACAATTTGTAAACTGCTTGAACTTGGAGGAACATTACACAATCCTTGCTTTGTTCCTTTCATTATCCTTACTATCTGCTACTGTCTGTCCTGATCTACACTATTTCATGTAACATGAGTACTGTTTCTTACTAAACAACAGTAGAAAGTACAAATACAGTAAAATGAAGAAGCAGCTTCCATGAACAAAATAATCATGCATTACAACATTGAAAGCTTTCTATCTTGTTTTTGACAAGAGAAAATAATGAAATTTAATGAAACTGTAGACAGTTTTAGAAATTAATTAGTTCAGGACTGGGTTTATTACAGAAGTTCGATGGTAAGTAGAAAGTAAGAAAGAGTTAGAAAGTTTGGGGTTTTTTTAATTAGGGCAAAATCGCAGTTGAAAAATACTACTATTAAACTTAGGAATACTTAGGAAAACCTGCTCTAAAAATCTAAATATTACAGATACTAGATTTACATTCAACTTGCAAGATTCAAAAAGCTGAATGCTCAAAATTTTTATACAATTTTTTGTACTCTTATTTTCTTAGTTTATGTAGCAGCACAAACATTAATGTTTATAGTTTGGTTTTTTTTTCTCTAACTTAATTTTATAAGCTTCCCTCACCTCCTCCTTCTTACTCAGGAAAATCATTAATCATTGAAATGAAGATTGGACATGAACATATTCAGGATACTTACCTACAGAGTGTTTGCAAGAGCTAAGACCATGCTTTAGAAGCCTACTAATACAGAAGCTTATTCAGAATGTTCTGATGCGATTCATTTGATAGTGTCACAAGTACCAAATTTCCCCTAGCACTGCCATCCACAGTTCCAAATACTAGATCATAGTGAAACATAACATTCCTTGCAAAATCTGTAAAGAGCTGGTCAAGAAAGCAAACAGCTTCTAAACAAAGACATGTAAAACTTCACTGACCTGTGTGTGTTTTAACATGACAATCCAGAGTGGATTTTACAGTGAAACTCTTTCCACATTCATCGCACTTATACGGCTTCTCTCCAGTATGGATACGAACATGCCTAATAATTCCAGGATATAAGTTAATTTCTACTTTTATGTCAGTTTTTCAAATATTTACTTTCTATGTTATTAATTTTAGAATTAATGAAATACTTATACTAGCACTACACTATGCAGATCAAGAAGATTTATGTATTTGCATGTTTTCAACAGATTTTTACTTTTTTATGCAGGTATTAACACAAGAAAAAACAATTTATTCTAAAACTTCAAAATAATTTTAATACAACAGGAAAATAAATATGAAAAGGTTGGACTAGTCATATTCAGAATATGTAACATTTAGACATTTTTAAAACACTGTGAAAAAGAAAAATTTATTTAAATATTAGTTAAACTTCAACTCAGGCATAAAGAGTTATAAGAAACTGTTATTGCTGAAGTTTCTGGTGAACTACTCAGCAAATTAAAAACATGAAAATTTTCCATTCCTCACCTGACTAAATCACTTGGTTTTTTAAAGCTTTTGGGACAATAACTGCAACAGTTGGCATATTTGGGCTCTGCTTCCAGTTCTGCTTGCTTATCTTTGATCTCACTAATTCTGTCTTTCTCTGCAGCCGACTGGACAAGAACTTTTTCTGAAACAGTGGCACTTTCTTGAGGCCTGATCTTTGCCAGTTCTGCTGTCTCTTCTTCTGTAAAAGTTATGACACCTGGACGAGATTTTCTGGAAGTTCTTTCAGAGCTTTCATCATCATCTTCAACACATCCAACTATTAAGTAAAAAAAAACAACAAAAAAACCAACAACAACAAAAAAATCAAACCCAAACAAAAACCACATTTCTGTTAGTTTAATCTATCAGCTGAAATGACAAAAAATAGAAGGGTTTATAATTAAACACACAGCCAGTATATTTTGTGCTTGGACTTGCACTATTATGGACTTCAATCTCTTTTAGAGATCTAACTACTCATATCTGTACTTCATTTTAAAAAAAAGCTGGATTTATGATTCTTATTTTTATAATAACTAACACAGGTTAAGTAATACAGGACAAAAAAATCTTCTACTTTAGTGAAATACTTTAGTAGCTATGTCACATACAATACCTTTAATGTGCTGGACAGATCTTGGAAATCTAATTTCTTTAAACACTTCAGATAACAGAGAGATTTCAGCATCTCAGAACAGCAGACATTATCAATGCTGGAAGGCTATTTTGTACCATTACTGTTATAGCACTCATGTAATCCACCAAAACATCTGTATTTCTTATGTAGTAAGGACTGTAAAAGTAAAAATGAAATCATTTACCTCCCCCTCCTGTATCTGTAGCTGCTGCTACAGCTGAGGAGACTGCCTGATGTTTTTTCATATGTTTTTTGCAGTGAACAGTTGTTCGAAAGCTTTCATCACAGAATGGGCACTTGTAAGGCTTCATGCTCATGTGAGTTGCCATGTGCCTGGTAAGGCTGCCATTAGTTGTGAAGGAAGTATTGCAAATGCTACAGCTGAATGCTTTAACTCCTTAAAGTAACAGAAACAAATAAGTAGCATGCTATTTGTTTAATTTTACTCACATAGGACATTTACAAAACCCAAACATGGGTTAAGCTAATATAGAGCTGGTATACTGTTTACCTGTATGAGTCTTCTCATGTGACTTAAGAACTCCCGAGGAAACAAAACCACGGCCACAGAGTTGGCATTTATAAGGTTTCTCACCAGTGTGTGATCGTACATGCTGTTTCAAATGGCTGGATTTCTTAAACCCCTTGTTGCAATATTCACATCTATTAGAAAAAAATAGTTTTCATTAGTTTCATGTAGTTATCCATAAAAGATTCAGGAAATTCTGTTACAAAAGCTAAAAGGGTAACATACCTATATGAACGCCTACTTTGATCTTCATTATCCTCAAGAAAATGAGGCCGTTGGGTGTGTAACTCAAGTTCTTCCTGTGGTGACTGATCTTGTATCAAGCGAGTGGTCTAAAAATCAAAGCCTCAAGTGAATTTCAGTAACACAATATTAAAATATAGTCTCCCAAATAGGCAAGAAGAAAATTACAGCATTTACAGTCAACACAAGGAATTCAATTTATGCTTTCATACATTTTGACAGGAAATTGAGTGCAATATAATACCTCACTCTTCCATAGTGAGAAGGAAAGCATCAAAATGTTCAGCTACTGAACTGGAATACACAGACAACATAGCACACTTACACTTCTCTGAATCTCCACAAACATTTATCTAAATTGTCTAGATTATCCTAGTATTTGAGGATTTAAATTTAAAACTAGAGCAGCAAATTTAAACACTGAGTAAGCAGCCAAACAGTGTTGCTGACAGACTTCACTACTCTCTGAACATTCCTGTACGTAAAAGCCACAACAGAATAATCCTTAAGAACAAGAGTATGTTTCAAAATTTGAAGCCAAGGAAATTCTGAAGCCTGTAAATTGAAATGACTCAAACTCTTCCAGATCCTAAAACCCACGTGAGTTCTCTGACAACATCTGCATTTTGCAAAAAAGCTTGAAGGGACTGTAAGTCGGAGAGGTCTTCATGGTAAATACATTACAGCAGGTAGTCTTCCTGCCAGGTACTTCTACTGTCATAAAAAGTTACATTTAAACTGTATTTTTAGCAATTGAGCCCTTTTACAAATTTAACTAAATAAGAGCCATGCAAAAGCATCATACACCGCAATATGCAAGCTCCATGAATGATCACTGAAGATTTGTAAAGCTTTTTTTATTTCTTGATCATATATGTCTATAGAAATTTACTAATTAGGAAATAATATAATGCAATAATATAAAATTATTTCATAACATTGCATCCTCTCCTTAGTTTTAAACTCACAAACCCAATTATAGTATTCTTTAAGTCCAGAGCATCAAAACATACACTTCCTTCTCAGAAAGGTCAAGTCCCTTATCCTTACCTCACCTATTTTCCAGTTGTTAAACATAAGCAATCTAGAGAAGGAACCCTGAAACTTTTCTGACTTCTCGTCTTACCTAATCACTAATGAAATGGTGCAATAAAGTCATGACTGAACACAGAACAATTAATCCTGCCTTCAAGTAGTACTTACTACGTTGATTGTGTCTGTATTTGCAACCTGAAGAAGGGCTGGTGGATGATAACTCGTTGAAAGAGCCTGAGATTCAAGTGTGCTTGAATCCTGCAGCTGTTGTACAGCTGGAAATTGAGTCTGTTGATTGTAGCTGTCATTCACAGTAAAACCTGCCAGAAATTAAACAGTCATAAACCTGTAAAACACACTGATCTGGACTTTGAATAGCACCACACTTTTCTGAAGACTACCTTCAAAAGAGAATAAGTAGTATTACCATATAGTAATAGCTGTACTCTTCACTGTTGAGCATCAAAACACACACATTTCTGGCATCTACATCATACGCATAGCAGGGTTACTTACCGTTAGCTGGAATTCTATTGGAAAATCTCCTCCACAGAAAAACACTGTTTGAAGTTTCTTCAAGGTGCCACAATTACCTTAGAGCCATTGAAATTTTGAATTTCTTGTATGTAAGCATGCATGTGTCAAACAGGTTGACCCATCTCCCTTTATCCACGTTGGTACCACGCTCCCTTAACTACACTGGAAGCCGATCACAAGGATGCAAAGCTCAGTGGGGAGGATGGCGGGTGAGTGGAGGAGATGACCCAATAGGAGAACTCCAGTTTCTGATAAAGTAACCCCATTTTCTCCTACTTTGGATCTCCTCCACATACTCCCACTCTTTAGATAATAGTAAAGTAGAGCCTCTCAAAGGCAAACTGCAAAGTAAAAAATAAACATATTTTCATTCATATTTCTGGTATAAAACTCTGAAAGTTTTACTTGGTTTTGTTCTTCTGAAATAGCAGATCTTAGTCATCTCCTTTTGTAAATGAATTAATGAAATGATAGCACCAATGATTGAGAGCCAGGGAAATACAGCTCAGATTGCAGAGGTTTTTAATGTTATTAGAGATGTCTTTCTATCAACCCTTTTAAGTCTTAATAGTTCCATTATTAAAAAAAAACCCATAATGTCATGTGGAAAAAAATTAAACCACAGTACCAGTAATTAATGTATGGGCAACAATTTCAGTACTTCTGTGCAGTTTGCCTTTAGTGGACAAAAAGGGTGAAGATTATGAAAACAGGGTAGAAACAAACCCACATCAGATGATCACAGCATCAAAGGCCAAAAAGCAATGCTTAAAGAATATTTTTGAGCAACAGTAAGACAAAAACCTGGATGTATTGAGTTTAAGCAGAAATTTTCCCAAAAGACACTTTCCACAGCAGAAGAATATTGTAATCAGTAGAGAAAAAAATCCCTCTGTATGCTACTGCTTCCATCAGAGAATGAAAACTCACAAATCTAAATAAATCTTCAAGGCATTATTAATCAGGTCATAACTAATCACCAAACCCAATGTTGAAACGCGTATATTATTTTCTCTCCTAGAAGTACAACAAGACTACAAGAAAAAAAGATCCTAAAAGCTGGATCTTGCACCTCAATTACCCTTTGTGAAATGACAAAAAAAGTAGCCTGGAGCAAATGAAATGAAAAATTCTGCAGAGACAAGAAGGTTGCTAATTTCTACTTCTCAAATAAATTTTAGAAGTATCTTTATAGAAAAATGACATTCACACTACTTGGGATGAGAATACAAAAAAAGACTCAAGAAACTGAAGCAAAATGATGTTACTTACATGTCCTACATTAAAAACAAACTAACAAACAAAACAACTATTAAATATACTATATAAAAACCTGAAGCTTCTTTTTTAATCAGTAGCTAAATTTTACTGTCTAAGAAGGAAAAAAGAAGTTACTGTACTATGACCTATTCCATTTCACAATGTTTGAATAAATTATTGATATCCTGAAAAATTTCCAAGGATCGTGCAACAAAATGCTCAGGAAGAGAAAAGCATTTAGAGGTATTTGAGGACAAAATGAAGAAAGAAATGCTACTTCTGAAAGTAGTTTTGGAAAAAACACAAACCAAAACTGTAACAAGAATATACATGATGAATCCCCATTTTGCTCAATTCCTAGCACAAGGGTCCATTTCCCCTCAAAATTTAAAAAAGATATGACAGTTTTGAGCATTCTGAAGGCATCTGCTACCACCATCCTATTTATACATAACTACACTAAAAAAAAACCCCATAGCACCAAACACCAGAACCCAGACATTCAGTCAGAAATTTCACAACCTTTATTTCCTGCTCTTGTTTTCATCATTGTACGTTGCTTCTCAGAAGCTTTTGATCAATCTTAAAATAACAGAAAATATCTTAAGCTCTGTATAATAAGGGAAGCCTCTCAGTACAAGTCCTCTAAACTTGGAATTGGATTTCATGTTTTTCAGTACAAGTAATTTGTGTTGCTTGGGGTTTTTTTGGATTTAGGACATCATCCAACCTATCATCTTCTATATTAACAAAACATAGCAAAAATAGAATACTCTGGAAATCATTTTACTCGTAAAAAGATGTGTCTTGCATGTGAGAATGAGAAAACAACCCTATGATAGTTTGTAGTAAATACAGTATTTAATTTAGAAAAAAAATCACCTCTTTACTGACAGATCTTTTAAATTCTGACGTTATAAACACCCACATGAACGTGCATCTCAGCAGGGATCAGTGACTATCAATTACATGTTCTGCAGGTTTGCTTCTTAGGCAAAGGCAACCAGCTGAACAGTACTGACTGCAAACACGTGGAAACAGTTACTGACAGATCAGAATTCTGAGTCCTGAGATTGCAGATCAGTTTCTTAGGAAAGCAAATAGCATTCTGGTGGCAAGGGTGTATTTGTATAGGCTATAGAACTAACAGCATTTGGACTTCTGGTTTTCCAAGATCATTTGCCTATCACCACTATTTGTATTATCATTCAACCATGCTTACAGGGACACTTTAACAGAAGTAAAGGTGATATAATTTATACACAGTTGGTGACAGATGATACTCAAAAAACCAAAGAAAATTTCAGATAAAAGACAAATTTTTTTATGACTTCACTTTGAAGTCTTCAAATAAAGATGCCTGAACACACTACAAAGAATACAAGTCCTTTTCCTCAGCCTTCAAATCTACCTCAAATGAATCATAGATTATGATACTGTAGCACCCTCATAGGATCTGCACTTCTTAACAAGTCTGAACATAGGAGGAAGAAAATCTATCTGAACAAACAAGAAATTCAACAAAGTATTACAAGCAAACCGGAAAGAATAAACAAAATTCTGCCAGTTCTATTCAGACCTAGAGATTGGCCTCACCTGTCTAAAATGCAAATTGGAGATTTTTCCCTTAAAAAGGAAAAAGAAAATCCTTTCAAAGATTTTTTTTTTTTTTGAAACTCCTATGTCATTTAATTAAAAAACACTGAAGCAAAATCTTTTAAAAAGAATACAGCCTATAAATATCAAGAATAAAAAAGACAGTGTTTTAAGCTTGAATGTTTTGCCTAGCTGATAGGAAAAAGAAATTAGGAGCATGAAGCACAGATGCAGACATAGGGAGAGGGTCGACCAATTTAACGCATGCATCCGCGCAAATGCTTACCTACCTGAAATTCAAAAATTTTGAAGGGCTCCAGGATCTTCAAGGAAACTTCAAAGAGTTGGGAATCTGTGGATGAGATTCCAAGTAGAATAGGAGACATCTTATACAAATGAGACTTCAAAATGCCCACACTACACATGTTCTGTTTCTGAGAACCAATTTTACAATATATTGATGATCAATATAGATTTCTGATGATGAAAGAATTGTCTTGTGAGTTCTAGGAGTCTTTACCCTCCCCAGGAAATCATTCTATATTTATGTAATACAGAAGATACACATACACAGAAACCGAAGTTTAAATAACAAAACAGGAGCTACTCATTGGGTTTATAAATTCTAAGGAGCTATTAAAAAAAAACCAAACAAAAACCACCACCACTCTTCATTGTAATGTAGAACAAAAAGCTCCTTTTTTTCCATAGTGTCTTCTCATTCATTTGAAAAACTGTAAAAGCCAACCAATGAAAATAATCATAATATTTTAAGAGGATCTGGATCAGTCTTGTTTAATAAAGGTGGGAACTTTAATTTTCTTTTCTTTACACGCAAAGCAGCACAACCTAGAGAATTAAAATTGGAAAATTATACTATTTCTTCACAGTGTGATGCAACTTACCAGTCAATTAAGTTTTTACAAATGACACTATACAATTAAAAGAGAAGGAAACTAAGAACAGAGAAGTTTGTGCAGATAGATTACCAATTATTGGTTACCACCTACATTAAGTTACTGCTTAGAGTCAGAAACAAGGAGATCAAGGGATAAGCCAGTGATGTATGCTTCCAAACCAAAACAAATGAAAAGCCATTGAATATTCCCCATCTCAGCAACAGCCCCCCTGACAGAAAACCCAAAACAACCACCAAAAATCCCCAAAACAAAATTATTAGCTTCATATTATGAAACAATTCAAGAAAACCAGCTGTGAAAAGCAAAGAAAAACAGTCATTTCTTCACTATTTGCAGGCTACACACACCTACACATATTTCTCTGTATTTTATAGGAAAAAAATAGTTTCCAAGTGCTTACAATCTCTTAATTTGCTAGTTTCACTGCTCTATAAAATATAAAAAGAAACTGCTATGGATATGTGAAAGTATGATTTTTATGTGACTATATTTGGCATTGTCTTTTTCCAAAATGAATCCCAGTAGCTACTCACTCAAATCTTAAGACTGTGTTTCTGATCATCTCAGGTTATGAGCATGTATATTGAGAGGCAAACTTGTGCAAACTGCCTACTGACACACCAATTTCAAACACAATCAAGGAAAGAATATGAAATGCTTGACTATAAATCCCCTACTGTAATGACTAGACATCAGCTCATAAAAGAAAAAAAAAAAAAAATTAAATTAAGTATTCATAATGTTCTACCAAGTATAGCTTCAGAATGGTAATTTTCTTCCAAGTTCTCTGCATTGCAGTTCCTATGACTGCAGATGCCCACTTTAGAAAGGTTTTATCATAGCTATGCTGTAAAGCCAGATCTATAAAAATTACTTTTCACCTCCTTTATTTATTACTAACCTTGTGATAAGCTCTGTTGATCAAATGGCTGCTGTGTTATAGTCTGTTGTTCAAACTGAGTAATGTTTTCCTGTAAAGTATGCTCAGATGTCACAAATCTATCTGAAATAGGGAAAGGAAGGACAGGGGAAAAGGGAAAGTATAAAAAAATGTAATTAAATGTATATTTCAGTTGTTTCAAAACCCCCATATCTTACAGTCATCTAAGTTTTCACATTAAAAATACACTAAACAATTATTAGCTGAACAGGAACTTAAATTTTATTTATATTCCCCTGTTGCACTTGGTAACTCACTGCACAATTAAAAAGAGCAAACAAGCAAAACCAAAATACTTTGGTCCACTATTACAAACTGAATAAGAATGTGGAACATTCACCCCAAAACACAGGTATTACTTTCTAAGTAGACTATACAGCAGTGCTTTTTAATAATAACAGAACTGGCATGGTACGGTTTTGTGGGCATATTATTTTTCTGTATATTTGTTTAGTAGTTTTGCTTGCTACAACTAAAGGATGAAAATCCTAATCCTTTTCTGTTTTAATAGCAAAACTGAACACCAGTGAATGAAATTATACTATATACTTTAAGTATACAGTAAGTAGCCTTTTCTCCATGTATTTTTCTAGTTTCTGTCAAGAAACAATTATTTGAGAACTTGTAAACTTACTTCATTATAAACCTTATCATATTTCAAATACTCACCCTCATCTTGCTCTAAAGGCTGATCAACCAATTCTTGTTCTAGGGCTGTTTCTTCTGTGCCTACTACTGGCTGCTGGTCTAACTCTAAAATAGCCTGCTGATCTGTTGCAACAGTTTCTGACTGCTGTAGCTCATCACTTTGAATCTCTACTTGCATCTGTGTAGAAACATGAATGCTCTGCTGATCTACCGTAGAATCATCTATTGAAGACTGCTGATTCTGTTGAAGTTGCTGTGCAAGTTCATATCTACAAAGTAAGGTGAGAAAAACTTTATAGTTTCAGTTAGACATATATCCTATTTATATGAACAATTTTTAATTTTGACTATACACCACAATTTACTATACCTAAAAGTACAGTAAGGTACCTAAGCAAAGGTACCCAAGGTTCACTACCCATAAATAAAAGTCCTTATTCAAACATACACAGTTGCTACAGATCAAAGCTGCCTTTCCAAGTATCTTTAAGGGTAAACTAAGCTGCTGAACTACATTGAAAGATTCATAAAAAACCTGCAATCATACCTATGAGTCTTCATGTGTTTTTTACAGTTGAGTGATGTTTTGAACGTTTTTTGACAGTAGGGACACATATATGGTCGAAGGTCATTATGGATCCCCATGTGCCGCCTGAGGCTACCACCAGTAGTGAAGGCCCCGTTGCACACAACACACTTGAAAGCCTTCAATCCAGTGTGTGTTCTAATATGTGCTTTCAGAACTCCAGCTGACACAAAACCTCTTCCACACTGAGAGCACTTAAATGGCTTTTCACCAGTATGTGACCTTTTTAAGAGAAAGCACAAGTTAAAATAGATTTAACAGTTTGATTTACAAAGTTATTAAAGGGCTCAATTTTAAAATGAACAAAATAAACCAAACTAAGGTGGACAGCTGTATGGATGGAAGAGACCCCAATTAAGAAAAGCCAGAAATTAAACTTTATGAAGTTACAAAGAACCTGGCTAAAACAATACTATCCTGGGCTAAAAACAATACTATCTGGGTAGTTTTAGTTATGTTCTACAGTCCAATCTCCTTTTCTAATCATACTTTGTCTTCATCTCAATATTTGGGTTTAATTTTTCTGTTCCAGATGGTGTAGTAGTTCTTCAGACTAGTATATTATCACTCACATGTATTTTCCTCAATTCAGGCAAAAAACTGTCCATAAAAGTTTGGAGAAAGAGATATGGTTCTCCTTATATATACTACCACTACACTTAACAAAACTCTGGGAAAAAGAACTGTGTCCATCCTGAATAGCCTCTGATGTACCTGAACAAGGCACAAACTGTTTCTCATAATGCTATGTGAAAAACATATTCAAGTGGGGAAAGCCTCTCACTTGTATTATCAAAATACACAGCACTTGCTATATCCTTCCTTCCAGAGGTGCTAGAGGAGTTTCCCTTTAGGACTACACTGAGATACAAAACAGAAGGAAGGAAAAGATAGGAAATGAAATGGAATGCAACAAGAATTTTAAGGGTTACAACTGTAAAATCCCAGGAGAGAGCTAGGAAGAGGGCAATGGGAATGCTATGAATTGGAAGATAAAAGAAGCAAGATTTAATAAAATCAGGAAAAGTTAGGGACGGCTTATGATTATATTAACCTTGGAAGTCTATGACGACCACATCAGATGCCATAACAAAGTATATGACAGATATTAAGATTACTGTCTTCCTACCAATACACACAATAAAAACCAGCAGTAGGGTATCCTGACCTTCCTTGCTGTGCCTGGGGGATTATTTGACACAGCATTCACAGTCACTGCTCTATTGAAAATACCCCTACTACAAATTTACCTCTTTTTTCAGGAGGAGAACAAGCTTTGCAAGCAATGATCAGCACTACTCCATGAGGACACATTGTCCACAAAATTATCAAGCATAGCATCAATTTAATGATAGCAATGCCAATTTACAAAGAGCAAACACATAAAAAGAAAAAAGTTTCTAATTCCTCCACAAAACCTTAAAAAAAGCCATGCTTCTCTCAGTACTCTGTTGAAAGATCAAAGAAACACAGCAGCAGGTGATTGGTACCCACACTGTATTTTTGAATATTTGGTATAATTCAAAATTATTTTCATTTAAATCAATTCATCCGGAATGTATCTACAGACAACAGTGAGAAGTCTAGGTAGGATATTACAAAAGAAAAGATGGGATATTGTAAAGCTTCCCTTCCTTCTGTTAAAATGACATATAAAACCCAAGAACTACTTCAAGGCAGTCTGAGAACTTAAAAATACAGAACTTGATTTGTAAAGAGAGTGTGAGGAACTCAACACAATCTGAGCTAAAGAGAGTGAGAAAGCAGTACAGAGCTTACATTGCAGAAAAAAGCAGATTGCTACCTGCTTGTAAGGACTCTTCCCTTAGATTATTGTAATCATCTTTGGTGGGGTTTTTTCATATTTCTTCTTCTAATTATTTATAGTATGTAAGTCAGAAAGCACTGTTTCATACCTTAACTAAATGTTAAATCTCATTGCCTATAAAACCACAACCTGATCTAACTTTGAAGCTACTCTTCTTTTAAAAATAAGATTGGATTAGTTACCTCCACTGGTGCTCCTACAACCTAAATTTTTCTATGACTCCATGACTTTGCGGTTCTAACCATCACTGACTACATGGAATTTGAACTGAGCTTCAAGCAACAAAATGATCCCCAACAATATTTACTTGACTACAACATATGCTCAAATTCTTTTAGGTTTTCTATACAGAACAAAAGGCAAATTTCCTTCTCAAAAAATAGGAGTTACATACATACAAATCTGGAGTATGCAATTACAAAATTACCATAAGAATTCACTAACAATGCTTGCTATTTTCTATACAGTTTTGGAAAAAAGAATACAACTGTCAGTAAACTAAACTGCACATTGAACACAACTACTTAATAGTGCTAGAACTGCAAATGGGCATGAGTTAGTCCAAAGCCTCCTCCAACTCTACAAGAAAAAAAAAGTGAATTATCACTGGTTCAGTGTTTAAGAGATGGTAAAAAAAAAGTCTTTTCAGTGAATACTATATAAATTTCATGCTTTTTCACAAATTTGTTATGGCATACATTTCCTTTCTTTGTTGTGTTTATTTTACCTGATGTGTTGTTTAAGATGACAGGATTTTTTATAGGCTCGATGGCAATAATAGCATTTGTATGGTCTCTCTGCATTATTCACAAAATTATTGTTAAAATAGTTTTGGAAGACCTGGCTATTCCTCGGGATTGGCTGGATAAGACCTGCATATATAAACACAAATAACAAATGGAAAATTTGATTGGCAAAGTTATTCCAAAGATGCAGTAGTCTGAAGATCTAGAATTTGAAAAAAAACCATGACTTAACTTGTAGTATCCAAAAATATAAAGAAAATGTGGACGTTTTCAGCATTTACTTAAAATTATGCATACATCTATCTATTTAGCATTATAGTTATTATACTGTACATGGTATTTTAGTATTAAGTTCTTTTATCCATAGGTCCACCTCATTACAGTAGCAGCCTTGTCTAAAATAAGCGTTAACTTTAGAAAGAGTTGAGTTGTGAATTCATTGCTGATCCAATAATACCTCCTTCTTCCCACCTTGACCTTTGCAAATGATATTTAATCAATGTGTATCAGGTATTATCAGGTATACAACTTGACAAATATTTAATACGCCTTCTGTGAAAAGCATTGAAACAGGTATAGAACAATTTGCAGATTTTTTCATAGACTTCTAGAAAAATTAAGACTATTTTGGCAAGCAAAATATGTATCAACAGGAGTGCCACTCAAAGATTAACAGCACTAGAAAGTAACATTACTAGGTTCTTGACACCTCTAAAAGAAATAGGATCATTTTTGGGGGGGAAGGACTAAAAATGTGGAAATATTGTCAGAGGGTTGAAAAACCATTACACCTTCTAGATAAACCACAGAACTTATTTTTACATCGAACATTCTAATATCAGCAGAGTTCCTGTTTTATCAGCATCCATAGGAAAAAATGTCTACAGTATTTCTTGTTAATGTTAATATTTTTCCAAACATTGGACTTCTACTGTGCAGACCTTAATTGTATTGAAGTGGAGCTTCTCTTCAAAATCAAGAAATGGCATTATACTTTGTTCTGGGGTTCATTCAAGAAAGAAGTACTGAGTGATCTGTCTGAAGCTGTCCGCTAAGTTTTGCTTGAATCCCAAAAATTTAAGTTCCTTCTATCTGATATCAAAATAATCCTTACTGTTGCTTTCAGTAACTCCTGGATCCAGTGAAAGCAAAAGGACTTTTAAAGCACGATAATAACTTTATTGATATAAACTAAAGGTATCACCTTAAAAATGCCTGCACAATAGGCAAGTCAGGGGTTAGCAGACTGTTCAATCAAACAATTAAGAGTAAATACCTCACCCATTAAATTCATCTCTACTGGACAACAACATACTGCTTTGCACAACTTCCTCCAAAAAGTGGTTTTACATAACCTTGTGACAATATTTATATAACAGAATTAAAATAACTGGATGAATTCTCCAAATCAGGTTCCAGAATTGAGCTGCCCTTGTTTTTTAAAATATGACCACTAATGATTACTACTAATTTAGTTGAGGTCATAATTATAAAAAATACTTTATCATGTAACAGACTGATCCATTAATATCTGTAATCTTTATTACAAATTTTTATTGGAACATTATCATCTTAAGACTCTAGGCAATGAACTGTCATCTCTTCTATACCAACAGTCTAATAATATTCAAGTTAAACTCCTAATATAAAAATGCACATACTTTCTTACTGGTAAAGATTATACAATTTCATTGTAAATAAAAAATACTGTTCTTATTAATTCTAGTGCAAGCAAACTATAAAATACAGCACTTTGCTGAAGTTGGTAACTTATTTCAAGGTGCATCTTTACGAGTGAGCTCTGAATGCTTTTGATTTATTAAAATGCAACTTTTATATTCCATTGAAATCCAAATTTCAAGAGAGCACGGATTTACTCGCTCTTTACCTAAATCAGTTATGAGTATGGGCTCTTGCAAAGGAATGTCTGGTACTGGGCCACTTGACTTTCCCACTCGAACTTTTGCGGGTTTACGCTGATGTCGCAGCTTTCTTAGTTCCGTATGTTTAAAATGTGAAGTGATGTGAGTTTTCCGATGGCCCGATGTTCTAAACTTCTTATCACAGTGAGGACAAGCAAAAGGCCTAACACCTGCAAAAGATTTTTAAAAAAATAGCTTAAAATTTTATTTCTATCAACCTATAAATACAATCAGAATACTGATTCTCTTTCCTGGTGTATTTTTGGTTTTTTTTTTCTTTCTCATGGTGTTTATTCCAACACAGGTTTTCAAAACAGATCTATAAAACCCAATCGAAGTAAAAACTAATCTGCTGAACTGCTAATTAACTGAAACATTACTTGAAGTAAGTTTGCTATCAAGAAACTGGATGATGCAAAAGTGACAGCAATTTTCAAGTGTTTCAGAAGCTCTCCTGAGAATTGCACATCGCAGGTTAAAGTCCTTCCAAAACAAACTTTTAAAAAACTGTGTGAAAAAGGAATCAACAAACACACACAGGATGTTTTTTAACATGATAAAAGGGAACAGGGATGTGACAGAGTCAAAAAGATTCTCTATCTGTCTCTGAAAACATCAACTCTGTTTGATGACAGTAAAAAAAAGCACGCCAACAAAAGTATCAAAGACTCTTGTAATGCGATATCCAGTAGAAACATCTCCTTGGGAGAGATTTCCTAGATAACGTGTTAGGCTAGAGACAGGCAAAGCTGAACAACTTTCTGGTTTTGTTCAAGGGGAAATCTTGGACTTAAAAAGCTAGGAAATGTGACTGGGTATTATGAACACGGCTTTTATCAAGTTCAATCACAGACAGAAAAAATGTAGAAGAATGAACCATTCTTCACAATGCAATAAATGAAACGTTATCTGAAACTACAGAGCAGTTCCATAAACACTGGACTACCTGTTTTCCAAGCTACCTAGTGCTTCTGCCACTCTGAACTGATCTCAATGCTTGTATGAAGTAAGCCTGACTTCAAACGAACAGAAAAAATATACTGGTTTACAAGTTTAACCAAATAAAAGTGTAAGATTTTCTGCAGATGAATCCAACATTGATATTTCATGGATAAAATACATCAAACTGTAAAACACATTGGATCCAAAATGTACCTACGCCAATAAATGATACTTTTGCAGAAGGTAATTACATAAACAGGAGTTAAAGGGAAGAGCAGCACGTTTATCTTGATGAAACTTTATTTACCTGTATGAACAAGGAAAGAACTTGGAAAACAATCAAGTAGCCTACCAAAAGCAGAAATTTCATTGTTCTTTATGGAAAGGATAGTTCAACCACATAAAAAGGTTTTGAAGACCATATATCATATATTATGCAAACAAAGACCATATGATCAGAGGAGTTCTAGGATATTCAGTGTAAGATACTGAAAACGGGTTAGTTTGTGAAAACATGAAGCTACGCCATAATGTAGAACATAAAATGGGAAGTAACCAGCCCTTAGTGTTACAGTGAAATTATCAAAAGTGTGGGGAGGGGGAGGGAAGATGAAGATGCAAATATTAAAGGCAAATGGGGATAAATAAAATCAGAACTCAAACTGCAAGAGTATGACTCCTTAGAAGGCACAATTAAATACATTCAGAATAGTGGTATTAGAAAGGAACAACACCTGAATCATCATGAGAAAATTAAATGCCCATGTTTTTTGTAAGTTTCAAAGCCATGAAACACTAGAAAGTTATTACAAAAAATTACACTCATCACATACAAAGCTAAAATGATACATTCTCTGAGAAATATTAACAATGACATGGCAGACATGTCTACAACTTACACATTTCAGTCTTCTCATTTAAGGTCCCACCCACATCATAGAATACACAAAGCCATTTCAAGGCCTTACCTGTATGCAGGCGAATGTGAACTTTTAAACTCCCTGAGGTGGAAAAGCTTTTCATACAAAATTGGCACTTGAAAGCTTTAATGCCAGTGTGTGTTTTTATGTGTGCTGTTAGAGTGCTCTTCACGGCAAAGGCGCGGAAGCACTGGGGACACTTGAATGGCTTCTCATGGGTGTGAATGCGAATGTGGCGCACTAAATCGCTTGGTTTTTTAAATTCTTTAGAGCAGTATGGACAAACATGCCACCTGATTCCATTTTCTTCACGTATAGAACCTAGAACAAGGAATATCAAAATGAATGCTTCTTAAACCTTCTAATTATTCTTGAAAAATCCCACTACATTGATGCTATTGTACAAAGCAACCAGACCACAAAAACACTTTGTGAAATAGATGCCATCACAACACACTTCATAGAAGATTAATTCCGATTAATTCTACTTCACAAAAATGGTGATGGGCTGGAATGACAAAAAAAAAACAAAACCAACAGAATCCTGTTGAAATTCAAATAACACAATTTCTATGCCACTTAGAAATGTAGAATGCACCTGTTAATGTAATATAATATACCAGTTAACTTATAAATAATATATCTAACACAAAATTATCCATCAACTGTAAATCCTCAACCATAACCACACCAAATTATTTTACGTACTTAACAATTCTCTAACTGGAGGACATACTTTGCTTGACCCTCTGTTTTGCAAATTTAGACTTCAGTTACATTTTGTAAGCTTGTAAAGGAAGAAAAATTGTACAAATCCTTCTGATGATTAACAATTTAAGGCCACTTTTTTTCAAAAGTTGTTTTGTGATCCAAGAACCCTAAGGTCTGTCCTAAGGCAACAGGACATTTTTTCTCAGCAAAAAATGAAAGAAACCCCTTCTTTCATTTTCTCAAAAAATGAAAAAACGAATCCAAGTTTTTTATTCATACAATTGTTCAATGTCATATTGTTTGCTCATTTAAATCAGTTAACACACTGGGGTCATGCTGCTTTATCAAAAAACAAAAGTGGTTTTGTTTGACTGCACAGCAATGACCTTTTATTTTTATCTGCAGTCACAGCTATAGAGTTGTTACTGTTAATCACAAGTAACAAAATAATTATTACCGGAGGAAAACTTTAATGGTAGTTTTTATCACAGCTATACTGAAGAAGACAAGTTTTTACTTTGGATCAATTTCTCCATCCCTTGCAAAAGAAAAAGCAACATCAATGTACCCATGAAGATACTACAGATGGAGATAAAATAATGCAGTCACATTATAGCACTATATATACCAGGCTGGCCACTAAAGTATGAAGGCTTTACTTGGAACAAACAACTTCTAGCAACCATAAAGCTCAAGCAACCTTGAAACTTAAGTTGCATTTAAGCACACAGACTAAAAATGCATATACACAAGGCTTGCATATACACAACACAGTACAGAGGCAGAAAAATATTATATATTTATGGTGACAATATCAGATCAGTACTATGATTCCAGAGACAGGTGACATGAAGAATTATTCATAATGCCAGCCTTCATCCTCCCCTACATGGAATTAGTCAAGATCTGCAGTCCTGCCCTTATGCCTCTGTAAGGTCTCACTTTCAAAGAGGAAGAACAGTCCTTATAAGAACTCTTTACTCTGGGACACACAGTGAAAACCCAGTCCTTGTCAGAGAAGGATGGTGGGAGAGAAAAATAGATTCACATACTTTTTTGTCCTTTTCCTATAACTCAAATGATTTAATCCAAAAGATTTAGAAGTATAATTTCACTTCATGCCATCCTGACATGCTTTTTCAATTATATTTTTATAATGAAAATTATAAATACTATTAATCATATCTTACACTGTGTTTTAGGTAAAAACAAATACTGTTCATAACTAATCCACAACACATTTTGGGAAAACCCTTTATAAAGCCATAAACACATCCACAGTTGCTACACTCTTTACAGCACAAGAAGTAGAAAGCAGTGGCAACATTACCAGGCAAAAACGGTGATTTTTTCTTAATGAACTTTTTTTCTTTTTTATCTAGTTTATCTGTATTATCTTGCTCCTTATCTTGTTCAGCACTACTACAATCAGCCTGATGATTTGAGAGGCTTGGAACATCTGGGTTCTGATCCTGGGCCCCAGCAGCTTTAGCCTGGCTGCAGTCAGTAGAATGTGCAGAGACAGGAATTGATGACAACCCGCTGTTCTCTAATGCTTGCTAAAAAAGAACAAAAAAACTTCTAGAGTAAGGAAGAAACATTTCACAGTTATTCCCAAATTTTTGCAAACGAGTACTTAGAAGATAAAACACAAACACAATTGAAGGAATTAAATGTCTAATTCTCATAAAGTTTCAGCTGTATTTCAAAACCCACAAACACATTATTACACATTAATTGATTAATCAATTAATCAGCATTGATTTCTGATTGTCTGTGAAGTTTTAGGTTGGATTTTCTGCATTTACACATTTGTCAGCAACTGCCTTTCAGGAAACAACAAGATTTTTTTTTTTAATAGCTATCAGGATTAAAGTTATGTACCATGTTATTACTTTCTGCAATTCCTCTTCATATTCCAGACATTAGAGAATTCAGCACAGGTAACAGGGTGAACCTGCCCATAGCTGCATATGGATGTTCATTTGGGTGTTCCAAACCCAAATTTAAGTGGTACTTAAAAGTCTAGAGATGAAAAGGTACCTTACAGGTTAGCAGACTACAACTAACACTAAATGATATTGTTCTCTGCCCTGATCCATCCTGTTTGTGCCTTTATGTGGCACAGGCTGCAGAACAAGCACAGATAGTAATTCACCACCCTACATCTCTTCTGTTACACCGCTTCTCCTTCTGTCATTATCAAGGACAAAATATAGTAAGTTTTTTAAGAAAAACACTAGCTGACTTCAATAAAAAAATTATTGCACAAATAGAAACTATTCAGATAGCCCTTATTAATTAGAACAGGGTAATGACAATGTATACCTTCTCAGTTTTTAACCACATAAAATAATTTTCCCCTCTTGAATGATACAATGTTTTAAGCAGTGTGTAACCTAAGGACACGCCACAAGCTGCTTCTGGGCAACAGGAAAAAAAAGGCTTAAGGTATCAGTAAAAATATCCATGTACAGGGGTGTACACTTAAAACCATATAAAGATATATTAGTGCAGTCCATACTCATTCAATAAATCTTTATAATTCTTTCTTGGCTGATGGATTGTTTAGAAATCCATAAATTTGATTTAATTGAATCCAATTTAAATTGGCTCTAATTGAAAATATTGAGAACAAATTTCATTAAAATATAAGAAAGAATGAGAAAGGAACCACTGAAATGTAAAGGTCTTTTCACATAGAGCTCTTACCTGCAAAATATCTCTACTGATCCCCACTGCAATGTTGAGCTGTTGACCAGGTTGTTGAGGCTGGTTATTTTCTACAGGACCTGGTTCAGATAACTCAAGGAGCTGCTGAATGACATCAGTGACAGTCTGCTGGCCCTGATGAGCAGCAGCTGGAGACACCTGGTTTTCAGTCTGTTGAAGAAGTGGAGACCGAAAATGTGTGGCCTGAAATATACAGTGGCATGTTTGTCAAGGAAGATCAAAAGTATGTCTTGTGAACTCAGCTGTCCAGCTCCCTTACCTGAAATGTCTGGTAACCGTCCACTACGAGGATGGCTACTTACACAAGACATAGTGACTATATAGAGCCTCATTCAAAGTTTGCTTACTCCATTATACAATTGCTTTTGTACATCCTTATTTTTTCAGTTCTTCCCAAGCTTGAAATTGTAAGCTTACAGCTTGAATTAAATTTACTGTCAACTACTGAGCCTTCAACCAATTTAGAAAACACAGGTATGGATCAACTACAAAATTCCATGCATAAAGGCCACGCAAAAAGTAATTCCCAAAAGAAATAAACTGTCATGGCTATCTTTTTAGATTTCACATTTATCTCAAGCATGTCCTTTATAAAAAACAACCTTCCATTACAGATTTTTTTTTTTTAGTAATGTATCTATATTGCTGTATTGCTGTATCAAAACCTTTCAGAATAAACAACCAACTTTTCCCCTTCAATCTGGAACCTTTGAAACCACTTAGCTTTAGAGAAATCACTTCACATTCTAAAAATTTAAATACACATCAGGCTCCATCAAAATACTAAAAAAATTTGAATTGTAAAAATCTAATTTCTCAATCTTAAATTTGAAATTGTGTATCTCAGGCTATCTTAGTAACAAATATGAAGGAAAAAAGTGATAAAGAGCCTTGGTATTAGTTCTAAAATCAGAAACAAAGACTCCTGTTTGCTTATAATTTATTTATAAACTTTCTTCTTACGACAAATAGACTGCTTAAGTATACCATTACTGAAACAACTGCTTTCAATAATTTGTTTTACTGCAGAAAATAGAATTATGTATTTATACAATGGTTAGCACCATAGCTGGGTAGGTTAGGACACACCGGTTATTTGCTTCTAATATTCCCTTCTGTTATCTAAAAAGAACCACTTCCAGGTGCATGTGCAACCACATAGAGACATAAAAGGCTATCTTCTTTCAGATTATTTTTAGCAAAGAATAATCTTCGGCTTAACATTTGTATTATTTCCTTCTCAATTGAAAACTTCCCTGAGATTTTCTTTATACTGACACTTTAGATAGTTAAGATGACAGTCACTGTAGTAAAGAAAGGATGGTTACAAAGAATTACGTTAAAAAACATTAGTTTGATTCGGATTATATCCTGTGAATTTGATGCCTCTTCATGCCTTCTCATGAGATGATAAAAAATAAATCCTTATTTCTCTTGCATGCATGTGAGAGTATCACTTGTTACTTTGCTGATTTAACCGTTAGTTCTATTTTTCACCTTACCAGTGAGACAGAGAAAGACTCTGTATCTCTTCAGATTCCAATTTAGCAGAGGTTCTATAAACATTTTAATATGGGCGACACACTATATTGCAATGAGAATGGCATAAATAGGAACTGAAGGAAAGCAGTTTGCTAGAAAGTATAACAGCCCTTTATAGAGGTAATTTCTTTTCTGGAAACAGAATGTAGTGAAGCTTTTATGTAGAGCAGGATGCCTCCACTAGAAGTGTATAAAATTCTCCCAGGCTTCAGCAAGAGAAAAATTATTTGCTAATGAAGAAACTTCTCAACATCATCTTTGATATGAAAATTACAGCATTACATATATTTAGCCACTGTGTCCTGCGTATTATACAGCAGTTTATATACAGTCTCATGGTGGTTATCTTTTTTGAACAATAATGTACACACATGCACATATATGATGCTTGCTACCATTTACTCTTAAGATACATTAATTATAAAAAGTTTCAGAGGTCTCCTTCTAGATCTTATTTGAATATCCTATTTAATACATGGAAAATGAATATCTTTTTTACTGTTTTGTCATTCCACTGTTGTTCAACTGGAACAGTGGACCTTGTGATGGCCCTTAGTTTGTCTGATCTGCTGTGTAACAGAGACAGTGTGCCTGCTCTAAGTGAATAACTCCTTCAAGTCACAGTAACTGTAAAAAATTAGAGTAGTCCTTTAAATCAAGTAGTTTATTGTGGTCAACTTTTTCTGTTGACATCCCACATGGCTCCAAGAGTAAATCATCATCACTAAAATTTCATACTTTATTTCCAAGTGTCAATTTGCCTAGCTTTGACCCTCAATCTTTTTTTCCTCTTCTCTATTAAGATGACAGACTTCTCCCTCTTCTTCGAAACAGAAGATGAAATCACATCTAAGTATTTCATCTGATGGACAAAGCAGCTAATGCACCTTGAATCTCTTCACTAGTAAACACACTATAGTATTTTAAGGATTCTGATGGCTGATTCCTCCTGCATCATTGAATACAGTTCATGAATAGTGAACACTGTAAACAGAAAACCCTAAAAATTGCCAAAATGAAATATAGACCATATACAACCCTGGATCTGGACAGACTTGGTCAACAGTTCAACTGTGTGAGGTACAACAAGGCCAAGTGCCAGGTCCTGCCCCTGGGTCACAAAAATCCCAGGCAGCGCCACAGGCTGGGGGCAGAGTGGCTGCAAAGCTGACTGGCAGTTTCAGTTTTGAATTCTGTGTGGAGAAGGCAATGGGATCCATTGCTCCCAACTCATACATCTCACTACAAAATACCTGGCACTCTTCATCACATTATCACAGAATATTTTGGAAGGGACCCATCAGGATCATTGAATCCAACTCCTGGCCCTGTGCAGAACACCCCAAGAGTCACGCCACGTGTTTGAGACCACTGCCCAAATGCTTCTTGAACTCCGTCAGTTTTGGTGCTGTGATCACTTCCCTGGGGAGCCTGTTCCAGTGCACAACCACACTCTGGGCGAAGAACCTTTTCCTGATATCCTGCCTAAAGCTGCCCTGCCAAAACTTCGGGCCATTCCTTCAGGTTCTGTCCCTGGTCACCACAGAGATCAGTGTCTGTCCCTTTTCTTCCCCTCAAGAAGAAGCTGTAACTGCAATGAGGTCTAAGTCTTCTCCAGGCTGAACAGACCAAGTCCCTATCCCTATTTGTGAGGTGACCATCCTCATCCTATAATGGGCCAAATGTTATTTTTACACTGCCTATTGCCATTAATACATTTGAAAAAACAAACCTTTATTGTCCTCCATGGTTCTGTCAAGCTTCAACTGCTGCTGAGCCTTGGCCACATGAATTTTCTCCCTACAGCAACAAGCAGTATTTCTGCATTCTTCCTGCATCATCTGACCTTGTTTCAACAGGGCACACACCTTTGTTTCCTGCCTTATGACCAAGAGACATAAGTTCTGTTCACCCAATGTGGCTTTCTGCCTTGCCTGCTTGACTTTTGACATTTGTGAATTGCCTGCTCCTGTGCCCTCAGAAGTTGGTATTTAAAAAGCCACCAGCACTGATATTCCCAAGCACATCTGAAAACATTATCCCAAGGTTCCTTCTTTACTAGTTCCCTGAGCAGCCTGAAGTCTTCTCTCCTCATGTCCAGAGCTTAGGTTTATTGGCACTTTTCCTCCTGTCAACAGAGATTTTAAGCTCTATCACTTCATGATCACTGTGGCCAAGATGATTGCCAATCTCCATTTTGCTTATGAGATCCTCTCTGCTGACAAGCAGTAGATCAAGGAGGGCATCTTTCTGAGTCTGCTCCTTTAAGACCTATTCCATAAATTCCATAAATTCCAAAATTCCTCCATTGTCATGCAGGTTTTTAACAATCTTCTGGTCCAGGCTGTATCAGCTGTGCAATTCTCCCAGGTAATTTCTGGCAAGCTGAAGCCTCCCATAAGGGCAAAGGCAGTTGTCTCAGAGGTGTCCCTTAGTTCCTCAAAGAATAATTCAATGTCATCATCCTGCCTAGAAGATCTACAGCACTCCCGCACAATGATCTCTGCGTTATTTGTTTGCCCCTTGATTCTTACCCAGGCACTCAACTATTCCATTGCCAACTGCAAGCTCCAAACATTCTAACCATTCTATTACACACATTCAGTGTCATCTCTCTACTTCTTCTGCCCTGCCTACAGTGGATGGGCTGTTTATGGTGACTTTAAAGCAATACTCCCACATTTCCCAGTTCTTGATCTTGTGGATTTGAGTACAAGGGAAAATAACCAGTAGCTGAAGCTGGGTAGGGAGACTGTAAGTTAGACAGTCTGTCCCTAAGGTACCATGCTGCAAACTATACCTGACAAAGACAATGCTGTATAGCTGCAACAAAATCTGCCAGAATTCTCAGGATGACTGGCACACACAGACCTTCCTGTACACCACAACTGATTGCTATGGAGCTGCAGAAAGTCAGCCCTGCATCATCCCTTCCCAGCTCCATGGCTCCTCCTGAGCCCCACAGCTCCTCTGCTACCTGAATTCCAACCAAGTCAACCCATATGAACACAGCTCTTTCCTTCTCCAAACAAAACATGGTAATGCCTACAAAATAAAGGCAGAGGGGCAGGCCTATTGAGAATTTTTAAGAATCCTTACTCTCTGGTCTTTTTATACAGAAAAGTATTTACCTACATTTTGAAGAGCTGTTGAAGAGACTTACATGTAAAATCATGAGTGTGTAAACAAATGAGGCAATATAATCCATTCAAGACCTGTCCCACATCCAAATAACCAGCTGCATTCACCAAGGAGTTTCCCTTCACATATCAGCTGATTCAACTCATCACAAAGTATCACAGCATACCCTTTTTCAACAGTTAAATAAAAATTTACAAATTTATGTACAGTTTCTCCCGCTTATGGTCTTGACACAAAAATGTGACAAAAATTTCACACTTACATTCTTCCATTTGTTATCAACAGGTTGCAAAAGATTAGTAGGGGATGTTGTTAAAGGCTGGGTGACAGAGTCCTAAAAAGAAATCAAAATATTTTAAATCTTTATCAAAAAGAAGAAAATCACGGCTGATACAATGCAGAAACATATGTGAAAGAAATAGTGCAGACTATGTGAAAGAAATAGAAGTACACAAAATCATCTTAGCTATAAATACTAATGCAGCAAATGACAGCAAAATGACAGCCTTACAGCCACTATAATTTAGAAAATATTCTCATGTATCACACAAGAGTACATTCTTTGGTAGCACAGCACTTCAGGAAACTTCAGCTTTTGGAATGTGTACTTAATAAGAACAAAATCTTATCCCCAGGTATGTACCAAGGGATGACAGAGACTGATGGCAAACTTCAAAACAGAACTATTGTACTGGAGATTTGTTGTTAAAGCAGCTCTGCAAATTTTCAGCAGAATGAAGGAAAGTTCTGATTTAAGAATGCTTATGCTAATCTAATAATGTACTAAGTTTCTAAAGCAATAGAAAAAATAGGAATAATTAAATATATGCAGATTCAGATATAAAATTACAAATAAAAACCATAATCCTCTCTAATATGCAATTGACATGTCGTTTTTTTATCTCTGCTGTTCCTTGCTGAACTTTTTTGCATCAATTTTTAGAAAGAATCCTTTTCTCCCTTCTCTCTCTTTGCTTATAGTATTGTATGGCATTTTTTGCTATTCCTCTCTCTCATGCGAGCAGCAAAGTATTCATGCAAGCAGAGATAATACTACACTGCTGTAATACCAACATGCTAAGCAAATCCAAAATATTTAATCAAACCAAAAAATTAAAAACAGAGCTGGCCAGGGAAAAAAAACATGAGGTAGTATGAAGGAATTCTTTTCCATCCTGCTTTTAAGATTAGGCTTGAATATGTAGACATGAAAAAAAGACGTAGAGAATATATGTACTTGCAAACAAATAAGACACATTAGTCTTTCTTTTTATGAATTGACATGGAGAAACAAATATCATCAGCCCTATAAAAAAACTTCAGAAAATGTTAAAAAGCTTTTCCGAACAATATTACTAGAAAGTTATTTCAAGAAGACACGGCTGCAGAATGAAGTTCATACTTCAAATTTTAACCCTCCTTTTAATCAAAGAAAAAAAGAAGAGAACTGTGATAAATGAAATATTCACTGGCTCAAAAATACTCTAGTCCTATGAAACCAGAGACATTTTCTGAATTTTAGCTCTTTTTTATATCTTGGTAAAGAAAGAAAAACATTCACTGCTTCCAGTAAAGCTATGTTTTTGCCTTTATAATCTTGCTAGTAAGAAGCTAACATCTAAAAAAGGTTACCAGATATACACAGAAGAATCCACTATGTGTTTATATGGACTAGAATCATACAAACAATTTTTGAAAATGAGTTGAAATTAATACATTATTTCAATAGTTCTAAGACTTCCCCATAATTTTTATTTTATCAGAAGAGGCTAACAATTTTTACGAACAAGAATTATACTTAGCTGCAGAATTAAACTGCTATATTTTCAACCAAACCCTCAAACTGTAAATACTTTTTTGCATATAGTTGGCCAATTTACATTTTCCCAATATTTAATCCTGGAAATTTATACCAAAAATCACACACAACTTGAAAAAGACAAGAGACAGCTACAGATGCAGAAGTTCTAACCTATCTGAAGAATTACTGGAATTAAGATATAGACCTAATTCAACTCTCAAAGGCATTTTCACAATATACCAAGCAAAGCTTACCGCTGTAACATGAGATACATCTGTTGAAGCACTTGCAGAATTCTGTGGGCCACCCATGTGCATCTTGCTGATATGTGTATTTAAACTACCCAAGCTTTTGAAGACACAGCTACATTCTGTGCAGTTGTATGTAGGGCCATTCTTCACCTTTAAAAAAATAACAAAGTAAATTTTCCCTACATCTACCAAATATTGTTTTTCATTATTTTTCTATAGCACAAGTACACTACTGGATTATAAAAGCTAAAATGGTTTATTTCTTCAAATTACCAATATGCAGTTATGGAATCAGGCTGGTACCTCTTGGATATAAATGAACTATAATCTATGTACATGACTACAGCTGCTTACTACCACTTCTCAACATTGTGAAGCACCAGACAGCAAAACAAATGTCGTGCGGCAAACGAGGTCTCAGACTTTTCTCTCTTTACCATCTCCTACCATTCCACACTTAAAAGCAAAACTGAAATGCAACTTGATCAATTAAGATGTGCCTGAAGATGAAGCATCATACATAATACAAATGGAAGTTTGGAAGTATGAGATAAGAAAAATGCAGACAAAAACCAACATTGTGAAGGGCATGGAAGTTTAATGTCTGGTTTGAACTGAATTTGAACACAGAATGAGAAAGTGATCAGCAGCCACTTGTTTGAGACTTTCAGACCAATGGGTTAAGATAATTAAAGCAGTTAAATTTGCAGCTTCCATCCATCCTCACCTTCCCTCTTCAGTCCACACAGCAATAACATCCAGTACTTGCAATGTGCAGGGAGCAACAAGGTATTCAAAAGAAAACACATTGCAGTACTTGCAATACAATATTGGTATTTCATATTTTGTGACATTAAACTAACAACAAGACTTTCAAAAAGAGGTATTAAGTAATAAAATATGCTACAACTAAACAGTGCTTTAGGAAGTGAGAATCAACTTCCAATTCACTATTCATTGCAATAGCAGCTTCAATGTTATTTTCTAACTGTCTCAGAATAAAACAAAGAATTCATAGAGTTCCGTGCAGGCTTGAAAAAAAAACCAGCAACAGCAAGAAAGGAAAAAAAAATCAATAGATTATCCAAAGCAGTAACTCAAATTCAGGCTCAGGACTCCAAAACACAGCATAGGATGTGATCAAGAGGTAGCATTTATTTAAAATACCTTATCCCACAGCTTGTTTCTTTCTTACACAAAAACAGAATAACAGAAAAAGGTGAAAAATACTTTTTACTTCACCCCTAAGTAATACTGAAAAAAAGTAAATTTAAACTATTAAATCAATGTTGGTGCATTTTTTTATGTAGCAAAAGCTATCACATATAGACAGCTGTTAACCTTGAGGATGACTAGTCACACCAGGGAATCACAGAATCAATTAGGTTGGAAAACACCTCTGAGGTCCTCAAGTCCAACCCATGACCAAACACCACTATGTCAATTATATCACGGCACTGAGTGCCAAGTAAAATCTTAAATAAATCTCCAGGGACAGTGACTCCATCACTTCCCTGGGCAGTCCATTCTAATGTCTCATCACCCATTCATGAAGGAATTCCTCCTCATGTCCCGCCTAACCCTCCCCTGGCACAGCTTCACTGTGTCCTTTTGTCCTGTCACTGGCTGGCTGGGAGAAGAGGCTGACCCCCACCTGGCCACAGCCTCTCTCCAGGGAGTTGTAGAGAGTGATAAGGTCCCCCCTGAGCCTCCTCTTCTCCAGGCTAAACATCCCCAGCTCCCGCAGCCACTCCTCACAGAACTTGTGCTCCTCACCAGCTTCACTGACATTCTCTGGACACACTCTAGGTCCTCAATGTCCTTCCTGAACTGAGTGGCCCAAGCTGGACACAGTACTCGAAGTTAAATGACTTAACATAATTAAGTGTATCATAAATATTACATATACATATCCATATAATAAAGCACATCCTAAAAGTAAGAAACATACTAAAAGGATCCTTAGTAATATCTACCATTGTAACACAAAAACGGAAAAGGAGATTGCAAATCTCAGAGATAGGGGAAGAGTGAGAACAAAGATGATACTGTGCACACAGGAAAACAAAGCAGCAGAAAGCATTACCTCTATCACTTCATAATTTCCAAACCAAAACTACATCTCTTTCTATGGGTATTTCCAACCACAAATCACTAAAAGTCTGCAAATTAC
The DNA here is from genome assembly GCF_971803275.1 of Cyanistes caeruleus. Lineage (NCBI taxonomy): Eukaryota > Metazoa > Chordata > Aves > Passeriformes > Paridae > Cyanistes > Cyanistes caeruleus. Next base: position 59,436,035 of record NC_141701.1, on the reverse strand, counting down.
TGAACACAGTTGCATAGCTCACATTGCTAAGAAGACTGTATTACTTTATCACAGCATATTTTGAGACTTAAAAACTGTCTGTCAGAAAGAGGAAAAAAAGCAGACATAAAGAGGTCTGAAATGTTTTTTTTAATCTTATTCTGAAATTTTCTTCCACTTGTAACCAAAAAACCTCTGTTTTTTTGCAGGCTGCAAGACATATACTTCAAAGACAAATGACAAGTATGTTCTGCAATATAATTAGTGAAGTGAGCTGCTGCTTGGCCTTGAAATTTGTCACCATTTTCTGCTTGGCTGCTTTTGGCTTATTTTCATGTGATTCTAGCCCTTGTTCTCCCAAGACTGACGTAGGTACTTTTTTGCACACCCAACCCCACTATTTATTAATCTATCCACATACTAAAAAGACACTGGCAAATGAAGGTTTTGCTACTTCTCCTAAGTATACATTTATTCCGACCAAGCTAAGGAAAGCCCACAGGCAAAAGCAGCAAACCAGAATCTACACTACAGCAGTAAATCGCTACTGGCTGGAGCACATAGGAATAGCAAAACTGAGTTAAGATGCACCCAGGACTCGATGAATAATTGCATTTACCTCAGAGTGAACTCGCTGTATGTGTGACTGCAGGTTGCCTTTCTGGGAAAAGGCAGCGGGACAAAAGGCACAGGCATGGGGCTTCTCCCCCGTGTGCTTGATCATGTGGGTCTGCAGAGCCCCCTTCTGGTTAAAGGCCTTCCCACACTCGCTGCACTTGAAAGGTCTTTCACCTGCAAGGAAACAGCAGCAGGAGGAGGAAGAGTAAGGAGGTTTAAGTAATTGTCAGCAGTTTCCTGTATCTAAATGAAAAATTGTACTCAATAAAATAAAATACACATGTTATTATATATGTTATTGGGAGATTTTGACAATAAAATTGTTTGCTTCGACCACCAACTCAGCACCTACTCTTGATGAAAATGTAGCCCTGTGAAAGTTTTGTGACTTAGCTGGTGATTATCAGTTTAAATCGGTAAAATAAAGGAAATCTAGATGAAGCAATTATTTAAAACAGCTTCCCTCAACTTGTGGTTTGAAAGATCTCAGCTGCTATGCAAAATCATTGGAGCAAAAAAAAAAAACAAAGGGAAAAAGAAAAAAGAAACCCACATATGTTTTATACCAAACCATGTGTTTTAAACCAAATGCAAATACCTTCACAGAAACAACAGGCCCAGAGGGCAAATGGACAGTAATATGTAACTAACAGTCAAAAATTTAATCTTTTATCTGGTTTTAAATCAGAAAGTCTTACAGCAACACTGCAAAAGATGGTATATGGTTCCCACTCCCCAATAAATTTTACGAGCCATTCATTCTTTGCAACCACCTACTGAAAATACGCAATGAAATAATGTTTTAGACAGTTCTGCCCAGAAAATAATTTAAAAAACTGTTCCTACTGACCATTTAAAAGAAAACTAGCCAATATTGTTACAGAAATGCTGTCATGATTTCCCAATTTTGGTGCCCTCAGTGCTGTGCATAATTGCACTTTTTGTATGTTACCAGATAAGCATTAAAAACCCCACAGAAACTTTAAGTTACGAACATAAGAGGACTGCATAAAGAGATTACAAAGCTACATAAATATACTAATAATAAATTTTAGTTTCTTACAACCATGTGTCCTAATTAACTCCTGGAACTTAACACCAGGAACTCCACTGTGAACTTAAGTACTACTCTTTTTTTTCTTTTAGTGAAATAGTTCAGCTGTAGTAACTCTAGGACCTTGAAAATATTTAGCACCTTGCCTTTTCATACTTCCATAGCCAAGACCAGTATAAGCATGCAGTATGTTGTCTGCTATACCAGTAAGTACTACCATGTGCACATTAAATCAGTTTTAATAAATATTTTATATGATTTCTAATTTTACAGCTGTAATTACATCTACTTTAAGCTTATTAATTCTTAATTAAATTCACATTATCAGAAATAAAAGCAGTTTTTCTGTAATTGATTACAAGCATACTGAAGCACACTGAAGGAATGTATATCTTGTTCTGCTGCTTAGGGGTTTTTAAGGTGCTTTAAAGACTGCAGGTTTTAACTGTATATTTTTTTAAAGAGATTAGAACAAAGAGCACTGATTCACATCTGGAAATACAAAATTCCTATTAGGCTTTCATAGGCAAAAAGCTTAATTTCCAGTAAGAGCTTCTGGTGGACACATGGAAGGATTGCTTCAGGTTAAGTTTGCCTATGTAAGTAAATCTCACTATAAAAACGAAATCTTAATTCTATTGTGGAAATATGAAATTTCTGTATTTCTCAAGTATAACTTAATAAAATACAGATTTGAGAGGGGGGGAAAAGGGGTTCATTACCCATATATTAATGTGGGAATTGCAGTCCCTGAGACTTTATTTTTTTTCCCAGAAGGGTGCAAGTGCTTGAAATGATTAGCTAGAACACAAAAAGTACTGCAATTAAGAGGCCAACGTAATGCTGCACATTGTGCACAGACCTGCTATTTTAACATATAAAGGCTTGGACATTCTATATTCTTTGAAGCAGAGCTGTTTTCTACATATTTACAGTACCTCACACAGCCGAAAGCCAGACAGATTGTCTGCAGATTTAGAGTACTAACATACTTCACAAATTAACTGAGTATTTGCAAGCTACTTAGAAGTTAAAATGACCTCCTATCATGTGCAGACTGGGACTGCATTTTCTGTCTCTGGTTTCCCAATAGATAAATGTCATTAAGTTTTAAAAAAAAAAAAATGCCATTAAACTTTTTTAAGCTTTAAAAAAGCATCCTCAACCAACTATAATCTTGTTTAATTCTGACTAGAATAAGCTAACAAATTAAACGGAACCAAGAATCTAAAATACTGAAGTTAATATTCACTGACCTTTTTTGATATTATTTTCAAGTAATTGTTTTAAAGGAGGTACAAGGGTGACCTCTTGTGTTACTTTTCTACAACTAAATCTGTAAAACTTCAAAAGATTCTTAAGAAAGTGTCACACGATGGTCTTTTTATTTCTTAGTAAACAAGGCCATTCTTGTAAATGGCAACTCATCACATCACTGTCTGAACAGAGATATTGCACTGACTGATGTTACAAACAGAACTGCACACTTACATAAATGAACATGTGAATTAGCTAAAAACTAGACAAATGGCAGTTTATTCAGTATGTATGAAAAATACATATTGAACATCACTGGAACATCTTCAATGAAGACTTTGTTTAAAGCCAAACTCCTGCTATAATATGTATACCTGGTTAAAACATAAGACCTATTCTTTTGTAGCCATCTGTACACTTCATAAGTTTTGTATTATTTTGTGCTTGGTATTTTTCAATTACTTCAATTGCTTATGGTTTAAACATGCACATATTTGTAACAGAAATGTAGCAAAAACCATTTCCTATTCATTCTGCAAATTTGAACAGTCACCTGCACTTGTTCAATTATTAAAATTACAACCTAGGCTTATCACCTCAGAAGATCACTTTGCAAGTTGAAATAAATCAATTTTAAAAAAAATGCAAGAGCACTACTTTATTAGTATCAATAATTCTCATGCACTTTTGCTCTTTTTGCACTTGTAAATTTTAAAACCCACTCTCTAGAGTACATAAGATCCATTTTAAAGTAAATGACTGGCCCTTATCTAGGGATTCTGATTTTAGGGCCCACTGAAACTCTAAATACCAAAACTGATATTTTCATTTGTAACAAATGAAATCTATAGAGTTTTTAAAATTTTTTAGCTGTTTCTAATCATATAAATCTGGAAACTGTAAAAGCATATAACTTTCCTAAGCAAATGAATTACATAAAGTTTATTTTAAACCAACAGGTAGTTGCATCTAATGAACCAAATGTATTAATAATATTTCAGGTCCCAACAGGATGAAGACCTTTACAGCATTTCAGAGGTTAATTGATTTTTGTAAAACAAAACCAAATTAAAACAAGTACTTTCATTGCCATACCTGTGTGTATTCTGACATGGCGCGTTAACTGACTAGGTTTCTGGAACGTCTTTCCACAGTGAGGACAGGAATAGGTAAACCCACTTCTATCAATATTTCTGTTGTAAGATCTGGTATTTGATACCCTGTGATTGAAAAAAAAAAACAAAGTATTAACATGAAATGTTATTTTGAAGAAGCTTCTTTTACCTCATCATTTTTAACATAGTATTAACTTGATGGCAACATAGTATCAGCTGCAACAGTGAAAACCCAAATTCCGTAATGACACTGAAAGAACAAGGCAAACAGTTATTTTCTCAAGTACCTACAAGCACCAAGAATTTTAGTTGCTTCTGCAGTAAAAATATGACAGATCTTAGAGGCTCTCTTCAGACGTTTTCAGGGTAAATTCTGCCAGAAGTATACAGTGAATTCACAAACACTTGGGTCGTGTTTTGGTTGGGAACTTTCAACTCTGTGCAACTTTTACTTCTTTTGCCTGAACATAGCCAAGTCCTTCATTCTAAACTAGAATACACAAATCTCTTAAAATGGAGTACACATGCACTTGCTGAAGTCTGGTAAGAACAAGTTAAGAATTTAACAACACAAATATTCACCGTTGGCCCTCAAATACAAATCCCACTCTCCACAGAATCACACAAAGAGAGAATACAAATTCCCAAAATTCATTTTGCTACAAATCAAACCAACTAGTTTATTCATCCTAACGTCTCTACACAGGAGTTGTGCACAAGAAGAATGGCTTTAGTAGGCAGTACATTTATATAACCCAAAGAAACCTAACTTGATACTTCAAACCTTTAAATTTCTGTTTGCAGATTAAAATTTAGAGCACTTGTTTACACCTCCTGCAACACAACTATTAACATCTTAGAACCTGTATTAACTTCTCATAAAAGGAATTTGAAATAGACAGGGCTTATTGTTTTAAATGTGTAATTTTCCTTATCTGTTTTTTATAGAAATAGTGAAAATTAAAAGAGATATCACCTGTCACTTTAGGCTTTATTAATATTTAAAGTAAACCAAGGGAAGATTTTCTTCCTTCTAATTTAAAGTAATTCTTACCTTCCTAAAAGTAAACTAGAGAGCTGAAAGAAAGGAAAGAACAAATATTCACCAAAAATAAGAACAGCATTTACCAGGCCTCTTTTTTCCCCCTTCATTTTGTGCTTTTTCAGATTTACAAGAAACTCATGGGAGGCTGTAATGAGGACCTCTTGGGAAAAATGATCAAACTGCAAAGAACAAGTTACATCTTTGCAGAATGAAAACATTAAAACTTTTGTCATTATAATAAATGCCATGTAAAATTAATATACATTTGCTTCAATATACTGCTATTAGTGCTTAAAATCATAAACACTTTACATCAGAGAAACAACCCATGCTCACAAATAGCTAGTATATGAACTATGCTCAGTATGTGTGCCTAAATAGAAAAACAGGGAAAAAAAAAAAAAAAAGGCCGCCAAAAATAACCACTAGTTAAGCAAGGTTTTAAAAAGCAAGTGTTGTTTTAGAGCAGCATACCAAAGAAAAGAAATTATCTGCATAAATCATGGTACTTTGCTGACTGGAAATACTACTCCTGCTTTTCCCAGCTACTACCATAAAAGTAACATCTGCTCATTTTGTTATAATCCCATGATTGTCACCTTATTTTATAGTGAGTTTTCATGTGCTCCTTTAGCTGTGAGGAAGTTTCAAATTCTTTTTTACAAGACTTGCAGCTGTGAATCCTACTGCCTGCCAGTTCCTGACGATGTTCTTCCATGTGTATGGACAGCTGACTCTGTAAAGTGAATTCATCTCCACACTCTGAACAGATAAGATTCTGAAAGAGATAATAGAGACTGATTTTTCAAAACAGCAGTGCACAAGCTTTGCTCAAGTAGATTAACTTATCCTTCTATGGACATTGGCAGCTGGAAGCAAGCAGCAAGAGAAGTATACAAGCAAGAAAAATGTATGAGCCCTGTGATATAAATCATTTACGACAATCACTGCAAGATTATATTAATATTTATATTTTAAGAAACTCCACTAGAACTGAGTTCTGAAAAACTTCATATGGAAGCAGAAACGAGCAGTTCAGTACCATCCTCACCACTCCTTATTTCCTTGGTGGGCTGGTTCAAGACACACAGAAACTCACCTCAGTGCCATTACACAGTGGTCTACAGAAACATCTGTAAAAAATAATTACTTTCTAAAACAAAAGCATTGGATTCAGGGATTTCATACTTTTGCAGATTAAATTAATATTGATTGTCACTTTTAAACAGTAATCTCACCACAGTTAGCACTGACTTCTTAAGCTTTCTCAACAGTAAAGATGACATAAATAAAGAGGGACATGATGTTTTTAAGAGGTACCTCTTCAACCCATTAATTTTCAAAGTGTTAAACACACCATTTTCCAGTTATATTAGTATTCCATGTCATTCAGAACAGAAATTGTATTTCTCATGTTTAATGCAAAAGTGTTGCCATTTCTCTGAAACTCAAGAGTAAGAATCAAACTCAAATATTGTTTCTGTGAAAATTAAAAGCTCTGCATTTATTTGACTTCATTTTGCCTTTTGAAATCATTAATTTTATCAGTCAGTCTATTTTAGAAAACCTAAGCTGAGAGTTAATCTTAAATGTCTAAAAATATCCATCTGTTAAATGTTCTTCACTGGTGTGCATAAGTAACTTCAGACAGGTTTTCTATCAGCTCAGTTTTCAATAATTATGATTATCACTGCAAACTGAAATTATTTTTACCCTGCCCCCTTTTTTCCCTCTCCCATGATGATCAACAAGAAAAATAAAAACAAACAACAGAAAGCAACAGTGTTCATTTCAAGAAAGATATTGACAAGAAGGTTTTAATCAAGAGGAACACAGGTATGCAATGTTATTTTTGGACTGTTTTGACAATGAATTTGTTCTTTAAGTCTGAAAAAATAACTCTGCAGTATCACATTTCCAGACAAAAGCTTAAAAAGCTGAAGTCCTTTAATGAAATTAATTACCAACTCAAAAATTATTTGCTTCATCTAACCTAAATGTCATTATTACTGGATTCAAGTCACAGAGTGAGACAATAAATAACTAATGCTTTTTTTTCTAGGACACACATTTAAATCTGAATAGTTCTCATGAGCATCTACTGCTCTTATACAACAAATTTAGTTTATGATTTTAGATTTCTAGAAGTGGAAGAAAATTTTACCTAGGAAACTTGAAATTACTATGCCAAGCTCATGAACCTCAAAACTGAGGGATTTTGAGTTGCTTCTCAGCACTTTTCAGACATGCATATGCATCATGTTAAGTTGCAAATATACATATTCTATTAAGCAACTTCTACGAACAAAAAAAATAAATAGGCTAAAATGAAGTATTTGAGACAATTAAAGTCGTCATTATTCTATTCAGTAATGTGGAATTCGCTGTAGGAAAGCAAGATCACAGTAAAGCAGAAAACTACAAAAACCCACCAATGTATCATGCCAAACAGACTCTGCTATAGGCTGTACCAAATGTATTATATTTTTTTTACTTCTCAAGCCAAAAAAAATCACCACCACAAACAGAACAAGTAATTGAACACTGTAACCTCACTATGGTAAAACTCGTATTTTAACACTAAACAAAAGAGGCTAATCATATGCAAAATTCCCAAACTCAGAAAAAAAAATTTAAAGTTCTAATCATTGGATTCTTCCTGTTTTAGCTCTCCCTCTCTTACCAGATGCAACATCTAAAGAACACTTTGGAACTTATGATCTTCACCTGTTTGGTATCTATGACTCCCAGCATCTGTAAAGGATTTTAATCTGCACTTTTGCAAAAGATCATTTGTCACTAAAGGACAAAAAATGATTCACACAACCACTCAGTGTCAGAACAAAAACCCATGACTTTATTCCCTGACTCCAGTATTTATCGATTCTGGACAATGACCAGGGATTGGATAATTAAGTTACCACCTTCCCAAGCACACTGGTCATGCGAAATGTCCATCAAAAAATGTTTCTTAGAAGGAATGTGATAAACAACTTATGTTTACAGGATTTTCATGGGAAAGTAACTAAAACTATGATAACATTAGCAGACTTAATTTTCAGGACGACAATCATTGCTCATGAATTATTAGACAGTACATATCAAATACAGCGAATATTTCTAAAAAAAACCAAAAACAAACAAAACATGAAATAAACAAGCAAAACCCCAACATCAAACAAAGTAAAACATAAAAACCCAAACCAACAGGATCTTATAATAAAGGAATTTTCATTTTTATATCCACTGAATATCAGTTTTAACTTTTTCAACATATTAAGGTGTTCCTAAAGCCCAGAAGCCCCTCATGTTCATGAAGAAATAAGTAATTTTTGTTTCAAGTTCTTATTCACCATTTCTGTCTTGCCAGGGCAAAATGTAGCAATGAAAACCATTGTGCATTTCCACTGAAGAAATGGACAAGATGAACAATCCTCGAGAAGATGGGGCATATTTACACAAGATATAATCTTTATGACTTCTCAAGAGAAAGCTACCCCCTATTAGTGAGGAATTTCAAATGTGAAGTTTTTTCCTCACACCAGTTTATCACACACAAATTACCAAAGAATGTGAGGAAGAAATAAGAGTCTCTTGCAAGCTCAGTATCAATAGCCCAGAAAATTCCTTCCAGAACCTCCCACAGGGAGCAACCAATCACAAAAATCTAAGTTTCACAAACAGACACACTCTCCCAAATCTCACTGGAGCTCCCAAGAAGCTAATCACTTTAAATTTCTTGGTTTTGGCCATCTGCATTCATCTGTAGATAAAGCTGCCTGATCAGCACAACACAGGGATAAAGTTCCCCAAATTTCATTTTGTGAAGCCATCTCCTTAACCTCTATGCATGTCCCTTAATGTATGTCCCCCCATATGCACCTCTGCTCTGATTTCAGATTTTTAACTCTTCTAACAGCAAAAGGAAGAAGAGTAAACAAGATGGAGAATGTGCTTCATCAATAACTTATTAACCTGCACATTGTGGAAAACTCAATGTCAACTAGTGGCATCACCAATACCCTCTTGTTCAAGTTCAAATTCCAGCTCTCCTACAGGTCCTGTGCATAATCACTGTGAAAGTTATTTCTGCAGTCTCATGTGAATTAATTGTTACATTTGTCTCTGTTTTACCACAAAACTATTGGGTACTATAAGAAACACATTCATTAGAAATTGAAATATGTTCGTATTTTTATAAATTAAATTTTCAAGCTGCAGATGGAATTTTAAATTGGAAGGCATCACACAGCCTATTCTTCTGACATCTGCACCAAAGCAACAAAATCAGCACTGCTAAAGTACATGAAAAATCACTTAGTAGTAGAAACAAACACCAAAAACCACCTTTGGGTGTCTTTCTTGATGCTCAGTTTCCTTATTCTGATGTGTTTAGCAATTCATAAATCAAGTTCCCTTACTAATACCAATTAAGCCATTTATCATTATAGATATATTAATATACAGCACAATTGTACTCTAGTCCACTTAACTTGGCTGCCTACTTGACTGTGTACATGACAAAACGTGAGCTAAAATGATTAAGAAGGAATACAATCTCTACAGATGGAATGCCCTGCATCTGGTTTAGGGAGAAGTGCACACAGGCTTATTATCCCAGACTTACAGGTCAAAACTGCTGTAAGCTGTCAGCAATAGGCATGGAGAAACACACCACTGTTGCATTTATGATTAGAAGTCTGACAATAAAAGTGCATACTTGATTCAGCTCAGATTCTCTAACACAAAGGGCAACTTTAAATAAGCCTTTACAGGAGGAAGAAGCAATTACACGATCAAAACCTTGGTATTTTGGGTACTGCCATCAACTGGCAATTGTAGCAATGCAGTAATGACTTTAGTGTGCAAAATACACCTCTATGTATTAACTGTTTGCTAAGAATTTAACCAACACTCTATCAAAATAGAAAATGAAATTGTGAGAGGGGAAGGAACAAGTACTCTCAAGTGAAACAACCAACCACTCCAAAACAAGACATGGGCACTTAAGATAAGGGAACAGCTTCATCTATTTCTATGGATGGTGAGAGTGCCTCTCCATGACATCTGCCATCAAACATCATCACACATTATTTATTATATGTGGGCGTATCAATGTAGATTAAGTCACAGAAGTATCTTCAAAATAAAAGTATGTGTAAATAACCAATCAGTTAATGTTTATATATAGTAAAATATGCACAAGTTCCTTTTGTTCATAAAGACACAATGGGAATACTAATTTATATTCAGGTTATTAATTTCTGTCTGTAACTAATATTAAAACAGACTCCCCACTTAAAGTTTTATATTTCTTCTGAACAAAATCATTTATTCAATCCTCCAATCTAAAGCATAAAGTTAAGGGATTAAATACAACCACTATGACATGTCTTTTCAAAATTAAGTTATAATGTTTGTAATTAATTACCTCCTCTTTCTCATGTAGCATTATATGTGCTTTCAGACTGGCTACTCTGGAGAACTTCTTGTTGCAGACAGGACACGTAGGATCCTCGCCATTGTGAGTACATTTGTGAAGTGTCAAGTTGAATTCAACATTAAATGACATGGGACACTGGTCACACCGGTGAGGCTGTTTGTTAAAATCACAAATAAAGACAAAATTCAGTCTTCCCATAAGCTACATATACACTGAGTGACACATATAACCATACAAATCTAAGTGTTAAACATTAAAAAAAGAAGAATTCAAGCACCTATATAGGATAATGATGCTTAATAATATCAATATTAATTATTTTATCTTCTTCACTACAGAACATACAAATATAGCATTACAGAAGCACAAAGGGAAAGAAAGCAGGGGAACTAAGGAAACCAGAGACTCAAAACTGAGACTGTCTGAAAGGAGGGAAGTTAGTAGGAGAGAGGAATAAGCAAGAGACAGAAATACATTTTCCTCCTTTAACTGTGATCATGATTCACCCAGAGGGTGGCTGGGTACTAGAACAGGCTCCCCAGGGAAGCAGCCCCAGCACCAGGCCTGACAGTGTTCAAAGAGGATTTAGACAATGCTTTCAGGCACTTGCTGTGACTCTTGGGGTGTCCTGCACAGGGCCAGGGCTTGGTCTTGATGATCCCTGTGGATCCTTCCAACTCAGCATATTCTGAGATTGCATGAAATCTTCTTAAGTAAAACTAATAATCAAAACAGCAAAACACTTAGTTTATACTAGGCTTGACTGCTCTTCACTTGGTATCTCCACAACCAGTTTTCATTCTTTAAGAGCAGTTTCACTTTTAGACTTAAAGGGTCTCACATAAGTGCGCAATAGCATGGGTATAACTTTATCAACTTTACAACACTGAAACTAGTGTAATTGTTCTTTGTATATGTGAATTACCTCCAAGTGCTATGTTTTGTAGAATTTAATCTGTATTTAGGGCTACCTCAAAAAATAATAAAATTATTTTCCTACCACACGTAAGTAGTTCTAACTTTGTTAAATAGAAAGCAAGGGAAATAAATTAAATGCTTCATATTACAGATGCAACTTGTGGCAAAAGCTTCATTTAAAAAACCAGTCCAGTCTTAATTACATATCTGTAGTCTTCTCATTCTTTCCCAAATTTGATTTGTAAGCAACTAAAGAGAAGACATTAATCTACTGATCAATATATACATACTAAATTAGTTTACCAGTTGGGTCCTGTTAATATAAACATTATTTTCTTTTTATTGCTAATGTGTATATAACCACTTTACAAACTCTATTGAAAAAACTCACACTTTGACATCCACCTGGGTATTTTACATATCAAATAAAATGGCTAAAATTAAAAATTACTGATCTGGAAACAACAATCCAATTAAAGGGCATCAAAGAAGGTCCTATCTCAAAGGAAACATGAGAAAACATGAAAGAGAAATGTCACAAAACTCTGAGGTCCCTGAGTAATAATTATTAGTGGTGTGACTGAAGAGAAATGGGAAAGTTGTCTTGTGTTAGCTTTACTTGACAGTATATGGAAATATCAATGCACACTAGTTATATCTACCACAATTCATACCTTGTCATTTTGCTCATGATCCCTCATATGGCGCTGGAACTGGGTCTCTCTTGCAAAAGACAGCAAACAAATCTCACACTTATGGAAGCTGGGTACTTGGTAGGGAAAATTACCGTTCTCCGTACTTGGCGTCAGAACATCATCTACAAAACAAGCAACAAAACATTTTTATGAAGTCACATTTTATCTACTTATAATTGTAAAAACCAGAAAAATTTGAAGCAGAAACTACTCCAATTCCTCTAAGATTTGTGACTTATCCAACAGTGTAACTTCAAGGAATCTTGCAGATCTCAGGCATACATATTCCTGCTTCCATTGGCACAGGATCAATCAAAAATATCCATACCTCAAACTGCCAGTCACTACAAACACACATAATCACCTTTACCCAGTGATCTGAAATAAATTCTTTCTGTGCTTAATAAACACCCATCATCAAGTTTGAGACAAAATGAAATGTTGCAAAAAACACCAGGTATGAGTAAGATACTGCCAGAGGTTACTTTTAATATTACATCACATGTTTCTAAAAAAGTTTTTTAAAATTATATAGTCAGCAGTTCTGACTACACAGATTTTCTGTCCTCCCTCCCATCTCTTTCTATAATCTCTTGCCTTAGAAAAGTTTAGACATAGATTCTTCTCCTTCTGGCATTACAAAACCTTTAATAAAGCCTATTTTAAAACCTTTAGAGCTGTAAACCCAGCACCAATGTTTCAAACACTTGAGACAGATGCACTAAACTGCAAGCCTAAGTGCATTCATATTAATTAAATGGAAAGAGATGCATTTTTCTTTAAACAGACCCTGTCTAAGCCCATGCAGTTTTCTTTTGAACTCCTGCAGTCACAAAATTTTTGATATACAAGTTGCAAGTTTCTACATCCTCCTGCTCAAATGAGTGAAGTTAATCCTATAAATACTTCATGATATAAGGAAAATATTAATCAAGGAAGTTAAACACATTTTACATTTTAGAAGATACTGTATTACTAAGGAAGTTATCTTTATTTAAAAACAAAACTTTAAGAAAACAAACTGGCAGCAGGAATCAGCTTGTGCTGCAGGTTAGGGTCATGAAAGAAAAAAAAAAATAAAATTCAGTTTCAAACACAGCCACAACCAAAACTGCATCAACAACAGAACACAAAAAGAAATTGATTTTATTATCTAGACATGCAAAGTTTCTGATGTTTGTCTTTAAGTCAGTACTTTTCTTCATGTATGTAAGAACTAGGCATTGGAAGTAACAACAACCCAAGTAGTTTACAGCATCCTGTTTACATTTCCTCAGAGGAAATTGAAGATTACAATTCATATAGTATTTCCACTCCACTGCACCCACTTCAAAGTCCTCTCTCATTCACCACACTATTTACAAGGGGAAAAAAATATCAGTACCTTATGTTCTGATCATTTTTTTTTTTCCTGCTAAAATTCTCATAAACAAACTTTGAAAGCTTGTAGTTGAGAAAGCTGTAGGAAACATCTCAGCACAATATATTCTGAATAAGAAATCACAATAAAAAACAATGCCCTAGGGACTTACACTTCCCATTCCTGGACTAAGTCACCCAATTAAATTTTGCTTTGTGAAGTTTAGTTATCATGTATTTCTCTGTAACAGAATGATGCAAATATCACTAATGTTTATTGTGTGTAAACTTACTGCACCCTTTAGAAGAATATAAATTCATAGTATACAGACACTATCAATAACAACCCTGAAATGGTCATATTTCTTCAAAAGCTGAAAAACAGCTTTAATTACAAGATACAATCCTTTAAGCAATCTTGTGATAAATATGCCAGAGTAGAAGGAAGGACACAAAATCATTTTCTGTAAATAATGGCATCACAAGAGACGTGAAAGAAAAAAATCTATTCCTATACTCGGGCTATATGAAAACATAACGCACAAAGCTTTCTTTTCCCCTGGAAAAAGAAGTAATTGTTCAACCCCATGTAGGCCTGACCTCTCACTTCAAATTGACAAGTGAAAAATGATCCAATCCATGACTTTACAAAGGCCATCAAACCTTTTCTTTGAGCCAAAGAGATTATTATCTTTAAACATTCACTCTTGAGATCAAAGGAACTGGGCAATATGCTAAAACAATGTCTAAGCAATTGAAGTAGCAAAAATATGATATCATCAAAGGTGCTAACTTCTCTACACTTCGAAACAAAATCCCAACATGTTCTCCAGTTTCTGAATAATACTGCCAAGTGGCATTGGTCTTGGGTCAATAATATATCTATTATCATATATATGAAAATGTGTATCATATCTGTATTGACTGCAATACTGATTAATCTGAATGTGAATTAATGTGAATGTGAATTTTCTTCTGCAATTTAGAAAGGAGTTTAACTACAGAAAGAAAAATAATGTATCATGTAATATTTCAAAATAATTTGATTACTACAATTCTATGAAATCAGACCACCTGATATAGTACCTGAAAATACTTCAGCTTTTCTGTAAAAAGACAGAAATGATCACCACTAAAATAAGTAGACAGTGGCAACAAATGCATAATCTTAAAATATTTGATAAAAAAATAACAGAAAAACAGCTTGAAATTCAAAAAATGAGGAGTTGGAACATGTCACATGCCATTCCAAACCTCAAAGTTCTCAAGATTAGTTCATGGATAATCATAAATCCTGAGCTGCCTCCAAGCTGTTCCACTTTCCCAAAGGCACTCAGATCCCATGGGAGAAGAAACAGAAGGCATCCATATAGAAAATGGACTGCTTACATCTGCAACATTTTAAGCATTACTCTTCCAAAGAAAATCTTTAACTTTTTCCAATGCCAAATCTTACAGGGTTTTTTGGTCCTGTCTTTCATATTGCCAAAAAGCAAAGGAAAGACACTGGGGAATCAGGACTGAACTCTAGATAAGCACCAACTGGACTGTAAAGTCCAACTTCTCTTTGCAGATGACTCTCAGTGCAGAAATCCTTAAGGACAAGGCACAAGCCAATCAACTTAGGTTAGACTCCAGAAGTCTTCAAAGGCTCAGCTATTGGGAGATCAGGATGAAGTCTGTTCTACATAGTTACAGCCAGCATGTCCACATAAACAGTACAGGCTGGACATTAAAGAATTCTGAAAGTTTGATTGTTTAACTTTTACACAAAGGGCAGGATTGCTATGTAATACAGGTTTAAATTAAAACACAAACTCATTTATTCGTTAACACTGCATCTGAAGTAGCCTATGGGAGAGATAAAACTATAATGTCCTTTTTCCTTTTTATTGTCACTAGAACAATCTGGTCATATATCACCTACCAAATACTGGCTATTTCAGAGAGCTGCATAACTCCTTTTCATTAAAGACATAGGAAGTGACTCTATAGCTTACACTTCTACTAACATGGAGAGTATTCAGAAAAATATCCCTCCTGAAATCAAACAGCTGGATAACAGCAAGGCCTAAACTGTTACACTGTGTTTAGAATTAGGACAGTAAAACCAAGAAAAACACAGTCAATTAAAAAATTCACAAGCGAGCCATATTTTGACTTTTCAGGAAGGTGTCACAGCCTCGTGAAGTATGACTCAGGTCTGTTTCCATTTCAATGTTATCAAAAGAAATGTTTCAAAAATTAAATAACCATTTGACACAATTTGCTCATTAGAAGGCTCAGTGTCCCAATAAAAACTTTATTTACAGATACCTCTTTCATAACAAGTCAAAGTAATAACCTACACTACTGTATCTCAGACAAATCAGCAATAAAATAATCTTTCCCTATATCAGAGGAAAAAAATGCTTTTAGTGCATCAGCTTGGATCATTAAACAAGCCAAACACTGCAAAATACTGAACCTATCTTAAAGACCAGTACATGACAGACAAAAGCAAGTTCAAGAAGTTGGCAGTGAGGCATGAATCCTTTTTAAATGCACTGAGAAATCCATCAATTAAAAAAAAAAATGCAACAATTCTAAACAATCCCTGAGTACCCAAGTGAAAAAAATCAAAATACTGACATAACTGACATAACATTTGATGGGCACATGTATCATATTAGCAAGCATCTCATAAATAGCCAATATGACGCTTATGCTCTTAGAAAAATATAAGCATTAGAAACACAAATGAATCAATCTATTCATTGTCAGGTATACACCGGCAGATGAAAACACAAGTCTGTTTTTTCAATGAATTAATGCAATTCAGAATGCCATTCCAGCCAAAAACAAAGAATTAAGTTTGAGGTTTTAGCTCAAGAAGACACTAACTGATTAAGCGCAAAGTATCAACACAATCACATGAAAAACTGGCATGTTCTTACTAGAGGGTGGCTTCTTAGTGGTATCTGTAAACAATCACAGAGAAAGAAAACAGAAAATTACTCTCAGAGTAACAAACCTCCTGAAAAATAAGTGATTCTTTCAGGTCTGCACACTACAACAAATGATAAACCTTGCTGAACTGAGGGAAAGTTTCAAACATTTGCATTTATTAGTATTAGCTGCACAGAAACAGTGCAGAAGCTACTGTCACTTTCTATTTTTTTTTTTCAATTTGCATGTCAATCTAGCTGCAACATAAATCAACCTTATTCCTTCACAGCTTGGGAGAGACAGTCAAGTATCAATACAATTAACCTAAACAGGGAGCACTTAGCTCATTATGCACCATCAAACATATCTTTGTCAACACGCACTGTCAAATGTATTTTTGTCTGTATTCTTACAGTTTGTCCTAAGTGCCCAAAAACAGAAGAATCAGAGTTGCAAAGTATCTATCAATGATAACAAACTTTCAGTTTAAACATTGTCTTACTTGAATACTCTTAATGTTACAACCTGTTATGTCTTTCCTGAATTTATTGTCCCTCACAGAGCAGCAGCAATCACTTTGGGTGAACTCAGCTGTGATACAGCCTTCACCAACACTTGACCTCAGGAGTTGAGTCAGCAAGCAGGTGCTCTCTGCTAGAAGCCACTGATGACAACTCAATGTGAAAGGAGGAAGACAGAATTAGAGCACTCCCAGCCATTCTCTCCTTATGTAAGCAGCACTGTGCCTCATGGCAGCCCACAGCCTTCTCTGCAAGGCGCAGATGGACTCATTCAGCTGTAAATGCAGCACAGCCTTATTAGATCTCCAATAACCTCCCAGAATCTGACTGAGAGGATATTGCAAATAAACACGCAAGCTTGTGAAATTCATGGGTGAAAACTTGTCACTTATGTTAAATGGCAGCTGGCAAGCCTAGGGTCTGACCCTATCAAAACCTATTTACTAATTTAAAAGTGGAAAGAAAGTGGTAGGACAAGAAAACAAAACAGGGATCGCAATACTGACATTTTCTCATCCTACACTTGAACTCGTAGAACACAAATGATAATGAATCATTAAAATGTTTTGCTTAGTTTTGCAATCATAAAAGCAACAGGTTAGTTTAAGTCTAGCTCAGCACTCTAAACAAAAACAGCAGACATTCCTTCTGACTTCTAAAGGGAAGAGCAGGAGAAGGACTCAACTTCAGACCATGCATCATGCCAAAATCCAGAAATCAATCAAGATTTGCTCATGTAAGACAAGGTATTTTTATTATGCTTTGGTCAACAATCTGGGACACACTGCTGAGACGGACATCCAGGGGCCAGTCACTTGCCATGCGCCAACACAAAGTAGATGCACTCCTTTCAGAAGCAGTGTCCAGACAGAGCACAGCCACACTGCTGCACTGATGCTGCAGAGAAGCCTGAATTAACTGTCGAGGACACAGAATTCACAGCTCCATCACAGCCAGTTAGATGCTAAGTAGGCTGCACTGGGTCTGGCTAGGAGAGAGTTAACTTCCTTCCTATCAGCCCATATGGTGCTGTGTTTCAAATTTGTGACTAAAACAATGCTGCTAACATCACTGCTTAAGCTATTGCCGAACAGTGCTGCACAGCATGAAGGCCTTCTCTGTTTCTCACTTTGCCCCCACAGTGGGTAGGCTGAGGGTGGGAGAAAGGTTGGAGCTAACACAAAGGGATATTCCAAGCCATAAACCATCATGCTCAGCAATATAAAACTGGAGATGGTTCTCCCAAGGTTGTGTTCTTTGCTCAGAGACTGAGCACCAGACTGCACCTCTGTGAGCGATGGCAAACATTTACCTTTGCATCACTTGGTTGGGTTTTTTTGTTGGTTAGCAATTTGGTTGGTTTGGGTTTTTTGTTTGGTTTTTGGGGTTTTTTACCTTTTTTTTTTTTACGTTCCTCCTTTATTTCCTCAACTGCCCTCGTCTTAATCTACAAGCTTTTTCTTGCTCTTCCTATACCCATTCTTTCTCTCACCCTACTGCAGGAGAAAGTGAGTGAGTGGTTGGAGGGTGCTCAATTGCTAACAAAGGTCAACCCATCACACAGATACACCATCCACATCATCCTGAATAAATGAAGGTATGAACACAAATTCAATAGGAAATAAAACTTCTGCAACTGGCAGAAATCTATGGACAAGGAACAGAACAAGGACTGAAGCTATCACACAGAACAAGTTATTCAACTGCATCAACACAAGACATTCAGTTTGAGAAAAGACATGGACATTATTTCAAGTATAGTGAGCAAGTAGTGTGTAATTAAAGCACACCAGTGTAATCCAAATTTATCATCTTTACACCCAACACATGCCTTTGTGGACTTTTTTTACTGCAGAACAGTGAGATACCAGAGTATCACCACTAAAGCCCAAATATGAACTTTTTCCAAGGCAAAAGCTTGAGCAGTTGCTCCTCCTGCATCTTTTCCAAAGGAATTACCTATACCTATTGTATTTAAGAGATTTACTGCACACCACAAAAGCTGTACCACCACCTCTTCATTCTTGCCTGCATGACATCATCAACTATTCTTCTCTTGTCAGTCAGAGGTCACCACATAAAATCCTAATGCACAACTACTAAAATAATCTACATTACAAAAATTTGGAAAGATTTAACTTACGTGCATTCAAATTTCATTTTTCTTCAGTAACATAAGATTGGAATGTAAAGCCTCTGAATTGATTTTCCCCTAATTCAATGTACTCACACCCTAAACGTTGCTAGAGGACTGACAGGCAGCAAACAAAATACAGCCAGCTCTGCAGAGGCAAACTTAAAGCTATGTCATCTCTGTTTTTCCTCGCTTTGTCTATTTAGTATTTATCATCCTTCATGTGTAAATTCTGTTACAATTCAGGCCCTCTGAAGACATGAAATACTGAAGTTTTAACTGCACTCATAAAGGAATTCAGTTCAAACTTGTTTAAAAGTAGCCCTTGGGTTTAATAAAGGACATACACTCTAGGCATAAAAACTGCTTCAGTACAGCCTGAAATATTTAATTTCACTGTTCAAAGCATTCCTTTCCTGCTATTTGAAAATGATCGGATAACAAAAGTCAAAACTGCTCATTTCATGTTGCCGCTAGTCAGTGACAAACGTCACAGGTAAAAACAGAAAGGGCCTCTCTATGGAAGGAGACTCCACAACTCCCTTGCGTAACCACTGCCTGTGCTCAGTCACCCTCACAGTGAAGAAGTGTTTCCTTATGCTCAGACAGAACCTACCATGTTTCAGTTTTGACCAGAGAGGTCAATTTGAGCAGCTCAATTGAGTTTAAAAAAGAATAAAAATTGCAAGATCGTTTTTGGAAAACAATACAATACTAAAAAAGAAAAAGGATCTTTTAAAGTATCAGCTGTTGAGGTCAAGATATTATTTTGCCTAGTGTTACCTAGAATTAATTTTTCTTATCAAACATATTTAATATTCCTAGAACAAAGAATTTGTTCTAGTCTTTGACATGCATGGTGGTTAGAGCAGTCTAAGGAAGCTACATAAAACATTATTGATTCACCTTTATTTTCTCCATTTCTCCAAAAGCAGAATTACCATAAACATACAGGCTGTACAACTACAGAGAGCAACACTTCCATGAAAGACATCAGCATAGCACAATTGTAGGAATTCCAAGGAGCACACTTGAAAAAAACCTAAACCTATGCAATTTCCTAAGTAAAGGACACAAAACTTGTTTTTGTGAACACGTATTTTTTAAATAAAATTCGTCCTGGTAAAAGTGAAACCTATTAAATGCACAACCAGTTTTCACAGTCTGTATATGAACAGGACAAACAGCCAAATGTCCTGAGAACATAAATTTCCAAGATTCAAGCTGTCCTGTTCAGCTAGAGCTTCCTCATTCATGACCTTTTTTTGTCACAAGGAAGTGCAGAAAAAAATGTGCTGCTTGCCAACACTGACTTTGCTGCTTTCCCAAACTGCTGAAATCTCAAGGACCAAAACAACCAGAATCCACAAAATTTGCCTATATAGGGCAATCCTTGCAGTTGTCTCTCAGTCCCTGTGATAGCCCTAGACCCTGTACTTTTCAACTGCTGTCTGCATTCAAACCACCTCTATCATTAATAAACTAGCAAATTTCTTTTAAAAGAAATGAAAATGTGAAAAATAGAGAATGTGATGAAACTCACAGTAAGTCTTGCCAGCCATAACACACCTCTTACCATAGAAATAGCCTAAGATCAAGGTCCAACTACAAGCAAAATGAATACAGCTATTAGGCTACAGTTGTCTGGACAGCTTGTGTCAAGTCTAAATTCTCATCTTTTTCCCATTCATACATCATGCCATTAGTATATATGACTTCACATACGTATGACACATGCATACCCTTTCAAAAACTACAGAACTAAGTAGATCTTTACACAGATTTTTAGTTTAAACAATAAAAACAAACAAACAAAAAAAACCCCAAAAAAAACCCCAAAAAACCACCCCACAAACACCTCAGCCTCCAAAGCTGGGAAAAGTTCTTAAGGACCTTCTTTATATCCTTATTACTTAGTGATCAAAAGCTGAGATCAAACAGAATTAATAATAACAACAACAAAAACCAAGCCAAACCATTTCTGGTAGGAACCTGTGGCCCATCTGGCTTTCCATACTGTAGAAAAAAATCGTGCCCAACTTCCCAACCTTCACTTAACAGTACAGCTTTTTTCTTCGCCTATCAGTACATTTCAATTTTACAGAAAAGTATTCCACAGAAAGCTCACCTACACATTCCCCTTACAGAGCTCATCTGCAAGCATTACGACAGCAAAATTTTCTAAATATATACTGGAAATATTAATTAGCAGACTTTTCATGACTGAAATAGGCATGGTATTCAAATGTTTTATGAAATCTCTCTCCATTCTATCTGTTAAAAAAATACATATATGAAATAAAAACCTACTGCTACACGCTTGTGCTGAAGAAGTCACTTATGAGGGCTTCAGGCCTACCTCAACCACAGCATTTTTTGTCTGTGGGCTTTATTCCAATATTGCTCACAGTATCACAGTAACATCAGCAGGAGCAAACTACACAAAAGAGCCGTAAAACTCACCAGCTAAGAACTGCTGTCAAAAAAAAAAAGCGCCCCAGCCCATCAAACCAATCCTGCCCTGAAAGTACTCTCCAGACATCAACGGCAATAAAACACAATCAAAAATTTTAAAATTTAAGCGTGAGACTAATACATGTTGGGAGAGGAAACTAGTTTCGTTTGGGGATTTTTACACATATATTCACAAAGAAAACGACAACAACAAACTCAAAAATAACGTCGTCCTTGCGAATCAGAGATGGACGAGTTGATTTTCCATCTGTTTATCATGTTTTATTCGAAGGTCCCGTAAATTTGGCCGGGAGAAGGAGGGGAGGTAGAGGAGCAGCGGAAGGAGCCGAAGCCTTCCCGTTCTGCCCGCCGCAAGCCGACCCGAGCTCTTCCTCCGGCCCCGGGGCCCGCACCGCGGCAGGAGGAGGAGGAGGAGCAGGAGGGCCAGGCCCGAGGAACGCTCCTCCGCCGGCCATCACAGCCACGGCCGCCGCTCCTCCGGCGGGAGGCTGCGGGAGGCTGCGGGGAGGCGGCGAGGCCGCCCCGGCCGGCTCCGCCGCTGCCCGCTCGGTATCATTCCGCAGGGCCGGGCCCGGCTCCCTCCGCTCTCCTCTCCTCCCCTCCGCCCTCTCGCCTGTACCCTCGCACAATAGACCCGGCCTTCCTCCCCCATATCCGGGGACTATATGCGGAGCCCGCGGAGGCTTCTCGCCTCCCACCCCCGGGCGCGGATCGCGCCCGCCCGGCCGCGCTCGTTACCTGCCTCGGCGCCGGCCTCACCACTCTCCCCGCCGGGCTCGGGGGGCCGCCCCCTCGGCATGGCCGCCCCCAACCCGTCCCTCCCGCCCCCCCCGGCGCACGCACACACAGACACACCACACACACACACACACACTCTTGGCAACGGCGGAGGGGGGACGGAGGGGCGGGGACGAGCGGGCGGGCCCGGCCCTTCACACGGGCTGCGGGGGGCGGGCGCCGGCGCTCCCGGGAGGGGCGAGCGGGGCTGCGGGGAACTCACGGCAGGGCCGGGCGGGCGGGGGGCGCACGGCGGGCGAGGGGCGGCGGCGGCCCCCGGTGCCCATGCGCCGGCCTGTGCCGGGGTGGGGGGAGGTCGGTACATCCGGGTGCGGCGGCGGCGGGCGGGGCCCGCAGGGCGCCCTCGGGGAGCAGGCCTGGGAACGGGGCCGCGGGTACAGCGGGTCTGCCTGCCTGCCTGCCTGCCTGGCGCTCCTGCCTGGCCGCGTACCTGTGTCACCTGCTGTAGCTGGCCCTGCCTTGGCAGAGGGGTTGGAGTAGAGGTCCCTTCCAACCCTTAAGAGTTCTGTGATTCTGTGAGGGTGCGAGTCACAGAGCCTGAAAGCAGGACTCGGCCAGAACCGAGTGTTTCATGGCCCGAAATTGTGCCAGGGAAAACCTAGTTTGGATATTAGGTACTAGGATACGGTTCTTCACTCAGACGGTGGCTGGGCCCTGGAACGGGCTCCCCAGGGAAGTTGGTCACAGCGCCAGTCCTGGCAGAGCTCCAGGAGTGTTTGGACACTGTTCTCAGGCACATGCTGTGATCTGGGGGCTGTCCTCTGCTGGGCTGGGAGTTGGACTCGTGTCCTTATGGGTCCCTCCAGCTCTGGGTATTTTGTGATTCTGTTCTCTGTGGGCGATTGTTCCCTGCCTTCCCGTCTCACACCCTCCATAAATTCCCATTTTAGGCTGAGGGGTGCAAAACATGAGCGCATGGGACTCACCTGGTGCCCAGGAAGGCAGCAGCCTTCAGCCCGCAGGGCTGTCGGTGCAGGCGGGGTTTGCTGCTGAGGCCGACTGAACTTGCTGGAATTGTTTGGCCTGGCTGTGCCCTGGCCAAGCTTTGCTACCTGAGCGCAATTGCTGCCCAAGGAGATCTGAGAATCACCAGGTGGTTTGGGTTGGAAGGGACCCTAAAGATCATCTCGTTCCAATGCCCCTGCCCATGAGCGGTGACACATTTGACTAGACCAGGTTGTTCAAGCCCTATCCAACTAGCCTTGAACACTTCCAGGAATGGAGCATCTACAGCTTCTGGGCAGCTTGTGCCAGTGTCTCACTACCCTCACAGTAAAGAATTCCTTTCTTGTATCTAATGTACTCTCCTTCAGTTTAAAGTCGTTCCCATTTGTCCTATCACTATCACTTGTGTGCTTTGTCAAAGTCCCTCTCCACATCTTAATGTGAGTTGTTGTAAAAGGTCATTTAATAGCGTTTTTTTGGTATCACAAGCCATAGTGTTTGATTCTGTAATTTCTGTGAATAGAACTGTGCTCCTGGAATGATGACAGAAAAGTTGCATATGCTTTTCTTGACATCACATTCAGCACTTCATAGATTTCATTGCTTCCAAAGACACTGCTGTATGTCATCATTTATACACAAGGGTTCAGCTTCTAAAATGATGTGTTTTTTACACCTCTTTCTTACTAAATAAAACTTAATACAAAATATTTATGATGAATGACTTGATCCCTCTTCTTCCATTATCTCTGTATTTCGACCTAATTAAGGCTCTAAAGCTTCCTCGTGAGTTATGGGAGTTTTCTACAACTTTTAATTTTAAATACCTTTTTAAAAGGAGTATATTTCTGTATATTTCAGCAGGAACTTGTATGAGAATACTGCCTGCAGTGGTCAAACTACCTTTTTAAAATTTTTTTGGCTACTCAAGTCTTACAGCCAAAAATAGATCCAAAGCCCATTGCCACTGAACTGGCTTGCTTGTTTGCTAAACTCTTAAAATGTTCATGTTCTTCTCGTTGCCTTCCAGGATGTCCCTTTTTCCTCCCCCGTTCCAGATGCCGGCATATGTCCAGTTTCTTTATTACAAACTGCATAGTGTTTTAATTGACTATATTAAATATAAACACATTTAATATGATGCATTAACCAGTCTGGATGATCCTGTCCTCATTTGTTACTCATTTTTTAGTTTAATGTCACTTTCTGTAGTCACTGCAAGTAGAGTTGGTCAGGTACTTCAGATCACTGATGAAAAAATAGGGTGGGTTGAGTACTGCTATCTGTGAACAATTGTAGCAAAGCATTACTTAACAGTTTTCTCATCGTCGAATGTTAATTATCACTTCGTTAGTTCATTTATATTGTTCCGTTGCAAATGGGCGTTGGGTTTTTTTTCTTACAGCCTTTCAGATACCTAATTAAGTTACATCTAAAAACTTGCCTTAAGCAACCCGATTTAATCATATCAAAGAATGAATTCAGGTTTTTGGAATGCAAGGTTTCATTTCTTCCTGAAGGCTGAGGTTGGGTAAGCAATATTTAGATAATTTCACGTTCTGTCCGCCAATAAAAAGTGTAGTGGTTTTAATTTTCTCTGCAGAAGTGCAGCATTGGTATATAAAATGGAAAGAAGGAGTGAAGATAGTGTGACCAATGCCTGGGGCTTCTGTGAGCTCACTGCTCGCTGCAGCCCAGCTGCAGGCAGGAAAAGAGCAAAGAACAGCAGTGGCCTCTGGTGGCTGTAGGATAGTTCTGTGCTAAAATATTAAGATCGCCGGTCGTTTTAGTGGTGAAATACAACCTTCAAGTACATGAAGCAAAGTGACAGCTTTTTGCATGATTTCAGAGAGGCCCCAGGGACAGGAATGAAAACCAATGAAATCGAACCAAATCAGTATCGGGAAAAACTTTGCACGACCTCATTATTTTACATACTTCTGATTTAATTCTAACTTTGTTATCAAGATTGCCTGTATTTTTTGTTGAGGTCGTCTGCTTCAGGATTAAGAACCTTAAATGTTGAGTTTATTTTCAGTTTTGAAAAGACCTGATGCACACTTTACAGGAATGTAAATGAATTTGTATGTGCACGCAGCTTCTGTCTGTACAGATAGTAATATAAAATGCAAAAGCCAACCTTCATTTCTATTTTAGCATTTCAAAATTATTGTTCCCTGCATGTCTTTCAGTGTTCAGCAGCAGTACGTACAATTGTGTTTAATTTTGTACTGCAGAAGTCTGTTCATTATCTCTTCCAAGTTTATGTGGTATGTTTGTCATTGCCTATCAGTCTTCTAACACTTCTGCATCACTCTCATTTTGTATAAAACTTGCTCTGCATAAAAGCGGAATAGACACAATTTTTTTCTTCAGAGCCTTAAGAAGCTTGTGGTACTGTTTATGAAAAGTGTATGGAATACATGTTGAAGAGAATATGAAAATTTTTATTAATAAGGAAATTCAGTGGTGTATCATATGCCTGACTTTACATTTTCAAGCTGTCTAATCTGTGTGTAATTTTCCTTCTTTGTCTGTGTGATTGACACAATATTTTTCACCTGCACTTCACAGCTCCTGGAAGAAATGTACTGCATGCATTGCTGTAATTTCTGTGCTACTTGTCAGTGATTCTATTGTCTGCATTTGCAGAAGAGCTGATATTTCAAAATATTTAAAAGTTTTAGTATTTTGTAAATAATAAAATCACCAAGTGAAGTTTCTCTCTAAAGTCTCTGGCATTACTCCCAGAAGTGCTATAGGGGACACTCTCGGTTTTGGGTGTGCCTAGCATTACAACCCAGTGCCTTCTCAGGTGAGAGCTTAGCAGACCATTACTTACGCTCTGTTGTCCTTCTAAAGAAAACACGGGTCTGTTTCCCAGATGGAGTCTGTAATGTAATACAGAGAGTGTGAGATGGTTCGTCTTTAACTCTTTCTCTGTTCAATTTTATCAAGCATCACTAATTTCTAGGCAGAAAAGCAGCTATAGTGTCATCCCTTAAAATCTGCAACATTGAGTTATGCTTATTTCATACCTACAGATGAACTGTAAGAAGATGTACAGAAGCAACAGAGAGTAAGGTTAATGCAAGGCCACAGAACAAACTAAGTTTTACTACCAACCAGGACTACTAGATGTGCTGCTGAATTTTAAGGCAAACTAATGAGATTCAGTGAACAATTTCAGTAAAGCTAATTACTAAGTAGGGAACTATTTGCAGTTGTCAGATACTGTTTTACTATTGTAAGATTTTTTTTTTTTTTCAGTTGTTTATGGCTTTGCCATACTTGAAATCTTCGGACTAAAATTTCCATGCCAGCTGTCTCACTGCTGTTGATTTGAACAGTCTGCTTCTATTTGTCAGATTATGTATCAACCTTGGGTTTTTTGTTTTGTTTTGTTTTGAATTTAAGAAGGCCCATGAAATCATTTGCTGCACTTGCTAGTGAAACCAGTAGTTGAAAATTTTGATCTTAGCATGAATTTTAATTCAGGAGGAGTCCATTCCAGTAAGACTTCAAATTTGTTCTTTTTCTATATGTTTCAAACAAATTCAAACTAGAATGTGCTCAATTTTTTAATTTTTTTTTTCATTTTAAGGGTCATGTGACATCTTTCTGTCCATGTTTTCCAAGCTGGGGAAGGCAGCACAGTACTTTCCCTGAGTTAAGGCTGTAGATGTGTAGTATTCCAGATTGGAAAATCCCTCTACAGTTTGCTTAAAATCATGACATTTAGATAAGTAGAACACCTTTTGAACTCTTATGTTTTGGCTTTTGCATGTCTGAATGCCTGTGAAGTAGAAACAAACATACTTCTAGTGAATGCATTTTTGTGTCTTGGTTTTGCTTCAGGCAATGGCATTTTAAGAAAAAAGCGTTGCAATATTCCCAGCGTGATGAAAATGCTGATATACAAAAGTACTTCTGTAGTTCTGTGTTCAGACAGAAGCAAGAGGAAGAGAAGCAGTCTCCATATCCTAGATACACAGTACAGCCAAGCCTCCATACAAGGGTGATTTGAGAGCTATACGATCAAATTTCATAGAATGCTTTTTGGGTTGGAAGGGGCTTACAGCTCATTGAGTTCCAACCTCTCTGCCATGGGTAGCAAACATTCCACTAAAACAGGGTTGCTCCCAGCCCCATCCAGCCTGGCCTGAACACTGTATTTGCCAACTATTGGCACGAAACAGTAAATAAGACCTAGTGCTGTTGCCAAAATGAAATAAACTGTCCTGGGAATAGGAACTTTATGATTATAGCACATAATCTGGACTAGAACATGCTGGAATGTGGAAATGTCAATAAAAGCAAGACTTCTGACATATTTCTATAACAGCAAAAGCTAGAATAGGCCTGGTATGTGTTCAGAATGTATGAAATTGTTAAAATTATACAGTGTGAGAACTGCACTATGCATTGTTTATGAAGGATTTCACTAAAGAGGTAATTTTCCAACATTAATGTATTAATTTTAAAGGAAAGGTAATTGTTTCCTGCTTTGTTGGGTTGTTTTTTTCATTTATCAAAGAAATGGTGCCTCCTACACTTTCTTGATTTCTTTTTGTGTTGCTAAAGGACTTGGGTTTCCAGCAGGGTCAACTGTCTTGCTTTTAAAGGTGCTATTCCAGTAGAAAATAGTATTTTGATGAAAAACAAATTCCCTGTGAAAATCTAAAGTTTACACTTATTACAAACCCCCACACATTTAATGAAGATTGAAAAAGTAAATATCCCTTGAATAATATCCATAAAAGTCTCATTGGCAACCATGAGGCTGCACGTACAGTTCAGTATTTTAAGAGGAAAATCAGTATAATAAGGCAGGCTTGTACTGTAGTAAAAGTAGAGCTGTACTAAAGGTGAAATCTATTTTGAGACGAGGATGACTAATCAAATAAGAGCAGCACTGAGTCTAGCAGCTTCTTTTAACATATGCTACTGAACTTAGATATTTCACATCTTTGTGACTTTCACCTTCTGCCAGCTGGGCACTTGCTCACACTGATCCTCTAAAGGATAAACCTTACATTTGTTGTCAGTGTCAGAGTTCTAATTGGATTCCTATGAATTCCTACAGAGCCATGTTACCTAGGTTGGCTCCTACACTAGGATTTAAGGTCTCCTTCCACATTTAAAACTGAGCACAGTTAAAAAATTTAAAAAAAGTTTAAAAAATGCACACCATTTTTTGTGCAGCATTCCTAAGGGTACAGCTTTTACTGTCACATTGATCAGTCTGAGGCTCTATGACTAGAGCGGTGTATTTTCTATTTGATTCTCCTATTTTTCTTTTATTTATGTAATGTGTACCCTGTGAGGCAGGTTCTCCACTGACTCAGCTTTATTTTCTGTTGTGGGTGTAACATGCCTGGAACATGTTACATATTCCAGTCCTTCACATACAACCTGCTAAACTTGCAGCAGCTTTGCTGCAGGGATGCCAGTGTATCATGTGCTCTACATAGTATGGGGTGTTGATTTTTCTTAAATTTTTGAATCTGTTTTAAATAATTTGTCAGAAACCTCAAATAAGTTTCATTATTTTTTTCAGTGACACTAGTTTCTGTGTTGTCTGCACTACCTGAAATCTCAGCCTGTAAGCCTTCTCTGTATGTTTACTTTGTCTTTTTGCAAGGGGTGGGGGGGTTATTGCATGGTCCTTATGGTTTTGTGGTCATGCATTTTATAATTTTAATCTATCTTGTTATGGTTTCAATTTTGTTTTCTATTCACAAGTAATAATGTAGGAGTCTTCATAACCTACTAGGTTCACTGATGCCTTACTGTGAACTTGGCATTTAATTTCCTGTTTGTAGCTGCCTTGTCTTGATGTCTTATGATAGGCTGAGGCTTATGTTTTCTGTTTTATGTTGCCTTTTTGTTCCCTTCCTCCTTCTTCCTCTCCTCTCCTCTTCCCTCTCCTATTTCCTTTTCCCTTGACTATAAGCGTTGCCACGATAATTTATTCTGCTGCAAGTGTATGACCCCAAAGAGAAGGTCTATCCATCACCTTTTACTTCACAGTACTTAGTACATAGTAATTTTATGTGATCTTGTAATTTGCTTGTCTTTTCTGCTCTGTATTGCTTTTTCATGGTTTTGGTGATGGGAGTGAGCTCTTGGGCAGGCTTTTTGCTCCCTCTTTGTTCTTTTCCTCTTTAAATGCCAAATTGTCCCTGAGACTGCTCTGTTGGAGAGTTTCTGTCCATATTATGTTTGTCTGTATCTCCTCATAATGTTAACATGAAGCTTTTGCACATTCTTGTTCAATCTTCTGCAACCTCATTCCAGTTTCTAAATGATGAGAATTTTAATCTGACAATTCTAGAATTTAGCTTTCTTATATGATTCAGTATTGGTCTTCCCCAGATTCTTGACCACAGTTGTTTTTCTGTTTCTAAAAAACCTTTTTCATTAATTCTTGAGAGAATATAAAATCCAAGAAATCCACTAAAAGCATGAACTGTCCTGGCCTTGTCTTCCTATGTCAAGGTTCCATTGGAGTATGTAGTCATCTTTACAAGTAACAAGTAATCCCAGGACATCATTCTGTGCTCCACAGATAAAGACTCCTCCTGCAGAGCAGTTTCAGAAAGAAGGCTTTCTTTTCATAGAAATTATGCTTTACATATTCTTTTCAACATGAAGACTCTGTTTGAATCATTGATCTTTTCACGTGAAGGATTTTTTTACTAGGAAAAAATATCTTTGTACTTGGACACTACTTGTATTTCCTTAAATCTATTGTATTATATTTGAACATGCTACAGAGCCCTGGCATCTGCATGCTGCACAAACCACAGAAGCTGGAACAACTCAAGTGCACAGGAGATATTTCTCTCCCAAATTTTTCAGTGGAAACAAATTTACAGACTTCAGAGTTAGAGTATACATAGGGCATACCCTGAAGTAGCAATGTAGGCTAAATACTTTGATCCTGAGGAAGAAACAATTAAGTTTCCCAGCTTCATTCGTGAAGGTCAAAGATCTTAGCTGCTGCAACCAGTGCTAATCCATTCTTTAGATAGATAACTAAAGACTTTTTGTAATTTCACAAGCCTATATTTTTCCTTCCTTCCTCTCACTCTGTATCACATACAGAGGTATTAATATAAACAGGCTCACAGTGAGAAAACACAAAACAAAGTAAGTATGTGCATGCAGGGAAGGTGAGAGTAAGAAAGTAAGCAATTATATTTCCTTGAACAACAGAAATATTATTGGAATAAGAGAATTTTCTTAAAAACATTCATTAGAAAAATCTGAAAAATGTTTCCGTCTTAAACTTAAGCCTGAAATTTTCTAAATCAATGTAAGTATGTGAATGTTCATGTTCATAGTCTTGTAATTTTGAAAACTTGTGCAGTATCAAACATTACAATATAATAAATTGTTTTGTGTTTTCACAGTGTTAATCCATGTGAAGAAGCGTTGCTTAGACAGAGCCCTTCTGGGGATGTAACTGCACATTGTGAAATAGTTGGTGGCTGTTCTCACTTAGAAATTCTCTCCCTACCATTCTCACACTGATTTTTCTTCTCTCCCCAGCTTGCCACCCTGGGCTGTGCTGGCATGATGGTCCAAGAGGGTACACCATACTTGAAAGAGATTATGGAACTGACCCAAATTTGTATTTTATGTTTTTGGCAAGCACAATATACTGGTGCCAAACACACATACCATCCCCTCAGCCAGATATTAAAGCTGCAAAAATCTGGGAGCCAGATTTACTAGGATTTAGAAACATTGCTTTGTACAACAAAGACATATGAGAGGGGTCATTAGGGAACTGGGATTCTGGCACTTAAAATCAGGAGTATCATGAGCTTGTAAACAAAGAAGTGTTGAGAAAGCCAGTAAGTTCAGAAGAACATGTGGTTTGAAGTGGAAATTGTGGTACTAGTAATGCTATGGGATTTCAGATACAACAGTCAAAGCAGAGAAAAATCAAATAGGCTTCCAGTTAAAGAAAAAAATGTGGCAGAAACAACTGCTTAAAAAGATACACAATGAGGGAAACAAGTCCAGTCCTAAGTGGAAGAAGTGACATGGAACACTTACCAAAACCTTGACAGAAGAAATTTAATCAAAATATTGTAACACCAAAACAAAAAATTTGTTGATGAAGGTGAAAATTAATTAGGCCTTCATGGTGGTGATGTGGTGTTATTTGCTTCTTAAAAGTTAGAATATAGTGAAGAAAATCCCTGCTTCATCAAACAACCTTATGAATCCACATGGACTGAAATTTAAAGCCTAAATCAAAGAAATGCATTATTTAGTTTGTAACTGCTAAACAAAGACGATGACACTGGTTTCAGTATCCTAAGAACACCAAATAAGAAGCCAAGTCAGGCAATTGAATAATCAAGGGCTGCCTTATTTGTCTACAGTGCCAGGTGGAACACCATGGGACTGTGCCATGGAGATTGCTCAGTAGATGGGCGTGGGCCAGCTGGTTGGGCAGAGCCCAGGAGGGTCTGCAGCCCGTGAGCCATGTCAGAGCAGCTCCCAGGGGCTGCCCCAGAGCCTCACAGCTCAGGGATTGCTCTGCAGCAGCTGCTGCAGCACTCTCAGCATTAGTGTTCTTCTAGGTGCAACCACAGTTGGGCACTTCAAAAAGGGGAGCTGAGGGAAAGAAGCAATTTGTTAAATTAAAAAGGTCAGCTAAGAGAATGGTATCCTCTTACTTCACTTGAATGTTTTTGGTCACCACCACACTAGAAGCATTGCACCAACACACCCTCTTTATGAAGAAAAGTGGTAGAAGAAAACCCACATACAAAGGAGCAAGTGACAAGCATAACAAAAACAAGGACATGCTTGCAAAAAACTGATGTCCATATTAAAAGAATAGAAAGAATTATATATTCTGGCAGGTAACATGTAAAAGCACAATAAGACAAGAAGAATTTTGAGGAGCATCTAGTAGAGGACTTAATAAGCAGCAACAAATCTTCCAATATATCAAAAGCAGAACTTAAGCAAAAATTTGAAGGGCAAGGGTAGTAATTGTGGTACGAAGAGAGGCCTCAGGAGGGTTAGGCCATTGCAGAGGAATTACATTAAATTATTTTCATCAGTACTCTGTGCTCAAGAAACAGGGCGGATTCTGATCTAAAGCTTTCTTTGTAAGAGACTCCTCAGAGGCCATACATGGAGAGAAAGTGGCTACCCCTCATGAAGCAAACAGAGCACACAAAGAGTAGTATCTTGCCAGGACAAGGTGATGTTCATGATATCATGACAGGAATTCAAGCCTGAGAGAATTGAATGACTCCTAAAACACGACAGTGGTAACTTTCTCAAAGCTGCCTTGGACAATTGAAAATCTGAAAGCAACTTTTAAAAAACTTAAGAAGAGACCTGGGGAAGGACAAAATTCTTAAGCATTTTTTAAAGCATGATATCTGTACCATGCAGAATAACTATCAAGAACAGAGCTACTCAGTATTTAGATAGAATTATGTTTTTGTTGGCCTTTCTGAAGTCTTACCAACAGTTATGTGGATGACTGATGTAGTTGATGTGGCTTACTTGGTTTTTCTAAAAGTCTTTTGAGAAATGTCTTATTAGAGGCTTTTAGGGAAGCTTTGCACTATGTCATGAGAGGGAAGACTCTTGTATGGTCAAATGCTTAGAAGACAGGAGGAAATGGTCAATTTTCATAGTAGAAGGTAGTGACAGATGAGGTTCTGTATGATCTATGCTGGAGCCTTTGCTGTTCAACATAGTTATAGATTACTTTAAAAAGCATATTAGCACTGAGGTAATCAAGTTTGATGATACTAATTTATTCAGGGTAGTAAAACTTGGTGGCTGAGCAATAAAATGACAGCTGAAATTCAGTGTAGCTAAATGTTCAGTGATGTACATAAAGAGAAAAAATACTAATTTCACTTCTATGAGGTGTCTGGAATGAGAGCTGGGAATTAGATCAATAGTCACACAGAAACATCAGTGTTCAGTAATGTTCGAAAGAGTAAATCAAATATCAGGAGCTGTTTGGAGATGAAGAACAGACGAGATTAGTGCTCTGCCACAGTGTAAATCTCTGGTTTTGCCCTATGTTGTGCAGTTCAGGTCTTGTCCCTCCCTACCACCTCAAAAAAGTACAAGGGACCAAAGAACATTTAGTCAAGGCCAACAAGGACAGTCAGAGACATAGATTAACTTCCATATTAGAAATTACTTAAGCTACAACAGTTCAGGCTGAAAGGAGATATTCTCTATGACAAGGGGCAAACTGTGGAAAAAGGAACCAGGAAGAAACAAAATTATTTGGGGCAACAAATAATTATAATCACAATTGAAAAAAAATAAAATAAAAGAGTTGAAGGAAAGGTCAGAGTGCAAAAACCATAGAAACAGGGAAATAGAGATACTAAAGTAGTAAGCAGAATAATTTTTGATAGCACACTGAGGAAATCCAAAGATGTGGTAAATACTGCTCAGCCATTCTGTGCACAGAGGCTTAGCAAGGTGTATGACCACAACTCAACACTAAATACTGAAGAATTTACTTTTTAATCAAATACATCTATTTTGATACACATTTACATTTGCAATTTTTCAGCTATTGTATGTTTTAATTAATTTAATTGTTTTGTTGAAATGTAAGTGGTAAGCACATATCTTTTAATGTATTTCAGAGTCCAGCTTCACATGAAGCTTTCAGATGACCTTCTGGGACTCTAAACTAAACAAACTCCAAACTTTCCAATTTAAATTGGGAGGACAGATATTTGAATTAATTTCTCTCTATAATGGTTATCAGTATTTGAAGAATGTACCAACTCAAGAATACACCAGTCAGTCAGCATCATAACAAATCAATATTTTAATATTCTTCATTATTTAAATAATAAAAAGGAACCAATTCATCTATTTTCTACCTAAAAACCCCATAAGGCTGAGACAACCAGGTAATTTCCAAGCAGTTAATGTATTCTGGTCTAATATAGATCAGTAGTGGCTAAATTCTGGTGAGCTGTGGTTAAAATCACTGCAGGTGTTCTAATTAATGAAATGTTAGTTAGGTGGCAGATGACCATGACGTGTTGGGGTCATGTGAGTCATCAGTACAGGAGAAGGAAGTCGTAAATGCTGAGCTGTGTGACATGAAAGAAGGACTTTAAGGATTCCCTTGTACATTGTAGTTTTTGCTACATTCAGCGCCTGCTGACCTGGGCCAAATGTAGTTGCCAATGTAGACGTGGAAAGCTCTGTATATTGCTCATAGGTCGCTCATATTTATTTTATGGATATTGTAACAGCAAAGGCCGATGGGTTTACTGAATTTAGAACACTAGGGGCAAACTCATAGTCAACCCGCCAAGTTTTCTGATTCCAAATTCTCTTCAGAGGTGATGAAAAGAAGAAGGTGTAAAAGCCTCCCAATTAAAAAACAAATAATTTCATATGTAAGTCTTAGCAGTTGAGTGGTCAGCAATTGCAATTTTAGGGATGCCAGTAATTTCAAATAACGTTTATTTTATGGAGGATATTTCCTATGTAACATGAATGGAGTAATATCACTTCATGACAAGAACAAATGATTTTGTAATAACATATGTCTGGACTCAGTTTCTAGGTATGCAGTCACCTTCACAGAAGCCTGATGCTGACTTTCTGTGGGGAAGGTTAGAGCAACTGCAGGCTCATCTTCCATATGAGTTATTTCCTGGGCTACCTAGGTCATTTGCACTCAACTTCATCATTACTGTAGTACCAAAGAAGCAACAAAAATGTATTATCCTTTTTGTGGACACATAAGTAAAAGGAAATGGAAAATTATGGCAGTTTTTAAAGATCAGAGAAGTGTCAAGACATTTGTGATTTAATGCTTCATCATTAAAATGCCTGTTGCCTACTATCCTTTTCCTCTTGTCTCCTTCTCTTTTTTCTTGTTAATATTTGTTCTTTTCGCTGGCATTGCATGTCCTACCAAACTTTCTATTCTTCTTCTGTTTTATACATCACATTGCAACACCTCTATCCTCATCATCCTACATAATTTGTCAGTGTTTGAGTTCCCTAACTGTCTTTTTTCACTCTTGGTTATTTGTCAGAGGTAACAGAAAGTAGAACCTTCAAAGACATTGGATACAAAATTGTAATACTTTTTCACTTAAGTCAGTGTGCATTGTCTGATTTTTCTGGGGCTTGTAGCTTGGCAAAGAATGAATGCCTCTCTAGGGAACTTCAATGAGTGAAAGTTCTGATTTTCAAGTTCTTTTTTCAAAGGATGTAGATAACTGATTTTTTAAAAATGAAATATCTGAGAGTCCATATGAAGTAAGTAAGCTGTTATCCCCCACATAATTCTTGAAAATCACAAGTTCATCTGAAACACTGACTGCCTCTTTTTACCCTTTGATTTAATTCTGAAGATGACATTTACTCCAGCAAACTTCAGCCCACACAATCAAGCTGAAAATGGTCTTATGATGGAAAAAGTTAGGCGATCTTAACAGCAGGTGTCAGTGTGAACTCTGCCTTTCTAATTAAGGGTGAAACCAATCTGATTAAGAAGTTTCAGCACCATCACATAATACTCTCAGTTGTGGATCTTAAAAGCTCTTTTGTTATTCAAAAGTGCTTTCCAAATATTGTTCTTTCACATATCAAATAGTTACCGTATCATAATTAGGCTATTTTTATGTCTTTTGAGCAATTTTCTCTAGCAGCAGCACCATAATAAGAACCTTGAAATCACACCTCTGAAAGCAGGAATCATAATAGTAAATATTTGCTGTTATATAATATCTATTGAATTTGTTGTATAGAAGAATGTGATAAATAAGTGATAAGGTTGATTGAAAAGACAGACTAAACTTTGAAAAGACAAACAAAATACAATTTTGAAGAGATTTCAAGAATGGTATAGTCAGTAGAAAAAAATGAAACCTAGAGTAGAAAGTCACTGAGGCATGTAGTAATAAAAATCAATTGTCTGCAGAGCTGGCTGAACAAGCTGTAAGACGTTAATGAAAGGAATTAAATTAGAATTACCTGGAAACTAGTAAAGGGGGGGGGGGGTGTTAAGGTGGAAGGAATGAACACTTTTATCATAAAATCCATTTAGGTTTTCCTTCTTCCCTACTGCCTTTAGACAATACCTTTGCTCACCCATATCTGTGCTAGGCGTAAAAAGGTATTTTGCATTTTTGAAGATCTTTGGAGTGCCTACCTATGTTTATTCTCCAGTACAGATATTCCAACTACTGCTCTGTTGGGATATTTAGTCCTAATTTTTTTTCCGAGGAGAGAGGCATAAAAACTTCTATCTACATGATTGTTTAACAGCGTGGTGTATGTGAAAGCCAAGGAGAGTCACAGACGAGGCATCTGTAGATTTACTCTGTGACTAGATATGAGATAAAAACTCAGCCAATTTAGAAGACATATTTAAGGTAATGATTCTTTCAAATGCTCTGATATACAAACATGTGTGTGTGTATTTTTTATATATGTATTCATACATACATATATATATATGTATATATACACACACACAAATATATATAGATATATATACAAATAAATATACATATATAGATGCAGATGAGCAAGGCTGGAAGGCAGCCAGGTTCTCCCAGCTGAGAATTCCCCTGGCTGCCTGCTTTGGCTGACACCTACCACACTCTGCTCCTGTGTCACAGAGCTGCAAGTACCTTGTCCTTCAGCTCCTGTACTCAGTGCATGTAGAGAAGCTTTCACTAGGATATAGAACAGTGTGAGTCTGTCTTGAGAATCAGTGATCTGTAACTACCTTCGTAATTCGACCTCCCCTACATCCCAAAAAACTTTCCATCTTTTTGGCTGCGTGTTTTGTACGGCTCCGTGGTGTACTGCCTGACTCCAGAATGCGAATGTATTATCCTCCTGATCGCTGTAAGGTAGAAAAGCTCTGCTACTCCTCATATTACGCATGGGGAGTTAAGACCACACTCTGTTTCTCCTGACTCTGAAATCTGTGTCTGAATTCAAAGAACCAATTTGGCTGAAGCTGTATCTGTATGGTCTGGAGGAGATCAGGTTTGAGCCAGTCCTGCTCTCTGCCTCAGATTTCTTTTTTCGAGAGGCATCTTGATTTTCCAGATGAGAAGCAAAGTGATAGTCAACATGCAGGCAGTCCCCAGAGAATTTTGCCTCTGGCTCCAAGTGGCAAGGCAGTGTAAATACAGCAGTGATTTAAAAGCCAAAGCTATAACAGTAATTAGGTGTTCATCATTTCAGAACAGCACAACTAAATTTTATGAGATTTGCACTCAAGAGTGGAATCCAAAGCCCAGATTTTGGGGACTAGACGAAGTTCAGATAACCCAGAAACATCATGTTCTGAGGAGTCATTTGGAATTATCTCAAAGGTACCAGTAAAAGGTTTATCTGAAAACTCATTCTGTTTGAGACTTGAATGTCTACACTACGACTACAAGGTAAGAATCTAGATTTCCTCTGAAAGTAAGTATTTACAATTTGGAAGGGAACGAAGTAAACTTTGATTGTACAGTACTGTCTGTCCCAATGGATAGAGCATTCTGCAAAATGGGAGCCTCTGGCCCCTCCAGTTTGTCTCTCTTTAGCTGGAAGTATTTAAATCATCATCTCTTTGGGGGTGCCTTTACCAATAGGTGGTCTGCTGGTGGTCTGCTTAAACGGATTACACTGGAGACAGAGGGGAAGCATAAACCTGTAGCCTAACAGGTTAGACATTATGGACTGACTGGACTGTCAACAGGTTGTCCAAAACAAGAGAGGAACTCTGCAGAAGCACAAATTAATGTTCTTCTCTCTTGGCTTCCAGGACTTGATGTGGTGGGCACACATCTCTAGTTACTGGTAGCATTGGATATTGGCATATTCTACCTTTAAATGTAACTCCAGCCTGACATACTGCATGGGATTAATCAATTTACAGGAAAAAAAAAGCTGCACCTCAAACAGTTTCTGAATTTAGTTGAATTTCGTGTTGCATCTGTTGCAATGGGATTAAAATTAAAAGGGAAGGGGGCTTGTTAAAAAAAAAAAAATGAAAAGGAAAAAGCCTAAAACCTCATCCATATGGATTTGGTTATCAAAAGTTTTTCTAACTGAATGAAACTTTATTGACTTGGTCTTTACCTTCCTTAACCTACTTGCCCTGAGCACTACTGAGAGAGGGTGAGAAATATACCTATACCAGCAAATAACACCATTCCCAAGAATATTCCCAGCCCCAGAAGCCTGCTGGCATGGACTGACTCACAAGTACACCAGTAAACAAACACAGGCAGCCTCCAGAACAGGCTGACTGCATGCAAATCCTTCGGTGGTAATGGTCTGTGGGATGTTGTAATTCCATGCCTGGGAATTGCTTGGGAGACAACTAGTTGGTACAGGCCAAAAGCATGTCAGGGACTGCTCTAATAATTTCAGACCAGTCATATTCCAGTGTCTGGGAACAGTCACAGGTACTGTTTAATTCACTGGCATAGACATAGCCTTAGGTTCACTGCTGTGTTCCGCAAATTCTTTCCAACTGCTCAGAGATGATAAAGACTGGTGATTATTGGTGGGGAAGTATTAAAAGTTAGATCTTGGCTCCAATGCCTTCTTTTTTGTGGACCTTTTTACTTTTGAGGAATACAAAGGTATAATTTGGTTCTGTAGTTTGGTCTTGTTGTATTTATCTTGTTAGTGTAGCAAACCTTTTAATGTCTCATAGTAATATAAAATAGCTTGAAGATATCTACAGGTTTTAAAATTAATTTTGTAGACTTTAGGGCAAATTTAGGAGTAGACAACTAAATTTCAAATGCTTTGTGTGATTCTGGATATATAAGAGCAGTCTTCTGTGCAGAGTCTTCTCTTTCCAACACCTATTGTTTTCTTTGATAACAGTTACTTATTTAGAAGATATTATGATTTTAAAACTATCATTCCAGGAAACAGATACCTTTAAAAGACTTTCAGGTTTTGCAAAACACTGCTTTGTTTTCTTGTGCAATTAACTGTGCTTATTATGTAGGAATTGAGTAAAATTATAACTATGTGTTCCATATTAAGTTGGTGCAGAAAAAGTAAAGCAATGTGTAGGTGTGAACAGGTTGCCTATTTGAATTACCTTAATCTGTTCATTATCACATTTTTAAGTATTCTAATTCAGCTTCCTATGATGGCTGAAGTTTTAGCTTTCATATTTTCCAAATTCTGTACTGCATTGTTATATAACTCTGAACTTCATATAAAATGTTAGCAAGTTCTCCTCACAGGACAGTTAGACACAACAATCCTTTTCCAGCCCGAGAGCCAAGGACACCGTTGCATCCTAAGGCCCAAAAAGTATAAACAACAGTGAATTGAGGAGAGCAGTCTGGGAGGATGGGACTTCATAGCCTGAAGCTGTAATTGGACAATTAACCCCAATACGTAAATGGACCAAAACTTATAAAAGTGTGAAAACTCACTGTTGTCCATCATGGGTGTAGCCTCATCTGGACTCTTGTGCTGCCCAAGGTGTATCTTTTGAAGGCCTTTTAATAAATACCTATTTTATTCCTTTAACTCTGTCTAACCTCTGTTCCAGGTAGCCTCTCAAGGCATCACCTACTGCCCACTAAACTTTTTTGTGCATTAACTAAGAAGGAATAAATAAACCACACTGAATTAAAAAATTTGTAATCACACAACACATGAAAAATAATTGTTTAACCTTTACATTGAATTTAACTAATTTTACAAATTCTTTCAGTCCTTTGATTGCAAACCTTACATGAGAGAAAAAAAAATTGAGATTTTTACCCCATCATGTATTCTTTTCTCTTGGAAAAGAAAATCAACTCAGCAAGAAGAACACATAAAGAATTCAGCTTTAGCCTGAACACAAGGGCTCCCTTTTTCTACAAGTTATTTAGTCATTGGAGCATCTTTATCTGGGTTGCTCATTATTTACAGAAGTTAAATCCCCTGATTCCACAAAAGGTCAGACAAAAGCTTCTGTCACAGCCCTAATGCCCTTTATGAGTGTCTTTGTACTTTAGGGGAGATTTTTCAAATCATGATGGTAAAGGAGCAAGGGCCTTAGAGGATCACACTGAGAATCCCATGGTCAGGATGTTATCTCACTCTTTTGTGATGAAGTTATGTTTGCATATTTCAAAGACAAATATTTGCAGAAAATTAGCACATAAAACTGTGGTGAGGCAACATCAAGAAATCAGAACACAAAGAAAATGGCAGCTTATACTACAGCATACTCTTAAAAGGCTTTCTGGTATCCAGGTAATAGAACAGATCTACACTACTAGATGGTGTCATTGTTTATACAGGGTTGCATGTACTAACAGAAAGGATGTAGTACATTTGAATTAATATAAACATTTTCATTATAAAATAAAAAACAACCTAAATAAGCAAGCAGTAAAATCATTATTCTTCCGCTGTGCTATATCTTTCCATCAACTGAAAAAATGTGATCTTAAAACTCCTTCCTTTTGCTTTGTTTTAGTATCACTAATTAATTTAAATCCTTCCTGCTTCTACAAACAGCATAGTATCTGTGCTGTGACCAGATATTCTAGTCCTATTCCAAAATATTTTAAGACTATATAATTGATAAACCTGCCACAGTAGTGAAAAAGGACATAAAAATATGTAGCAAACAAACTAAGAATGATGGCTAGAAGAGTTACGTTTTAGATGTCTTATCTAGATCTGAATTGTCATCAAAGCACCTATTCTAAAATAAATGTCCATAAGTGTGGATTGAGACAATGTGCTGCATGAACTTTTTCTGTGTTATTTTATTACAGTAAACATGCATAAATAAAATATTGTGATTGCCAGTTTTCATGAGCAAGGTAGTTCAACAAATAGATCTTTAAGACTGGGAGTGACTCAAGGTAAATAGATTTGTTTAATGTACACCATGAGCAGAAGACTGCAGTCAATGTCCTCAATGTATAAAACCCGTCGAGTTTGGTGTTTTCTTGTAGTCTTCTGACTCTAGGAATTGGTATGTTAAAGAATATCACCAAATGTATGGAAATCATGACACAGAGTTAAGTTTCCAGGGTTGGAAATATGTGTCACTTACTCCTGTGTTGCCACATCTCAAAGCAGCTCTATCCATTGTAGCTACTTGGTCCCATTGCATCTCCTCATTCTACAGAACTTCAACGAGTTCCAGAAAGTTGTGGAGTGTTCTCTCAGATTCCCACTGAATTTCAAATGCAAGAGAAGGTTGCAGTGGTTGGTGCTTGTTGTCTGGGTTAGAATGTGTGGGATCTGTGGTTTGCTGCAGTTTGTAGTTTACAGTCTTCTCCAGGGGAGCTGAGCAACACAGACAGAGTGCATCTGAGCCAGCTGCAGCTTTCTGCTTTTAATCACAGCTGATGGACATTTAACTGCAGGGATTTAACAGTGGAAGTAGCCAATGTTGAGGAACGTCCAGGGACTAAAAAGCAAAGAGCATTTTTTAAAAAAATCTTTTTATAGGGTGAGATGATGGAAGTACAATTTTCTCTTTAAGTTTAGGGAAATTTGATCTGAATTGATCTCTTACAGAACTAATTTATACACCACATGTCCCTAAAATGTCAGGCAAAACTGTCTTTTGCAAACTTCATAGTTCTCATGAGTTACTATGTATTTTCATGTCCTCACAGATTGTTGTTGACTCAATATGACACATCCAAAAGAACCTCCACAGTCTATTAAAACCAGGCGAGGGACAGAGAAATAGACTTTCTTTAATGTATAAAATCCAACTAAAAATGGAGCAGGCATGAAAAGAACTTGATGCAGAAGCTGTAGGATACTTTCTAATCTTGAAAAGGTACCTGATGGAAATTACCTACTGATGAAGTGTTGCCAGACAGAAGAAAAGATCTGAGGATTAGCACAGCAGCTGGAGGATTGGTGAAAGAGAGATATGAAAATAGAGGGCAGAGGAAGGGAGAGAGGAGGCTGTGCAGGCATTTGAAATTTACAGACACCTATTAAATGAGATGATAGAGAGGAGAAATGCATGAATGGGTTGTATGAACCAAAAACTCATATGTCATAGGTCAAAATGAAGGAAGAAATCACTAGTGGAGGAGGAGATGAGCCAAAAACAGGTGTAAATCACTGAAAAGATTGGGCAAGGAACAGACAGAAATAGAAGGCTTATTTTCTGGAAAGAACAGAAGTTACCTATAGGAAAGTGGGAAAATGGAGATAGCCAGGGAACAGAGCAGGAGACATAACGGTGTAATACGGGAAACTGTGAATTACAGAAATATAAACTTATTGGTTGGTGGGACTTCTGCAAATCATCCAGTCCACCAGCATAGTTAATTGAATGAGAATTTTTCAACAGATGAACAGGTCAGTACTGGCTTTGTCCAGCTCAGTCTTGAAAATCTCCAAAGATGAAGTCAGCATTTCTGTCCTGGTGCTGTACCACAATTAGCAAAGACATTTTTTGTAATGTCCTGTTATAACTTCCCTCGCTGCACATTGCTGCTATTGCATCTTGCAAAACTGTCTGCAACTACCATGAAAAATTTGTCAGTGCAGTATTGCCCCTTGAGGTAGTTGCAGGCCACTATTAGCTCACACTGTATTTTCCTCTTCACCGAACCAAACAAATTTCTCCTCACCTAATTGAGGAGCTATGCCTGTAGCTTGTCCAGTCAAGTCTGGAATAGCTTCCAAGATGGAGATTCCACAACTTGAATGGGAAGCTTAGTTCAGTGTCTGATCACTCTTCCAGTGAAAACAATTTTTATAAGTTTCAACAGAAATTTCTCTTGTTGCCATTCAGGACCATTGTCTTGTTCTTTTTTTATGATGTATCAAGAAGAAACTTCCCCTGTTATAATGGCAGAATAGCACCCATTAAACTTAATTTTGCAGGCTGAACAAACAGGGCTCCATCACCTCCTTGGTGAGATGTGTTCCAGCCTCCTAGTCATCTTGGTGGTCCTCCAGTGTGTTCATTCTGGTATGTCCATATCCTTGTTTTATTGAAAATCCCTAAATTCAGTATCGGCTGTGGCCTCTTAATTACAACAAAAAGGAGAAAATCCCATTTCATTTGACTTGCTGGCTACACTTTTCCCAGTGTTTAATCCCAGTTGGCAGTGAAACCCCATGCAGCCACTCACTCTACTCTGCGGAGGAAGAGGGTGGGAGAGAATTAGAAGGGTAAAAGTGAGGAAAACTTGTGGGTTGAGATAAAGGTTTAATAGATAAAGGAAAAGCCAAACAAAACAAGCAAAACAACACAAAGGATTCATTCACCACTTCCCATGGGCAGGCAGGTGTTCAGCCACTCCCAGAAACGCAGGACTCCATCACAAGTAATGGTGAAAGCATCACTCTGAAAGTCCCTCTCCTTTGTTCTTACCCCCACTTTATGTGCTGAGAGTGACATGGTATGG
This sequence comes from Cyanistes caeruleus, assembly GCF_971803275.1. NCBI lineage: Eukaryota > Metazoa > Chordata > Aves > Passeriformes > Paridae > Cyanistes > Cyanistes caeruleus. The sequence goes on along the minus strand of NC_141701.1, from coordinate 59,392,331 downwards.
CATGGAATGTGGTATGGAATGTGTGGTGTGGTAAGGCTGGTTTTGGAGCAAGGTTTTGGTTATGAGGGTTCTGAGTCACTGAGAATTTTTTATGAGGAATCTGAAAATGGACTCCACTTAAGTGTTGGAGTGCTGTTCTTTTGCCCAACTAAGAGGAGCTTTAAAACACAAGCTTTAAGTGGTTCTCATATTTACAGCATTGTTTAAAACGTAGTGCAGCTGTACCTAAATTACTTCTCATTTTGGAAGCAGCCTGGCTGCAGCACAAGGTTGCTTTGCTTGTGCAGTTCAACCTGATGTTTAGAAATTGCTTGCACAGCAGGGGAAGACTGACATGGAGATTCATGTTAATTTCCACACTTGGCAAAGGTACAGAGGAAGAAGAAAAATTAGTAAAATAAAAGCGCTATAGTGGTGAGAAAAGCTAAATTTAAATCACAACATCTCGTCTAATCTCCTTTCATTCTTTTTCAGTAGATTTAAAGTATTTAATACCTTGATGTATAACTGTAATTGCATGGGGAATTACAAAATAAAACAGAGACTGAGGTTAACAAATAAATGCCTCACAAAATGTGTGCTTTGTTGTGTCCCAGTCCTCCTCTGCACTCCCATCAGATTTGAAACATTTGAGTTCTGCTATGGAATATAGCAACACTCAATATCTCTGCAGTGCCTTTCCTGAGTATTGTGGGCTCTCTTTGCCCATTGGTTCATGTATGGTAAATATGTGCAAAATCTTGTTTTCAGCTGTAAGTACAAAGGGCAAAACTTCTCAGAGCAAAAAATTCTGCTATTTAAGCAGATCATCTTGTATTTTAGGCTGCTACATTTCATCAATGGGTATTTTTCCACTGCAGTGCAGTGGGAATTAGATGATCTTTCAGGTCCCTTCCAAACCAATCTATTCTATGATTCTATGATTCAATGACGTTCTAGTCCTGGTTCGCATTCTTGATGATCCCAAATATGTGGCATCAACATATTTCATGCTGCTTGTGTCATGATAATAATAATAAAAAAAGTAACTAAAACCAATGGGAAACACAGGCACTGATGGAGTCTACCCCAGTACCGATGTTTTATTTCCTCAAAATATGGAAAAATATGAGAGAAAAATATGAGAGAAAAAAAATAAAAAGGCCGTTCAGCTAAGGGACAATGCTGGCAGAATAACAAATACCTGGGAAATGACCATAATTAAGTTTAATATGGGAATTTAGAGCCAGGATTCTTACTGTTGGAGGGGTGTTATTTTGGACCTGCATTTCAGCTGAAGTGTGAAATGGAGTGTGAAAAAAAAGGCAACTGCATTTCAAATGATACTGTTCTGTTCATGTGGTAGAACTCTGGACTTACTGTAAAGGCACTTGAAGAAAAGCTTTTATGCATTTTCACATCGTTTTTAATTGGTATTAATACAAATTTAACACTACCTCCTTGACACTGGATGTTTTTCATCTTAAAACAATAAATTTAGTTTCATTCCTGAAAGGGAGTGGGCAAGGTGGGCTTACAACAATCTTTTTCTTTCTCTGGGAAAAGGGTGAGTACTTCTTCCACATCTGTCTCAGACACAGCATGGTTGTTCCTTTCCAAAGAAAATTGTGTTTGGGGAAAAGCTAATCAGATTATCACTCATTTTTCAGAGCAAGCCATTTGGGTAAAATGCCCAAAGGTATCCAGACTGGGGCCAATTTTTCCTGACAGTAGTTAGTATGACACTTTCTTAAAAAGCATAGAATTAAATTACTACAAAAGGAAACTATTATATCAGTTGAAACTGTTAATATATAGTCATAGTGTCATGATCCTTTATCACTTTACACATGTAGTTGTGTCATTTATTTTTAAGCAGTGCACTGGGAAAACTGAATCATGGTTCTCTTTTTAATAAAACTCAGTGAACCTTCAGGGTTTAACATCTCCATATAAATAAATCTTATGTGTTTCATCACATTTTGGAACCTCATGACAAAAAGAATTTGTTATATTGTGCTGTAAAACATGCAAATATTACTGAGATTGCTGGTCTATAAGTGCTTGGAAGGTAATTTTCTGAGTTTTGGATGTAAAGAAGAAATTTGTTGCCTTTGGTAGCAGTAGTTAGCCAATATTAAGAGCCTGTCCTCATTAGCAAGAGAAATGGAGAATAGCCCAATGGTGAGAATCCCAGAAATTTACAGGAATGTATGCAGCATCCTGTTTTCAAGGAAATAGTCAAAATAAGCACTATGAGACAGCGTCTTTGTTCAAAAATTAAAATCTGCCTGGCTTTTGAGAAATTTTTCCCCAAACAGCTCCGCACATCTTGCTCACAGAGGTATGCCCCTGACATCTCTTGCTTTCTTCTGGGTTTCTACTTGCCTCATATGTATGCATTGGTAATCAGTCTCACAGCACTCCAGGGAACTCCTCCATCTCTCTCATCTTCTTGAATTGCAACCTCTTTAGTTAGTTACTTAGTTACCACTCCCCAAAGGGGCCCTTCACTTGCTCCTTCCAGTTAGGCTGCTGAAAAGCCAGTTTCTACTGCCCTTTTGATTTTACTTGTCTCTAAGTTAGAGAAAGCATTTCTTCTCAGCATCCAAAGTGCCAAAATTTTGCATTTTAAAAAAGCTATTATGCGACCTATTGTTTATTGTCATATTTGCTTTGGAGTAACTGTTGACCCAGTCCTAACTAAGCGCTGGAGCAGGATGGTGGCAGAGCACTCCTCTTCCCCTGTCTGTGTCAGGGCTATCCTGCTGACTTACTGGGCTGAGTGGTGAGCACACCAGCTCCACAGCTGTGGATCTTTCTTTATCAGCCACAGCAATAACTGAGCATTTGCCAGGAAGGATGAGGAAGTTAAAGAAAAGGGACTGGACACACCTGGGAAGGATGTGTCCATTGAGGTCTCAACTAAAGCAGCCCACAGAAGGCTCTGATGCAGGATGTACCTGGAAATGTGGAGAATATTCCTATAGAACATTGCCCTACCCTTGACCAGTTTCTAATGCTATGCCCCTAAGCAACCATGCTGACCTTCTGTCACGGGGCTCGATGGATTCTTGATCTGTCTGGTTATGCCAATCCCAGTATTCATTTAGGAGCAGGAAAATAGGGTGGATTGCACCTGAAAGACAATACCAGATGCACTCAAAGTAGAAAGCAAGTGAACTAAACTTTGAAATCACTTATGAGAAAATGTTGTTATTCTTCATCCCCTACAGTTTGGAGGTCCGTTTCAGCAAAAATATTCAAGTTTTTAATGTACAGTCAATGACATGTTATGAGAGGTTTCAAATTAATTGTCTTCAAGGGGTGTGCTTGATGGTGTCATGCCTTTCTAGATATGTAATCCAGATTACAAAAAATGATTGAGATCACTCTGGGAATTGCTGTCTTTGAAAATGAATGAAACTTGCTATCTAACTCTCTGCAGGATATTAATTAGGCAATCCTAGTAGCACCTACCTTTGCATTGGAACTGTTACAGATACATAGGGAACGTGAGCAAATTATTGGGACATAGGAAATTGCCATGTTGAATTCTCTGTGTGCATTCTCTTACTTCAAGTAAAAGTGAAGCAGCCTGTCCTTTAATTGAGAGAAAAACCACCTAAGCTTATAGCAGGAGAGGAGGGGTGTGTATATGGTTACCTCACAAGAGCTGACACACAGCAATTCATTACCCCATGGCACCTTCTTGGTGTGTCAAAGCCTTATGGCTTCAAACTGATATTTTCTTACATTTTGCTCATTAATTCTCTGCATTGAACAGACCATATATTTATTTCTTGAAGTCACTGTTAGAGAAAAACAAAATGATGACATCTTGCAATTTTGACTGCTGGAAGAGTAATTACAAGTGTAGTTATTTATTTTATTATGAAAGTTGAAGCAAAACTGACCTATGTCTACTTTGACAAGGTGTATTTTCTGTAAAGCTTGTGTCCATCGATGCTAGTGATGTGCTTAGTTCTCTACTTAGCTGCATTCCATTTTTATCCAGCATTTTTTTTTGCCTATTTTTTTTTCAGTACCCTGCAAATATAATGCACTAAATTAGTCATGGTTACAGTAAAATCATGTTTTGAAACATTTTGAAATAAAAGTTGATGCTGCTGAGTATAAATACTTGTAATAAAAGCTTCCAGGCAGAATATACTGCAGTGACACTATCATGCCAAAGCAATGATTATTTTACAGGTGATCAAAGTACCACTCACCAATCTAAGAAATTCCTGATTAAACAGAAAGTTGACACATTCTCAGCCCCTATATCTTACTATGTTGTCAAATTAACATTGCCATAAATAACACTCCTGGCGTACAATTTCATATTAATATTGCTTTATTTATCAAGTGCAGGAACGAAGGCAATGAATTAAGGGCACTTTTTTAATTAGTGTCAGGAGGAGTGACTGACCACTTAGTGGTGAAGAACATGATATCAAATAATAAACTTTTGTCTTTTACTGTAGTTCATGTTTCTAACAAAATATTCAAGAGAGCAGAAAAAAAATAATCTACAAACTCAGATAGAAGCTGCAAAGACACCTCAGCAGGAGAAAGCAAGCAGCAAACACAGAATTATGTGTATGGGTGGCTCAGCAAGCAGTAGGCCAGAAAAAGGGCTGCCCAACAGGCTCAACACAAGGACTCATCAACCCCATGTCCTTGCAAGGCCACCTCTTATTATTCAATAATTTGATATTGTTGAACCTTAGAAAGGTCATGAGGGACAGAGTACCAGGGGGACCTCGACAGTCTGGACAGCTGGGCCAACAGGAGCATAATGAAGTTCAACAAAAGGAAATGCAAAATCCTAACCTTGGGGAAGAACAACCCATGCATTGATGCACCCTGGAGGTAGACTGCCTGAGAAGCAACTTTTCAGAGAAGGTTCTGGGAATGCTGGTGGACAAAATGATCACAAGCCAGTGAAGAGCTTCTGCAGCAGAGATGGCCAGCAGCATCCTGGGATGCACTGAGAGCACTGTCAGCAGGTCAGGAGAGCTGATCTTTCGGCTCTGCTGAGCACCAGTGAGAACACATCTGGAATGCTGTGCCCAGTCCCAGATTCCCCAGTACAGCTAGGTATGGACACACAAGAGTGAGTGCAGTGAAGGCCTGTGAAAATGATTAAGGAATTCAGCAAAGTGCTACAGAAACAGTTAAGGAATTGGATCACCTGACACAGAAAGAGAGACTGAGAGAGCTGGGACTGTTTAGCCTGGAGAAAATAAGACTCAGGGATATTATATTAATGTGCATAATTAGTTGGTGATTGGGAGTAAAGAGTACGGAGCCAGAGTCTTCTCAGTGGTGCCTAATGAAATGACAAGAGACAATGGAACAAGATGAAATAAAGGAAACTTCCCTTGAACATAAGAAAATCTTCTACTGTGAGACTAGTGGAACCTCAGAAGAGATTTCCCTGAAAGCTTGGAGAGCTGCTGTATTTTAAGATACTCAGAAGCCAATGGGACATTGTCCTGAATAATTTGTTCTATTTGTTCCTGCTTTGGGGGAAGAAGGGTAGGAGTTTGGAGGAGGTGAGGTCTCTTCCTGCCACAAACAAAGAACCAATGAATAATAGTGTAAATGAAGGCATAGAAGTTGCTTAAGAAAAATAGTCTGGAAGATACTATGAACTTTAAAAATATTCTGATGCCATGGTAAAGATATCAAATAAGTTGTAGCCTGGATTATACAGTTTAGAAAGGGCTTTGTTGAGCATAAATTTAATAAGACAGATTTAAGCAGCACAGGGTTAACTCCATTTTCCTGCTAAAAGATTCTGACATGTTGAATAATTACAAGGACCACCATGTATCCAGTTCTGTGAAATGCAACTTACTTTACGTAGTTTGTTTTTGTATGCCTGTTTAGAATCCTAGGGAAATAAATAACTGTGACATGTCAAGCCCGGGCTAAACATGAATGAAGAACATACAAAGTGGGTGTTTATTGTAAATTTGATGTAATTGTAAGGGTTAAGTCAAAATATGTTAAAACATGTGATAATGTCTTCTTACTGAGTTAATGTTTAGCATGTTGAGTAGGTGATTCTTAAATGGTCTTTAAGGATCATCCATAACAAGAACAGTTGAAGACTCTTATTTTGTAAAAGAGATATAAATGGGAGATGGATCAAATGTAGTTGCTATTGGCATCTTTCATGCAATTACAGGGGAAAACATGATTAATAGCAATGAAATTTATGGTTGATTAAAGATAAAATATAATGCCTAGAGAAAGGCCACAGATAAAGCTAAATGCATTCATATGAAAAGAGGCATCTGCAAGTAAAAATCTGTAGCAGTGGTGAGCCTAAATGTAGTTCCTCTTAATTGTGGGGAATAAACATTACCTCTGAAGTAGTGGAAAAAGAGAATCCTGTTTAAAGAGAAAGCACATTTGTTCAATGCAGAAAAAGACTAATTGCTGCTAGAAATCTGTTCATTTTGCTGCTCACACAGTAATGATCCTAGCATATACAAAAGAAGCATTTCAGGCAAATTGAGAGAGACATTGAGCATGGGCTCAAGGTGACTTGGCACTGTGTTCCTGGTATCACCATGCAGCAGCCAGCCACTACAGCTGACTTTCTGGACATCATGATTTTATAGGGCCAGAAGAGTGGGGTGCTACAGACTGCCCTGCATCTTAAAGAATGCAGTTGTCATTTTCATTTTCTGCATGCAAAGGAACTTAGGGACTGAAACCCACCACTATCTTTAGACACTGGTGGAAGGAGAGAGTGAGATTCCCCCTATTTGCAAATTAGGTTCATCTGCCTGCAGAAATTATGGGAATTCTTTACATTGTTCAGGAAAGGAAGGGTATGAAGTACATATTTAAGCTGATATAATGAAACACATAAGAGTCTTCTTCCAGCAACCTCTGAACCAGAAGTGTGTGAGACAGCCCTGGTGATGAAGATAGTGTGTAAATGTGGGTTGAATATAAGCATTGGACTAAAATAATGCTCCTAAATGATGTATCCAATCTAGTATGCCATAAATGTACATACTCAACATCTGAAACTGGCCAAACTAAGTAAAATAAAGGGAAATCAGATATGTGACCTGAGGCAATTTGCTTTCTCTCATCTGCTTTAGGAATCTCCCACTAAAGGAGAAAAAGAGCTAAAGCAACCAGGCACCCTAACATTTTGTCATATTTACATCTGTTTAAATTATGCCTTATTGCTATAATTTAATTAAAAAAAAAATCCTGATAGTTTTACAGTTCTTCACATTGCTTTTATCTAAGCCGTTGAGGCAAACTGTATCAAGAATAAAACTAAACATTGCATACATATTGCTGTAAGGAAGGAAAGAGTAGAGGGCAAAGAGGAAAATTCAGGGAAGTTTAGAAGAGTATTGCATGTTCAGACCTCATATAACAGATGTAACTCTTTTGAGAACACTGAAATTGTATAAGAGCTGAGTTCAATCCACTGATGTTACATGAAGCCAAATATCCCAGTACGTTATTTGTGGGATGGACAAAATATTGTATTCCCTGTTCAAGATGCTTTTAGTAAATACAGACACAGATGGAAATCCACAAATATTTAATTTATAACTACCATATCAGCTTGTACAATAGTTGAAATAAATTACTTGCTTATATATTTTGCATATCGCCATTCAATAATATTTTCTGTTCTTTTTCTAAACTAAACACCCAAGTAGAATATAAATAAGAAGGTTTTTGTCATTCAGATAAGTAATATATATGTCATATAGACGTCTCAATCTCACAGCATTGTAATAAATTTTTTGAAAGGAATCAAAGTATGCTTTTTCCTTGTCATTTGTTCTTTCCAGTTTCTGTCATTACAGCTTTGTTAAAGAACAGTCCAAACCTTTCCGTATGGCAGCTTTGGTACTTTCCTACACATACATTTCAGTAAATGGGCTTCAGTCCAAATTTTTAGTCCTTTCTCTTGTTGTTCAAAACAATTGACATCAAACTGAAACATGAAAGAGAGAAGAAAAGGTTGTTTTCTCTAAATAAAGAACCACAGCAGTGTTTTACAGTTTTCCATATGAATACAATTATTGTTCGTCTCTTGCTTGCACACTGCATCCTACATTTGGATTTTGGCAGGTAAAGTTATGCTTGCTGAGCTCGCTGATGCTTCCTCCAATTCCAAGCAGCACTGTAGGCTTTGTTACTGTCCAGAAGACGCTTCCCCTCCCCCATAGCTACTTAAATCCTTTTTAAGATCAGTTTTCTGGAGTCCATCTGGCATTTTCAGCCCCCTGTTACGAGGCCACTGCACTGCTGGGGTGTGCTGTGAGCTGGGAGAGGCCATCGTGCTCTTACATACAGCAACAGAAGTGCTTTCTGTTTATACTCCTCCACATGTTATCTAGAATCTAATTTCAAACACATTAATGCTAAAATAAGACTTCCAACTACTACTTCTATTTATACACTTTAGGCTTTCTCAATCCTAGTTTTACTGGCTTAAAAAAAAGTTTACAGATAACATACCCCAGGCAAAGTTCTCTAATGCTTCATTTAAGAAACATTAGGAACTGAGATCTGTGGAAATTAACCGAGATAAATTGTTGCTTTTTAAACACAGCTGCTTCCTATCCAATTTAGGTATCAAAGACTCAAACACTGGTAATATGTCTGAAGCATTTGAAGATGAAATAAGAAACAGCTATTGATAAAGAGGTTGAGTTTACACTATTTAAAGCCTGATCAGTCCAGAATAACAATTTAAACCAAAGTTTTAGTAAATAAGGATGGAGGAGCCAGTGCTGTTTGTCCCTCTGACTCAGTTCCCCTGTTTAGAAGCAGATGAACATTACTTGGTTTAGATCTTCTGATTCGTCTTGCATCACCTGCCTAAGCATCATTTCTGAGGCTGCTTGAGCATGAGTCTTTCTCCACTGCCCTGTTTTCCCTCCTTCACCTTGTGTAACCCATTCAAGAGCTCCCTCACATCAGAATGGCTCTCTCTTGCTGTTTGAAGCATGTGGCACCAAACCCAGCAGCCCATTTTGGGTGAAGACTCTGAACTACTGGTTAAAAGTGGACAGCTTTTGCTCTGACAGCTTGACAAACCTGGTAATACATTTTGATGGTAATCTGGAAAATCAGTTCTCAGAAAATCCCACAAGCAGTCAAAATATTTAATGGAGCAGCAATCATTATCATTGTCTTTAATGAAAGACAGTAGTTTAATTATGGGACCCGTGGCATTCAAAGAAAAGTAAAGTATTAGGTTTAGTGAATCCTGCCTTGGAAACTACTTTTGTAAATCTGGAGGTGTTTTTCATATACAATTTGAAAGTAATCATCTGCATCTTTTCTGATCCAGGGAATATGACATTCAGGACAGTATGTCCACTATCAATTTGCAAGTTTTCCATGGGACTTAGGGCAAATTACATGTTTCAGTCTAAGCCTTTGGTTTCTAGTAATGAAAAATAATGTTTGAGTGTTTGGGGACACTTTGTTTCATTGATGATGATGATGAGGTTTTCTGAATCCATAGCAAGCATCTAGAGTAGTCTCCTTTTGCTAAGTAGTAGCAAAATTTAGAGCTTTGGAGTTGAGTTTTTCATATGAAACAGAAATTAATGTCCTAACTCCTAGCCGTAGGTGGACAATTGACCCCAATATGTAAAAGGATCAAAACTTATAAAAGTGTGAAAACTCGTGATCTGTTGTCCGTCATGGGTGTAGCCTTGGCCAGGCTCTTGTGCTGCCCAAGGTGTATCCTTTGAAGGCCTTTTTAATAAATACCTACTTTATTCCTTTAACTCTGTCTAGCCTCTGTTCTAGGTAGCCTCTCTAGGCATCAATGGCAGTTCATGGCATCCAGGTGACTTGACAGGAGGAGAATGAGGGGGATAGCCAAATTGTTTCATTAAATCAGCTGTATAGCAAATAAGTCAAAAAGTCTTTTGCTGAAGGCTCATTAAAATACCTGTGGACAGAGGAAGAGGAGTGGGTGCTACAGTGATTTCAATAACAATTGCTCTTTTCACAACTAGGAAACTCCTAGCCAAAGGCTGCATATTGCTTATTTAGAAAATGCCGATGAGACTGAGAATCCCGCTTTCTTCTTTTCTTCAATTCCTTTCTCTTCATTTTGCTTTCTGTTGGGGTTGTGTAATATAAGGGAACTTCAAGGGTCCAGATGCCATCCAGACAGAAAAATAAAATTATCTGGTCATAGTTAATTACTTTTTGGCAAAATATTCTCCAAAGCATTACCCCGTTTGTTTAGACATCTTTAACCTCCAGTGTACCTTAAATTCTTCTATAATAGCTTTAACTTCAGATGCACTGTACCAATTAACATTCCAGTTTTTTTAGATCAGAATAATTATTTTCATATAATGTTTTAATGAATATGACAATGTAGTGCCCTTCATAGATAGTACTAAAATGTTAATTATAAACATAGCATCTATTTTGCTGTATAAATTCTCTCATAGAATCAAATTACTGACCGTTATCTCATTTAATCCTATTTTCAGAGCTGCCTTACAGCATTTGACAGTGGAAATTAGAAACTTTATGAGAGCCAGCTCAATTGTTTTCTTGGTTTTTATCACCTTAAATTCTTACCTGGAGGAAACAAAATCAAATGAAATCAAAATTAGCTGAAACAAAAATCAAAAGTGACTGGTTTTATAGGCCCATTTTCCCACATTACTTCAGATGTTGTCTGTTATGTTCATACCACAAATAATCAGGAGGAAAACACTTGGAGGGTCACATAGGTCAATAAACATCTGGCTTATGAAGTGTTTCCCCACTGCCTGTATTATGTTGATAAAATCACTTTAGTCAGGAGAAAGAAATATCGAGTACAAAATATAAGTGGTAAATTTTCCCATCTTGACATATGGAAGATTTGCATGTGTAATTTACATCGGCATAAATCTCAGTTTATCAAAATGATATTCTGTCCAAAATTCCAAGAGGAAAAGAAACATGGTGTGTGTTTTTCGGGTGTCTGTCTCCATCTGAGTGTGGGTATAGGGTCCTCTGTCCATCAGGGTGAGACCATTCCAGAGTGCTTTTTACTTCTCCAAGCAAGCCATTTGAAGGCACAGTTTCTTTCTGCTATGGAAGCAATTTTAATCTGCTCTAAATGCAGATCAGCAGCGAAACCCCCCAGCTATACAAATTCTTATAGTCACGCTCTTCCCCAAATTCTTCTGTTTATCTATTGAGCTTTTGTAAATATTTGAAATTCCTGGAGAAATCTGTCCTCACCTGCACCCACCAGCAGATTCACTAAAAGAATATTTAATGAGAAGGTACTGTGTTGTCTGTGTTATCAGGAACAGCATGCTTAGCTTGCTTTAATTCATGTGGCAGATAACTGCCTTTGTGATAAGTCGGTTTTCTTATTTTTATTGCTGTTCTTTGCATGGCTTTTATGTTCTCTTGTGATGTTACTAAACATTTTGCTTGAATAAAGATTGGGCTGCTTGCTGGATTTTTGAAAACTTCCTGTGTTAAAAAACAAAATTGCTTTGGGCAAATTTGTTTTCTTTTTTTTCCAAGGAAAATTCCTGTTGACTTCAAATAAGGGCTTCAGGGGCTAGCTGTCCAAGAAAAATGAATGTATGATCACAGGAAGAGATTTCTGACACTTTCCTTGGCTAGGGGCATTCATCACATATTTTAATGGAGTGCTGCCTAGAATGGATCCAGGAAAATAGCTATTAGTTTATGAACTTCAGTTATTGTGCAACCAAACTGCAATAACATTATCCAATATGTTTAGGTGACAATATTTTGTCCAGGAGAGAGAAAGCAAAAATTAGTAGATGTGATACAAAGAAAAAAAATAGTCTTGCATTAACTGAAGTAATTTTTTTTGCAGTGACAAAATTAAACACAAGGCATCTGCCATAGACACCTAATTCTAATGCTTACTCCAAGAATCTTTTTTTTACTTGAGGCAAATTGGATCATATTTCAAACAACTTTACCTGTCAGCCTGAAATGAAAATTACCAGAGCCTTGGTACTCACATCATAGGTAATGGAATATCCCCAGCAAGGCATCGTGTCTGTGATCATCGTATGCATCCTCCCAAACGGGAATAACAAAACCCCAACACTGATCTTTCAGTCTATGTTTTGGGAAATTAGATGGTAGATAGTTACCAAGAGATGCAATAATACCCTCAAGAAATCATCATCTGGTGTTGGTTAGGTAGGTCAGCTTCCAGCATAGCCAGTTGCTGTCTGATCTAGCCACTTCTCATCCCACATTCCAAGTAAGTCACCTCATCTGTATTTATCTGGCCACTTTCTCAGCTTTCACACAGTCAGCCATGCTCATAAAACTGTCCTAAACACCTTTTCCACATCCTTCAACTATATCAAACAGGTGTGGTGATATATCAGAATTTCATCACTGTTGGCCATGGTGGATTTGCTCTATACTTCCTATGTTTTCTTTAACCTTTCCCTGGAACACTGCAAGTGTGTGCTGCATGCCAGCACCCAGCAGGGACTCTGGAGAAGAAAGGCCAAAAGAACACTGTGCTCACCAGTGTTCTGAAATGTCCTAACTGCAGGGAGTTGGATGGGTGCAGCCTCTGCTCCACAGAAAAGGAGTTTGTGAGATTCATGTTTTTAAGCTGCCCTTCAGGATGCAATCAGGGCTGTGTGTTCTGATTGAATCAGTAGAATTGCTCTCTCCAAATCGTTCTCAGTGGCATTATTTGCACTCTGCAAGTGGCTGGTCTTGGTGATGGCTTCCACATGGTACATTTGGTAGATATCTCTTCCCTCTTCAGTATCCTCTAATCTTTGGATAATGTTCACCACAATAAAAATTCAGCTTTGTGGGTTTTTTCTTTCACTTCCTGTGTGTTAAAAGCTGTGGCAGCCTCAAAAAAAGGAAGCTTTGGGTTCAAATAGAGAGACTAATTTTTCTATATTTGGAGGCCTTTTTGAGGTCATTGCAGTCATGTTTGCAGGTCATGGCAGGTTTGGCAAAGCCTGTGAGTCCTGAGGGTGATTCTGCACACTGTCCACAGCATGTACGTCAATGAGCCCAGCATCACCGGCCTGCTGATAAACCAACTCTTCTGGAGCCAGACTCATTTCTGAATATGAGTCTCATTTCTGACCCCTGTGTTCCTGCCTTAATGCTTTCAAATAGGTATTTTGGGAAGAATGGATGTTGTGAACAGAATTACTGTAGGACATCTGTAGACACAGTCATCCTGACTGATCTTACGACACCTGATCTGCTTTAGAGTAATTGTTCATGATTGCTATGGAGATCAGAGTGCCTTGAGTGTATTTCTAAGCTTGGATCTTGCACGACATGTCCATTTTCTTGCTATATACATTTAAAATTAAAATATTGGAATATATATCTCTGTTCCAAGTTACACTCTTAAGTCTACCTTCAGGCATTGAAATAAATGGCCGGGTTTTTCAATAATTAAGTACTCGCAGCTGCCATCAAAGTCAATAGAAGAGTTGTAGCAAGGAACAGGCAGCAAATTTCAAGGCAGAAAACACAAAGAAAAGACAATTTTAACCAGTATTGATCAACCTGAGGCATGTGCAGAAAGAAGATACAGAAGATGTACCCTTAGCATGGATCCTGCTAAATAAGGGGCTCGCTGTTGTTCTGCCCACTAGTTGGCAGGCATAGCAACGCAGTCAGCTATCCTGTGAATGCATCCCTGCCTGCTCCCAAATCTCTGCTGAGGCGTCCTAGCAACTGTGTGCCAGCACTGCACTGTGCAATGCATAAGCATTAGCAGGATCAACCCAACCTGCAGGGGAGTTTCCCGGTGGCTGGTGCATAAAGCATTTCACTGGAACAGGGTGAAGCACCTGGCAAACAGGGATACCGAGGTTAAGTCTATTTCCAGGACTGCATTCATCTTTTTGTTTCTTAAAAAAACCTATCAACTAGAAATCATAGTTCTGAATGCATAACTTGGGAGATTTTTCCCTTCTCTTCAAGATCCTATTCCTGAGGATTATGCAACTGTACAAGTGCCTGCAGCAGATGCTCAGAATACTCTCACTCTTTGATGGATTACATGGGTCACTTCAAATTTAGGGACAATAGGACCTTACAGATCAGATTTACAATATATTTAACAATCCTGCTTCAAACGTGGCCAGTGCAAAAGATCAGCAAGGATTGAGCTCTGTGTTAGGTAGTAGTGCACACTATTTTTTTCCCCCTCAGTACTACGTTTCAGAAAAATGCCATTACATATCAGCAATTTTACGAGAGGAGGTGAATTTTTAGTTTTTCGTTTTGCTCTCTGCCTTTACATCCCACATATAACAACTCTGTAGCATTTATTTTGGAGAAAACTTGTTGTTCATTCAGGAAACGAAGAAATGAGTCACTCAGCTCCCATTTCACATGAACATTTCACTCCATGTATATACAGATTCACATTTTCATTTTCTGCCTTCTGTGCATTATCTGATGTATTAACATGCTTTCCTAGGCTCCTTCTACTTTTTCACTTTTGTGTAGCTGCTGGAGAGACTTTTGTCAAAGGTTTTTTTTTTTGTACTGAGGCAAAATCCTGTCAACAGAGTGCAAAAGCATGTTTAATGGCCTCTAGCTGGCTGCAGATGCCCACATTTCTGAATAGTACTCAACATCAGAAAACTGAACATACTATTAATTAAAGCTTTCTTTTCAAATGATGCCAAAATAGAATATTTTCTAAAAAGACCTCACTTTTCCTCCAACACGAAGTAAGATGAAAGGCGTTTACTCTGTGATTTCATTTGCATTCTCTGAAGTGACTCTCTGAAATGTGCTTTGGCAATAAAGAAAGCACTTGTTGCTGAAAAGCAAAAACAAAGTATTACTTGTCAGTCTTTATACAGTGTATCTGCAAATGTGAGTCTTGCATGCAAAAAATTAATGGTGGTGTAACTCAAGAGATGTAAGGCCACACACTGATTAGAAGATCCTAAAAGGATTTTTTTTTCCCCACCCACATTAAATTTTCCACACCAAATATCTATTGTAAGGTTATTAAACAATAATATGCTAAAAATCATATTTGGCATGTGAAACATGTAAAGATAGCACTAAAGAGAGATAAAGCAACTGATTTTTTTTTAAATTTAAAACAGCCCCTTGTTTTACAATGTAGCAATAAGTTTTACAGTATTTAATTTTGTATCCCCTCATCCCTGTAATGCTACTCTGTCTACATTTTTATTTCCTTTTATGTGCGTAGATATATGTTCCTCAATGAAAAAAGGAAAAGAGGATTTAAATAGAGCATAAATGATCAGTGAAATGTATAGGCATTGCTTATTGTCGGAGCAAGCAAGTGTATGCTCAGGGTTACATGAGTGACATCCAAGCTGTGTGCAAGTTGTGCTTGTCCCAGTTCACCAAATTGGAAAACAAGCTGGTAATTGCCTTCCCCCACAACTTCCAGGCCACATACTGTGCTTTCATTTCCACAAAGACAAAGCTGAAAGGACAAAAATGCAACAGATTGCCCAGAGAAGTTGTAGATTCTCCTTCACTGGAGATATTCAAGAACTGTGTGGACACAATCCTGAGCCCTGTGCTCTGGGATGACCCTGTCTGAGCAGGGAGGCTGGGTCAGACCTGGTTGTTCCCAGCCTGACCCATTCTGTGACTTGGTGATTTTGTGGATAGGAGCTGTGGTCTCAGCCTACACAGAGTCAGGATGTGACTGCAGCATAAATTTGGCCCCACCAAGGGCTGGGGAGACATCACAATATACATGCGGCTCTTTGGGCTTCAGAAAGCATTCAGGGCAAGAAGAAACATCCTGCTGTGTTCCACTTGGAAAACCCCTTCCAACTCCCGTGCAGTTCAGGAAAAGGGTAAACAACTCTTATGCAAAAACTCAACAATGTGCTGGCATCCTGGCAAAGCTTTCTCCAGCCTAAATCTCTATCTGCCTGCTCTTGCCTGCCTGCATGAGGAGAATGCATAATGTGTCAGCAGGATGTGCATCTCCTCTTTTGCTGTTTGCTGAGGAACATGTGGATACCTGGTACCCCATGTCCTTATTAAGTTACTGTGCATTAGCTGGATACTAGGGACATACTCCCTGCCCAGCATTCTCTATGTCTTATTTTAAATTATTAAGTCCTGTTGTTCTTGCTCAAGGACTTTTATAATGTAGGAAAATACTTCTACTAAATTTGAATGCTCCTTATAAAACCAAGTTTTACTGTGAGAAGTTGAATTAATGATGCTTGATTTATGAACACTTGTGCAACTGCATCTTCAGGGACATAACAGACTCAAAGCTTTTTCCATACTAAGATTATTCACAATAGGGCTCTCCCATTTCTGCTGTAGACTTTTTAATGTTTAAAAAGTTCACAACCATCCTTTGCCTTACTGGAAAAATGTTTCCACAGAGACAATAGTGCAAGACTGGAAGGGGCTGTCCAGAGAAAGTCTGAAGTATCAGTTCACAGAGATGTTGTGTTTTGCACTGGACAAGTTCCTGAGCAAGCCTAGATAGCCCATTTTGAGAAGGGCTTTGTCCAAGTGGTCCCCAGGGGTCATTTCCAACCTAAATTACTCCATTTTCTACATAAGCAATGGAGTCTTGTTTATATGTCCCCATCTATTTTTGTGGCACTGCTATACTGCACAGATATGCCGCTGAATCGGGTTGAATTTGGCAAAAGGGACTCAAAGGTTACAAGAAGACAACATACACCACGACCACATAATTCTTATTGCCTTGCAGAGTAAGCTGCACATGAAAAGAAAAGCAGTTTTGTCTGAATAACACATTCAAAAATTGCTGAGGTACAAAATGTAACTTATGCATATGGTTTTTAAAAATGTATTACTTTACATTGGGCTTTGAATTTAATCAATTTTCTATAAAGATTTTTAATTACTATATTAATGAATTTAGCATCTATATTAATATGTTAACCTATATTTATTCTTAGAGTGATAAATTATCAAATTCTCAGGCAAATTCTGACCTCTGCAACACTGATGTACATTGCTGAATTAATATCAAACTAAACAAGAGTAGAATTTATCCCAGTGATTCAGAAGAGTTATGCTGGCTATTTCAGTACAAATTTATATAAAAAAAAATATATCTTAAAAAATAAAACTATATCTATGCAGTGAAGAGACTTGTGCCTAAGAAGACAGAAAATAAACCACAACAGGTTTTGTTTTATGGAGTCAAATCATTATTTGTGTTATTTTACAAAAAACACAACTGTATTTTATTATTATAAAAGAATGGTATTTTTTATCATTTCTTTCATGAGATACAGGATATACAATATTAGAGAAGGCTCTGGGGCACACAAAGGCTAATTCATTTGAGGAACATCACTGATGTCATGATGCACAGGAGTGAAGGCTGAGGAAACTTGGGACATAAAATGCATTAAGCCTGCACAGAACAAAAAGATTGCAGGAACATTTCAAGTGCTACTTGCTTATAAATCTAAAAACTCCACAAAGCTGCATGACAGTTTAGGTTTTCTGAATCAGTGAGATTTGTGATAATGCAGAAAGTGAGAACACATATCTTTAATGTAACTTGGAAAATTAATTTAATTGTAAAACAATGATTCTTTTGGAAAGATCTCAATTCTTTCTACAATAGAAACAAACCAGTCTCTGCTAGCATGGTGAATGCTGCATTGGTGTCATCTGGTCTGACACAGTATCCATGCTAAATAAAGCCAGAACCAGTCAAAAATCATATTTTGGGAAGCATTGCACCTTCTCTTTACCATTTTCTCCATCCTTGCAAAGGAAACACTAGAAATAAACTATTTCTAAATCAAGCCCTTAAGATCTCTTCCCATGCTATTCTAAAGATCCTAGATTTGTCGAGACTTGCTGAAAAGTCTCTATCTCCACAAGGATAAAGCAAAAACAGTTATTGTTTTATAACTTTATGCATAATTTAGAGAAAGGTGAAGATTTTTGAAAAAGGTGTTTACACCAGTTTTCTTCAACTGGTGTAAATTGGTCTGCATCCCTTAATTTCTGAATTTATACCTGGTAAAATTGCACGTGGGTTTAGTGCTATCAGACAGGAAACTGCAAGATGACATCTAATTTAGCACCACTCTGAAGGTATCTTGCCTAAGTATCCATCGTAATATTATGATCTAGAGTTATGACAAAACTGTCTTCTGGGCCTGAAGCACAGCCCTAGCTTGCCTGTGCTTACTGCAGCTCCCTGTGAATGAAAGTGGATTTTCTTTCTTTGCAGAAACCCACCTTTGGGGAGAGCTGGTACGCTTGGTAAGGATGATGGCTCCACTTCGACCTGTTAACAGCACCCAATAATATTCTTATCTCCCTGGCAGCAATTGCAAGGTGGACAGTAAGGATGCAGAGAAACCATCATTTGGGGACTTATGCACCTTTAATATCTCAATGCTCCACTTGTGGCACGGAGTTTCTGCACTGATGGCCAGGATCCAAGTCCTTCTCTGACTCCTAGCATGTACAAAGCGTACTACAAACATGAATACTTGTACAGCGACTTCCAGTGTTGCTCAAGGTAACTGAGATTTCCATTTAAAGGAGACCAGTGGTGCACACCTTTTGCAGTGTTTCTAGGCCTGTACTAGATGACAGCCCTACCTGTATTTTGCCAGCCCATGTGATTTTCATGCTCAGATGCCAGGCTTATATACATAATAGTCTATTTGCACTAAAACAAGCCATATTTGTCCAGCATTTATGGTGGTAGGTAGGTGTTGGGCTTTATGTCTGGCTCTGCTCTGTGTTTGGGAAAACCATGCCACTGCTATGCAGGAGGATGTATGTCTAAATATGAAAAATATGTCTAAATTTATGGAGTGCCTTCTGATTACCAAAAACTATGGAGGAAGAATGGGAAAGAAATTATTCAGTCACAACTGACGAGGTTGGTTGGGGAAAATGGTATGTTTTTAAAAGAAGAAACTCATTGGCATGAGGCCAAGAAGGATGTGCCCCTTAAAAGGGATCCAAAATTCCTAGGAAATTTGCACCTTGTTCACTGTGCAGCATATCCCTGTAGTGTCCTTCTGCTCCAGTGTCAGTTAGTGAGAGGAAGGCTGACCTTTGATAAATGAAATCCCAGCATAGATGTGTCAGAGGCAAGGGGATAGTGAACAAGTCTCATACCCAAAGCATAAATATTCTTCTTTCCAAAGGCAAAATAGTAGTGTTGCATAGAAATTCCCTTGGATAATTGCAGAAGTTCCACCCAGAAGGATGAGGAATTCAGCTCTGACTTCTGTCTCTAGCCAGGGAGGGAGTTTTGTAGCACTCTGAAAATCCCTGTTGTTGTAGCTAAGCTGACTGCCTGCAGCTGCCTTGGGTGGTTAGCAAAAGAAAAAGTAGGTTGACTCTACTTTGCACTGTACAGAGTAGGCTACATTGAATCTTGCCTTTTGTAAAGAATAAATAATATTTCTTCTCAGCATGCTTTAAAGCTGTAGAAAAAAAATACAAGTTCCTAGTTTGGCGTTTGTATAATGCTGTTGACTAAGGCACTCCATGATGACACAAACAATTAAGGTAATCCCTTCTTCTCCTTTACTTAAGAAATCACTCACAGATAGTAGGATTCATAAAAATCTATCATGGGTAAAAAAGGAAATGTGTTGTCTGCCAGATTTAGAGTAAATTCAGTAGCAAATGAACATGCTATTAGAAAACATGTAATCTGCAAAGGAAAATTCTTCTCTAGTTATCCCCCTCCATACTTGAAAACCTTATCCTTGATCTGGTGTTCCACCCTGGATCAAAAACACCCCACAAAACAAACCTAAAAACAGTGTCACAGAACAAAAGTACCCCAGCTATTAGTTAAAGCAATTGAAAATGGAAATCCAAAGTAGGTCAGCTTTGACCAACTGGCACTTCTAAGGTCAGGAAAAGCTTCAGTCATAGTTTGTGTTCCTTTGCTAGGGAAATTATTACACAGAAATGTCTTGGGGCTGTGTGTTTGCTGGTGCTGCCAAGACAAGTAATTTCTGTGTGTGCTGTGAGGAGCATTCCTTCTCTATCATATGACTACAAGATGGACATAATGCTTCACTGTAAGAGCACTGACTCACCCTGTGGTTTACGCCAACACTTAATGTCATTCATGCTTAATAAAACTTCAGGGTTCTGCTTTTCCACCCACTTTTTGTTATTTTTCTTGAATCCTACCACAGCACAAGAAAAGTTATGGCAGTCTGATACAAAATGCTTACTTTATATTCTCCATTGAAATATATTTGACAGTATTCCTGAGAAAAATTTCTCTGAAACAGCCACACACAGATGGCCAGCACACAGCTGAATGACTGCGGCACTCTTTTCAGAGAAACAGGTATATTTGGTAATCTGATTGTCTAGTCTTCTTGTTTGATTTGCAAAGTTCATTTGGACAACCCAAATTCATGCAAAATCCCTCCCCAGAACGCCTCCAGCTCGGATCAGCAAACTGACCCACTTCTTCTCTCCTCAGCTCAAGCCCACCTTTACACCAGCTGCCATGCTCCCTCTGAATGACTGATGTGAAGAGAGTCTCTTAAATATTGCAGGTAAAAACCTTATTAAAAAAATATTAAACCAGACATGTTTTCCTGCAATGCTGTAAGCCCAAACACAACAGCAGCAGTGTGGTAGCTAATGAGAAATTCCATGCTGATGCACCTCAGTCCCCAGCTCCAAGATGCACTGGTGGAAGGCAAATGCCACCCCTTAATGCCACATTATGCCTCGCCCTACACACGTGTCCAGAAGGATTTCGCTCCGTTTGAGCAGTAAGCAGCTGTAATTCCGACTCTCTCCCCTCTAAGTAGAAGCAATGAGGAAATTGAATAGGCCTGAGGACTGCATGGCTCACAGAACAGCAAGGATGGGTGGACTGTGCTGGCTTTCTTCATGCTGTGCTGCCAACACACCTGAAAAGCCACAGGAAATCCAGTGGCAAAATCTTGAAATTGTAGTAGAGCCGTTCTACTCCATTTTCATGGACTGTAAGAATATAACATCCAGAAAAATTAGAGGTGTTATGCATTTGTTTTTATTGTAATAAAAGCAGTGGAGTAAAAAAAAAATAAAAATTGTGTTTTGCTCCTGTGTTCAGTTCCTTAAGTCTTATGCCCCAGCAGGGATATTGGAAATACACAAGATTTGGTGCACTCTGCTTTCTCCCAAATGGAACAAAATTACCATTCAGAAATATCTGTAGCAGTTCCAGGAATAAATTGTCTCTCTTATTGATTTAGCAATACCAAGGCAGTAGAAAATTCTCAGTTCTATATAGAGGGAATTGTCCCAGTTTTCATTGTAGCAATAGAACTGAAATAGCAAGTTCCCATAAAATGTTATTTTATTAAAATCACTATAATTGCACTTTAATTGTTTGTGTGTTTTAGTTCTTCTCTTTCCAGCCCGAAAAAAAGTCACATCTTTCAGTGATACTGTTCTTCCAGTAAAATTAGCAAACTGGCTTCTCTGTGTAGTATCAGCTTGATTAACAGCTACTATACTCAAATGCATGACCTCCTTGCTCAGGGAACCTCTTAGAAAGAGTGTGGAGTGTGAATATAGATGTGATAATGAGTGGGTGAGTCACACATTTGTGCCTGTTTTTACTTCAATAATAGTATTTTATTTTTTTTTTAGGATCTTTTCCAGTAAAAAAAAAACCCCAAAAAACCCCTGAAAAACTCTAAACAACTAAGGATTTTTCATTGCTGGCTTTTAAGATATACAAAGTATTCTGCCAGTATATGTGATCATTATAGAATGTTCCCACAAGAAACAGGACTATGTTGCTTTAAAGCCTTCTATATTAAATATATTTGTTTTGGGCTCTCTTGTGAAAACTGTCAGAAGAAAAAGAAGAGACAGCATGTGTGTAATATATAGTTTGATCATTCAAACATGGTGAAAAATGATATCTGTTCTCTGTAGATAGAAGCACATTTTCAGCTAAAACAAACCTGTCTTCTGCTTTTTGTTTGGTGCAGAGAGGAGTGCTGTTCTGATTAGGATTGAGTACCTGAAATCAGAGAACTTACTCTTCCTGGCTCTGACAGGCACTTCTCTGCCTGAATAGGTCACTAAACCTTTATGTGCTTCAGTTTTTACAACTTTACAGGGTTTTTTTACAATTATTTGCAAAACAATTCTTATTTATTTCAGAAGGATGTATGGAGACTAAATAAACTAGGACTTGAAAAAGCGTATTTAGATCTCCAGTAAAAATACTGCAAATATGGGACATGTTGTTTGGAAAAATAAGTTTGAAAGTAAAATGAAAGTAGGAAAAGTTTTTAAAGGGAGCTTTTAAATTTTTTAAATTTTTTTTCTAATTCTTGGCTCATTTTTATCAATGAAGCCTGGTAATAAAAACCAAAGCTAAATGTTGCAGTGGGAAGGGTTAGGTTTGTGCAGCCCAGGTTTGGCTGAGGTCCCATCACTGCTCCTGGCTAACAAGGGCAGAGGGAGAGCAGAAAGGAGAAGGCCAGAGCTGTTCCACAAGGACTTGGATGTCTCAGGCAGAGTGCTGTGGCCTCTCTGAGACACCAAATGGCTTGGAGAGCTCAGACGCCCAGGGTTTCAGCTCAGATGGCCTACAGTGTAGTTGTCTGGCTTTCCCTGACGAAATGGTGTCTGAGCTAAATCATTTAGTACTTTGCCTTAGGCCTCATGTCCTGTTGCCATGAGTGTATTTAAAGGATCCCCATCTCCCTTTCCAGCTATCACATAAGGCAGCACACATATACAACATCTGTTGTATACACACATCCTGATTTATTTTCAGGTTTCTCATTTCAAGGCTTTCTTTTTTGCTTGGAGTTCTTCAAATTGAATGGTGCTCCATGTGAGTCATCCATCTTGCATTCAGCTCATTATCCTCAGGGCCAAATAAGAGATGACACCTGGCATATACAGAAGAAAAAAAACTATGTACAAAGAAGTCACCATACTGGAAAGAATCACTTGAAACCAAATGGTTGAATTATATCCCTGTGGGCTGATGTTCTAGATAGATTCACAGAAGAGAAAAAAATGAAGCCTTGTCCTAGCTCAGCTTTATTGAGACCAGACTAGGATTACTCAGGTGCATAACTGTTTGCTCAAAAGCACTGCATGTCATTAAAATACTAGTAAATTTTTGAAGACTTGTTTTTTGCTCATAGAAATAAGTATTCTCTACCTAATATCTTACAGCAGAAAAAAATGCAGCACCACAAGCAGTTTTATATTAGCTTTAGGCATTGTTAGTTCTATTTAATATTAGGAGTCCATAGAAGTATTTAGAGGGCAAGCTACATTAAGGCTGCTGCCTGGCAATCTGAACAATCCATACCATGACTGGTGGGAAATTTCCAGATTATCTAACCCAGTTTTGTAACTGTGGTTGACACCACCTGTGGGACCGACTGCTAGACAAACTCACCAAGAGGTGAAGCCCTCCTCACCCAGCCAGTGATGGCAACTGCTGCCTGAAGAGCCCCTTTTATTCTTTGCTTGCATGTTAATCACAGTTTATGTTCTTAGCTAGTTATCCTGACTGCTCACAACATCAGGGTCTCACACAGATGACCTAGAAAAGAAAGAGGAAAAAAAAATAGGCAGAACTGAAAACCATGCGAAGCTCTCTCTCCTGTCATGTCAGAACATCCGATGTTATCACAGATTTGTAGAATCATAGAATCATAAAATCTAGAATTCCCTGGATTGGAAGGGACTTTAAAGATCATCCAGTTCCAACTCTCCTTCCATGGGTCAGGAACACCTTCTACTAGACCAGGTTCCCCAAGGCCTCATTCTGCCTGGACTTGAACACTTCCAGGGGGCATCTACAACCTGCCTGGGCAATCTGTTGCTGTGTCTTACCACACTCAGAGTATAGAATTTCTCCCTAAAATCTAGTCTAAAGCTACTCTCTTTCAGTTTAACATCATTACTCCTTGTCCTATCACTCCATGACCTTGTAAAAAATTCCTCAACTTTCTTGAACGTCCCCTTTAGATACTGGAAGGCATTGTATGGTTTACCCAGAGTCTTCTCCGTGCTGGACAACCACAGCTCTCTCAGTCTGTCTTCATAGGAGACATGCTCCAGCCCTTTGATCATCTTCATGGCCTCCTCTGGACTCTCTGAAACAGATCAATGTCCTTAGTTTTGGGGTCCCCGGAGCCTGATGAAGCACTCCAGGTGGGGTCTCACCAGAGCAGAGCAGAGCAGAGCAGAGCAGAGCAGAGCAGAGCAGAGCAGAGCAGAGCAGAGCAGAGGGGAAGAATCCCCTCCCTCGTCCTGCTGGCCACTCTGCTTTTGATACATCTTGCAATAGGTTTGGTTTTCTTTCTTGGTTTGTTTTTTTTTTTTGGCTGTGAGTGCACATTGCCAGGCTGTGCTGAGTTTCTTATCAGCCAATACCCCAAAGTCCTAGTCCTCAGGGCTGTTTAAAACTCATTTTGCATTCTCTCTTTCCACTTTAGTATACATCTAGTTGATTCCCACTAGCCACTGTGGGATTAACAGAATATAAAGTTGCATTATGAGCAACCAATAATTTGCAAATAATCCAAGCCACTTGGTGCTACTGAATATCTCTTACATATTTATATGCTGTCTAAAGTGTTAGATATCATTACTTAGATTTTTTTAGTATGTCTGCATAGCTAAAATTATATAGATTATCTAGTGTTATTCTGCTGCAAAGGGGGAAGGAGCAGCCCATAATTCCTTCTGGGATCCACTCATCAATTAATAGGTTATGGTAACATATGCTGCACAACAGAGGCCAAAGTAAATTTAATCTGTATGAGTTGGCATGGGTTTTCAAGGAAGACCTAGTTCAGACTTTATCCCTCCCTATACAAGTGATTTTATCAATTAATTAACCTCAGCAGTCATAATTTGTGCTGTGCTTCTAGTGTGCATTTGCCTAATGTGTGTTTACTTGCACCACAACACATGCCCTTTGGTTTGCTGTTTACTTGGGCTTTTTTTTCCTAAATAAAAAACTACCTTCAAGCAAAAATCCTTTACAGCACAGGGGTCTTTCAACAGCTTGCAATTCACCTCACAACCCTCTTAATGGCATTTTCAACAAAAGCATGAGGAATCGCAGTTAGCTTTCTCAGAGCAACCCAAGGGAAAGCAGACACAACTGGGGTGTGCAGGACTGCCCTTAGCTGGAGCAATGAGGATTTACTGCCAGAAAAAACCCTAGAGATGCCACTCACCAAACTCCCAGGGCTCCTTCTGGCCCAGAAACATGAATTTTGCACCAAAAACAAAGACAGAAGAGTCTGAGGCATGCGTATGTCTCATCCCAGTTTGGGCTCCATACCTTGTCAAGAGGGGTATCTGGGCCCATAAGCTTAGAAATATTACAACTGTTTAGGCATCCTCTTGGCTACTCAAACACATTTTTGGAGAAGAGATATTGCCCTACTTTGTGCTGGTTTGACTCAACTAGTGCTCAGGGGAGCACAAGCAGCCATGCTACATCTTGCAAAAACTGCACAGCAGGAAAGTTTTTTTTCCCTTGGGCCAAAAATGAACAAAAGTGTGGGAACTGTATCCTTTCATATATTCTTAATAGTGAATACATTCTCATCTTGATGTATGAATGCATACATCTTAATACCTTCTCACCCACTATGTATGCATTCCATTTTTATGTAAATAGAATAGTTGTGATAGCATGGTACAACCCAAAGTTTATTTGAGGGCAAGTTTATGAAAGAAATGCCTCTCATTCCTCTGGGTAAGGAGGGGCCCTGTAGTAGCCCAGAACTGCCAGAGATAAAGTGTCTTATCTCATTTACCTAGAACCTAATGCATCAATATTTGTAAAGCCCAGAACACAAAGCTCACTGCATTTTGGGCAAATTTCATAGCTCAGCTAACATGTGTTCCCTACATTTTGTGCAGCTCAAATTTATTTTTCCAAGGAAAAATGCCTTATAAAAAACTCCCCTTTCTACAATTTTAGGTGATGTGTGTGGAATTCTTTAACCTAATTCCCCTCTGGGTAATTTTGACAATGGAAAAGTGCATGCCTATTCAATTTACAGAAGTTTGGTCTGCGGTGAGAGAACAAAAAGTGCAGTATAATTAGAGAGACATTGAGCCACACTATTTAATAGATGAAGAGTTCTGACAACAAAGTAGAGTTATCCCTAGACCTTTTCTATTCACTCTAAGATAATATGTAAATGTGAAAAGCATACAAACATATTAGAGAACTATTAGCCAAATCTTGGTAACTGTTGTACCATTGCAATTTCATGGTTCAAAGACTTTGGCTGGGTTGTTTGTAAGTGTTTCTCCTCAATCTAAACCATATTATTCTATTTTTGAATCAAATGGAACATTTCTCAGCTCTCAAGACCTTTTCCTTCTTGATAAGAGAATTTAATAATGTAGAAAAATGATAATTTTCTGACGTTTGGTTTGTTTATTACTTTTCTTGGCCTAGAAAGGCCAATTAAATAAAAAAAAAAGAAAAAAAAAAGAGTTGTGAGAACTTAAAGATATTATGCAAAAATAATTTAGTACTTCATTGCATGTTCAGAACTGCATATGACCACTGATGAATCATCCATGTTTTGGTATTGTGGTAAATTTGATTTAATCTTTCTAAAGCTATCCCTGATAAAAAGACATCTGCTTCTCTTCAGTGCTCTGACATTTTGTCTTGAATATATCCATTCATGGTAGACATTTACAGTTTTATATTCCTGTAATAGTCACTGGGAATTCAAAGAAATGCCCTTGCTTGCTCAAAAGGCAGGATTTAGTGAAAACTATGCAATGGATCAGAATTAGCTGCTCACTTTTAGCCCTTTGACTTCAGTGGGCTGAATTTGAAGTAAAGACTGATCTTTCTTAACTCCTTTCTATTTATGGCTATATCAAAGCCAGATTTTTTTTTTATTTCTGCAGAAACAAATGCAAAGGACTTTGAATAAGCTTTGAACGAAGATGCAAATGTAGAGGGGAAAAGTGAGCCTAAGTATGGTGAGAGACCATTACAAAGGTGAACATCAAGTGAAGTATCTTTTCCCTGATCAGAGAAGTGATATCTCCTGAGAAAGTATGTGTCTAGGAGATAAGAAGATTTTAAAATAACAGCTAGCTTGGCATTAGCAGCAAAATAAATTGTCAAAAAAATAATTGTAATTTACAGGAATCTGCATTTACCCCAAATAATTAAAATAGATTAGTTAAATCTTAAAAAAAAAAAAGTGGATTGGGAGACGAGACCTTGTAGAAAAAGAAGATAACCATCACAGCATTGCATGAAACATTCAGGACATTGAGTTACTGGCTTTTTTTTTAACTGAATAAAGATAAAGAAGGACTCTTCTTGTAATCCTGATTTTGCTATCATCTTACTCATAGAATAATTTGAATAATTGAGTAACTTGAATGATACAGCTTAGTATACAAAGAACTTATCTTTTCTTCTGTTTAAAAGTTAATATGTGATAATTGATGGTTTTCCACCTTGCACCTAGCTGTACATGATAATGAGTAGCCACAAGTTCCTACCACTGATTTTTGGATGTCAAAACCATAGTGTAGGAAATCACAACCAATAATAAAAATTAGATTGCACTGGGCTACCATCAGTACAATTCTGAGTAGCAACCACATCTGTCACCGTTTTTTATTTTAATGACATCCAAATCTCCTCTTGAAACTCACTGAAAGGATGTTAAGAAAGGAGATTTAAATAAAAAATATCATCCTAACCAAAAATATCAGTAAAACATTTTTGAGGCTCAGGGCTCAAATTGAGGGGGAGACTATTTCCTTTGCTTCAAAAGAAAATAGCTAGACTCTAATCTTGCTTCCACTGAAGTAACAGGCTTCATCATACAAAACAGGGAGAGAGAAATTCCCTTTGTTTAATAGCTGTGGTTTCAGTTCCTTATGCTTCTGTTTCCTTAGAGACTTACATGCTTGTAGATAGGCACACATTTTTTGATAAACACATCTCCTTGTACTTTGCTTTCACAGGTTGAGGTTTAAAAAGTCTTCATGCATTCCTTCATCTTTTGCTTTCCTTCAAGTGCTAATGAAAAAAGCAGGGCTGCTGCAGTATCATATGCAGGATAAAAACAATAAAACCCTGACTTGGATGTTCCTCACCAGTTACCTTACCTAGATAAATTTACTGGCTATGATTATAACAGATCAAAACAATGATATTGGGAAAACAACTGTGTACACTCAGCTGCTACCAAATATTGATGTTGTTGTCACAAGTGTTATTACATTGTGCTCTTTCCTTAATTTCTATATCTGTGGCAATTCTTATACAACAAACATTGCCAAACAAACAAGGTATCTCTAATGTTATTAATGTGCTGTGTTGAGATAACAAGGTTGATACCCTTGGTCTGGTAGATTGTGTCAAGAACTTTCAAGATTTATCTTTCCAGCATGTCTGTATAAACCTATTATTGGATCATATCAAAATCTTCAATGAATTTAACCTCCCAGAGCCTTTGTGAAATAGAAAACTCTCATAATTATCATTTTATGTATTTGGAAGTAAGCATCACAAGCAAGACCACAAGCAAGAAAAAGCATAAAACCAGGATTATTAAAGCTACTAAAATGTACCTGGCACTCAGGAGCACATAAGTTAGGTTTAGATGCTTAAGTCTCCCTCAAGTCACAGGCCCCAATAACTACAGC
Source organism: Cyanistes caeruleus (assembly GCF_971803275.1). Classification (NCBI taxonomy): domain Eukaryota; kingdom Metazoa; phylum Chordata; class Aves; order Passeriformes; family Paridae; genus Cyanistes; species Cyanistes caeruleus. The sequence goes on along the minus strand of NC_141701.1, from coordinate 59,363,624 downwards.
ATCCCTCTGACTCAAAGCAGAGAGTGGGTGACCAGCAAACCCAGAAATGATTCACAGTCCTCAAACTATCCTTTTAGGAAATGCTGTGGATCTGATGAAGATGAATCTGTTTCTTTTTACCTTGTTGAAACTAGCTCTGTCTAGTAAGTGCCAAAGAGCACCTACTCTTCAGCATGGCAGGTACATTGCTGCAGGACAGTGGGAAATGGCACCTGCTCAGAGGATGGAGTTGTTCTGAAGGAGCCTTTTCTTTAGGTCTTCCCCTCATTAATAACCCTGAGAAGATCATCACGTTGTGGAAGTTCATTCTGATATCCTGTTCATTGAGTAGCAATCTCAGATTTAGCAATTGTTTAAAAGAATAGGGACATAAATCAGCATTGGTGTCAGTTTGTTTTATTTCAGTAATGGTCACCATGGAAACAAAGTCACTGACCTATTTCCTTTCATACATACAAGTAAACACTAGGGTTTCCAATTTTCATACACACCATCTTTCATGCCAGCAATTTACCTTACAGAATGCCATAGCACACTACCTTATTGAAACTCAGTTTTTCCCTAAAGGGCTTTTTTACTTTTTGCCAATTTCCTTCACCAGGAGGGCAACAAAAACTTAGTATTGTCATGACAATTGCAGACCTCCTCTAGTTTCACTACACCTACACTGCACATAGGTGCAGTGACTGTAAACCAGCAATCTAATAGCTGCATGATTAGATGTGCTTCAGCAGTCATGTCTGACTCATCAGATTAATTTCAGATTACTTCATTCTGTATCTTTTGAAAATACTGGCCAGTGTTACTACACAAGAACATCTTTCTAATGACAAGCTAGCTGCCATTGTATCAACATCTTCTGCTTCCAGTGGAGGAGGCCTCTCCTACCTCCCCATCATTGTACTCTTTAAAGCAATTATTACCACTGACCTGGCTTGTGCCATACTCTTCAGAACTTGTGGATTCATTCTTGGCTTGTTGTATTTGCATAATTCACATTGATTTATTTGCACTTAGATAAGCTGTAGGTGTCAAGAACCCACAGGGAACATTAACCAGCTGACACCCAAAGTGAGTGTGTACATGTAAGCACAACGTGTGCCTACTTGCATAAGGAAGAAGATAATGGAGTTTGCAAGGAATACTGCAAAACCATCAGGCTGGAGTGCCACTTCTCCTTTTATTATTGAGCACACAATAACACCCTCTCCCTAAACTTTCTAAGCATTTACTACGTATGTTGTGTGCATGTGCAATGCGCTGTGGCCTCAGGATAATCACCCACATGTGTGGGAAGAGAGAGACAAATCATATGGAAATGCTGAAAAGTAAAACAATATGATATTTGCTACATTATGGCCTCTGAAACTATGCCCCGTGCTTGTCTCATCTCAGTAACAGTTAAATAATCTAGCACATTAGCTGCACATTCTGGGCTAAATGCACTGCTAGAGTAACTCTAGAGATGTAATGAATATACTTTCTTCTCCTTTAAGCAATTTAAATCCATGTAACACCATTGAATTTGATGGCATTACTCCAAGACTAAATAGATATAACTATGAACAGAATTATCTGACTGAACCAAGCTGTTCAGAAAGAAATCAAAGACGTGCCAAAGAGCCAGTGCCTTTCATTTTATATTTCTGTGACAAGCCTGACTGCTGTAGCTTTCACAGGCGTTTTAGGTTTAAGTTAAAGGCATATGAAAATAGTTGTTTTAAGTCAAGTTCATCTACATCACTGTTCCTAGCAGTCAATATGTGCATTTTACCTAACATGGGAATTGAGTGTTGTCTAGATCACTTTATAGGGAGATTTGTTGGAGTTTTTGGGGTTTTTTGTCTGCTATTAGTTCTGCAATCTACTAGGCAAATGTGGTTACAATTTCCTAAGTCCCATTGCCCAAATTTACTTAAACTGCTTCATAAACAGAATTTAAACATGCCTTAGCTAGTGCTTGCGATAGATTAAACTTTTCCTCTACTACACTTCTAAAACTTCTGTTCCAGCTGAGGGCACCGACCTTGCAAATAGATAAAACATGTTTTGTTTCAGTGCTCTGTATCTATCTCAATGGCCTGCAATCTTTCAAACTTTCCTTCCCCCCTCCTTCTCTTGGGTCCTGCTGTTTCCCAATGATGAGAGGGACAGAAGCTTCCTTATTGGGTAACGCTGGGCAAGTCTAAGTGCTGCTGTCCACTGAAGGGAGATTTCTCTAATGATGTCGGACAGTTTTTACAGCAGCAGCCTGAGGAGCCTGAGCTCAGCAATCAACAGCCTGGGGGATTAAACAGGAAGAGGAAAAAAACAAGAAAAAAACCCCCAACAATGACTGCTTGAGTCTTAACACAATCAGATGATTCTCGTTATCTCAAATCATGGAATACAAAGTCAGGGGACTTTCTCCTCATTTTCCTTTTAATATTGGCAGCAGCTCAGACCAGAGCTGCTATCACTGTGATTTTATTTTTCAGATTTGAAATATTTTTTTAAGGTTATTTGATATTTTCGTCTTTTGGTTGGTCAGGGATAGAGTATGCTGTGGGGACATGAGGGATGGTGCATCTTCAGTGCCAAGCAGAGCTTAGCTCTGATGTGTTGGCTGCCCAGAGCCCCTACATAGGCTGAAAATCCATTGAGAACACAGAAAGAGTGCCCTTTTACTTCATAACATCAGTTATTTATGTTTACTGTTTATTTTGTTTGATTATTGTTTATTTTATTCTTTGTTTATTTCAGTAATAAAAATTAATTCATACTACATCAGGATTCCATCATCCACTAATACTACCAGATTAATGGAATCAGTGGTGATAGTTGCATAATAAATGTTCCAAAGTAAAAGCACCCTAAAAAAGTTCATTGTTTTCCAGGAGACTGCATGGGGAACCCAAAGTATTCTACAGCCTACCTTTGAGCAGAGATGAGTGAAATTTTGATTGTGGGAGTTAGTAAGTTTCAGAAAGAGTTTTTATTTCATTGTCAGATGGAGTTTGCAAATGGATGTTAAAGTAAACTAAATTAAAACAGGATAAAATAGCCTTTCTTTAATCATTATACTAAATTTGATACAGTAGCCACCCACATAAACACGGAATCTTAAAGATTAAAAAATCCTAAATATAGGCATTGTTGAGAGAAGCAATTTCAGAGACAGTGAAAGAAAAGTCCAGGTTAGAGAGTTTGCACAGCAATAATATCTCTTTATAATATACTCTCCCTCTGGTTTTGGCTTCACTCCAAAAGTCTGCTTCTGAGACATCCCAAACAATGGAGACCTTATAACGAGAACCTGTGGAACAGTGTCCTGCATCGTGCTGATGACTTATGAAAGAGCAGTTTGTCTCAGCTCTAATCATTCCAAGTATATAAAATTAATGGTCTCAAAAGACAAGCAAATGCTTACTGCACACAGCAAACTCATTGCAGAAATCCACTTGGATGGCACTAACTTTCTACTAATTTTCTCTGTGCTTTTCCTGAGGAAGCAGGCACTCAGCAGGGTACTCCCTTGTATAAGCCCAGATCTTGGAAGCGTTGATTCCTACAGACAGATTCCTCATACCATACTTAAGCAGCTTAAAAGGAAATGGTCAGGTTTTCAAACCTGTGAGAAATGTGCAGTTACCGTGGGCATTGAGGAGATTTGCAACTTCTAGGCAAGCCAGATAGTTCCTCTTTGGGCATTTAACTGTGGCCTAGCTCCGGCTATTCAAACTCAAAAATCTTGGTGTCAGTGTGGAGCTAAAAGGTTTTGCAGTGCCAGAATATTTTTGACTTGATTAGGGATTTTTATATTAAACTTATCAAGATGATGCATTTCATGCAAAGACTTCTTACCCTCTTTCTCCCTAAAAAGTCAAGCTATGCTGGTGTGAGTACCTGCATGTTTGCTCAAGGGAATTCACTGAGCCAAGGGTTAAGTGGCAGGAGTTTACATTGGTGGTTTTGGGGGTGGCAGAGTGGACTGAGTAGTTGCAACTTGACTACCAGGGACACAAATCACTGACAGATCACTTCACTAGATGATTTGTTGGTGTTCTGTCTCCCCCTGCGTGGAGACTTTAGCAAATCCTGTTGCATAAATATACTTTACTTAGGTGTTTGGAGATCTGGAATACATTTTATTAATCAATCAGCTGGATGTAAATGAAAGAACACAGTCTAATAAAACCTGTGTGCAGGTGGGCTGTGGTCCACCCTAAGGAAAAGCCTGTTTCCTCCTAGTAAGGGCTCTCCAGCACCTTGCATGCAATGGACTTCCCCCTGCCTTTTCCCACCTTTACACTCACCCCCCATGCACAGGGGGCACAGCCTAAATGGTGGCTAGAATCACTTAGCAGATCTCAGGAAGGGGGAGATGAAAACAAACCGTGTAGCAAAATTTCTATTAAACTGGGAATTTGGTGATGAGGACTGGAGAATCCTGACTTGACTTCAGGGAGTTAAGAGATGTCCTTTGCTGAAGCTCAGCCAGTAGCCAATGTGGATGCCTGATATTGTCATCTCTCATTCCTGAGTCATTGTTTACTTACTTTTTGATGCTATTTTATAAAGTTTCTGCTACTATGATATTTTTTGGAAAAAAAAAAGAAAAAAGTCTCATTTCAGTTCTTATTCAAAGACTCTGAGGTTTGTGGAAGAAATGGGAAGTGCTAAAAAAAATTATTATTATTAATTGATAAAAAAGTTATAAATTAAGATAATTAAATCTACTGTTTACCACACAAAAGCAAATTGCACGTGCATAGATTGCCATTCCTAATTATTTAAAGTAGATATTGATCTGCCTTTATAAAACAAAAAAATATTTTAATGATATTTTGCAGGTATATTCAATGGACAGAACCCAGAAAAACATTTTATATATGAAAACATGCTTGCACACGTTTTTTTCGAGGACATGTCCACATGATATAACTAACTTGTTCTAAAGACCAGTTCAAAGACAAAGGGTTCATTCACTTATATATTTATTAATTCACTATGCAAAAATGCATTTATTTGCATCCATGGATTTTATTCCCTGTTACATCTCCTTGACAAGGGAAAGCTTAATGGTATGTCAGTAGCAAATAAAAAGCAGAAGGGTGATGAGGAGATGAGTCTGTTGTTTGACACATGAAAGTTGCAGTTTATGACTTAAGAGAAACATATCTTTTCTTGTATGCTAGAGAATCATATGGTATTTTAAGAAAGGGAATCTCTGGTTTTCTTCTGTCTTTTGCACACGTCCTCTAGGACAAGAAAGTCACACCAGAGCTCTATTTCAGACTTGTACCATTGACTTAAAACATCACATCAGTGTATTCTAAGCTCCACCACTGCTTTGTAACTGATTAGCATCATGTATTGACAAATCTTATGTTGTCACACTACTTGGCATACATCCAAATCTTCCGGTGCACAAAGTAAACGATTAAATTTTCGATGTAATTTGAGTTTTTCTGGTGTAAATTGTAGACAGTTCAACAAATTTAGGCGTGGAGGGTAGTCCTAGCTACACAGACCTTATCTGGAGGTTCTATGATGCCCTCGGAGAAGAGGCAAATACAATTTACAGGGAGTTTCCGTACAGGAGGCCTGCAGTTTCTGCTGTTCCCAGGAGATGGCACACATCTTTTGGAAAAAAATGTCTGCTCACTTCCTAAAGGAGCAGTTAGGTGTAGGAGGAAATACTTCAATGCACCATTCAGCCCCGCGATTTCCACTTGAAAAATTGAAAGTCAGTTGGCAAACCCTTTGGGATTTAGGAGAGATGGAATGGGGATTGCCATCCACAGAGGAGAGTTTGCATGAATAGCTCAGCAGGAGGAGGGCGAAGAATCCCCACCCAGCAACCGCATTTTCTTTGTGGCATAATATATGTAAGACCATAATACAATGCCCTCCTACTTTCATCTTTCTATATTGCCACTCATCAGCATTACAAAGAATGTAGCTATTAAAAGAACTGCTTCTTGGCACCCAAAAGCCACAGCACTGTATTTTTTACAACAACAACAAAAAACCTCGAGCCTCTATTATTTGTTTTGCTACATTTGCAGCAGTCTCCCCATTAAGCTTGCTTCTCACAGCTCCCTGATCTCATTCCCCGTTGGACCTAGATCAGACACACAAGAGGTCAGGCTGACTTTCAAACTTTCTTGCGGGCTGGCAAGCACAGAAAAGTGTAACTGTTATAAGGATTATAAAGTTCTCAGATGGGCCTACCCATGTGAAAAGTCCCTCTCGTCCCCAGCCTTGCCACTCTCTGAAACCCTTGGTGTAAACATCAGAGCCAGATTCATCAATAGAGCATTTATTAACCCTTAGTTATTCAAGCCAGCCTTTGCAAGCATTGGGGCCTGTCCTGAAGCTCCTACAAATACATTCCCTGGCACTTCAGTGAAGTTTTTAAAAGTCCTGCAACTCCTGCTAATGGAAAAGACTTTCCATCAGTTTCTTGTGGCAATCCCAAATCTTGGAATTACGATCTGAGGCAGTGAAGAAGCCATCAGACATTGCTCCTTCTGCTGATGTACCCACGTGTAAGTGTTTGTGGTAAATGGAAACTGCTACATTGTGATTTGTGACACACTGCCTGCATGCTCAAATTTACATACGTAAAACTAAAAATATCCTCTCTGAAAGGGAAGCAACATGACCAGCATCAAGGGCTACAAGAACCAAAATCTAATCTATCAGCAGTCACCACCTGCTGACAGCCCAGGCTCAGGGAGCTGCAATGGAGAAAGCAGTGTGTGCTCAGTCACTGAAGGAAGCTGCAGCCAGAAGGAAAAGTAGAAATAGTTATGAGCTGCTTGCCCAGGTTCTGCAGCAACCAGCATCTTCACCACACATCACACCTGAGGGATTAGCTTGACTGCAATCTGGGTCAAGTCTAAATTGATCACAGGGGGATGTGTGAGGTTTCAGAGGAAATTCCTGAGCACTGGACTCCTGATTCATCAGGTCTAGACCATTACATTGTAGACAACCTACACACTGATTTCTGAGAGTGTAGGGTGGGGGTGCAAATTAAAGAGGGCCATGATTCCGATCAGTCTCTACCAGGGATTGCATAGGCTCTTCCTTATGCCATGGGTTACATGGCTGCAGCTCCCCATCCCTCCCAGGAGCACAGGAGCTGGAGCCATTCCCACAGCCACTGTACAAGTGCCCCTAAAGATGGTGTTTCTTACTGCTGTCATTTATGGCCAACATTTAGCCAAGGCTTTGCTGTTCAGAGCAAGGCACACTCAAACTCCTCCTGCAGGACTTCCTTTGGCTGCAAGCAGTGTCTAAATGCAGTAAGACTTCAACAGGCACCCAACCTACCTTAATTCCTCTGGGCAGTGAGTCCCAAACCCAGAGTCCCCATGCCTGTGCCAGTATTGGATCACCCATCCTGTGGATGGGATGCAGGCCCTTCCTTAGCATTAGCATCTCCCCACAAGGTGGGCGCTCTGATAGTGGTTGGTGTGCTCAGGTGCCTGACCACCAGTTGTCAGAGATAATGTAGCCCCTCAAAGGCACACTGGGAAATCTTGACAGCAGGCTCCTCTCAGCCTGCCTTTTTCCACTGTATTTGACACAACAGAGATGGAACCATTTTCAGACTTTTGGGGGTCACAGCAGATTGGGATAAGCCTATGCCAGCTGCATTTAAGTAAGCGAAACATCTGGGAGCAGGTGAGTGGTGTATTTTTAAAGTTCCTGGGGGATGTTTGAAATGCACTTACCTTGATGCTTGTGGATAGTTTTAGAAGTGCTCCCTGGATTTGCTGTAGTCAGCTGTTTGTTTATTCTACCAAACAAATATAAGAAACAGCTCTTCAAGAAATTAAAGGTTAAATTTGGATGTTTTCCACAGGAAATGGTAGTGTAAGGGTGAGTGTGTGTTTTGAAATACGGATGTTACAATTCCCATTCTAGCTTGCAAAACAAACCCCAAACCCATACTATGCCACTTTAATGATTTATAAGCACGTCTTTTAAAAAAAAAAATCACTTATTCAGTTTCTCGTGACGGCTCTCTGGTACACACAGAAAGCTCAGCAGCCTGCTAGTTTCTCATGCTGCAGAGATTATTGTTTTTACTCATGGCCAGACTGTGACTGCTAAGGGGCAGTTTTGTGAGTGAGGGGGAGGTGAGGAAGCTCAAAGCCTTCATCTGCTTGGGCAGGTCTGTCTATCTATCTATCTATCTATCTATCTATCTATCTATCTATTCAACCAGCAGCCATCCCAGTCCTGCCTCTTGCAGACAACATTTCAGAAAGAGCAGGCAAGCCACACTAGTTGTGGTTCAAGCGGGGTAAATGCAGTTCCCTCTGTCTGACACTGCCCACTTGGGCTGGTTTGGAGAGTTGTGCTCCAAGCACCAGGATAATGTTCAGCAAAGAAAATCAGGTGGCTCCTAGCACTTTCTGACTCTCCCCCTTTAGTCATAGGAAGAAAAATTCTGTATTTCTGTTAATCCAAAAGGGCTGGATCTTTCAAGAGTATCTATATAGCCTACTCCACTGCTGAGGCCCTCTGATACCTGGGTCTTGAGCTCGGAAGGGCTGGACACCAGGATTGTACTGGTGCTTGCAAGGTGCTTCAGAAAACCAAAAATGTGCAGCTATAGAAATTTGGCTAGTGAGGACACGAGCACATTCAAATACAGACATGCACATGCAAGAGCAGAAGTGAAAGAAAAAGTTAAACTGAGATCAAGGTCATGCAGACATGGAATTATTAAAGCAACGACTAATCATTTAAAATTTACTCTGAACCACTCAGAAACGGAACAAATCAAAGGGAAGTGTTTCACAGTTTTGTTTGACTAATGCAAAATCTAAACCATACTTAATATGTCACTGGGTTTCAAAAACTTATCTACTGTGTCTACTTCTTCTGTGAGATTTACTGCTCTTCAGAGCTGAAATATGCCAAGGGGGACCTTTAGCTGGTTATGATAAATGGCTTATCTCCACTGACTTCACTGAAGCTATGCTATATTGGTCTGATTTTTTAATATCTGACCTAAAGAGCTAAAAAACCTTTGAGGACACAGGCACGAAAACCTGCTTCTAAATGCAGATACTGCAACAGCTTTTCTAACAACTAAGAAATATTAAAGGGTCAAAGAATGAAGTTTGCAAAATGTTAACAATATTTCCAAAGACAGAAAGCACTTCCTGCCTCACCCCCCAACCCCACTCCCAAAACTGAAATTCTTCTCATTGATATGCAGGTGTATTTCTCATGATTTACCCAGATTCCTTTTTTCAAGGAAGAAGTTGCTCAGCTTAGATGCTAAATGATGGTCTTTCCCTTTAAGACTCTGTGAGGAATCATGTTACAGAGAATTAGAAACTTTCAGCATCTTTGGAAAAGGCCTCAACCCTCTTAGCATTGAAATGACAATGATTAACATCATTATTTAAATGATTGCCACTTTACCCAACTGACAGATACCCTAAAGGTTTTCTTCCATCATATAACCACAGCTGAACACCAAAAATGCTTTCCACTGTAGCAACAACTATCTGAAGATCATTTTCATTTCTCCTTTTCACATACAACTGCTTACTCCATTCTCAGAGTAATGTTTTTAAAAAAATACTATTAAAAGCAGAAATGAAAGCAGTTGAAAAAAAAAAAAAAAGCAAGCTATTTCAATTTGGTTACAATTGAGATTTTTAAGGTTAACTCAAATTATGGAAAGCAGCAACAGACAGTCTCAGGGGCAGAAGAGTGAGGAAGAAGACACACTACACTTGTCACCAGGAGCGTTACTGGCTTCTACTCAGAGGAAACATCTGCCAAAACTTGAGCTGATCAGGGTAGAGTTAGCTTGATATAAAACAAATTCTATTCATCAATTGTTGAGGACCATGCAGAAAAAATCCATTTGATCTTGGAGCAGTTGCTGCACCATAAAACTTCCTTGAGAATTGTTTTATATTTCTTCCGCAGTCTAAATGTTTTGATTACCAAGGCACTGTTTTCCCATGAGGCATATCTCAAAGAGATGTGATGCCAGGACCAAGTGGGATGAGATTATAAAATATAAGAAGCTGGAACATGAGAAGTTTGAAACTCAGCTGTGAAAATGTTTATTGGATAAATGTTTACTCTGCTGCATGCTCATATTTATTTTTCTTTCAAACCTTTGAGTTTCCTTACTGCTGCACTGAGACAATTAATTTTCTTTGGAAAACATGGCATGGTTAATTAAACAGGTGAGAGAAAGTAGTTTCTCAACTGTCTGGAGATTCAAAGATTCAATTGCAATTTACAAAGAATATGTTACAGTTGTCAACATCATGTGAATCCTGGATTGTGTGCAAATGATAAACACATGAATGCTGTAGGAAATAATCCTTAGAAACCTGAAACACTTTAGAAACTCATCAATGCCAGTCCTCTGTTTTTCCAGGTGATCACAGCACAATGTGCTTTTCATGAACAGCCTGTGCTTCATCTTATAAAAACCTAAGGATTTTGCTCCTTTTTTCTTCCTATAGACTGGCTACTCCAAAATCTCACTATGCTGATGGCTGAGGAACAAATTAAAAATCCCCAGGCTGTTTATTTTTGTGCCTAAATTGTTTTTATTTTGTAGCCTGTCTTCATCTCTGATTTTTATCCTCATGCTCTATTTACAAAGATACATTTATATTCTCTTAAGTCTTCACCTGCTAGCCAGAGCAGAGCAAACTTGGGGGGATATCTTTGTATGGAGATGTGTGTGCTGACTTTGCTCCTGTGAGCCAGCCCTGCTTGGCCCACATGGCATGGCCAGTGCATCTTCTCTCTGGAACTCAACCCAGCTGTGGTCTCACAGTTCCTATCCCCCAGCAGGCAGAATCAGGGCCTTGAAGATGTGCTGAAGCAGGAAGCTAAAAAGACTGGCCTGGATGAACACAGAGCTTTGGCTGAAATTCAGGGGGGAAAAAAAAATTAGAGTTTATGACCTTTGGAAGAAGGGCCAGGCAGCAGGGAGAAGTTTAGAAAGGCCAAAGCCCAATGAGAATTTAATCTGGCTACTATTCTAAAATAAAGGAATGTTTCTAGAATTGTATTATCAAGAAATGGAGGGCTAAGGAGAATCTCCATCTTTTTTTATTGGATGCAGGGGTAAACATAGTGACAAAGGATGAGGTAACAGCTGATGAACTTAATGCCTTCTTTGCCTCAGTGTTCCTCAGTAAGACCAGTTGTCATCAAAGTACCCAGCTTCCTGAGCTCTCTGGAAAACAGACACATGGAGGAGAATGAACCCCCTACAATCCAAGGGGAAATAGTCAGTGATCTGATACACCACTGAGACATGCACAACCCCATGGGGCCAGCTGGGATCCACCCAAGGGTATCCTTCAGGATTTGGCAGAAGTACTCACTGAGATGCTTTCCATAATTACCAGCAGTCCTGGCTACCTGGGGAGGTATCGGTTGACTGTGGGTTAGCAAATGCAATGCCCACCTACAAAGAGGGCTGAAAGAATTTGGGGAACTACAGGCCTGTCAGCCTGACCTTGGTGCCAGGGAAGGTCATGGATCAGCTCATCTTAGGTGTCACCATCTGACATGTGCAGGACTACCAGGGAATCAGGCACAGCATGACTTTATGAAAGGCAAGTCCTTCTTGACCAGCCTGATCTCCCTCTATGAAAAATTGACCCACTCAGTGAAGGAAGGAGAAGCTGTGGATGTTATCTGCTTGAACTTTAGGAAAGTCTTTGACCCTCTCTCTCTCAGCATTCTCCTGGAGAAAATGGCTGCTTTTGGCTTGGACAGGTGCACTCTTTGGTGGACAGAAAACTTTCTGGATGGCTAGGCCAGAGAGATGTGGTGAATGGAAATACATACAACTGGCAGTCAGCCAAAAGTGGTGTTCCCCTGGGCTCAGTTTTGGGACCAGTCCTGTTAAATCTCTATCAGTGATTTGGACAAGAGCATTGAATATATTCACAGTCATTTTGCAGACAACACCGAGCTGGCCAGGAGTGTTGATCTGCTGGAGGGCAGGAAGGCTCTGCAGAGGGATCTGGCCAGGCTGGATCAATGGGTTGGGGCCAGTGGTGTGAGGTTCAACACGGCCGAGTGCCGGCTCCTGCCCCTGGGTCCCAACAAGCCCAGGCAGAGCTGCAGGCTGGGGGCAGAGTGGCTGGAGAGCTGCTGGTGGAAAAGGACCTGGGGGTGCTGATTGACAGTGCCTGAACACGAGCCAGTGTGTGCCCAGGTGGCCAAGGAGGCCAATGGCTTCCTGGCCTGTATGGGGAACAGCGTGGCCAGCCAGGAGCAGGGCAGGGATTGTCCCCCTGTACTCGGCACTGCTGAGGCTGCACCTCAGATCCTGTGTTCAGATTTGGTCCACTCACATCAACAAAGACATTGAGGTTCTGGAGTGAGTCCAGAGAAGGGCAACAGAACTGGTGAAGGGTCTGGAGAAAATGTTCTGTGAGGGGTGCCTGAGGGAGCTGGGGTTGCTTAGCCTGGAGAAAAGGAGGCTCAGGGGTCACCCTACCCCTCTTTACAAATACCTGAAAGGAGATTGTGCCCAAATTGGGGTCAGTCTCTCCTCCTGGGTAATGAGCAATAGAATAAGAGGAAATGGCCTCGAGCAGCAGAAGGGAAGGTTTCAGTTGGATATTAGAAAAAATTTCTTCACTGAAAGGGTTGTCAAACATTGGCACAAGCTGCACAGGAATGAGTCTACGATTCTAAACCCAAGCCCTCATAAAAAGAGGTTGCAAAAATAGCACTTTGACAATGAACTTGAGCCTGTATTTTCTAGACAATAAATCTAGAAAATGGTTCAGAAATTGCCTGATGGGGCCACATAAATGAGTTGAAGCTCTCCAAGGCAGACTGCTACTTCCTCAGTTTTTGCCTTAAATGTAGAATCATGTGGCCTTATTCAGTGGCCTTTTGGAGCTACTGTGATCTCAGAGTTAAGTATTAATAGCTTCAAACAGCAGGGAGTTTTCAACCACATTGTACTATCTGTTGTACTAAGAAAGGCCAGTAAGCTTCATTTATGTCAGGAGGGACTTTACATGATTGAAAAGGCACTGATCTGGGTGGGGAATGGGTTGAGGATACTCTGGCAGTGAACTTTCTCTGCTACACTGAATGGTAAGATGTACTTTACCTCTCATTAGTGACTCCAGACTTCCTTTCATCATTTTCCACACAGAAAGATGAAACAACTGTTTAAATTCTTTACATTTGCCTATTGTTTAATGCATGCTTTATTTTACTGTTTTTAATGTGTTATCGGTAAACAAGCACTTCTGTTTGACCAACTGTTATGTTTTGTCTAGGATTACTTAAGTCTCAGTTATTTGTGGAATGTTCCTATATTCCTTTGGGCAGTCAGTGCATGACTCACAATTATCCAATATCTTTTTGGGGAAAAATATCTCAGATCACTTTTATGCATCTTTTACATAGCTGTTAAATATTATAGGACACACATACTCACTTCAACACCACCACATCTGCAATTGTGGTTGAAAGTAAGAGATTCTCTCTATAGCAACTAGTGCATGTTCAGTTTTTTTGTTTTAAAATACCAAGACCCAGATTTTGCTCTCAGATCCTCTGTAGTTTTGGGTTTTGTTCTGATTTTTTTTTTTTTTTCTTGAGAGTGAATAAAGTCCTGATACTTTTCCACTACATGTGTCTCAATCTTATTTTGGCAGCTTTCTGAAACAAATGGTTTGCTGATTTTTCTCTAAATCAAAAATGTATTAATGGATCTTCAGAAGGGGATGTGCTTTTGAATGAATCTGGACAGAATTAGTGACGATGAAATGTTTACTGCAGTACATTCCTTCTGCAAAGCCTTTAGAACTAATTCCAAATGCATACACGACTGTGAACTTTTAATTGGATAATTCTTGCCTGTTGACTTTTTTCCAGCTTCATCCTGTAAGGCAATGTGTGTCAAGATTTCAGTGTCACTTGCATATCTGTGTATCCCTATTTTTCATCTGTATGTGTAAACAACTATTTGCCCATGCAAAATGGGTCCTTAGACGTGCAAATACTTGATCTTCTTGCATAAATATTTTTTTTAAGCAGAGCTATTTACAAGAATGGCTACATAAAATACAGATATGTTTGAAATTAAATTAAATACAAATAAGTGCAGGTCTATTTACATGAATGACTACATAGACAAAAAAAAAGAGGGCCTTTAACTCTGAGGTTGGGGACTTCTGTCTCATACCACTGTCTTTCTTTTTGTCTGTGAAACTACCTCACTAATAAATTAGTTTTAGCAGTGAGACCAGCAAATACACTGATAAAATCTCTATGCACATATTTAACTCCAGTGAAGCTTAAGCAAAGTTAAGCCCATCAGTCAGTACTTTTTTGAACTGGACCACTGTTTAGATCCAGAGCTCTGTGTTTTATCATGCTTCCTGATTTCTTACACTGCAAGAGAACTAAATAGTTTATAAAGGATGCAGCATTAGGTGTTTTCAGGGAGAATCCTCTTTGTTGATATATTTTATAACCAGATTCCTCATGTAGTCAAAGTTGATCTGAGTAAAGGCTGAGAAATTCAAACACATGCCATGCACTGTACCTAGCATTTACATAGTTATTGAGGAAATTGTGATCCTATTGATCTGCACATTAGCTTGCAGTTCTCCAAAAATGAAGTCTGTGACATTTACTTCTCCAGAAAAATTTGTTCATTGGCCTTTGCATGTTATTTGACAGCACAAATACTTATGTTTAATTTAACTGACCAGCCCATTAAGTGGGAATCACATTATTCACGAATAATCAATATTCAGCTGGTGGTCTAGGATCTGAAGAGCATTGCATTTGTCCTCATTTCAAACTGAGAGAGATAATTATTGTAGAGCAATATTGCAGACGATTAGTTATGGAGCATTCTTTTGGTCACAGCCTAGCCCTGAGCAGGGGGCTAAGAAACCATATTTCCCTGGTATTTAGGTGTCAGAAGGGAACTTGCACTCCTTGAAAAATGATCTTTCCCATAGGTTAGTAGTGCACAAGACGATTGGTCTCTTCTAGAAGTCTTTGGGAAACAGGGGACGGGTGCAGTGTGAGGGAGGGAGAGTCCCTGAGTCCCTGTGACTGCTTTGGTTGGCTTTCAGGTATGATATAACAAGGGTAGGGCAAACCTCTGTCTTCTGTTATCCACACTACGGTTCTCTTCCAAGCTTTTTGGTTTTGTGCCTGTGCTTCCCATCCCCCCACTCTTCTTTGCATTATCATTACAAGATGAATGTGCAAATTCGAGATCTTGGCCCTGAAACCTGCATTTTGTTGGTTGTGCTGGACCAGGCAGGGCTGAAGGTATTTCACAAAGTTAGAAAGAACCAAGAACACCTGACTGGTTTTATAATTTGTGATGGTAATCTTAATGGCACTTAAAATTAGAAGTAAGTATCATGACACTATTCCATAAGAAAAACACAATACTTCTGGTTAGAAATATTCTGATTTTCCATTTATGTGGCAAGTTTGTACCTGTTTTTATACCAAGTTTTTTCCTTTGCCCCCCCCCTCCATATTTTGCTGATTCATGTGTGATGACCACTAACTTAATACTAGATAGATTTATATATTTGTACTTCCAATAAAATTTTCATCTCATTTATAATTATGTATAGTATGCCCAGCTTCTTAAAAGTATAACTTTTTCTATAATTTTAATTAGATTTGGTTTCTTTTGCAAATATTTTGTTACTATTTTCTTTAAGTTTAGTTCTGATTTGGCAAAATATCTATGCATTTGGCCCACTTTTTTAAAAATGTGCAAATTTTTCTGTGCTAAATAGTTTAATTCCCTGTACGCTCCCAAAATACCACTTAGGGAAAACCATCCACAAAGACAAAGTCTGTTATTCAGCAGCAGTGTTTAAGATAGCAAAGATCAGCTTCCATGTGGACAGAGCCTTTGGATCAAACAGGAGGAATGGGCTAAGAGATTGTATGACTGTGAACAGATGAAATCATGTGACGGGCTTTATTGCTGGTGAAATCTGTTTCCACTTGCTGCCACCCACTAATTTGACAATAGATTGCATCATGTGGTTGCAGCAACTGAGATGACTAGCAACCATTTTAAAATGCTTTCCTTAAAGGGGAAAACACCCTACTGAAGCAGCAGAACAGAGAGGCAGTGTTGTGAGCACATTTTAAATTTTAGATAAATGCAGTTTACGTTTGCTGCAGTATATTAAATTTAACATAACCCAAGTATTCGGTGAGGAGCTATGTATTAGCCAAAATTTGTTTATTGAGAGATTTTTCTTAGAGGACAAAAACAGCTAGGAGGTTTGTTAACAGTAATTTAGCTCATCCTAGAATTGCAATTACCACCTAAGTGCTGTATGGGAAACACACAACATTTTTCAAAGCAGAAAAATAAATAATAATGAACCCTTAGCTTAAAAATGCAATTCTCTCTGTGTTCTTTTCTTGTAAAGAAAAAATCTACATTTCAAAGGAATATTTTCTTACATATGGAAATGCTTATTTTCTAGCTACTGAAGATCTGCCAAGAAATATTAGAGAATATCATGTTCAGAGTTTTAGAAGGCAAATTGCTTCTGCATACGCTGTATCTAGCAGACAGCTTTATGGTGCTCTTTACCTGTCTGTCATAACATCATCAGTTTTTCCAAAGTACCTGAAGCCTTTGAAAGTTAAGGAGTGTAGTAGTACCTTCACATGACACATGTATTTAGCAATGCTAATCTGATTAGCAAGTAAATACAAACTACAGTTGTACGTGCTTTAAACCCAATTATTAAATGTTCATTGATGGAGGACAAAAACAACTTTGAAAGTAAGAACTGGCTTCAGCGTAAGAAGATGAATTTTAAAGAGTACTAATCAAAGCATACTTATCATGGCTGTGCACCTTTAAAATTGAGTTTCAGATGGACTTTATTGTCTTAATTTATACGTTAGGGAAGCAAGGAGAGCCACCTTAGCTGTGGAAGATTTGGCTTTTTAGATACAAACACTGACTTTAAAACATCTCAGCAGCGTTTTCAGATTGTCACAGTGAGCAGAAACATCCATGTTGTCAGCCAGATGGGAAATTTCATATGCGTTTCTTAAACCAGTTAATTTTCCTCTTCAGTGCAGAGAAGCCAAGAGCTAATGCTGAGGTCTGGGACATACTTTCAGTTGCTTTTTGTGTCAAATTCCATGCACCCAGAAAGCCTTACTCTTTTATTTCTTTGTTTGGTTTTATTTTAGAGAGAAACCAGTGCATTTCTGGCAGTTTATTCGCAATCTGCCTTAAACCATTCTAGTATTCTGACAGAAAAAAAAAATTCTTTGAAACTGTCAGAATAATTTCAAAAACTGATTCAGAAATAAAAGCGGAGTTCTCCTTCTCCTTAGATTCCATATTGTGACAAAATTTAACTGCTTGAGTTAGAGCTGCAGAAATGCCCTGTGGTCCTTGAGGAAGTTTTCATCATCACTGCATTTACCACTTATTTGGTGTACCCCTCGTTTTAGCAAGCCACACAAGAAAAATGTTCTCGTACCTCTCTCTGCTTGGTGTTCGGTTTCTTTCCTTCCCAGTACATTTTTTTACTTGCTTTTTCTTCACTCCACATTACAGAGTCAAGATCAGTTTTATTTATTGGGTCAGCATAATGCAAATAAATCTCTGCTGCTGGTTACTGCTTAATGCCTGCAAGAGAGCAAGCCCAGCCCCCCTGCCCCTGCATCTGCTAACCAGGGAGGGGCAGCCACCCTGGGGAGATCTCCTGAAGGCAGCCATGGCCCAGGGCAGCTTTTCAGAGAAGGAGGAAAATTAATTCAAACCCAAAGCTTTTTGAGGAGATGGTTCTTGCAGGCAGGGGTGAGGAGTCAAGAGAAGCACCAAGTGGGATTTGAAAATGAAGCTCGTCGAAACTCTGTTCCTTGGGAATGCAACCATTGTAATGCACTTGGTGTTCACATTTAAATTTTGAAAGCAGATTTTAGCAAAGTTCAGAACAACAAAATTTCCCCGTACTTAATAGTTGTGAAAGCACATTTTTGAAAAGCAACAATAGAGGAAGACTATTCCAGGTTCAGAAATTATGAGAAAACCTTAAAAACAATCAGGTTTTATTTTTTAATCACTACAACCAAAAATCCTGCCTGGAATACCAAACAAAAACAACCCCCCCCCCCTTCCCTAAATGCTATTTCTACATGATGTCATGAGTGGGTTTTGAGCAAATGAAATGCAATTGCAAGGGCAAAGAAAACAAGGGATTTCCTACTCCACATGGCATTGCTTGTGTTGACAAAGAGGAATTGTGGCCATCTTTCAGAATGAATCTTACAGAATCTTACAGCAAATGCATTTAAGAAATGATTGACAGCTTGGTGATACCTTTACCTGCAGTGCACCACATTGTGTGCTTCCACAATGCTACCAGCTTTGATGGTAATGATTAGTAGGCGTGTAATTCAAAGCAATACCAGCATTAACCTCGCTCAGCTTGGCATCCAGACAATGGAGGAAAATAAGGTGTAGGTTTCAGTCAGGTAAAAGACCCATGGAAAACTAGAGAACAAAATGACATACTAACCCTCTTTTAATGAATATAGTGTTCAAATGACTGTTAAAGAAATAAAGCTTTTTCATATTCTATCATGAGATCCCTATGCACCTCGTTAAACAGCACAGCTGACCAGGAGATGACTATGATTCAGTTTTATTATGGGTGGGCTAACCTCAAAAGATGCAGCAGATCTTTTCAGTTCACAGAGGGATAAAATTACCTATATGCTTATGTAACCTCTTTTCAAACCTCCTGCAAGCCAACAGAATTTCCACTCATGCTTATAAAGCTAGCCATGTGTAGGAGAATCTTTAGGATCAGGACCTAAAGTTTGCCCCAGTTCCTAAGCTGGAAATAATATGAATTCTATCCCAAGTAACTTATAAGGGATGTAAGTGGTTTTGGGTTAAAAAAAAAAAGTAAGCATGAAAGAAAGGCAGTTATGTTTTCAAATCGCCACAAAAATTCTTGCAAGAGAAATTTTGGAGATTCTTTTGCAGTGTAAAAATGTATTGCCTTTATTCATCATCACTTGTGTTTCATGAGGAATGCAGCAATGTGAACCTCATGCCTATTTTTTTGCTAAGTTTTTCATCCTTTACGGGTCTTTGCACTCAACAGTCCTATGAGATTCATCACTATTGCCACAGTAGTTCAAGGATGTGTCTAGAGCCTAAAAATGTTGGCCTGAATCTCTACTGGAATTTGCATATAGCCTTGCTAATTGTGTCTCTTCTCAAACATTTATTCAGTTTTTAACTTCATAGTTGGTTTGCTTGGCTTTTGCATTTCTGGGGGGCATGGGATCCCTCTGACATGTCAGGTAGGTGCTGCAGCCTTCCCCTCCCCTTCCCCTCCCATTCTGCACGGGGCTCCCATGGGGAGCAAGCATTCTTTGGCACCATGAGGAAACCTTGTTTTCTCGAGAACTGCAGGGCCTTTGTGCCAGGTCCCACAAATCCCTTCATTCAGATTCCTAATTCAACCAGATCTGAAACCCTGCATAGCATAAACTGTACCACTGCTCAGGGAAGGATTGGTGGGACCTTTTCAGCTTTGGAGGTAGAGACGCATATCCCCTTGCTCACGCAGCACTGACAAAAAGAGGGTGGTCCAGGCAGGAGCTGGCATTCAGCAGCTGCTCCAGGTATCCAGGGCCCAGCTGCATGGGAGTGAGGGGCCCTTCTGAGATGCTGAGAAGAGCCCCATGCAGTCTATGGTGCAAGTATAGGACCATCATCTAAGGGTGGGATTTTGAGCTGTGAAAAGCAGCATTCCCAGGACTGGGTACCAGACCCAACCCAGCTTCCTTGTCTAAAAACAGCCCAACAAGGCTCAGGTGCCAGGGCAGAGGCAGTGAGGTGAGGAAGGGAGGAAGGTTGCAACTCTTCTGAGTCGTTGTCAATCTGTTTGGGCTGAGGAAAAAGTACAGAAAAAGTTGTCATCACTGAGATACACAAGACCTTTATGACACCTTTGCTTCAGGGAACTGAAAGGACTGAAAGTCACTGACTGATTCAGTGAACTGTCCTGAGGTAAGAATTTAGGAGATACTTTGATATTTTTTTTTTTCTCTTTTTCATTTCACCTTTTGAGCAGCTAGACAGAAATGGCACTGATGAATCATTAGGGTATTTCTCTCATTAATCTGGGAAGCTGCATGACTTATTGAAAAGTCAAAAAAAGACATTTTATCTTTGTCAGTGAGTACAGATGTTTAGATGCTGTTGCAATGCTAACTGTTGCTCTTAAGGTCTCAGCCTCTCTATAAAAGACTCTCACTTCTGACTCATAAGGACCTGGACTGTAATGAAGAATGATTCTCTGTGCCTATGAGAGGCAGAAGAAGCAAGTAGGGTGGCCAGAAAAAAAAGATCATGGAAATTACCTGATCAGTTTAGATGTTAAGTGGGCTCCCAAGATTTAAGCTTATGACTGCTGATGGTTGTTTAACAAAATGGTTATGAGTGTTTATAAAGGACACAAATTCCATTGGGTGGAAGAAGAAGGATTTAGGAAATATAAGCACAGAGGCACTTGCCCAAACCTCCTCAAGTCCTGTGTGGATGGTGGCAGTGAGAAGAACTGGACAGCAAGAGAGCTTTCCTAATGTGTAGAATGTGACCAATGATAACTGTTAAGAACTTTTATTGATCTTACTGAAGAGCTGCATTTTCATAGAGCTGTTCTTTATTTTCTCCCTTTTATTTTATCTCTGACTTCTTATTTCTCAAATTTAAGGAGAGAAAACCCCACCTTGTCTACATACCAAAGTGAAACACTAGTGTTCAACAAACTAATTTTTAAAAAATGGCAAAATTCTGATTGTTCTGATCTGCATCAGAGATCATTGCAATTACTCCTTATCATTCAGTAGTGATGCATGAGAAGGATAGTTTTACAGTTTATGGCATCATTCTTAGCAGAAAGTATAAGATGCTAAAGCCTGGAAGATATTAGGAAGAAGAAACTTCAAGTATAATGATGGATGCACATGATCCTTTGCAAACTTTTATTTGTAGTATTTTGAAGGAGTTCAACTTGCTTCAGAGAAGCTGAAAAATGTCTTAGTTCATTTACTAATGGTATAATTCACTTCAGTTCCATTTCTTCCCTGAAAATCTCACAAATTTCAAACACTGAGTACCATGTGGGCTTGAAAAGCATCATCAAATGCATTTGCAGTGGTAGTTCCTCTTCTTCCTTCCATGTTTGCTTTGACAATTTTCAAAATATTTTTGAGGGTCTAGATAGTAGTTTGTGTGGTTTTTTTATTTTACTGATTTGGGCAAGTACTCAAGTTCAAATTGCTGTGCATGGATAATTCCTCTGAACTCACAAAGATGGAAACCACGCTGGGGCTTTCAGAGCCAAATGGGTTGTGACTATCTCTAACCTTCAAGCTGGAAAGTACAGCCAGTGAAATGCTGCAAAAGCAAGAGTGTAATTGTAGTATTTTTGGTGAAAAACTGCTTGTAGAGGGGCAGGCAACGTCTGCACAGGAGTGTCTACACAAGTGTCATAGCAGTGGCCTTGAATTATTTGGACAGCTGGTATAACCTGACTAATGGAATTTCAGGATTTTATCTGTCTTCAAAATTAAGTGTGGATGCATAAATAGGATGGCCTCTAAAATTTTGTGGTATAAATAGGAAAAAAATCTCAGCTCTGTGTCTGCAAGACTGTGTTTCTATAAAATAACCATGTTTACCTGTGATGAAGATTATCACATTAGAAGGTGTGATTTGTTCAGAGAGCTCTGCAATGGGGCTGGATAGGTACCATCATAAACAGAGACTTACTTTTAAATACTTTTTTTTTTTTTTTTTTTTCCCCACTGAGAAGTAATGGCTGCTCAGTTTACTGTTTCCAGCAGCTCCAAGCAGTTCAGTGTACTGTTTCCAGCAGCTGGCATTGCTTCAGTCATAGTGAGCAGGACTTCCTTTCTGTTATGAGGCAAAAGAGCTGTCATATTTTTCTATGAAGAAAAAGAGGATGGGCAAAATATAATTATTATTATTTGCAAGATTGTGAGAGAGGGCAAGTGACCAACCTTGAGATGGTACAGACCTCACTCATACTATTTATAAGGTTGCCTGCACAAAGCCCTGCTCAAATCAATGGGCTTGAAAAAGGAGTAAAATCACTGCAAGTCTGGTTACATTTTGGGCTCTGTTGATTAAGAGAGCTGTAACGTACATTTGATTAAATGGTACATTACAGCCTCAAAGCTCAGGAAAACCACTAAGTCATCATCCTATCTGTCATTCCTGGGCTGCTTTGAACCCAAGCGTGCCCTGCTTACATGAATTAGAGTTGATAGAAAGGACTGACCCGATTTATGAGGGATATGCAACCCACAATATAGAGAATACAGAGTGCTGCAACCGCTCCCTCCTCTGTCTCAACATGCCTGCTTTCCTACTGATTCTGTGGGCTGTGGAAACAGGAGCTTCTACACCAGTTTTCAAGCTGGTTGAAAACATGAGTTTCCATGAAAAAAAGACATGCCCATGAACCATTTCTTGGTTTTCTCCTCTAACCGGGAGAATTGTCCCAGCTGGGATCTTCCTCTATGGAGGGCTCCTGTACCCATTTCAGGTAGCACACAGAAGTCTTATTATTTTGGTCATATTATTTTGCCTAGGAAATGTCAGGCTTAACTACAAATAATGACAATAGCATGCCATGATAGCTATTAATCTGCCAAAAGTAGGATTTCTTAATGTTAAATTAAAATTAAAAAAAAAAATAACCAGGAATCAAGATGCAGTTTCATTATATTTGCTTGAACTTTCCTTAATTTTCAATTCAGCAGTGAGTTCTTCTGATGAATGACAAATTAATCACTACGTTACAAAAATAATACCATGAGAATCCCACAGCAAGCAGAAATCTTTCCTTGCAGAATATTTTTCCTCTGATGCACTGCAGCATTTTTTCCTAACACATACCTGTTACACACCTGCGAAGTGTTTAACTCCTAAAGAAGGTTGTACCATTATTTACAAATTGAATGTGTATTAATTGGAAGCAACGTCTGACACTAGAAATAACTTAAGCACTGACAATTTCTAAGAGGTAATCTCAACACCTATTTTTCTGTTACTAATGAAAAAGTCTTGTTGTTGCCATAGAAACTGGCATATCTCTACCTACACTTCTCAAAGAAACACACCAATATACTAATGTTTGTGTGTGTGTCCCACCAAGTGCTGAAGGTCATCCTGAATCTTGTTAATAAGTGGGGAAAGAAGTGAAGCAGCACTAAGTGACAGTTTATTGACATGGAGCCTGAAAATCAAACTGATAGACAAACCTCACCAGACAAAGTTGTTCTGCAGTAAAGAAGGAGGTCCCTATCCTGCCAGCAGTTACTTTGTGTTTCCCAAATCCCCTGCACCCATAAAGTTGCTTTAGGTTGGGATAAATTTATCCTTGCAATGAACAAACATTTCAAAAGACAGCAGTAAAGAAGGAAAGTTTTGGGTTTTTTTGTTTTGTTTTTTTTTCCCAAAATGCTTTTCTGAAAGAAATTTACCTTTGCTATTACCAGGTCAGATCAATGATTCACATCACTGTTTTTAATTTTATGCACAAGCATCAGAGTAGAAAATTTTTCTTTATTTCCTTTTTGATACAGTTTCCACCTTCATTAGAGAAAAGTTAATCACAACCGCTCTGTGCTCTGGAAGGAAATTATTTTAGCGGGCAAAAGTGAGACAGTTAAATCAGGTCCCGATCTAATTTTTATTAATTCTATAGTTCTGGTTGTTACTTGGATACCATCTTGACAGAAGGAAAAATGCTCAGGTTGTTGCTATGTAGAGTGCAAAGGAAAACATTTACAGCAGAACCATCAACTAAATAAATACAGTTATATCTTTAAATATATGATTGGGGTTTTTTTTGTCTCTTATTTCTTAAAACATATAAAGCCTCTATCTTTACTGGTTCTCCATGTGCTATTTGTATGATCCAGATTCTGTTTTATAAAGTGCTGGGTTGCTTATGTCAATTTAAACATTTTTTGATGAGAGAAAAGGAAGGGAATTTTTATTTTGAGGGCTTACTTCTTCATATATTGAACCAATGAAGGACCATTATGGCTAGAGTTTGATTATAGTCTGGACTCAGTAAACTTTAAGGATTTTAACAAGCTCTAACTTCCAAGGGTAACTAAAAATTGCATTACAGCATAAAACCCTCTCAGCAACAAATCTGTCTGTGCATTACAAATGGATTTTTATTTATGAATGTACTTAAGCATATGAAATTCATAAATTTCTCTTCCTCATTAGCTTACAGAGGAATTGTATGTTATGGTTTGCTAAGAAATGCAGTATTGACCACATATAAACTAGGTTGACGGAGAAGGAAAAATAAGTTGGAAAAATTTTTCATCTGGAGTTTTGGGGAGACTGCTGGGATAGAGATCTGAAAGCAACCTTTTCATCTGTACTTGCAATGAAAGAGGGAAAAATATTGTTCTCAAATGCTGCCTGCAGGACATTGGTGTGTCTGTACATGAAGCCCTCAGGGATATGCAAGTAGTTAAATACCATAGAATTTTGAAACTACAAAAAAGGATTTATATGAAGTTAACAAGGAAATTCAATTGAGTTCTGCAGCCCCAGAACTCAGCTGAATTTGATTTTGCTATTTGTTCTTCTTGCAAAGTCTTGTACCTCTTGAGAATCATGGAAAGGAGGGAAGGATGTGAAGATGTGAAATGGGTGAGAATAGGGCTGCATGAGACTCACTAATCTCAAATGAGGGCTTTAGAAGATTTTTTTTTTTGCTTAGGTAAAAGCTGAGAACAACCTGACAGGCCAAAAAAAACAGCAAAAGGTCTTGGTCTTACTGTGATAAGTGTTGGAGCACCTCACAGTGAATACTTTCCTAGGATATTCCTAGGGTTCACAGCTGTGAATGGACTCCAGCTAGGGATTGGAAAGGTTTTCTATATTCTAAAGCTAACTGAAATCTCAAATGTTGTCTCCCGGTATTTAGGATGCAGTCTGCAGCCTGAAGCTTCACACTGCTGAATGAATGGCAGTCAAAACTTAAAGGTCTCCAAGGTTTGTGTACCTGAACTCCAGAAGGTGACCATGGCAGCCTTCAGTGTGCTAGAGGACTTAGGGAAAAGGAATAATGGGATTTTAGATCAGAAACTCACTGAAACTGTGGATTCTTGAACTCACCACACTCCCTGTAAGGAATGTTCTGAACCATCAAGCTGCAGATAACAACTGAACTAGTTTCTATGTCACTATAATGCAAGGACTCTGACTTGAAAGTTTTTGGATTCCTTTTAGAATGGCCAATCAAATAAAAGTAATATGAACCTAAGTGTTTTGATGTTGATGAGTTTGTAGCATTTGCAGAAAAAACATTAATTAGATTTTTTTTTCTGAGTTCTCATGTGAGTACACGTTTTACAGTGTAGCAATTTGGCTGAAATTTTGGACTTAAAAACTTTCCGAAACACAAACTTACATCCAGAGGAAACACTCAGGTTACACCTTATTTCATGCTTCAACCATGCAAAACCATTAAGTCTGCTCTAGTGTTTCAGCACAAACCCATAAATCACCTTGAGAGGAGTTGAAAGGCCACAGAATTAGTGACCCTGCTCTGAGTTTTGAATTCACAGCAAAATTGCAAACCAATTAGCTTTCATCTTATACTTTTTATGCAGGTCTCTTTAGACATTATCCATGTTCTTTAAATGTATCCCTGCATCTTCCAATATTTAAAAGAAAAAGCTTTGAGTAATCAAATTCCACAAATAGAAAATAGATATACTCTGTGAAAAGGGCTGTTTGTGATCTGTCAGAAGATGATTAACCTAAAATTAAATTAGTAATCCCAGGTTTGTACTATAATTTAGGACACCTCAGTATGAGAAACAAGTGAATAATTTAAAAAAAAAAAAAAAGTATTTTCTCTTTTACAGAGTGTCTTGAATGATTGAATACAGCAGAAATAGAAACACTCTGGAAATACCCCAGTCTGTTCCACCAGCAATGTCACAAGGCAGTCAGGTCAGAGAATAGCTCACTTGGATGTAGAAGAGCTGACTTGTATTTTGAGCAGCTGAAGATCGATTTCAGTATGTTTGTCTCTGGGGATTGGATTTTTAGCATGTTAGAATACGTTACTCTGAGTGTACGTGCAATTTAAATATGAGTCACGTTTGTTTCAATACATGTATGCCATCTTCATGTAATGTGAGCAGCAGCAAACAGGAAAAAAATGCATTTTTGCATATGTATGTGTTTGAACATTGTTTAGACATCCTGAGGAATGGAGTATAAAAGTCTCCAAAATATTCTGTTCTACCCCACAAGGAACAGATTAGAGTTGTTAACTGAATCTGTTCACAGTGAAAACACACACTGTGGATGCCCAGTTGTAAAGACAGAAAGCCTGATTCATTCCTGTTAAACAGAGCTGTGGAAGAAATCCATGTTGCCGTCCATGTGTGGATAACAACCATTCCCTTATCCTAGCCATCTTGTACTTTGACTGATGGAGATAATATATTTTAGGCATGTTGTAATGCCAGATTGTTATGGCATAATCAAGTCCCTTAAATTATATGCAAATTTTTGAAGCTGAAGGCAGAAGACCCTGTTTTTACAAGGCTGAACCAGGTAGGGATTCTTCCAGTAAAGCAGTATTTGCCTTAACTAGAAAAAAATTACTGTTTGCTTTTTTTTTTTTTTTTTGCATTTAACCAAAGGCAAATTGTTGTTAACAGATGCTGGTTGGCTGCAGGATGGCGGCTTGAGAGTGTGTTAGTAAATATTCTTGACAACAAACTTTTTTAATATAGTCAAGAGAAACCTTTAGTGAAGCCAAAATATCTGCAGAATTCACTCAACATGCTCACATGTAAGTCATCTTCTGTTTCTTTACAAGCCAAAAAAACACACAGTAAAACCTGCAAAAAAAATCCTTCACAGTATGCATTTGACTAAATAATGTAGTTTTCTCTGTAAGGTTCAACAGTGGAAAACTGTTGCATAATATTTCATAATTGATATGTGTTTCATACATTTCATTTAGTTGCATAAGATGAATCAAACTTATCAAGAAATCCTGCTATAGGATAGTTAACAAAAATAAATAAATCTGGTATGATTTGCATGGAATTTACCTGCCTTTTTTGTTGTACTGGTACACCAGTTGCTTACCTGGAGAGAGAAATTATTTGCCATCAGGCACATAATAACAGTGTCTGAATCATGTTCTACAGCTAGTGTAAAGCACTATGACCTTGATTTTGGGCACGGGCTTTATCTTGGGAATAGTCCCAGAGAAACTGAGGAAAACATGAAAAAAGATAGGCAAGTCTGTACAGTGCCAATGTAAATTAAATTAATTTTTGCAGACTTATGAGAAACTCTGGGTTTCATAGCTATTAACATAAGCATTATCAACACCATATCTATGTGTTCAGATATGCATTTAAAAGACTTTATGGTAGCAGAATATTATATGTCTTCAATGTGTGTGCGCACTGATATCTTACCTGGAGACTTAAAAAAATGCCACTGAGTCTCCCTGGGATTTGCATTCCTAAATTTTAGAGTACAGACTGATTTTAGAGTACAGACTTGAAAATCATCACCATCTTTTAATTGAAGATAGAAATTAAAATTTCCAGCTTACCTACTTACTCCTAAATGAGTTTAAGGGAAGGTGTCTCCACCTTTTCCATATTTAGTTGAGTAATCTAAAGATTGCAATCAAGGGCTTAAAAAATTATCCATATGCTTTTAGGACATGAAAACAGTGTCTGTAGTATTGTACAGCAGGCTATCTGATCAGTGGAGTGTTGAAAATATGTGCATAACACTAAATTTCTCAGGAAGTCTATCCAGGGTAAAGGGAACAAATAAAGCAGTGTGATGAGTCACTAACAAATGTTTTAGCAGAGGTGAAACTGCATTATGCCAGCATTTTGTTAGCAAGAGCGGTGCATCTTCATTTTGTGCTTATTCTGCAATGTTAGTGGAAAAAATATTTCCACTACAGGGGCAGTGAGCATATGTAATGCAAACATTTTGACAGTGAATGTAAACAGCTTTCCTGCATTTTAAACCATTAAATCAAGGACACAAATTTCCATGGTTTTGCAGATTAAAATCTTCACTGACTATAGCGAAGATGGTACTGCATCTGTTTTGTGTTTATAATTGCATGCTATGTTGTGCCACTGTGGCTGAATTTTAATAATTGTGGGGGTTATTAATTATTATGGATGTTGGGGTCTCACTTGTAACTATGGTGCAGAGATCCAATAATACATTACAGAAAAAATGCTTTAAAGGAAATAAACAGTGATTGGGATGACTCAAATACTGCTCTTGCTTGCTCATCTGCTAGAAAATTACAACAGCCTGCCCCCATTTGATTTCTGACTTCTTGCTTTCCAGTTTCAGTCAGTTGACTTAAATTCTATATTTTTGTCTTTGTGCATGAGCAGGAGCCTCAGGGGAGCACTCTCCATCAGGCTGCTCTGTCTACGTTTCTTACACTACTTCTGTCATTGGAGAGCATGTAGGGTCTGTCCAAAAATGCTCTCCCCAACTTTCTTCTCCATCTTTCCATCCCACCCCAAAACAGTTTTGCAGGGAAAATGAAAGTCTTCTTGAGCCAAAACAGAGAGCATGTGTCAGGATGGGCCCTGTATGCCAGGGAACAGTGCCCCAGGGAAAGAAGTAGCCGCAGACTTGTGGGTCAGAAGGATTTTTGTGGAGCAGGAAAAGCTAAAAATTGAGTTACCAACAACAGAGCAAATGATTTGTGAAAGAGGTAATTTGACTCTCTTGGCTTAAAGGAAAAAGTTTTCTTTTCTAATAAATTATTTCTCCCTTTGGTTAGTAAATCATTTCCCCTTCCTAATACACTTAATTTGCTATTCCCTTTAATTATTGCTTGTCCAGGTGGATCTTAAAGGCTCCAAGTTAAAAGGAGTCTAACCTAACCCTGGCAAAAAGCCACCCCCTGCCACATCATTAACTGAAAGACAATCATACTCTGTCTTGCCTTAAAATAATACAGACAGGGTTCAAAATGCTGCAGTAAGTGTTTTTCTCAAGGCAATATCTTGCATTAATAGGAAAGACTATGGTGGGGGTTGTGACAGGCCCATCAGACCCTTCTTGTATTAAATGACAGTATATTAATATCAGAGTTTGTGTCCCTTGGATAATGTAGTTTCACAGAGATGCAGGGGATGGTATTTCTTAGAGGAAAATTGCCTTTGCACTGTCATTACCTGGCTTTAACACTAACCTGTTACAATATAGTATTGTAACTCACTTCCCATGGGAACGAAAAAAATTGGGAACATAGTTTTTATGGAAAGAAAGAAAGGCTTTTTCCATCCTCATCCTAAAAGTATCGAGTTGTGATTATCTTAAAGCCCTGCTTCTATCTCAGTATATGGGTAATAAACTTATACATTGGGTTTTATTTCTAAATCAGCTGTGCAGCATTGTAGAACATCTACTGAATATTTTGACTCACAGCTGTCTCATCCTGGTATTTTAAAGTTATTTCCAGTAGCACATGATATGTGCCTTGGATCTTTGTATCTTGTGGGAAGGGAATGAAAGAGAAAGGATGAAGAGAAAAAGAACAACCAGGGAGAAGCAACTCTTACCTCTTTTTGAGATATGGTTTACAAACTGAGACATCCCAAAATCCCAGCTTGCCTGATCCTTCTCTGCACGCTTCCCACAAAAAAACCAACTGGCTCTTTCTCCTGTGAAATACCTAATATGTCTACAGCTTTTATAACATGCTCCTCAAAGCATTTAACGTTCATGGGAAGACAGCCATTGTACTTCCCTTCTCCCTTGAAAATGTGTTTGGGAGCTCAAGTTTGAAAGAGCCCGGCATGCTGATTCCCAGAAACACACCAATGGAGCAGCAGTGGAACAATGGGAGCTCCCAGCCCAGGAGACTCTTTGGCACTCTAAGGCACAGACTGCAGAATGACTCTGCATTTCAAAAGACCAATTATCAACCGTCAGAAGAAGAATATGAAGGATAAGGTGTCTTGCAAGATGTAGTTGGAAATTATTCTGATTATGCCAGTGCCTTGGGAGCCCGCAAGCCTAAAGCGAAACTCATCAGACAGAGAAAGCAGCTGGTCAGGGTTGTGGAGCACCATTGATCCACCACTGAAGAAGGGAGCAAGCATCCCAGTGCTGGGGTCTTTGTGCCATGCCAGCCTTGTGGTGGCAGAGGATGGGTACTGATGGGTGACATTGGTAAGGCCCAAATTCCTATTTATGCCTTATCAGATTAGCATCAGTTTATGAACTGCAAGTCTGCACTCTATCTGCTGTGCTCTGTCCAGGGAATCCTTACATTTTTTGATTCTTACAGCCCTGGATGAATATTGCTAATTACTCAAGATGTGAAAGAATAGCTGTTTGAGCACATGCTTGAGTAAAAAAATGGGAAGTCTTGCTTTTTAAATGTTTCTTAGGATCATCTACTTCTCTTGCATTTAGGTACACAATTTTAGAAAATCAGCATTTTAGTCAATTGTTATGGTAAGGATATAATTTTGTCTGCCTGTCCTTATTAAGTCAGACTTTTTTGAAATAACTAGTTAACCAGCCTCATGTAGAAGTTTCTTTACTCATCAGATTTAGTGATATTAAGCTTGTCTTCTATCCTTATTTTTCATTCCAATTTTCAAATCCTTCAAGTGAATGAGATTTAAATTTGACTTAATGAAAAATTCATCTCCTGTGTTAAGCAAAATTGTCTAAGAAATTAATAAGAAGTGCAATTATGTAAAGTTTTCATGAGAAGGGAAGTGAAAATCAATTCCTAAACATGGCAAGGTTCAGTGGCAGTAGTACCACTATAGATATGTACATATATATATATATATATATATATATATATATACACACCTGTCACTATATCCACTTAATGGACTAAGCTGAGATGATAAGTCTCTTTCCAGATGGCTTTTGTGTTCCAGCTATTCACAGTTGCAGAAGCTGCTTTGGAAGAACAACTGCAGCCACTGTGAGCTGCATGTATTGATGACCATTCCAGTGCCACATCACACTCAGAGCCCAGAGTACAGCACAGACCACTGAACCACTGAATGGTTTGGGTTGGAAGGGGACTTTGAAGATCATTTAGCTCCATCACTCACAGAATCATGGAATTTGGGCAAAACACTGTACTTCTACAATTGCATTTCCAGGAAACATGATGGAAGAAAAAAAAGATAACAGTGTTCAGAATCAGAATTAAGAATTCATCATTCTTTAAATAAAAATGTCCTCTACAGGTTACTTATATAGGACTTAGTTGGCTCATTGGTGTATGGTTGGCTCAGTGCATGCTTTTGCTTGTCATTGTTCACTGACTCCAAAACTAAATAGATCTCCTCTCTGGGACAGTGCTCACTGATCAGGGAGTCATTATAAGGTGCCATAAATATGGCAGAATGCTATCTGTCCCTGGAATCTGCTTGACACTTCTGAAACACAGAAGACCCCTGTTATAAAATAGGAGTACTACACAAAATTTAACAGATTTATCCTTAAAATATCATTAAATAGATGAAATTAATCTGTGAAATTAAATCTTTCATTTTCATGTGGGAAGCTGGGTTGTACTATAATGGGATTGTCCCACTTGTGGGTCTTGAGGCAGGAATATGTCCAGTCCAGCAACACACTATGACCTCTTAAAGCATCCACCTTCCTTCTTCAGATCTGCCATTAATGCCAAAGACTCCTCCCGTCAAACTGCTGTCAGGACCCTTCCAGCATCTGCAGCACCACTGTTTCACTTGCCTCTTGTCCATAAGACCACAGAACAAAAGGAGAAAGAGAAAACAACTACACGGTCAGGGCTGAGCACACAGACTCTGCCTTCTTCACTGCTCCCTCATCAGCTGACTGTGCCCTGGCAGGGCTGATAGAGCAGGACAGCCAGCACCCGGTGTTTCAGGCTTGGCTATCTTAGAAGCAGAAAGCCTGGCAGACCCTGTGAGTTCCTTTTATTTTCCTGGAAAATTATCTGGAGGCCTGGAAACCCTCTGGATGAGGCCTACAAGACCAGGATGGCTCATAGCACCCAGGTGGGAGGAAGAGTCTTTCTGGTTTTCTCTGGTGCATGAGCAGGTGGCAGAGGTGCACTGAAGTCAGAGCTTAGAGGACAAGGCCCTGCCCTCAGGGCACTTAATCAGGGTCTCTCAGTCAGGTTGAGGAGCTCAGCATCAAATAACACAATATTAATCCCTGAGGAAACCGAACTGTCTTTGTCCTCTTCTCCATGTGGGCTGGGAAAAGAGATTACCACCCACACACCAATGGCTCTTAGTGCTCCCAAAACCATCTGGAAGCCCCCCAGAACCTTACTTACTGGGCACTGTCTCCTGGTCCATCCCAATGATCTGAAACTAAATACCAGGTGGGGACCACATCTCGTGCAAAAAGGCAAACAATCATCACCCAAAGCAGAGTAAAAGGATTTGGCTTGAAGCAACGCCTCAGAGGCTACCAAAGACAAAAAAGTGATCCTTGCCCCTCTTTCTCCCCGCTCTCTCACCCATTTGGGGCCTTGAAGAGGGGGTGGGCAGATGTGAGTGACCCCCAGCAAGCCAGTGGCTGGGTTTTAAGGGAGAGAGGCCGGGGAATTGGGTGGCTGGGGTGAGAGCCTCCCGAGGGACCTCTTGCACTCCCCAGGTGCCTCTCTACTCAGCCCTGTGCTCCTGCCTGGTGTAGAGAAATGAAAACCCCACCACAGGACAGCCGGGGTAAAATAACACCACAAGCTGGCCACCAAAATCGTTCTGCTTAATCCAAGCACAGCTGGGCACTGCCTTGCTTGCAGGGGAGCTGCCACAGCTGCCATTCTAAGGCAAAAAGTCCCAAATTTCATCCTTTCTGAGCTCTGCCGAAACACAGGCCTCTGCTCCTAGTTCTGTCCTTGTTCCGTACCTTTAAATTACATCTGCACAAGGAAAAGGGAAAAAGTAAAAATATTAGCCAGCCTCAGATTTTTGTGCTCTTAGGCTCTTTAGGGTTTTGAAAGTTCACAGTTTCCTTGAGGGGAAAAATAGTTAATGTGTCAAAAAATGCCAGGCCTCCTGGCTTGGATCAGGACTTACCAAGTTCACTTGCTAGCTGTGTCAGGGTTTGTCTGCCAATTAAACCTCTCCTAATGAGAAATAAACCATTCATTAATGAATAAACATCTGTTTAGAATATGGTGTCCTCCTTTCTCCTAAAAAGCAGCATCGCAGGAACAGCTATTTTTAATGCTGATGGGTTTTAGCTGCAATAAAATGTCCTCCTTTTTGCAAAATTTAAAAAGAATTGATGTTTGCATAACAAATTAAAGAAACTCAGACTGGGAATGCACACATCTGCAGGATGTCCTCGAGGCACTAACCTTACCCAAGAACACAAAGTCCTTGTTATGATATGCAAACTAATGAATCAGCTGAAGGAAGCATTTACATTTTGACAGTGTTTTAGCTTTCTCTGCCTCAAATTAGCTGTGTCTGTGGCTGTGACTTTGTAAGATTCTGTGAACTTTCCAGCTAAAATTAGTCTTTCTACTTCTAGTAGTTATCACAGAGGAAATAATTTTCTGGAAAAGTAATAACTGATCTGAAGCTACCCCTTGCACATTTTGATATTTGGAGAAAACACGTTGCAGATCATAACTGTGTTTTTTGCACTTTTCTCCAGCTTATGCTAAACTTGTGGTGGTCTCAGCTTGTTTAAACATAAAACTGAACTATGGTCAAGTAGCAGCACTGACCGTGTGTGGATAAACACTCACACAACGTGGATTTTGTAAATTATTCCACAAACAGTAGAATTAGCTTCATACCTGAAATGTTACATGGGCTGTGGCTTATTACCTTTTATTAAAACAATGCCATGTTGGTTCATATTGTTCTGTCAGAGTGAATTTTTAAGAGCCCTGAAAGTCAGTTTATTGGCATTTTTGGCTAACATTTATTAATGTCTGTGTAAGGCATTCTCTGCAGTGCTTCCTCACCCACTAGATCATCATTCCAAACGTTAAGGTCCTTCTTTCTTCTGCCTGGATCTCTGCTGCAGAATTAGTTTGAAAAACATTTAATTTAATAACTAGCTCTTCTGGTTTGTCAGGGTTTTGGTTTGGTTTGCTTTTTCAGTTTTTACAGTACTTGGGCTTTGACACTGATTTGCCAAACTCAGACCTTTACTCTGGATGAGGTTGGAGGGAAAGGGTATAATGGGGCCTTCTTTGGCTTGTATCACATGGGAGTTCAGATTTAAGCTTGTGCTGCAGTTGTCCTGGCTGTCTCCAACACGCAGAAATATTTGAGCTGTAGTATGCTTTGTGAAAACATGTCTGCAGCACACTCCCAGGTGTAATTTTATTCCAGCTGCCTGAGACAGAAGTTCTTTGCTGTACAGCCTGTTTTGGTATCTATACTCTCTGGCACAATGACCTGAGAGCCAAAAGCTGTGCTGCAATGCCACAGCCCTCCGGAGTCAGAGTGAGCTTGTTTGTATTGCAGCACGAACACAGGGGGCTGTACCCCCTCTGTGGGGAGGGGAACGTGCCCTGGGCCATTTACGTGTGTAATGCTCATGCAGAACTCTCATCTAGCCATGCTGGAGATATTATTTAAAAGAACAGCCTGTATTCTTATTCAAAGTACACAAACACTGCTGACAAGGTCAGTGTCTAGAAGGATTAGCTGGTATGTAAAGGCCAATCATGTAAATAAAGCTCCTCAGGAGTCACATTAACTTGCCTTGTAGTACATAGATTTATTTAGTACCTTTCTTCATCTCTCTATTTTGCAAGTAAGCCTTTTTATTTGCTTATGCTGTCTCTCACTTCTTATCTTTCTTTCCCCTTCTCTTTCCTTCTGTAGTGTGCTGGCAGGTGATATTTCTAAGTGACATTTCTTCCACCTTGTTTATATGTGTTTCTCTTACTCATTGCTTGAGCATATGGTGAAAAAAGAAGGTGGCCCTTTTCAAGTTTGCATATCCAACAACTGAGGTGTGGTAAATTTGCAAAACACTGCTGTGAGATTAGATGATGAGCACCCTTACACACCCACATGCACACACATTGTTCTGCCTCTGAAAAGGTACTTTACCTATAAAATTGCTTGTTTCTTAGAAAAACATGGAATTATTGCTGAAGATTTCAATGTTTCAGAACAGGGTATGACTATAGTATGAAGCTACTAGCTGGTCATTTCTTTGCTTCAATAATTCAGGTCATGAGCCCACAGCTCAAATCACTGATATGTAATCAAACACTTGAAAAATAAAAACAAATAATAAATAAAAATCTCTTCTCATCCATTATAAAGTTAATTTTCCTCTGTTTTCCAGTGTATTTTTTTTTCTAAACTTTAGGACTTTAGAAACACAGCACCCAGACAGTTCTGGTTGTTCCAGAAACAGAGATAAGAGCCCTCTTACATATTTTTTTCTCTGTACACTTTACGCTACTTTTATACCTTTGAAAGTCTCTGTTGTTATAAGTGCCAACACCATCTTCACTCACCCATTTTTCACTTCATCTAAGTTTCCTCTGCACTTAGGAGGCTCTTCACCTGCTGCTGCTGGGACACATCCCCATTCCCAGATCTCCTGTGCCATTGCTACAAGCACTACTCTTGCTCCCTGGGGCTGCCCCCAGCCCTGGCTCTGATCTACTCCTCCAGTGCTGCCCTAACCACTGTTGCTTTGTTTTTACAGTGACGGTCTTTGCAAGTCTGAAGTGTCTTTCCTCCCGCCTTGATTGTTTCTGCTTCTCCCTCATTTTACCCTGGGTAGCAGCCAAAATGTACTGGGTTTGTGACACAGAAAAACTCAGAGAACCTGCCATATCACATTATTCCTATTCCAATTGTTATTTTATCGCATCAGATAACTTTTGTATTCACCTCTCTCTTTCCGACCTCTGTTTCACTGCATTACACTCCTTGTGGCTTCTGTGGCTGTATTTGAAAAAGGATATATCTAAAATAAATCAAATAGCCATCCTATTAATAAAACATATATATAATAAAAAACTTTAAAATTTCCATCTTCTCCCATCCTATTGCATTATGCTACCTATAGCCAGTATTTGCAGTTTAGCTGCCTTACATTGGTTCTTGAAATGTATATTTAAGCATCTAAATAAGTGGCATACCAAAGAGAAAGCTCAGTGTCTACAGTTTTGTGGATATCTAGAAGATCCTCAGATCAAACCTTAGTAGTACTTTTTTTTTTTTTTTTTTTTTTTTAGCAAGATTTTGGTGCCAGACTAGGCATTTCCAACTCCATCTGTCCAAAATCCATGAATCAACAAAATACAGAGATTGGCTTAAGAATTTTGAGATTAAAACCAGCTTGAACAAGAGCTAGTTTTGTTTTCCATAATATCTTTTGTTTGCTGATGCTGCACTCTTTAAAGTTCCATTTTCAAGATTCTTTTCTTCACAATCAGGATGGATAGCAAATGCCTTTACTGCCAAATGAGAGCTTCACAGTGCCATGTGAATTCAAGAACTGTGGCTTTTATTATTTTATCATGCTTGTTTGTAATACTGAAGGTTCCTCCCAGAGCTGGTAACAAAGGATTTAACTTTGAAAATTTTAGCATCTGCATCTGATTACATCTTTTGTAGGACTTCTTTATGGGCCTGAACTTTAAAATAGCTCCATGTTACTTAGAACTACGAATCTGCTGAAATAAGGCTCTAGGTCTAATCCTACTTACACAACACAGATCTTGTGTTTCACAAAAGCAGTGTCACAGAAATATGAGCTTTGAGGAGACACTCTTAGCCCATAAATTAGGTTCTTGGCTATAAGGTTTCATCTTTAGCTTACTAGGTGAGAGTTATTTGGTGTCACTTTCATTAGTGCAGAATTTGGATACATTCTGTTTCCTGGTGGGTTTATAATTTTTTGCTTTATTCTCTGGTATGTGTGACCCTCTGTAGATGTGGTGCACAGCTGCAGCTGTTAAATATGTGCAAATCATGGACTAAAAGTTGATACACTTCAGTGTGTAGTGTCGTCTTTAGAGAAAGAAATTGCTGAAACTCTAAATTGCTTTACATTTATTTTGCTTTAAGACGTTACCTCACTCCTTGTCATGTAAATTCAGATGCTTCCTGAATAGTAGTAGTTTAGATGCTTGTATTCAGAAAGGATATTCCCTTTAAAGATAAAACCCAAAGCAATCTCTTAGGAAATCTCAGGGTTCTGCTTCCCTCCCCTTCAGCTATTCTAGCTCCCTTACCCCACAATTCTTCCTTCTGCCACTGTTCCCAGGAATATATTGCAAACGTTGCAAAATGCAGAAATTCAACCTGTACTATTAAAATCAATATGAATTGTCATCAGTGACTTTTATGAAGACTTATGTTTTACTAGTAATGCTGGCTAAGCCACTCCTTTTTCCCCTTCCCCATCATTTGCTGCATCCAAGGGGGAAAAAAACCCAGTGGAAGTAGGTAAAATCTGTATACTTATTTATATTTCACTTGCTATCATTTACTTGTATTTCATTCATCCATTTTTCTTTGTTTATTTTGTTTCATTTTTTTATACATATAGTGCATAATTTCTTTATTTATACATTTGAAACCTGGATTAGCTGGTTGATCTCTGACCACACAGCCTGGCAAACTGAAAGAGTAGTAAAGAGAGAGTAATTAAAACCTGGGAGGAGGGCCTCTTTAGTACTGCTGCTGGAAGAGTAACGATGCAGTTGTGACTTCAGCGTGTGGTTCCATGGTTTACATTTTATTTGACTGGGAAGGAGACTAAAGATGTTTCCAGTCCCAGTTTTCCCATAAGCTCCTGCTCTTGAACTGCTGTTTATCTCTTTCTGATGTGTGCCAATAAAATTGTGAGGCGGTGCTATAAAATGGTCAAGGAAATGAGAGAATAGGAGAGTTTTAGAGGCTAATTTTTAATGATGAGTTTACAGCGCAGCCTCCCAGACAGTTGTATCAGCACAATTCAGGGTGACAGCGAACTGCGACGACGAGGGGGATGCACGAATGTACAGGAGATGATCTTGGAAGGCAGTTTACAGCCAAAGAAAATGTACCCAGACCCACATCCTGTCCCCTGGCCCAGGTGAATTTGAACCAGTCATCACGTACCTCTAATGCTTGAAATTCACTTGTATTAAAAAGCATCTGTTTCTGTAAAGCAGTTAATTAGACTAGTCCTATGTAACTGGTTATGTAAAATAGCTAACCCATCATTTAAACTTCTGGTTGCACATTCAAGGCACACTTTTTTAGGAGACACATAAAATACATTTCAGTGACACCACTTGGTATTGCTAACTTTTCACAAGCGACTGGGAATCTGAGATGCAGAACTCCCATTTATTTTTAATGGAATGTAGACACTCAAGTCATGTAGGCTCTTTTGAAAATTTTTACCCTTCATTATTTTCTTTGGAAAAGTTAAAAAGCCCCACATGCCACCAGCAGTTGTTTAAAGAGAATGCTTACTGTGCTGGATGCTTAGTCATAAGGATTTAGCATTAGAAGCCTTCCTGTGTCTCCGTGTGTGCGTGTGGCTTTACCACACATAAATTACCCAGCT
The DNA here is from genome assembly GCF_971803275.1 of Cyanistes caeruleus. Taxonomy (NCBI): domain Eukaryota; kingdom Metazoa; phylum Chordata; class Aves; order Passeriformes; family Paridae; genus Cyanistes; species Cyanistes caeruleus. The sequence goes on along the minus strand of NC_141701.1, from coordinate 59,324,932 downwards.
TTCCTTTTTCCTCCTACGTGCGGAAAAACATACGGATATTCAAAAGACGAGCAAATCATCCGAAACACAAACCCATGCCTTTTTTTCCCACTTCAGATTTAGTCTGGAAGATAGCTTCAGAACAAGCCCCAGTAAAAGAAGTGCTTTATGCAAAGCAAAAGAAAAGTACAGTTGAAAACTACTGAGTTGTAAAAGCAGTGGAGCTACAACTCTTTAACATTCAAGCAACTATCTCTAGAAGGGAAGCAGATTATGCGGTATCATATTGCAAAAAGGCTGTTCGACCCTGTTGCACTTACTCAGAGCTACATATTTACTTTTGTCACTGTATAGCAGTGATTGCATTATATCCTTCCTGCCAGGACACTAGGAGAAACAGAAGGTTAAGTGTAAACGGGGGAGGGGAAAAGAAGGAGGGAGAAGCAGCAGGAAAAAGTCTAAAAAGGGAGAAAAGAGCAGCTGAAGAGAAAAGAAAAAAAGTTCCTCATCAAGGCAGGAAAAGATCCTAAAGAAAGAGACAGAAACAGATCAAGCACTGCACATATGGGATTACTAATGCAATTGTATTTCATCCCTGATATGACTGAAACCAAGATAATTTGGTCATAAGAAAATAGTTCTATTTTATTAAGCATACATAAAAGTGGGAGGCACAGAGTCTGGCACCAGCATAGCCTAAAGGAATTTCCATGATTTGTGCCATGAATGCTGAATGGGAGACTTGTAAAAAGCACCTTTCTCTTAAGGATAGCTTGCTGGAATTTGTAAATATAGCCAAAAAAACAACAGACCAATCCTGAACTAAAATAGTACAAAGTGATGAAAATACCAAGGACCCTTTCACCAGATTAAAAACCTGCAAACAGATTTTATTCAGGGGAGTTCAAGCAATCCATAGGTCACTTTGACTTATGGGTTTGGGGTGGGGGGTGGGTCTCAAGATGTTGATGAGCAGTAGAAATGGCAGAAGATAATGAAGTCTGGTTTCATAGTTCAGTTTCCAGAAATCAAGTTTTCATGGGTGGGTGCTGTTGGGGTAACAGGCCTGACAGAAGGCATCCAAACTGGGGTCCTTACAATCACCACTGCTTTCGCCAAAGCAGGTCATGGCATCTTTTGAGAAATTTCAGCACACATCAGATCAGGCACTGTCATCAGGTTTGACAACCAGACCTCTCGTGTTTCACTCCTTTTATGGAGGACCCACCATCCTGATATCGCCTGGCCATCACTCTCCTCTTGAGGTGCTTTTACAGCGCTGTGCCTCAGCTTCCCCTGGTGCTCTAGAAAAAGGGTCGGACTTATCAGTGGGAGAGGTGGTTGCCTTGCAGCCAGCATGGTCCCATGTGTGGCAGGGCTCCAGCCAAAGACACCCAGCCCTGTTTCCATCCTTCTGTGAGGCTCAGCTGCTGTCAAGCACTCAGCCATAGCCCAGAACACAGCCCTGCAGGGCAGGGGTGCGCTCCACCTCCTCACACAGTCCCATGGGCCAGCCTTCTTGCCTCTCCTATTGTGTGAGCCCATGCCAGAGTTCTGGACAATGTAAAAAACTATTTTCCCTTTGCTGCAGAAAGAGCTAGAAGGAATATTCAACTCATTAACAGAATGTCTTGGCTTGAGTAGAAGTGGCATTTTTCTCAAAAATGTGTTAGCTAACTCATTTTAACTACTATATTATATATTCTGGTGCAGGCTTAGCAAGTAATGTTTTAATATGTCTTATGAAGTCCTAGGAGTGAGCCAACTAAATCATATTAAAGTACAACTTATCCTGTCTATAACAGGGATGTAAAACCTGTTAGCTAACACACCTGAGAAAAGAGAAAGAAAACAAAACTCCTTTTATTCCCATCTACCAGCAGCTCTAGCACTGAAGTGGGTTTGTGGATCTCAAGATGGTCTCAACACGGGAAACAGTGACAGGCAGCCAAATGGGTACATTAAGATACAACTGTCTCTAAAAATATTGGTTTATAACAGCACAGAAGCCTTTTGAGTCTGGCTCTTCCAAATTAGCTGTATGAAAGGATTGGGAATCTCTGCTGGAAGTTGATGGGACATGCTTTAAAAAAAATCTCTGGGCTCTTGCTAGACTTTGATGGGAAGCATGAGTCCGTAATAATCCAGAGCTGATGAAGAGAAGAGAGACAGAGTAGTACTGCTTTGGCAGTGAAAATAAAAATAACTCCACTCAACCCAGCCCAATTTAGTCCAGATCAATGAAGAATAGCATCCTGGAGCTGTAGTGCTATAATCAGTTGGATAACCAGATCTTCCACCATCTTACCATATGAAGATAAATATTCACTGGAGAAAGAAACTCAGAGAATCGTTAAGGTTGGAAAAGGCGTCTAAGATAATCAAGTCCAACCATTAACCCAGCACTGCCGAGTTCACCACTAAACCACGTCCATAAGTGTCCCTCCTGCACATCTTTTAAATACCTCCATGGGTTATAACTCAGCCTAGGCAGTCTTTTCCAATGCCTGACCACCCTTTCCATGAAAAATTATTTCCTAATATGGAATATAAACCTCCCCTGGTGCAACTTCAGGCCATTTTCTCTTGTCCTATCACTTGTTACCTGGCAGAAGAAGCCAACCCCCACTTGGCTACACCCTCCCTTCACGCAGTTTTAGGGAACAATAGGGTGTCTCCCTAGCCTTCTTTTCTCCAGGCTAAAGAGCCCCATGTCCACCATCTGCTCCTCATAAGACTTGTGCTCCATACCTTGACCAGCTTCATTGCCCTTCACTGGACACACTCCAAGGGCCAAAACTGAGCAGTGGATTCAAGGTGCAGCCTCACCAGCACTGAGTACAGGGGACTCTCCCAACTCTCCCTAACTCTGCTGTGCTCTCATTTGCTGCAGGGATAGCATGCTTGTTGAACATCACAGAGCTGTGGGTGTCTCTCTCAGAAGTGTTGTAATCCCTGGGAAGACAGACTTACTGCTTCCAGTTGTCTGAACTTGTGTTCTTCCATATCAAATTACTATTTTCCATCACACTGGGACAGCACCCACTATTGACCAGTGTAAGTCTTCTCCACATATTTATATACCACATGACACATGCATCTTAATTAACTAAACGATCTTACAGCTTAACCTAGGCTTAATACAGAAAAGGATCACAATAAACAATGGTGGGAAAGAGGAAGAATGAAGGGAAGAATGAAAAACCATGATAATATTCTATACACATCAGTCTTTACTTCCTTTTATTTTAAGTGCTTTATTTAAACAATAGTCAAGCACCAAAAACTTGAAAGTTTATGAATGTTAAATTTGCCTATAGAGTGTCAGCAGACTAAGGAGTTGTCCTAAGGCTGGATACGCAAAGCAAGATCAGTGTATTCCCTAAGAAAGCCACCTAGGTTCTGGCTTGTAATCGTCACCTGTAAAAAATCACCTTACTTGTCCCTCCTAAGCAGCAAGCAAGTAAGGATTAAATTCTTTGGCCGTATTCCTCCTATTTCCACATGTCAGGTGCTTATTTTTAAGTGGGTAAAACCCTACCCCATGTACCATGATTGTATTGGCATGAAATGACAGTAAAAGATAGTAAGTTCCAGTAAGCAGCTGCCTTAATGCAGAATAAAGGTAGAAAACCCCAGCTTCCTTCTTTGTGTTCGTGTTTGTGGCTAAAGCACAGCAAGTGGATGGAGAACCTCAGGCACAAGCAGGTGAGATAAGAGGAACAGGTAGTGTTGCTGACAGGAGATGCCAAATGGGATGCCGAGGAGACCTAGAAAAGATGGTCACAGCACTATGTCCAAATCTATGGCTGAGAGCAGGAACAAAGGGAAAGGCCATGGAAAAATCACTCTAGGAAGGAACTATTGGAAATTACTTATCAGGTATAGACAAAAACTCTGGATGTTTCCAGATCCAGATCCTTTGATCAGACTGACAAAAAGTGGCCCTTTATGAATGGTGCTTTCAAGACCTTACAATAATCCCAGTTTTGCCAAAGGGGGGGAGTGTGCAGGTTCTTCACTATTGTTTCTTCCTCCTCTGCCTGTGATTGCTCAGAATTAACGTGCTCTGTGGTGCACACCAAGCTGGAAAGTTCCTGCAGTATTACACCCTCATATTTTCTGAATTTTAATCTGAAGTGGGAAGCTGTTAAGAAACTACTGCAGCAAGGGGCCACAGCAAAGCAGGGGACAGGAGAGAGATGGCTGACAGAGAGAGAAGTGGCAAGCGTACTGTCCCTGGCCATCCAGGCAGTTCCCTGCAGTACAGCCATAGGAAGTGACAGGTACTCTGTCCTTGGCTGGATTTGCATTTGCTTTTCCATTTGACTCGGGTACTGGAAAGCACAAATTATTTTGATTTGGTTTTTATCTTCACTCAGTATTTAGGCTTGAATCCTAGTTTTCTCAGGCCATGGTATATTTGCTTGGTATTTGCCATACAGGCAGCAGTTTGATCCTGATGAGTCATATGATGTATACGAAACAGTAACAGTTGGCCCACAAGTGGAGTTAGACTTCCTGTGCAGTCATCCCTGGAAAGCCATTGCCCACTACTTGATTCAGTTTCACCACCTGTATAGTCAATTACTGTACCCATGGATCTTCCCATCCAAAAGGATAACATAAGGTTTATGAATTTACCATTTCCATTGTGACCTGGTAAATGCAGAGTTCCATCAACTCTCCCTGCTCCCCTGTACACCCTGGAAAGCAGGCATCCTGAGGAAGATTTATCCTGAAGAAATAAAAGCATGGGTTACTGTTAGCAGTGTACTGATGATTGTACACAATATCGTCACAGCAGAAATTTTCTGGGTTGCCATGTAATAGCATTGCCCCAGCAGTCAGCAGTGTCTGCTTAGCCAGCTGTAACTTCCCTGTGCCCCTCATACATTCACCTCCTAGTCAGCCCTCCTGCCACAGGGTCCTAACCTCAGCTATGCCAAAGGAGCCCAGAGGAGTGCCAGGGCTGGGCTGATGTCTGATGTGGTGTATGCAGTGCATTGCCTGCAAGCACAGCAAGCAAGGACAGCTCATGCCTGAGCTGGTTCTGGGTGGAGGGAAAGGCTGGGGGGTGCTGTGGTGGATGGTACTCCATCCACAGGCAAAGACACTGACTCTGTACAGACTGTCAGCCTCGTCTCCTTTCCCACTGCAGGTTGCTGCATAGAGTAGGTCCTTCCAGGGGTAGGCAGGTACCCGTGGATTGGCTCGGTTTTGTTTGCCTTATCTAATTACCCCCAGCAGCTCATTCAATACAGAGAAAAAGTGTAGTCTTACACTAATGGAGTCTTTTCTGGGAACTATAAGTTATCTTGCTTAGCCAGGATTTCATGAAATTCGGAAATTAATCTCTTTGTATAATACATTTTAAAAAGTAACCCTTATTGTATCATGTTAACAAAACTAGGGCTGTTTGACAATATTTAATAAAGATATTAAAAGAAAGAAAAAATATCTTTCTTCTGTTCAAAAATATTTTCAAATAATGTGACCAGACTGAATGTGTGGGAGGTGCCACCTGGCAATCTATGAAAGAAGGAAGTCAGACTTGGTCGTCTTCCATTACAGAAACTTTTGCCAAGGTATACAATTCTAAGCATTTTATAAAACATTGTTTTGTCAGCTTGCTTTGGTAAGCAAAATCTCTCTGTTGATTTAGCATCTGGTACAGTAAAAAAGTCTAATCCAATAGCACATCAGGTAATGCTGACTTTGGTATCTAGTGTTCCTATCTAATACTCCAGAGAATATACATCCTTAAAATCAGTGTCTGTCACAAGATAATTTGTTCTCATGGCATCTCTGTTATTATTGGCCAATATCACATGAAAGTGGCCAAGATAATTACTAATAGTCACAAACTTATCTGCCACCAAGGTACCCTTAATGCAGCTGAGAGGGACAGAATCAGAGATAGCTTAAGTCACCTTCTCTTTTCCTCTGCATTCTTAGGCTGCTCAGGGACTTTTTTCATCCCTGCATAATTTAAAGCTTTCTCTTCCTTTGGATCAAGAGGAAAGAAGAGGTTGCTTGAAGTTCTTCAGGCCCAAAATGTCTTCTGACCTCTGGTTGAACAGCCTTAAGACACCTTAGAATCCACTATGCCACACTACAACCCCTACAGAGGGAAACCTGGGCAATGTGTTTTACTACACTGTCTCATCAGAGACACACTAGGAGAAACACAGTTACATGGAAGTGTTCTGTAAATATCTCATGACTATTGTAAACAGTCATCAGCGTGCACCAGCTTGGCCTGAGTCAATCAAAGTGTTACAAAATCCCCCCATGCCTAAGGAGGACCTATCCACTGACCTCATCTCTGGAGGCTGAATGGGAGGTGACTTTCTTGCAGCTAGTGAAGTGCAGCCCGTGGCTGATGCCCTCATTCCTAGGACAGGAAGCAAATGGGGACACCTGTGTGACCAGAACAGAAGTTCCAGCTGCCTGTTCCTCTCTGAGAGCCAGAGGATGGGTCTGGGTTGAAAGTGTGAGTGCAGTAACATACGTCGTTCACAAAAGGCTTCCTTCCTTATCTCATTCAGCCTTATCCTCAGAATGTGGAAAATACATAGCTTAGGACTTAAGGCTGGTACTAAGAGGCAGGATCCTCTTTGGCCTCACTGAACATGAGTCCTCAGAATGACACTACAAATCTGCCTAGGAAGTAACAAGGGAATCAACTGAAGTTCAGGAAGTATTCAGACTGAATCATTCCTGTATGACCTGGGGCCACCATCTCATCATCAGCAATCTTTTATCCTTAGTTCTGAACCAGCTGGATGCATATAGGTAGAATGTTGTCAATGTGTGAAAAATGTCTTCAAATAAACTTGATTTTGGAGGCTCTGGGCACTGGCAGAAGAGTCCAAATCATTAACTTAATCTGTCAGAGTCTGTACCAGGACTTCCAGGCCTCCCAAAGCTTAGTGCTGGTTGAGCCCTGCTGCAGCTCTTCAGCTTCCTTCCATTCAGGAGCTGCTGTTGCTGTCATGCTGTCATACTTTCTCTGGGAACACAGCACCTCAGAAGAATAATAAGAAAGTTTATCATCACATTTGTGTATAAATGTTTAGCTATAAAGCTGCATTGGTGGTGAAGGGTCTGGACCACAAGTGTTATGAGGAAGGGCTGAGGGAGAAAAGCAGGCTCAGGAAAGACCTTATTGCTCTTTACAACAGCCTGAAAGGAGAAAATTGCCTCAAGTTGCTCCAGGGGAGGTTTAGATTGGGTATTAGGAAAAACTTCTTCACTGAAAGGGTTGTCAAGCAGTGGAAGAGGCTATCCAGCAAAGCAGTGGAGCCACCATCCCAGGAGGTGTTTAAAACGTATGGAGATGTAGCACTTGGGGACGTGGTTTAGTGGTGGCTTGGCAGTGCTGGGTTAATGGTTGGACTTGATTATCTTAGAGCTCTTTTCCAACCTAAATAATTCTATGATTTGTACTGAAACAATCAGGCATAACGAAGATATTTTTCAAATTTATTTTTTTTTTTGTTAATTTACAAAGCTTGTCTGAAAGACTGGTGGTTAGACCAGCAATTAGCAACAAGTAAGTGGGAGTGATTTTCCTTCCATAACACAGATGTATTCGAGTTCCATAGATGCTTCTTTTGTGAGTGGCATTGCCTGCTTCTTGGAATATCCTCCCTTAAAGAGAAACCATCATCCTCCAGGCTGCATTTACAAAGATGTGTGGCTTGGATGTATCTTATAATACGAAAATGACATAATTACTTTGCTTCTAGCAAAGTCTATGGACAAAGTGACCCAAAGTCTTGTACTTTCAGGAGTAAAAATAGGTTTATATTATCTCTACTGTCCTTAGTTTGACAAAATGCCATATGCCTCCAGTCACCATGAACCTTATTAGAATAAGAATAAAAATTGAACCCAGAACACAGTTGACTAAGCCAGTCTCTAACTAGAAGATTTCCTTTTCAATAAATCCATTGAGATTTCTTCATTTTCTAATTCAGCAGTGTAGTCATAATCACTAGAAGTGGTAAACCAAGTTGAATAATTTTAACAAAAATCTTAAAAATCCTGCACAACCCTGTATTTTTATATTCCATTCTATTTTCCAGACACATGAGGAAGGTGCCAAGTAAAATCCTAGCCTTGAGTTGACTGCAAAGTTGACCTACAACTTATCCTGAGATTGTAATACTGATTTATAACCTGCTTGATCCACTTCATCCCCCTTTACAATTAAAGACAAATGATGGTCTACTGGCTAAGGCACAGAATGAGAGCATCTAGATTTAGTTCTCTGCTTTTCCAGGGTCCAGAGAAAGCCAAGTGGTCAAAAAGCCTTTTAGGGATTTCACTCCTCTTTTACAGCTCCTAACCTCCACTCATTTCCGAAACACAGGTCAGTTATCTCAGGGGATATCAATCTTGAGGCTTTAGCAGCAGTTCATCCCTTCTGAGAGGAAGGATTATAACTCCTCCCTCTCTCACAATAAGGAATTCATAAATCTGTGGAACACTAGTAGATTGCAGTGATGGGCTCAGAGTGATCATTCTTCAGGCACAAAATTAGGCAGAAAGTGGTACAAGTAAATAAGGTTTCTCTGTACAAAAAGCTGTGGAAGCTTAGATGGAATCTCAAAAAACCTGTTTTCCACAGATGTGGAAATAATCCATAGAAGCGTTTTAGTAGTGAGTATTGCATTGGCATCCATGTAAAAAATTTCCCTCATCTGCAACAGCATGTATACATCTTAAAGGTCCTTTCCAACCAAAGTGATTCTATGAGTTTGGCTTTTTCATGTGGCTGTCCTGGAGGTGACTACATTTCAGTAATTCCAAGTAGGCAGCACAGGAGGAGCCCTCTGAGCCTGACAGCCAACCATTACACAAACACACAGCAACAAAGCTCATGGGGTAGATGTCTTCTGTTTAAATCTGCAGATAATTGCCTCATCCACTGAGGTGTCTACCAGCTCTAAGTATTTTGCATTCCTTGGGATAAAAGGTAGAGCAGGAACTCCAGTTTTAGCCCAGCTCTTGTGGATAGTGCTCTAAGAATAGCACAGTGCAGCCCCCACCTTGTTGCTGCTGCCAACCAGCATCAGACATCACACAGAGCTCATTAGTCAATTTAAAGACAAGTCTTCTAACCTAAAGTGTGGTTTGAAAAACCGTTGCCCCAGTGTTCTTGGCTTCAGATGAAGATAATTTAGGAATATACTCCAGTAGTCAAGTCTGGCCATTTTCAAAAGAGCTTTACAGAATATAGCAGGAGCAATCTGCAGGTATACATATATATATATATATTAGCTTTTTCATGGTGTATGCCTTTAAAATGGACAAGGACAGGGACTCCCTCCAATAAGAATTTATTGCAATTACTATTTATACTTTTAGCAATATTGGAAAGTCAAATCATAATACTGTGCTGTTTGATATCATGATAAACCAGAAAAAAATCATAATAATTATCAAAATTCTCATAAATTCTATAATAATAATTCTAATTCTAATTCTAATTATAATAATAATAATAATAATAATAATAATAATAATAGTCCCAGATAACTAATTGCATATTGCTGTCTGCTAAATGTTCTTTCATCTGTATATACATATTTGATGTCACAGTAAAGTATAATAGCAACATATGTCTTTTCTCTACTTCTCCCATACAGAAGGTAGTCTTGAGTTCTGTGGGTTGCATTTTGAATACCAATTTCAAAAAGAAAAAACAATGCATACTTCCTTTGTTGACACATTGCACAAGTCAGATGTTGAGACTGGAATTATTCCCTGCCAATATATTTTCACTTTATAAAATTGATGAAGATACAGAAGGGAAATAAATAGGGCAATAACTGCACGATATAATTTAGTGTAAACAGTAAAATGAGCTTCTTGTTTGCAGCTTCCCATGGGACATGAGTATAGACAGGGAACTTCCTCTTGTTTCTAAAGTAGAAAATGAAAAAGGAGGGATGGAGGGGAACCAGTTACTAATCTGCAGAGCAGCCATTAAGATAAAAACAGATGGGGACATGGCTCAGAGGATTGGTAACAGGATATGGTACCTTTTCTTTCAAAGTTACTGACTTTAATCAAACCCAGGTTGTTAGCTACTGAAAATTGTGGTATTACCATTCAATGTATGTTCAGTGGCCTTTATCAAAAGGGCTGTAATTGCAGTCCAGTTTCTTGTAGTTCCAGGACCAGTTGAAATGGCACCCCAGGGTTACTCAAGCAGAGACACTAAGCTTTGGGTACTGAGAATAAAATTCCCACCCAAATGAAATCTCAATCTCCCAGCAAGATGAGGAGATGGAGTAGAGCTGCCACCACACTGCTAACTTTGCTACACCTGTTTTCTGGCCAGACAGGAGTTGTTTTCACAGCTACAGACTTTCAGTGTCTTTTATTGACAGATTTTCTAATGTAGCATTCTCTGATGATGATGATGATGCATAATTTATTCCCTTCCTAATGTCAGAACTGTTTCCTGAGCACTGTGATGTCCCTTCCTACCCTTCCCTCTATTTTCTTTCAAGTCTTTCACTTTTTCTCTATATTGTTCTGGTCTGTTGGTACACTGTTTATTTAAAACAATCAATAGAGAGTATGAATAAACATTTTTGCTTCTGCCATTAAAATTATCTAGGTTTTGTCTTGTGCACAGTTCTTTTTCTTTGTTTCTCTTCATCCTGCAGTCTTCTCCCCTACTGAACTTAAAGCTTTTATGTTTCATCAGGAGGGCTGTAGGCAGAGGTGGTGGTTCAGAGGGTGCTCTGGTGTCTGCAGACCAGCTGGGAACAGGCTCTCACTGGGATAGGCAGGCACTCCACCAAGCCCCACTGGGGGCCAGTCCGTGCCTTGGGGACATTGCTCTCTAAAGTGGCAAGCCTTAAACATGCAGAGAAATACTTCTATCTGCATGAAAAACACCACAGGAATGAAGAGCTCAATCTGATCACTGCAGTAGTTTATTTTAAGTGGCTTTGTATCTGTTAAAATTCCATATGTGATTCCTCTTCCAACACATTTGGAGGTGTCTTTTTTATTTATTTTTTTTATTTTATTTTTTTTCCCCTCTCCTTAGGGCTTTGGAATAAAGAAAGTATATTCACCTCACACCAGGTTGGGGTCTCAAGCCTGGTTAGTGGCAAGTACCCTGATCTCACCTCAAAGCCCAGCATGCTGAGCAAGTCGAAGAAGGTGCTCAGAATACCTGAGAAATAAATCACAATTGTTATCCAGTTCAAAAAAGATGATTTTTCATTTCCTAAGTGACTCGGTCTTTTGAAGAGATACATCATAAAAGGAGAGCAAAGGTAAAACTTTTCAGTCTCTTCTTAGTGACTAAGATGCTGCCAAGATGCAGACTAGCTGGAAAAACAGCAAAAACTAGATTCCTCCCTCCACCTTTTCATTTTTAAAATAATTTTAAATTTTATAATTGAAGAAAAAATAGTTTAATGCCCCGTTTTCTTTCTTTCCCATCTCTCACTCCTCCTATCCAATGTTTTTAAACATACAATAAAGTTAATCCAAGAATTCAATAGTGATTAAATTCTTATAATAGACACTAATAATTACCATTCTGCTACTATTCAAGAATTTCATCTATTTATCTCAGCGACAGAATAGGCAGAAACACATAAAGTAAACAGAGTCAAGTCTGATTAGAGAAGCAGGCATTGAGTTTCATTTCCCAAGGACATTACATTTGTAAAATTAGTATCTGAGAAAGATTTGAAATGTCTTCAAATTGGGAAACTAATAAGAGGGTTTTTTCATACTTTTTGTACAGCTAATACTTCTGGAAATGAATTATTCAACGTTTCTTTAATGCTTGAAAAGATAAAGAATATCCTTTTAGCTTTGCAGATATGGGACAGCAGAATATCTACTCTTAAAGAAATAAAAAATGTACCTACTTTCTTACTGTTTCCACAATCTGTGTGACACCTGCATATCAGATAAAAATTCCTTCAGATATGCATTTTGATATGCAAAGATTGCTAATTGTCTTAGCAAGAAATATTGAATCATTATGCAGGATATAATAGAAAATACAAGACTTTCTACAGCATTTTAAAACTAACTGGGAAGTGTAATAATGAACTTAAATACAACTTTACAACAGATTATATTTTTCCAGACATCAATTAAAACACCAGGGAAAGGGTTTCACTTTTCATTGCTTCCTTTAGCTTTTTTACAGTAATTTTCTGCAGAAGACTTGTTTTCTGGGAGCTTAATTTTTTAAAAATTTCTTGTGTTTTAATATTGATACTAAATTTAGGCTAAAAAGAAACGATTAATTTCTAATTATCATTTTTTCAGACAGTATGATGGTAGAGATTTAGTACTCATACTCTCTGGATTAAGTATGAAGCCTTGGATCTCAAAGAATGCGTAAAGCTGGTAACAGGGAGTCAAGAAGGCAATATACTGTAAAGGGTAATGCAAGAAACAGAAAAGGAACTGCATAATGACTGCAGTTTTACTTAGCAAAGATGTGTGCAAACAGTTGCTGTTGGCTTTTACTTTGAATACCTGTTGTGGGTGTGTTGGAAGCTTTGGATGTTTCTCTAAAAATCAAAGCAAAACAAGGTTTATATTTGGTGAAGCTGGATTATAGTCTCAGTTTTGCTCTGAGAAACAAATTATCACACATTATGTCAGTGTAAATATGTATTGTCTTAGATGAATTTGAGGGAACTTTTTTATGTATCTAGTCTGAATTTCAAGGTTATGGCGAAGAAACAATCCAAGGTACTCTGAATCATCATGGCATCTCTGACCAAAGGATCTGCTTACTATTGACTGTAAATATGCCCTTATAATATATCCAAGTTATAAACCTTCCTGTACATGTACAGCAGAGATAGAGGCAAATTAAATGCTTTCAACTTCTTAGAGACATAGACCTTACTTGGATGTATTTTGAGCTTTCCAGATGAAAGTCACTGCAGACACAAGGAGCAAAAGTCCTTGTACGGAAGGCAAGGCATACAAGCCTGGAGCGCTCCCAGATCTGCCTCTGATTCACCTTCTGGCCCCAAATTAGTAGCTTTGCATCCTCAGATACTTTTCTTAACTGTTTAATGAGCATTTCTGGTATTTGACTACATATTAGAGGTGCCTAAAGGTCACGGTACAGAAGCATTGAGTTTTATTGGTGCCAAGTCATTATTGCCAAGTCTTCTCTTGAACACTGAACACTGTTCAGTGAACTCCTGGTAGAACAGGGCTAGTGAGCAAGGCAGGAATAGGACACCTGGAATGCTAAGTAGATAAAATGAATTAATGGGAAATTTAGATTAAAACTGAGCTAAAGAAGGAAAACCATAAAAGAGGAACGGAAGGGAACTGAGAAAAAAGGGGTCTGTAGAGATGGGAACAGGAAATGAAAACCACACCTCACATCTTGCAAAGTGTAATCCTTTCAGGATGGCATTATCCATACACTATTATCACGGCACCTACCCAAAGAAAACCTCAAGTGCCTCATCATCTTGCTGATGATTTGCCATTACCTTCAGCAGGTGAGACACAGGTGAGACACTTCAGGTCAGACACTGATGGTGCTGAAATCTCACTTACAACAACAATGGGAAACCAACACGAAAAAAAATTCACATTGGCATAGCCCATTTCTGTGAATCACTAAAGGTTTGAATTGTGACCTTTCAAAAAATGGAAAAACAAATTTGGGTTTCACAGTACATTTTTGTATAGTTTTTAACTTGTGTACAGTTTCATGTTAATTGGCCTGAGATCCTTGCCTACAAGATACTTTCCTTGCAGGTAAAATCAACAATAATTCATAAGAATATAAAACCCAAAAATTTCATATACTGACCCCATAATTTTCTCCTGATTGAAACAATAATATCATGCTTTGCTACAGCCAAAATCAGATTTTTTTTCCTATTCCACCAAATTATATGGTTTATAAAGATATCATCAAGATGGAGAAGTATATGTAAACTGGCTATCAAGCACAGAATAAACCATATTTTATCTTCCAGTAAACACTTAAGCCTCAAACCATCCGATTATCACCAACAGGGAAAAACGTGAAGTTCTTGACAAGTTAGTAAAAGCATCTGGCAAAGGATGGAGATTTTTAATTTTTAATTTAAAGACCAACTATCGTTCTTACTAAAAATATCTTGAAACAATCAGGTGATCTTCAACACTCCAGATGGGTTAAAGTTTTCCACAGAAAGCTTTTACCAGTCTGCAGTAATCTGTCATGACTCTGCTCAGTATGAATAGTGTGGATGAAAAATGTGTGGTTTATTGGTTCACATACTAAATGTGTAAATAAGGAAGCAGAGAAGAATGTGTGGGCATGTGTTTTTATCAAACTTTCCTTGCTCATACAAAGATTATGGTCTTGAATATGGCAGCAGCCCTAGTGAGTCTAAGCTTAATTTCCTAGGAACTCAACGACTTACTCATTTCCTACCTTTGCCTATGTAGGGTCCAGAGCTGCCTCTTTATCCATTTGAGGACCACAGTAAAAGGAAATTAATATTTGGTATTTTCAGCAATCTCAGATGGGGAAGAATGTCATTACTCCCAAGTCTTTATTGTACACAAGTCAAGATCTGCTTTCACGTGAATAACAGTGGCTAAACCAAGGTCTCAGTCAATTTTTTTGTCTCTAAGTCACCCATTCCTTTTCATAGGAATATCATAAAAAATCTCCTGCTGGAAAGGACCCTTCTTCTTCTATACTGAATTTAAAACTGTATGTCCATACACCTAAAAACACTTTTTATTCAATCCTATTCATCTAGTCACGGTTCATTTCCATTGTTTCATGCAATCTTGAAGACAATGCTTGTCTCTGCATTAATTTAATTGACAAATCATTAGAGTGACATATGTTAATTTAAAAGTAAGGAATATGAACTAGATGTATTTTTAACTTAGCTTACACATCTAGAATGTGCCACACTAAGAAAGGCTTTTTTAGATCCCAGAGAGAATTTTTAAACCTTAAATGCCAAAACCTGTATTTTGGCCCTGAAAGAAAAAGCTTCTGTCACTGCAAGACAGTGAGGTCGATGTAGGCTAATTCTATTTGGATGTCCAAAATCTGGTTTAGGAGGGGAGCATTCAGCATGCTGGGCACAGCTGTGTCAGCAAGGCCTGTAAGACAAGGAGCACTGAAGGAGCACTGTGGTGTCTCTTTACAGCTTTGGGGAAACGCTGGTACATCACACCCTGCAGCAGCCCATGGCACCAAGCAGGTGCTGGAGGGCTGTGTGTCAGTAGCAGAGGCTGAGCTTTAGTGTGTCGAGGACAAGAATAATGAGCCTCGTGCAAAAGCAGATTTCTGCTGGGTAAAAGGGATGATTTCTGCCTTAATGAGAGCTCACCTTCATGGTTATCAAGGGAGTTTATAAAGCCTTGATCGCAAGCTAACAAATCCTGGTGTCTTTCCCTTGTGGATCAGGTTCTTAGAAGGGAGAATTCACTTTATCTGCCTAAATGCTTCATTCAACACTGTGTGTTCTTAGGGGTGCTCGTTCCCTGCCCACTCCTTGCTTGTCTCTTACTCTGCACTCTGGATTTAAGGTCAGGGTGCTTATGACCCTTAGGAGAGCAGGAGTTAAGCAGTGAGACACCTGCCAGAGCCAATCCTTCTGTCTCCTGACCACAAATGCCCTTCCCTGGGCATGCACGGTGCAATGCCAGGGGAGGCAGGTGGAATATTTTGAGTGGCCTTTACCCATGGACTTCCCTTCACTGGAAAGCACATCATTGCAGCACTGGGCAGGCTTTTCCTCCACAAGAACTTTCCAATGTCTGTTCTCCTCTTAATGATAAAGGACTAGTGCAGTAATCAAAGCAAGGGGAAAGAAAGAGTTAAGAGAGAGGTGCCATTAAGGCTTACTAGGATTTGAGATTTAAACTCTCTTTTTAATTTATAAAACCCAAGCCAAGCAGCGTGACAGAGAGTGAAAACAGTCCTGTACCTAAAGCTGCTTGAAGGATGTACAAGAAAAACAGCCAAAAAAAATGTCTTCCATTTCCTAGCTATGCCTTTCTAAGTGGCCATTATTAAGACTTGTTTACAGTCCCCAGGTCAAATCCCTGGCACTGACAGATAGATTTTCATGGTGTACATCATGACAAACACCAGAAAAGGAGGTGGGGAGAGACAGGAAAATCTATGGTCACTGCCTGTCACTGAAGAAGAAATCTCCATATAAACTATGGCTATAACCTTGGGAAAGTTTTGTGTTTGCTGTCCCAAAGGGTTAGATATTTTGTTAAATAAATAGGAATTAAGCACATGTATATTTTGATATCCTAAGAATTCAGTACATATGTTGCAATGATATGAAAGTGGAAATACTGACTTTTTTTTTTTTATGCTAGAATTCCACCTGCACACAGAACAACAGCAAGTCCATATCCTCTAACATCTGCTAAGGACAGGGTGATGAATTATGATGGGTACTCCATCCCTGTCCACTAACTCACACTGAAATACACTTCATCCACAGTTTGAAGAGGTATCTACATAAGGGATTGTGTAATTTCTGCAATTTCTTGGGTTTGTGGGAGCTAGTATGCCTTTGGAAATAACCTTCATTACACAATACAGCAATCATAGGAAGGTATGAAAATAAGCACTTTATGAGCTGGACTGCATTAATATTAAATAGTATATATTGTTTAATGAATATAAATATCTTAATAATATTTTTCTTACCAGAGAAAGCAAATAAATGTATCTTCATTTACAATTTTCTGTGAATTTTTAGGGAAATTATCAAGTGTGAAAGACTTCAATTTTGTATTTCTTACATAAAAAACCCCAACACAACAAACAAACAAGCTGTATGAGGTCAGTGAGGATTCTTCCTTGTGCTCCATCCATTCTCTTCCCTCTCAGTGATATAACAGCTGAGTTTGTAGGAATATGCTTTGTAAGTGGGATTTTTTTCTAATAGTTAAGGTCGTGGAACAAGTTGAAAAGCATGAAATTCTGCTGCATAAATTATCATTAACAATGTGGTTTATTTTTCTTTGGCAGTTGAAATTTTAATGTAATGTTCTGCTGAAATTTTGAGATTCAGTCAAGTTTTAACAAGCTACTGCTAGGAGATTGCATTATTTTTTATGCATTTGTTATTAAAATTCTTGATAAATGTTGCAAAGATTCTACCTGTGAGCTGTTTTTCACTCTCTAGCTGATACTAAATACTTGCCACCAGAGCTGCATTTTTGATGGTGATTTGTCACATGGTATCTATCATTTCTGTTCCTAGAGTGAGTGAATGCAACCTTCATCAGGATCCTTGTCTGAAGCCTCACAAGAAATACATTTCAAAATGGAAGTCATCAGTATGTATGTACATAAAATTTTCCATAAAGATAAACTAGTACTATTTTCTTGCATGAATGTTTATGACAAGAGGATGCCATGGCTTTCAGCATGGGTGAAATGGATACATATTAAAATATTGAGCAAAATTTAATAGAAAAAGTTTGCGTTGTTCACCCAACTATGTTTTGTTTTAGTCAGCATTTGTGCAGACAAAGCTATTCAGCAGCCTAAGAAAAGCCCACAGACAAGGTCCCTGTGACTCCAGTGATTTTTGGCCCAGCCACCCAGGCTGGGAAGATGGGAATTCTGTGGGCTCTGGGATGCTCTCCTCTGAGCATATGAAGGCACAGTTTTAGATCTGAAGGGGAAAAACCAGAATTTTTCTTTCTCTGGAACACTTTCTAACGTCTTAAGCTAACAGGTTCCCAGCTTGCTTCCAATCCTGGTTTATAGTTGCTCTTTAGGGGTTCAATAAACTGCAGTGCATTTCTTGCATGCAGTGCTGCTTTCTTTAAAACATCAGGAAGTGAGCGTGGTGGCATTGGGCAGCCTCCAGGTGTGCCAGCCTGACCCCAGGCCCTCCAGCCAGCTGCTGGAATGGGAGATGCTTGCACACCAATGGCTTTGTGCACACATTTTCCTCAAATGAGTGCAGAAAGGTGGGGCGGGATTCTGTGAATGGGGGCCTGATCCACCATCTCTGCTGGTTCCTCTGAGCTTTACACTTCTTCGAGCTTTTCTGGTGATTCTGTGCAGTCAGTCTTAGACCACTGAGCTCAAACCTCTGCAGGGTCTTGCAGGTGTGAATGAAGGTGGCTGGTGATAAAACTTGAAGAAAGGGACTATCATGAAAAGAAATCTCCCCAGCAGTTCTTCCCATGTCACATAAATGGTCATACAAACCTGACCCATCTTGGGAGCCCAGAAGGAAATGTGGTTGGTGCTCTCTGTGAGCCCAAACACCCTTTCACACTGTAGTTGTCATGAAAAATCAGCTTTACCAAGGTGGCTGTTCCCTGGATGGACTCCTGGGAGTGCAGGCCACAGTCACAGAGGAAGCTGCCTGTGAGTCATTTCTCCTGCCTGTCATTCCAGGTGGACCCAGGGGATTCCTGTGTTATCCTAGAAGGGTGGGTGGCTGTCCAGGGGAGGTTGACTGAGAGAGGAAGGTGGAAAAGCCTGCAGCATCCTTCTACATGAGGATCTGCTGCTAGTATCTGACCTATTCCTGTAAATTGTCTTAATATGTGAAAACAACTAATGCCTCATCTATAGATTTTGTATTTGTGGCAGCCATAAAAAGGTTGTGTGTCAGGTTTGAGTTTGATTTGAGGGAGGAGTGGGATCTGGAAGCTGTAGATGCTGTTTTAAAGCTTCTCTCCAGTACTGATGATAATGAATGATGTAAGCCATTCCTTCGGACTGATGATTAATCCTAATGAATATGTTGCATACGTATGTTTCACGGCTGTCATTAAGCTTCCATTTTAACTGCTCTTCCCCTTTACCCACTCCCACCCATGCCTGCAATCTGCAAACTCTTATTCCCTGTAGGTATTTTGATAGAGAAACAGACAGGTAACGATCCCGATGTCAGACTGTAAGCCATGCAACTGTCAGTTCATATCGTGTCTGACAGCCATTGACAGCTTGCTTCTTCAATTTTACTAAGATTAATATTCGTCACATGTTTTATTTATATTTACTGATCTTGCTGCAGTGAATTTTTAAAGAGACGTTTTCATGTTAAAACCCCCTGTTAAAAATCAAATCTGCATTTTCTTCAAAATTTGGCTTTAAATTTCATAGTACTGCTTGTGGAATTTTTCACATTGCTAATGGCATGATCTCATGTACAATGCTTTATCCATGCAGTAGTCAATAAGGCTAATTCCTATAAACCCACAGGATCATCATGTGGGAACCTCCTCATCACTGGAAGCACATCCACACATGGTTAACTTGACACAAGGCAGTAGTTTCACAAAAGACAACTGCTCAAATGCATAAAATTATTCACATGTGCAAGCATTGGAAAGATCTAATTTCTGCAAGAGTAACATTGTCACCAGAGTAATGCTTTTGAGCTTCAAAGTATTCACACCAGCAAATGCCTGCAAGATTAGACTTTGGGCTCTCTGGTGAAACTCTTGTACTGTTCTGTCCATTTGAGGCAGCTCAGCATCTCTCTAGATGCTTGAATTGAAATAGAAACACATTGGGATGCTGAAATTGTACATGGGATGGGGGAAATTACACTTAAGTCAAAAGAATTTTAAACAAGACAGAAATACTTGGAAATTTTGAAAAAAAAAATCTAATTCTATGAACATTTTTATATAAACACCAATTATTTAGCTATTTTATATGAAAATAATGCTTGAAAAATGCAAAATTTATATCTGTGTATATAAATATATAATTTTACATTGTGTAAATATGAAGACAAAAGCTTAAACTTGATTTCAATGGCATGTCTGCTTTAAAAGGCATTAGTCAAATATCCCACCCAATGATTTTGATCATGTGTCCTATCTGAGTGCAGGCTGGCTTATTTGACCCAATTTAAGGAAATTCAGATCCCCATCTTCACACATTTATTAATCGGAACATTTCCACTTCAGGACTCCTTTTAACCTCTCTGATCTTTCAAATTGCATGTCTCTTAACTTCATAAATTAGCCAATTCTGACCTCATCTAGCCATGAGATTACAGTGGTGGTTTATCTCTTTTTTCCCTTCCTTTCTCTCCAAATCTGTATCATCATGTTTTTCCTATTGCCATGGCAATACAGCGAAGTATACAGAAAAATGCAACAAGCCAACTGCATGTAAAAAAGTTTGCACAAAGACAGAATTGCTAAGTAAACAAGGAGCATTGCTGATACATGGCTCCTGCAGGGATATTAGTGGTGGGGGAGAATCCCTTTTTATCACCTCTCATTACCAAGCAAAGTGAGAACAGGAATGGGGAGACGAGACAAATCAGGATTTCCGGAAGGGATATCAGCATGAAGTAGGACCAGCAACATGGAAGTGTGATGTTTCCTTCAGATCATACAGAACTCCAGCAGCCTCTAATGAAAATATGGGTGATTTAGCATTTCTTCACTGAAAATAACCTTGCCCTGGACCTCAGAGAGGGGGTGTATTGTTAACTTAGAAACAGTGGCACAAACAATCAAGGGCACAAAAAAATCAATGAATTGGTGAAAACCCCCTCCATTTAGCCTAATAATTCTCTCCATATGCTTACATGTGAAATTAATAATAATTCATCCTTCAGTTACAAATCAAGACCACTTTTCAGCCCAAATAATTATAATGAAGTAGTTAAAACAGAGATGCTTTTGATTTTTCCTAATGTAAGAGGAAAAATTAGATGAAGAAGCTGTAGTTTCTTACTTTTTTTTATTTGATTTCATTTACATTTTCTTAATTAATTATTTTTTACGGAGAAGAGGTTTGTCTTATTTTCAGCGAAAGGAATGCTGATTGTTCTCCTAGGGATATTATAAGAATGTCAAAGAAAGCCATAAATATTTTATAAAGACTGATAATAGAGTTTTCTGTGCTAAGGAAAAGTCAATGATTTTTGAAAAGGGATACATAATGATTTTCTGACTAACTGCAAAAATGAGATGGCAGTAATTTTAGCATTAGCTAATAAATATTGACATTTGTATTTCAATGAGTGTAATCAGGCTTTGGTTGGATATGGAAAGTCATAATTTTTTCATCACTATTATTATAAAAGCTTGACTATTTTCACCAAAGATATTAAACAATCTTTGCAGGAAGCCTCAGTAACTTCTCAGAATAAATCCAGTAAGACTATGCAAGAAATAACATGTGCTCTCTGCATCATATTGAGAGCTCATCTATTTTGCTGTCTCACTTAAAAACAACATTGTGCAACAGGCATCCTCACACAAAAGCAGTCTGCATGCAAAGTGATCAGGTTAAAATGACAGCTCTGGGCATAGAGGTAACCTGATGCCCTCGGCATACTTTACCTTGTTTTATCTCATAGCTATTCAAATTTACCAGTTAGGGAAAAAAAAAAGACCTTGAAAACACCCAGGGGTCACTCAGAATCTGAAATGTCAGCTGTTACTCATGGTGGTAGCCTATTATTGCAGAGACAGTCAAAAAAGTCATTATTCTGTGATGACTTCTCAGATTTTCAAAAGCTTTTGATCCCAAAGTTACCACCCTTCCACCAAAGCCAAAATCCCAAACTGGTTTCAGAACTGCTACATTTCTGCTGAAGGATCCCCTTGAGATACCTGGTATTTGATGAATTAAAAATGACATCATTCTTGTTGGCTTTAGGGCTGATAATTACGGTCGGCTGAGAACACAGAGCAGTGAATGGTGGCAGAGGGGAGCGAGCTGAAACCCAGGGCTTTGCTTAAAAGTTCATTAGCGGACATGTCTGAAACAAACAGACCAGATTTTAAAATTGACTTGTTTTCACAATGCAGACAATTTTCAACAGGAGATTCTGGAAGAGTGATACTGTTGCCTCACAAAACAGCCACAGTTTCCAAGCAATTCATTTTTCACGGCAGCACGCTTCAAAAGTGTCTCTCTCCTATGGTAGCACAAGTACCCAGTGAGCTGGACTGGGAAGAGAACTGGCTGAAAAATAGCCTGTTTTGGATAATATTTAGCTGCATAAATTTCTTGATCCAGGTTACTTTTTAAAAAATAAACCAGTGGGAGTGGGAAAAGTGAAGCTGGCTGGTACAAGAAATGCTGCTCGCTGATGGGGAACCACGACCCCGTCTCTGTGAGTGCCACTGCACCATCCTCACCTTGGACTTGGTGATGTATTTCCAGACCTTGCCCTTTTGCTGGCCCTGGTGCTCCCCTGACCTCTCTGTGACTCAATTTAAAGTCTGAAATCAACAGAAAAGTAACAAAGAAAAAAAGCAAAAAAGCAAAAAAAAAAAAGCTATTTGTTTAAATTTGCTCAATAAGGGGTCAGATAAGCAGCAGTGCTACTGCACTTCCATGCATCAGCAACATGTGGCATAGTCCAGGGAAAAGGGAGGACCCTCACTAGCTTGACCAATTTAAACTGTCTCGAAACAGCTCCCTGGATATCTTGCCAGGGGCTGTGTAATAGAAAGACAAGCATTTCTGCATTGCAATGTTTAGTCCTGGCTAATTTTAAAACATAATGTAAAAAGGCTTCCTTCCTTTAAAAGCCTGGGACTCGTGACCCTTTCTTTTATAAATACACATGCACAGACAGATACACAGAGTATAAATTAACCTGGAAAATGTTGATTTATAGGAGGAGGGAACAGAGGGAAGAGGAAATCTAAACAACCTCATTTAGTCTTGGCAATATCAAGAATGCCAAGGCTAGTTTTCCCCTGCTTGTGGATTAGGAGGTTGGTGGCTTTTTAGGGAGGGACTGGGATTATATTATGAGCGTTTTCACAGTTTAGATGAACTGAGAGTGATACTGGAATTTTAAGGAAAGATTTTTTTTCTCCTATATGATTTTGCATGCTGAAGTTTAACAGCTGTTGCAAGCAAAAAGAAAACATATTTTTCCCACTACATCTTTTGATTCCACCAGATGAACTGAGTTTCTCTGGCATTATTTCTTTTTAAGAAAATTCAGAAAACCAGGCAGTTAAATTTAACCCAGCTATAACTCTGCTTATTCAAAATTACATTAAAGCAAAGGTCTGATTTGGCCAAACCTCTTAATTGCTCATGACCCCATCATTTTCTGTCCCGCTTTCCTCCCCCTTAACTGGTTGTCCCATTGTTTCACTAGGGATTGAAGTTAGATTTACTGGCTGGCAAATACAAGGATTGCTCTTTTGCCCCTTTGCCCCATTCCCTGATTTAAAAAATAACAAGAGAGGGGATGGGTGTAGGGAGAAGCCTCAAAGGAGTTTGTTTGTTTGTTTGTTTGTTTGTTTGTTTGTTTTTCCCAGCATCCCTGTAGGTTGCTAGTGTTATATTATACCGTGAGTTTTTAGGAAAAAATGGGAATACAAGCCAATGGATTCCCTTCAGCTCCATAGGACTGCGCTTTCCTGGGACAATCCATTTGCCCTGTGAGCTCTCCCAGATGATTTTATTTTATCTGTTTCTCCCCGTTTCTCCCCGTTTCTCCCAGCCTCTATGGATACCTGCCCTGGCGTTCTATTCGGCTGTCAGCAGGAGCGAGGAGCAGGCTCTGCTATCCGTGATCCCCGCGCAGTGGGCACCGGCCCCTCCGAGCGCCCTGCGCCCCAGCGGGATCCACTCCCCGAACACATCCAGCTGGGTCCTCCTCCCCCTGCAGACTTTGCTCTGGCCCGAGTGCCGGCCTTTGCTTTGGGTTATGGCTGTGAGCAGACTGTCAGCACGTCCTCCGAGCCCCCTGTCCAGCCGAGCCCAGCTCGGGGGCTGCTGCCATCCCCAGGAGGTCCCGCTCACCCGCAGCGGGGTTAGGCTTGGTCTGGCTTGTGGCGAATCTTCCTATCAACACATTTCCCACCTCAGGGGCCCCCTTTGGGGCTTTGTATCATCATAAGATAGGACCGACCGGGATTGAATCTCACCCCCTATTTATGTCCAAACAGCAGTGAAGCTGCAGACAAACATAAATAACACATGCTTGCACCTCCTCTGCTGTGTTGTGATTCCAGAAATTAATCTGAAACTGGTGTCTGAGAGCTTCGAACCCTGCTTTTAGAGAATTTGAAATGCATCCATTAAATTGCAGCTTTTGCTGAACCTGTCAAGAAGGGTTTCTGCCCCAAATGGAAACTGTCCAAAAAATTATGCATGGACATTTTAAAGTTATGCAAGGTTAGAAAATACAAACAAAACAAGCCAAAACAAAAGAGGGGCAATTGAATGGCTGCAGGACAAAACTGTGAGCTAGGGGAGCCCATCCCCTTCAATTATGCCCCCTTAGCCACGTGAAATCAGGGCAGTGGTGAGCTGCACAAGGATGAGGTGCAGGTCCTCCCCTTAACCACAGAAATTTGGATTCCAGTTTTCTAAGTGTTTTGAATCCTGACGTCGTTTTAGGCTAATAGCTGGGGTTAAAATAAAAATGCTTCATTGATCTAGGTGGGTGTGTGAAATGGTTCTTTTTTTATCTGCTGCTCTGGGGAAAAACAGGAGGACAGGCTGGGATTTAGTGTTCATATTAGTCCATGCTGCTGCCTGTGCTAGCAGACAGGTGTCCCAATATGAAGGGCCCAGCCCTTTTGTTCCCCAAACACAAGCCATAACAACTGTGTTCAGAATGAAGAGAAATATTAAGTTTCCTCTGACTAATAGGTGTTTTTTTTTGAGTTTCATGCCCTGATGAATTCTGGGGGTTCCTAGGAGGCAGCTCTGATTCCTAGCTGGATCTGTTTTCAGGGATATTTCAAATGAATTTGTCTACAGAACCATCAGGAGCTCCTCATTCCTTGGAGCCTTTTTTTCCCCACAGCCCCCCAAACTGGCCCTCTGACAGGTTCTGGTTTTTAGTGGTTTTCCCCTTCATTAGCTGAATTCTAAGCTCAGTTAATCTCTGCTCTCTGGATTAGTAAAAAGTTTTTTGTCTTCTTGTAAGCTGCGCTTTTTCTGATCTCTAATTTTAAGTGCCCAATGAGCAAGTCAAAAAAGAAATATTCAGGTTTCCTTGCTATGACTGTGAAATCAAATCAACCATGAGTGACAAACCAGTTTTATAGGAGAAACTTGTTAAATGCAAGGAATAATTTTTAATTTAATTTATCTTTTTTTTTTCATTTAAGTTCATTCATTTAAGAATTCTGAAAGGGTTTTGCAGAAAGTCTAAAAAAACCTCCCATCTTTCTATATAAAAACGTGTCTCCAGAGAAAATTCTCTCAAAATACAGAAAACAGACATATAATTTAGAACCTGTGGGCTTAACTTCGACAAGGCATGACAACCGTTTTGCAAGCTTGAAGGCGTTTTGGAGCCATTGTAAACCAAAAACACCAAGACATTGAAAATTAAGGCTCCAAGCCCAAGTACAAACTGCCTCCCTGTGTACCTATTGCAGCACACACAATACCTTGTGTTGGGAAAACAACACTCCCTTCCTGTCCAGGGAAGACTGGAACACATAGCTGCAGCAAGGCATGAAAAAGCTGGAGTTTGGCTGTAGCCTCTTACATAAAGGAGATTCCTGATTAGGAATTAGAATACTCTGGTTTGTCCTGGTATAATTTGATGAACAATTTTTCAGGAAGGCTTCCAGCAAGCTCCTCTTCCCTGTCCCCTGACATTGCTTCATCTTGGCCTTGGCCCTTACTCATTTGTCTGGCCTTAGAGTGAAATGGGTGAGAGAGCTGAATCCCTGGGAAAATCATCATTTATTCTTGTATTTTCTATTTATTTTTCCATTTTATCCTTCCTGGGTGATTTTTGTTTCCAGGGAATCAGGTCCACCATCCAGCCTCCTACACAACTGGGAAAATAGTGCAGGATGGACACGAGAGGCTGAAGTTGCTGGCGAGGCTCAGAAATTACATAAAGTAGCTAAAGCATCCTCCAGCTCATTGAGGGCTAGCTAATACCTTTAGTCCATCTGGTGAGCACACCCTGCTATGGTTATTATACCTATATATTTACCTGAATGTCTGCAACCACTTATTTTCTGCTGAATTGTCCCTAACTTACACCAAAGCAATGCGAATGCAGCCTGTCTGCAGAGCACTGCTGCCTGACTGCTGCTTTGACTTGCTTGGCACAGCTGTGAATACAAGGTAGAAGGCAGTGAAGAATTGCGAGCAGAGTAGCTTAGGATGTTATAAACAATGTCTGTGAGGTTAATTTAAATTTAGCTTATGTTTCTCAAGAGTCATTAATGATAGATTGCTTTGCATTCTTAGAGATGGGAGGTGGGGGTGTGGGGGGAGAGTATGCAAATTGACACTGTTATGAAGACAACAAAGAAATTCCTGGAGGCCATTTAGATGCTGTTGAAACCAGATTTCCAAAATAAAGTTAATAATATGTTAACACCTTGTTAGTGTGTTAAAGCATGTATGCAAAGGTAACAGCAATAATAACAGAAGACACAAAAGTTGCAATGCAAGCGATGTGCCGTGAATTCTTCTTGCTCTTCTCCCTCTTCTTTTGCTTCTCAAGGTACTTATATATGTGTACTGCTCTGATGTGACTCCTTTCAAAGGAATAATTGCAGGCAACAGACTTCACTCTGCTTTATTGGCAGCTTAAGGCATTCAAGCACTGCAAGGATTAAGTCTTATATCTTGAGGGACACCTTTCTGTTTCATGTGCCTGGGAAAGCTAGTGGTTATCAGAGATGTATGGGCAGGTGTGTGACTGCCTTAAATATGAAAGATTTTTTTAGAATGACTCAGTGTTTATTTTATCTTTTGTGTTCTGACTTTCACTTAAGTTACCCTCATACTCTCAGGTGCAAGGTTCTCTTCAGGTGTCACCTTAATCCAGCATCTCCTCCCTGTGCTCTGCTCCTTGGACACAGTGCTGCCTGTCACTGCGGAACATAACAGACAAATGCTTCTTATTCTTATTATGTTTAAATGCACTTTCCAATTACATGAGTATATAACATTTTCTAAACAAATAGTCTAATTTTGTATAGATAGGCAGCTTTTTAATAGGATGTCCCAACTGACAATTACCATACGATTCCTAAGGCCAAGAATCACAAACGTCATTAATCTCCTAATGAAAACATCTGATCTCCTCCATGATTCACTGTAGAAATCCCTGTCTTTTTTACTTTTTACTACGTGCAGGTAGCTGATTGTTTTGGACTGTTGGAAACAATTAAATCAGAGTCCATTGGGCTTTCTACAGCTGTACTTAATAGAGGAAGGCATAGTCCTTCCTGCTGGTTAAATCGGTTGCTGCAATGCACAGCTATTTTTATTTTTGTGTGAAAGCGAGGTTTTGAAACCTTAAAAATAAATGGTGGACTTGGCAGAAAAAAAAAAAAAATACTTGCTTATAAATCAGCACAAATGCAGTGCTCTGTATTTACTTTGCAATGTGTATCTAAATTTCTATTTTGATTCAGGGACTTACCCTGATAGATTAATCTATGTTTAGTGAGAGAAGAAATTCACGCTACCTGTTTCAACAGTGAATTTGCATTAAATAGGATGGGTAAGAGGAAAGCTGAATACCCCATTTGCACATTAAAAGCTGATCATTAATCCTATATTTTAACTCTACAACTGTCAGGAGCTATTATTTCCCAAAGAGCCTGACAGTTCAAGGGATAAACTGGAGTGGGTCCCATTATACAGGTCTATGAATAGACGTCAGAATAGTTTGCGCATCAAACCCCAAAGGCTATTAGATGTGATACTTTAGGAATCAATTTGTAGCTAAATTAAAATGAAGGGATGTGAGTCCTTGGACAGATTTTAATAAAGCAGAAAATTTAACATATAGAGAGGCATTTTAAATAAAATTAGACAGATGTAAAGATTTTAAAAAATATGTATTATTAAGCATAAAATAACTCTCAACATTGATTTTCAGCCTTGTGCTTGAAAAACTGTGCCACAGCAATGAGATCAAACAAGGAGAGGTGCTGAAATGCTGCTTTCAAAATTATGTTTTCAAGTGACTCTAGAGTAGATCAATAAGAGAGCTGATAGCTTACGAGCTTCTGAGACAAGTCAACAAATGCAAGGCAAGAAAAGAGGACCAAAGAGCTGTCTTCCTACAAAAAAATTAGTTTCCAACAGGACATCCTGCTGAGTTTTATCTGAGTTCATTAGGCTTGAAGACTGAGATCTGCTAATTCCACATGAAAAGTTCCAGACATTTACAAAACCAAATCAAATGCGATGCTGTACTTAAGCTTGTTAAGAAGTTGAAGTTAACACTAAAACCTGCTTAAATAGGCTCTCAGGAAACAGCGCTGCACAAGCTCTACCATACTCACCCTTTCAGAAAACCAAAAGAAATCATGTCAGCTCTGTGCAGTTCATGTGAGGCTTTTAAACACCATACTAGACTGGCCCTCCAAAAAGCAAATGTTGGGAGAAGAACACGATCCCACAGTACGTTACTTCAGTTTTCTCCCAAGGGGTCTCAAGTGAAGTCAGGGAATCAGGCTCAATGCATACAGTTACAAGGGCAGGAGTACAGAAAGACTGAAAGCCTCACTGGACTGGGAACAACTTTGTTCTCTCTCATTTATTTCTACAATTTCTTGCTCTTACGTAGTTTATATCCTGAAGTCCTTGAAACAGGATGTGCCTTAAAATTTATACATCTTTCCCTGTGCTCTGAAAGTTAATTGTTGTTTATTATTCAAAGTAGGCTACTGAAATTAGATCTCATAAAAATGAAATGGTTCATTTCCATAGCTGAAAATGGAGCTCCTTGCATACTGAAGCTGGAGGAGGTGAAGACAAAGAGAAGTTTATTGTAGACAGTTTCCCCTGGTTGTTCTGTTAAAAGCCTGCTGAGACATGAATGGAAACTGCAGAAAGCCCCTTACTCTGTACTTCACTGGTATCACAGATTTTAATATCCCAGGGAGGATAGCTAAAAGCTCTATGCTGTGGGCTGTCCATAATGTCTAGTAAATCTTTGTTTCCAATAACTTCAGATAGGCTATTCCTGCCATTTTTATATTATTAAATGCAATTAACTATTAACCCCTTGTCTACCATTATTTTATTATTTTGAACTGGAGTCAAGCTACTTTTAGACATGTGGATGTATAAATTAAGGGAACTAGGCTCGTTACTGTGCTGTTCTTAAGTCATGTAGACAAACTAATGTCGAAAGTTCCAATGGTGAGGATTCTCACAGTCTATTCACTCGGTCCCTTATATGTGTGCTTTATGGTATCATCTTTAATTGCACAGCCACATAATAACTTTATTCAAATGCTTCACTCAAAAAGAAATAATTAAATTCCTTGTGAGCTTCTCTGTGGTGACCAGTTCTGCAGTATTTGAACGCTTCATGAACATAAATTAATTTATCTCCCTCTTGGCAGTTGCTGTTGGAACTCATCCCAACGTTACTGCTCTGAGTTCGTAGTATAGTGAAATTTTGGCTTTGCCCATGTAATCTACCCTAGAATAATATATTCGAGCGTGGAATAGTGGGACACCGCAGTCTATAACTGAGGACGTGGCATATGTGGTTCAGTCAGCGCTACCAGCTGTGAGAAACCTGAGCATCCTCAGTTACAGCAGAATCTTAGAATTTAGCAACTCCAATTGAAGAGGTAGTGATGGAGCATGTGCAAACTGTGATTTTTCACAGACTTATAACATAGCCAAATGTGTAACGAGAATAGCAAAAGGCAAAGCCCTAGCGTAGGGAGACTTCAGATTTTTCAGACTCTGGCTTCAAATTGTGAAGGTGCTAGAACAATTCCCAGAGAAAATCCAGACTGTTTATTGATAAGGAAAACAACCTACTTTCTGTTTCAGAAACAGCTAAACAGTTTCTGGCTGAAATTGTCATTAGCATTTGGGCCTAAATTAGATGTTGCACAAAATGACAGCAGAAATGGCTACACTGATAAAATTTAGCTGTCTGTGAAGACAGGCTTTATAGTAAAGGTAGAGTGTCAGGCAATTTTTCCTTTTCACAGCACCTACACAAATGTGTAATAATCTCATTACACATAATGCTGTGTGTTTGATATGAATGTGTACGCGTGTGTATTTGCAGTTGTGCAAATATACACAGAGAGATCAAATGTTTTGTCATGTTGAAGATTAGCCCCTATAGATAGTCACCGTGTGTAATTCGGGATCAGTTATGCAAGCACACAAGCCTACTGCTCGTGAGCCACTCAGCAACAACGCTACCTCCGACTGCAGTCAGAACAGGACAGTCAGGATCATAATCTTATTAAAGGAGAATAGATGCAGAAATCATGTCCCACTTTTGTTAAATGCAGCACTGGTAGGTTACATGGCTTGCACACGGTTTGCTCGTTGTGTATCTGGCTTGCAAAAATGATTTGATTCATTTGCGGAATTCTAAATTTTACCATTAATAGAATTTTCACCCTTAGGCCTAAAAATCCAGGTTTATATTTAGAAAAGAAGGCTTGTGTTTATCATCTGTAAGAAGCTATTGTAGTCTTTTATTGCAGAGAGGCAAGTGCAATTACCAAAAGAGGAAACAATTCAGTTCAGCAGCAGCCTGGGCAGGAAAGCTGACTGCCAGGTGCATGAAGTGTAAGGATATCTGTGCTGGCTATGTACGCACCAAGGGTTTGATTTGCATTAAAACAGTGCTGAGTTGGAGGGAAAAGAATGGAAGAGAGGACAGGTAGGCACCTACCCCACCAGCATCTCTCTGCCTGCTGAAAAGGTTTGGATTTCATGGCAGAAACACAAATACAGAGTGAAGATAAATAATTAAAGCCCGACATAATGGGCCAAAGTAATTTCCTGTTATTGGGAGAGTATTTTTTGTGTGTGTATGTGTGTAACAGATGAAGCTCATTTTGAAAAACTTAAATGTGTTAAAGAATTCTAGCATTTCTTTCAGTATTGGCAGGACTTGTATTACCTTGGGAAAAAAAAAATAAATTACCCAACACCACTGAGCACATGGGCTTATCTGCAACCTAATACTGTTATTGTAAGGGTTTGTATAGCTCACTTCCTGTTTTTGAGCTTACACAACAGGATATTTAAATTACAAAGACAATGAAGAACTGAGGTAAAATGCTCTTGATATTAAAAATTTTCTAGTTGTTCTAATTGCCCATGAAGTGAGTTGCAGAATTAACCAGTAAACACAAGGTCGTTCCTGGAAACAAACTACAGGCAAACGAAAGGCAGCAGGGCAGGTTCAGGGTTTATCAGCTGTCCCAGTATGCTGTGAAAAGCGTGTAACTTATGTGTATAATGGCAGCTACTAGCCTTTAATAGTGTTTACTGCCACTCTTTCCACTGTTAACTTGGTCTTCAGGGTTTAATATCTCACCTGTATCAAATTGCATCAGGTCAAAACTTGGCTTACAGATGTGTCTGGATGGTACTCTTTTTTCTAAAAAACAAAAAAATTAAATTTTATCCCAACCAGAGCTGGGATGAGGACTATTTTTTAATTATATTCTTTTATTGATATTGATATTGATATTGATATTGATATTGATATTTTTTCCTATTCACTTCCCAAATCTGAACACAAACATTTAATTTTTCACTGAAAAATCATCTAAATAAAATTCAATTGGTACATTGAATCTTTTCATTACTTTTCAGCTTTAGTTGACAGAGATATTTTTATCTTTAGATGTCTTTATCTGAGTGGGCTCTTCCTTCTTAGACTTTCTGGATCGACCATCTTGGAGCACTGTGAGAAAACCTGCACTGGATGTGCACCAGACCTTGTTTTTTTCCCCTGGCGTGCAACTGGGACAGAGTCTGTATTCTATTCAAAGTATATTTATTCTCTTTTAGCTGGGTGACTGACTCTGGTTACGCAGCCAACCCAAAGAAGGTGCAAAACTGCTTTCAGCAGAGATTGCTGAATGGATATAACCCTTGCTGTGTTGGGTACAAATGCCAAAACACAATTCCAAGCACAGTACCAAGCATGACTTGTGCCACAGTTTGCTCTGCCAGGGTCAGCAAAGGTCTCAGGGTATTTCATTACAGCAGTAGTGAGCACAGCTCTCTGAAAGTACTGGCCCATTTTGCAGCTACAGGAAATTGAGGCTCAGAGAGAAGAAAAACTGGCTTATGCAGTGAGTGGAGTGTCCTCCCCAAACCCAGTATATACAGCTGCAATGGGGCTCAGACCCAGCACGGTGTTTTGGGAGCAGGGCAGAAATGTGTTACTCCTGCATCCCCTGCTGTGGCAGCTCCAGTGATAGCCTGGGAGAGGGGGCCATGGCACACATCACCTGCTGACAGGGAGGTGCAGATGCAGCCACAGGCAGCCAGTCATTGCCTGGCATTGAGATAACCACTTCAGCTCTGCTCAGTGGTGCAGACCTTCCCCTCTCCTTGCTTACGTGTGCTGCAGGGGGTGAAAAGAGGACGAGTCCTACAAACCCTTGGTAAGGACTAAGTATCCACTCATGAGCAGTTTGAGTGAAATTCAGCTTGGATTAATAGCTGGAGTTCTAAACCCATTTTGCATTAGTGACGAAAAAAAGCCACAAGTACATGGATGAATGTAACTTATTCATGGGTTTATGGGCCCTAAGGTCAGGGAGTGAAGGACTCTGCAATAGCTTTGATGGTTACATTCTTCCATTCATATCTCTGATTAAGTTTAAGTGTAAAACTCATGGAATTTCCCATTAACTGTACATCTGAGGAAGCTGCTGAATGCACTTATGCAAGTCTAGATAAGAAATTTAAGTCATACAAACTACTCACACATCCCTTTGCTTTTGATAAAGCAGAAGGACAGAAGGATTGTATGTGTGCTAAATAAATGACATTAGATGAAGTAATGCCTTTTTTGGACATTTTCCACTTTGTTGCATTTGGAAGTCAGGAGCATCTGGAAATCCACGTTTTTTTGAAATATGGTGGGAAATGATTAAATAAGAATGTTCCTGTCAGTCTCTTGCGTGCAAATCTTGCCGGGTCTGGAAATTACCAGTGAACTTTGGAGAGAATTTTACCCTTAATATGGACTAAACACATTCGGTAGTCAAGGAGAAAACACTTGGCTACCAACCAAGCAAATAGTTCCTTTTAAAAATGTTCTAGTGAGCAAGTGAAAAATGAGGTCATTCATGCAAATATCCCATTCACCAGCACTTTTTTAATAACCAGATTATGGATACTACACCTGCCCTACAGCAGAATAGTATGAACTTAGTAGAAAACTCTTGAACATAAACTTAATGTAGTTATATATTCCTTGCCAGAAGCACTTGTGAATGAAGTAAGGGGTGTGCAGAGGTACTGTTAATGCTCTGCCAAGTAGCTTTCTCCAAAAAAGCAAAGGTGAGAATACAGGAGGCTGCAGGAGCAGCTGCAGAGCCAGGCAGGGGGTAGCCAGAACTACCGGCTTTGTTCCAGGTCCCACGGCAAAGCTCCTGGCTGTGACCTCAACAGCCACCCCTCTTTAGTTCCTGCAGCTTAGGGTAGCAGTTCATGTTCAGCTGCTCACACCAGCTTCCAGTTGCTGGCCTCTCACAGACTTGGCACTGGAACTACCACAACATTCATTAGGGTTACAAGGCAGGAGAGCACTTCCAAATGGCTCCTGGCCTCTCTTCACAGCCCACTGACCCCTTCTTCCCACTTGTGCCTCGTGGTGTCTCTCCTGTGGACTACAGATGTAGGTGCTTGTGTTGTGTCAGTTCTACCTGCTGGAGCCTTCAGGGAGGTAAGCACCAAATGGTGAACACAACTCTCTTCAATTCTGTAAGACAAGTAAACAAACAAACCAACACACACTTCAGCCTTAGTGACACCAAACGGAGTTGAGAGCACACGCTCACATGCATCCTTCTTTCTCTGGAGAGACAAAACATTGGCTTGGACAATACTAACAGCATCATTCTGTGAGCATTTTTGGCAGCGTTGTTACCACAGTTATTTTGCAATCTATTATTTTTATTACTCCAACTTCCATCAAAATAAATAGGATCCTGGACTTCTTAGATGATAGAGGGATTTGGCATGAAATGTTCTTATGTCTTAGGGAAAAATATGTGGAGTATTACACCGCAACATACTTCATAGCAATAAAAGTATGACTAGTGGTATATCTTGCATTGCAAGAACACTGTTATACTAGTGATGTGAAATGCAGATCTATTGCATTTCACTTTATAAAGCATAACCCTTTTATTATACAAAGCCCCTAGGAGCAAACAGGATGTTTGCACCACTGATATTAATGGGATTCTTTGCAATAAAAACAGTTCTTGGGAATCTTTTGAACAGCAGAAGGAATCTAAGAGTTGCTGGCATATGTGATAACTGCTTTATTGAGTGTGTACATCTCTGCTTTTGTCAGAGAAGCAAATGAAAATGTAAATAGACGGGGTGAAAAAAAATCCAGATAAGGTATTGCTCCACAAGAACATTCAAAACAAAAAAAGTATCTTCCAAATAGCTTGTTCTCTTCAGGAAGCTAGATAAGTGTTTTAGAATAAAAGTGCTGCTTATTCCTGAATGAGGCACCCACATAGGGAGCTGCTTTAGTTTGGTTATTCTGCAAACAATTCCGATAGCAAAAGCTCTGCCAGCCGGCTTCCTTGGAGAGGAGGGGGGAGGAGGTCTTCACTACATTAGGAGCCTTTTGTTGGTCTGATATGGCTATATTCCCCACCACACTGGTGTTCAGCAGGGTTTCCAGGATAAAATAGAAATCCAAATAGAAATCCAAATACCCCTTTCTGTCTACTTGAAAGTTTGTTCTGATTTGAACAGAATTTGTGTACTTACCAGACAATTGAATAGTGTAGTTTAACACTCAGCCTTTTCTGTGCTCGTTTTAAAACACAGAGGGGGGAAAGCAAAGGGGATTATACTGTAGGAAACAGAGAAGCAGCACTGCATATGACTAAAATATCTTCAGATCCTCACCACAGAAGTTTCTCAAAACCTTGCTGTCTCTAAGTAAGGTCTTTGTTGACATGAGTGCCTTACTTGTTACTGAATGCTCTGGGTTTATTAGCTTTGGAGTTTAATGGGGGGAAAAAGGCAAATGCCTAACAAAATCTGTAGTGGACCAACTTCCCTAACTCACTTCTGTCTTTCAAACCCTATGAAAGCAACACATGAGGAGCCGCCTGCAACTTGTTGTTATAAGTCAGGATAATTTTATGCTGATAATTTTATGCTAATGATCCTGAGTGTTTGTTTCAGCCTCTTTCTCTCACTAGAACAAATTCACTTGGTTGATTTGTGATCCAAATGTGAAAAAAAGAATCATGAAATTTGTGTGATTTATGGGGAAATTAGAAAAGTAGCCAATTTGGCATAAAACTGTGCAGGGAAGAAAAATGGTCTATCAGCAATGAAAGAAATAGTGGGAAGTTTTTGGAAGAGTTCCTGTTCTCAAAATAATTTTCACCAAATTCTGCATATTTATTATGACTTACACTGTTGCAAACTACTGCAGCTTCAGATGTAATCATTGTACTTTTACTCATTTTTAAAATTATGCCAGTTCAGAAATACAGGCTGACACACACAGTTTCAGGAGTAGCAGACTCTCACGCGTCAAGATCTTAGCTACCCTCCCCAATCTAGTATTTCCTGATTTTACTTTAGGATGTGGGCAGTAGTATGCTAAAACTAGGCTAATGACACACATTTCTGACTTGAATGAGATGCAGAAGGTAGAAGAAAGGTTTGGGAGCTTCTGAATGCTGAGTTTTTGTCTGGCTTACTGAAAGGTTAGAAGGCTCTGGCAAACTTTTACTCCAGCCTGTGAATGGATCTGTGTGGACAGATCTTGGTGTAAGTTGCAGCATCTCTGCAGTGAGGCAATAAACTCTGCGATATAGTCTCTAAAGCATCTCTATTTCTCATTTGCAAGTTCCTGTGTGCTTTCAGCCAAGTAAATATCTGATACTGGTTAACTTTTACTGTTTCTTCTGCTGCTCGTCATTGCAGATCCACATCCGAGTGCTTACGGCATATTATGTTACAGCCAACCAGCTAACTTCCTCTCAAACATGTTACTTCTACTCTGTTGCTTGTGATATTGATGGCTATTTTGACCTTTGCAGTTCTCTAATTACTGAAGCCTTAAAATAGTACACGTCAGGTAAAATATTCTCTTTTTGAAGTTCCTTTTTCCTCGCATGCCTGAGCTGAAAGACCATATAAACTTAGATTATTCAACCACTGTAGACCACTGCACAGAATGTCAAGGGAAATTTTGTTAGCGAGGACAAGTGACTGTTTTGTTCCACTTTTACTTTTGAGGTATTTTTTACTCAGCAGAAGACAGTACAACGATGTATTTGCCATGCCGTTCCATAAATCATTTAAATTCTTCCCCTTGCTAAACTCCAGAAATGAACATTTGTGAAACTATTTTTTTTCTGTAGTCCTTTATTTAAAGTTTGTGATAACAAATTGTTAAATGTTGGTAACACATTGTTTAGAGCTGGCAACCAATTTCCCCAGTTTTACCAAGCGGCGCACTCTCTGTAACATCACAGGTCATTTTTAGCTATTGTACGTCTTTGTCTGGTCCAGTTAGAAAAGCGCACAAGCACTCCAGTACTATCAGTTATGCTTGGAGGAACATAAGAAGGCCGAGGGGGAGGGGAGTGGAGGCAACACAAACTCAGAAATATCCCGGTTTTTTGCTTTGGGAGAGCACAGCCCGCTAACAGTCAGGTCCACCTTGACAGAAAATCAGCGTACCGCAGTATTACTATTGGTAGACAGAATGGAAAAACCCAAGCCACAGAAATATGCCCTCCCAATGATCTCTGTCTCAAAGAAAAAAGAAAAAATCTTAAAAGTCGCATCCTTATTGAATTTGTCTTTCTTTAAATTAATTCTACTTTGTGGCCTAGTTATTTTTTATTTCTGAACCT
This sequence comes from Cyanistes caeruleus, assembly GCF_971803275.1. Lineage (NCBI taxonomy): Eukaryota > Metazoa > Chordata > Aves > Passeriformes > Paridae > Cyanistes > Cyanistes caeruleus. The sequence continues at coordinate 59,288,107 of NC_141701.1, read as the reverse complement.
ATTATGGGCCACATCTGTGGAAGTCTGTATCAACTATTCTGAAACCAGCTGCTGCTGAGATTCTTTCAGTTAAGCTGAAATTAAGAACAGGTTTGTGGGCTCCCTACCTGCTGTGAAGCCGTGATGTAGTTTATAAAATTACATATGGGTGAGAAAATCTGACTGCCAGGGCTGGAAAAGTTGGTACATTTAGCATGAATCTAAAATAGCCGTGTACACTGAGGCTGTACTTATTTGCAATATTAACTTTTTCTGCTCTCTTCCTCGGTGTCATTGTAAAAGCAATATTGGATAATTCAGTTTAAAAAAAAAAAAGTGGGTTTGAGAGGATCAAAGCAGAAAAAATCAAAATCAGGCTATATCTTAGAAACTGTGTTGGCGGTAGGGGAAAATATGAAAGACATTAGCGTTAAAAATGTCGATTCCTCAAGAAAGGTCTCCAGATTATTTCTGCCATAAGGAAAAGCTCATTACATGCCATAAATTAGATGATGGAAACAAACACCGGTCATCTTTTATCATTGATGCAATTACATTGATAGCAAGGGGACAACTTAGTATGAATAGAAAGTAAAGAGGTTATGACCACATCCTGACACCTGGTACAATTTGTCAACAGATATGACCAAGTTGCTTATTGCTGTTACACATTAATAGACACGTCAGATCATGAAATATGTGTGCCTCTCCAAATGGAAAAAGTATTTTCAAATCCGTTTGCCAGATTTATGCCTGACTGAATTAACAGGGCGCAAAAGCTTGACCTCAGTCCATGCAGACCCAGAGTACGCTGGTGCGCGAAACTTTGATGGGTGGGGGTACGTTTTCATATTGCAAACTCTGGAAGCAGCCTGACACTGCCCAGCTACTGAGGCATGATTAGAGAGGAGAGAAAGATTGTTGTGGTGCACATCAGAAGTCAATGTATTTGATCCAAGTGTATAAGCTTGTTATTAATTGAAACCATTTTGTTTCAGAGTGGAATTTGTGCCACCCACGGAATCTCTGGAAGCACACCAGTGTCAGAATGGCACTCCATTTTAACTGGAATCAGAAATGTGAGTTTATTTTTAAAAAACGTTACTGGGAATGCTTCTGTGTGGTGATCTGCAGATATAGATGGGTGATAGAGCTGCCTGTGCCTTCCAGTTGGTAACTTCTGCACATGTTTTTTGTATCTCCAGATACACCAAGAAAATGTCTGATTTAGAATATAAAGAGTAATACAAGATTATTTGTCATCAGTTTGTGTGCACTTTTTTCTGACAAAACACAGTTTGAGAGCAAAACCTCTGCCTTAGATTTAAACAGAATTTCAGATAGACTTGTAATAACTGAAAATATTAATTGGCACAAAACCTGGGTAACTGAGCAAGCACACAGAGAGACTGACTCCCCTAGATTACATTTCACAGACTGTATTTGTGTATGTGACATGCACACACACACACACACATATGCACACACATATATATGAAATGTAATCCAAAATTGGCTTGTTTGCCTGTCTTGAAGTATTTATCTGTGCTTTCAGCCTTGCTTGTACAGGGATGGCCTTTTTCCTCACTACTCTACCACAGTGCTTCTTGGGAACCTTTTCTTATCTAAACTTCCACCAATCACTCCTAAGGCTAAGTTATGCAGACAAGTCATCGCACAGAATTTCATCAAACTGCCATTTTCCCTAACTTGAGAAAGCCTGGTCCCAAACGCTGAACAAATAATTTATTAGACCATAGCAAAAGTAAATAAATGCTTTCCTGCTCCAAGTATTTCATTAGCCAGAATTATTATACATGGAAGTCTATAAATAGTAAAACACGTATTGAGCCATTAATATCGCTGACATTCTCATACAAAATACTGTAATTTAAAGAATTTGAAACTGGAGGACATCTCCTGGAAGATTTCTGGCAAACATAAAATGAGTAAACTGTCTGCAAACAAATTAGTCACCCATGGAAATGGTACATTACTAACAAATTGAAAATTAAGAACATCATCTCCACCTGAAATTTCTAATGACATTGATGATATTATGCAAATATATCCTGCATATCTTTTGAGTCTATAAATTCTTACACTGTTTCAGTTTTGCTTTTAAAACCCAGAAGTGCTGGGCTCAGCAGAAGAAATGTGAGAAAATCTCCTATTTAAAATTACATGGACAGAAGAACTGTGCTGGTGACTTCCCGTGAAATTAATATACCGCTTGATTGTTTTTAAGGTCTCTGCATCTTCTGAATTTTTAATTGCCTTTCCATTAAAGTGGAATACCCCTCGTGTACTAAGCTTGAGATGGGCTCTCCAGTCCTTTCATCCTTGTAGCCTCCTATTTCCTTACAGGAACAAGGAGTATAAGACTGGGCCCTATGGAAGCAAATATGGAAATTATCAAGTATTTGGAGCATTACTCCGTCAAGTAATAGAGCAAGCACCGTATTGTGTATTCTCATGTTTTACTGTGTAAGGAAAATAATCTGTACAGACTCTGAGAGAAAAGGAGTAGGTCATAAAAATCACATTTTTAGGTAGAGGAGTTGAGAAGTCTCATGCACCTTTCATTGCTCTGACTTGTCAATTTTCACCATATGGAAATTGTTAGCTTAATACTGTAGTTCTAAATACTGCCCAGGAATGCTGATTTATAATGGATTTCTTACTCTTTGTGTAAAGAAATGCTGAAGTACTATATAAACTGTGATTAGAGAATCGACACGCCTGTGTTATAGGCGTGTGCCTGGGGTGGATTCTTCAGGCTCAGAGGGGTGACATCTGCGTTGGTCCACTCACAGGTAAATCTGGCACCAGTAAACTCGGAATTCCCACAAAAATGCTGCACTTCTGGAGTAACCCAATTTGGCCTGCAATTGAAAAAGTGTGCAGGAAAGATGCTGATGCATAGAGGACAAAATCCAGACATTCCAGATGCGTTATTTACTATTGAGGCACATAAAGACACCACGTTAATGTAACAAAGCTGCTTTTGAAGAATAGGCAACGTGCATTTTTTAAAGTGCGTCCTCTTTATACTTTGACCAGCTGCTATGCACGTCTAGTTATTTTTTTCCTGTAAATTAGAATTAAATTTGATTGTCCCAAATACATCCCACTCAGGCATTCATGCTGAAAGCAGCAACAATTGTCAATGACCTTTAACACGCCTGCTATACAAATTAGTGCAGATCATTAATCACACATAGCTTACATTTTATGATTCGTGTATCCTTCATTACCAACTTTCCCCCGTCGCTCGCTGCCCCCCACCCCCACCCCTTCCCTTTATTGCGAGGGTTCTTGTAATAAAGACGGGAAAGGGCAGGATTTAAAGCGTCCCCCCGTCCCAATTTCGTTTTCTTCTCGTTGCCGGAGCACTTGGCGTCCCAAGTGCAAGACGGAGAGAGGGCGGCGCGGGGCCGGAGCGCCCAGGAAGGGCCGGGCCGGGGGCGGGGGGCGACTCCGGCGGGGAGCTCAGAGCTGGGGTGTCCGGGGGCCATGGGGTTCTGCCGGCCCGGGCCGTCGAGATAACACCGTCCCTCCGTCAAAAGTGCTCCGTGTCAATTGTACGTCATCGCACATTACGAGACAAAGAAAGAAAGAAAGAAAGAAAGAAAAAAAAAAAAAAAAAAAAAAAAGGCTCCATCCACACCCTTGATGTCTAGTACCGAGCGTTAAATTAGGCTTCCCAGCCATAGACTAAACACACTCCCCTCGCCTGTGGCACACACAGATTTGGCGTGATTAAACCGAGCTTCGCAAACAGGGAGGAAAACAAGAATTGAACTTTTCAGCCGTAGGAAGGAGGCGGGGGGGACGACTGGGGGGGGGGGGCTTTTTTTGTTGCTTGTTTTTTATTTTTTCTTTCTATAGCCATATGGCAGATTGATTTGTTCGGAGGTCTTTCAACTTCCCCAGCGTGGCTGTTCAACAGTATTCCTCTTTGATCTTGATTGAGGACTTTAATGTTGTTGTTTCTGCGCATTTCAATAGATCCATAAATATTTTACCAGTGGAATTCGCGAAAAAAAAAAAAAAAAGAAAAAAATAAAGTTTCTCATAGAAATGCATCTGGGGCAACTCCAGCCCGCACCTTTCGCAGCAGAGGAGGTACGTGGGAACCGGGGCGGCGGTGGGCAGAAGCGCCACTCGGCGGTGCCCGCCTTCCTCCCCCCCGCGCTCCCGCAGCGCCCGGGGGCGGCGGCACCCGCGCCCCAACTTTGCCCCGCGCAGACAATGGTCCCCGGCGTGTGCGTGCGGGCTCGGCACCGGCCACAGCAGCGCTGCCGCCGGGGGACGCGCGGCGGCGGCGGCGGCGGCGGGGCGGGCGGGGCGCGGCGGGCGCGGCGGGGGCGGTGCGCGGGCGCGGGGCGCGGCGGGGGCCGGCGGGGCCGCCCCCGCCCGCGCCAGTGGAGCCGCTCGGCGGATCATGTGCAGCGCGGCGCCGCTCGCATGCGGCGCGTGGTTTCACCTTCAGCGCGGCTCGGCGCGCCCTTCCCCGAACGCTGCCGCCGCCGGCCGCGCAGGAGGTGAGGGGCGGCGGGGCGGGGGAATGGCCCGGGGGGCGGGGGGTCCTCGGGCTGTGCCCCTCGGGGGGGGAAAAAAAAAACCCTTCAACTTCACGCCTCCCCCCCGGGTGCGGGGACTGTCCCCCCGGTCATCGGAGCAGCTCCAAAATGGTAACTTTGCGCTGTTCCGCGAGGAGGAGGTCGGGTTTGCTGCAGTGGTGGTGCCGGGGGGTGGGGGAGCCCTGCGGGCTCCGGCAGCCTTTTGGCTTTGTACGCTCCGTCAGGGGCGTTGAGGGGGGGCGGATCGCGATATTAATCCATTAAGAGACAAAGAACAAATTGCCGCACTTTAAAGTAAAAAGCTTGGGCAGAAGAAGGAGGGTGATGGGTCGTCGAGCCCCGAGTAGCCACTTCAATTATTAGCAGCGGGTTGTTCCCCCCGCTCCCTCCTCCCCCCAGCCCCGCTAACATCGGCCCAGCGTGTGCGTGAAATGCCCGATGTGGGGCCGTGTCCGTGTGTGTCCCCCCCTTGCTTGCCAGTCGCTCTCGGTTCCGTGGCGAGTCGGTCGCTGCCTGATCCCCGTTAGAGAAGTACACAGTTTATCAAAGGAAGTTGGGGGTGGGCGGGCAGAGAAAACAATTATTCACGTATAGACAGCGAGGAGGACTCGGAGGACAATGTCTCCGTAGCGATTATTTCCAGAAGAGGAAAAATAGCCCGTTTGATGCGGGTGGGGTGCGGGGGAGGAAGGGAGGCAGGCAGGGAGTTTAATGTACATGTTAAAAAAAAAAAAAAAAAAAAATGGGGGGGGGGGCGGTCGAGAGGAGGGAAGGAATGGGAGAGAGATAGAGAAGGGAGAGAAAAGAAGAATAGAAATAACGCAGTTCCAGACATTTTGTGCTATAAAAGCTTTCCTCCTCCTCGTCCCTCCCTCCCTCCCCCCATTACTATCTTCGGTGATCATTAGCATAGCGCCGAGTCGCGATCCTAATGCGAATGAAGCACTCGGGCAAGTTGAGGAAAGTTTGGATGGGTAAACTTTGCAATGAGGGAAGAAGGTGGGGTGCTGAAAGTGGCAGTACGTGTGGGGAGGCGTGTGGAGCATGACAGCCGCCCGTTGTTTTTCCCCTCAAAGCAGCTAACCTCTGCAATTAGCTGCTGGAGACAAACCCTGTGTTTTAAGCCGAAAAGTGTCGGTTTGGAGTCAGCACCATTTATTAGGAGCGTTAATAAGCTCCCAGCAGCAGACAGGGATCTTCTGGGGAATGCGCATTGTGTGTGCCCACAGCTTATCCTTTACATTACCCCTATAGCATACGGAGCCGCTCGGGCACTTGGACGTGCAAATATCATTTTGCTCGGACTATTTTCGAAACATTAATTCTGTTCTTTATTTAATCCAGATGCAGGGTTCCCCTCCCCCCCCCCCCCCCCCATTTGCTGCCTTATTGTTGGTGTACATTTTCTGAAAAGGCGACTGGTGTAACCTGTGGAATTTGAAATGCAAATAAAAGCCTGTGGGAGTTGAGGCAGAACAAATCAGCATTTATAAAGTGAAAAAGATTTAATGTCTTTGAAACCACTGCGAGATTTATTTTTTTATTTTTTTTAAATAAGAACTGAATCGTGACGTCAAGTCGTTCGGGAAAGGTTTTTTAATTTTTTCTTTTATACGTCTGAAACGCGGGTATGCGAAGTGCTTACAGGAAAAACAGATTACAAGATTAACATCTGTTAACATGATCGTTTATCTCCAGCCAAAAATAGGTCAGTCCTTTCTTAAGGAAACACGATTGCTGGGCGCATGATTAAATAATGAAATTAGGCTGATGAGTTCATAAATTAGACGCTGTGTCGACGTGCGTTAGGATCCGACCTGTGACAAAAATACGTAATTCGCGGTCCGCCGGCGAGCGGTGCGGGGTCAAAGTCCCTTTTTGGGGAGAGGCGCAACTCTCTCGGCGCCTCCTCCTCCTCTTCCTCCTCCCCTCGCTCCCCATCGCCGGGCGCTCCCCGCTGTCTCCCCGGCTGGGGAGCCGAACTCTCCCAGCGAGCGGAGAAGTTTCCTCGGCGGGGAGGGACGCGGGGGGTGCCGCGGTGAGGGGGGGTTGGGGAATGGGGCCGGACGGCCGCCGAGCCGAGCCCCGGCCCGCCCGCGGCCCCGCCTCGCCGGGGCGGCCCCAGCCCGCGGGCCCGCCCCCCGCCACCGCCCGGCCCGGCCCGGCCCGGCCCGGCCCCGCGCAGCTCGGCCCCGGGGTGTCGGGGCGCGGCGAGGTGGGACGAGGAGCCGCCGTGCCGCCGCCTTCCTGCTGCCCTGCCCGGCCGGGCCCTGCCCTGCCCTGCCCTGCCCTGCCCTGCCCAGAGCGCAGCCCCGGCCGGCCTCGTTACGGCTGTCCCCTCGCCGTTCGTCCCTCAGCGCTGGGATCCGGCTTTTTTTTGGAAGTGGGTGCAGAAGCGCCTTTATGACACGGCTCCTCGGGGCTGGCAGGGCCATCGATACTTTGATTTTTGTGGGTCTTATTTTAATATTTTTTACTACTTGGAGGCGAATTCGCCGGTTTCTGGAGAGTCCCTCCCCAAAACTGGTTGGTGGGCGCCGTGCTCAGGGCCGGCTCTTCGGCGGCCGGGGAAAGGTCCCAGAAGCCCGCCCGGCAAAGGGACGCTGCGCTTTGGCCCCATGCCACGGACTTTATTTCATGCTTGCTGCACTAAATGAGTTAACAGCCAAAGGGTTTTTCATTAACTCGACTTGGCAACCGTGTATTTCGTTGGCTTCCCCCCCCCCCCCCCAAAAAAAAAAAAACAAACCCAAAAAAACCCCAAATAAAACCAAACCAAAAAGTGTAATTTTAAGCAAAAGCTGAGTGGCATAGTACGGGTTGATGTTGATTTGGGAGGGAGAGTATTTTTCAAAATTTCTTGTCAGCTTTCCCTTGTGTCCCCGTGCTCGGGCAGGGTGTGTGGGTGGGATGATAGCCGAGTTGTGTGAGATGTGCTGTGTGTGGTGATTTTTGACCATTGCTTGCCAGCGGTGTTTGAAGGCCCTGTGTGTCCTGGACCAAACAGAAGGATGCTGACCCTGTGGCAGGGCAGTGACCTTCAGCTGTCTGCCCTCAGCCCCACATGTGGATGGGGCTGGGGGCAGCGTGTACATGTGTGGGCTGGGGAGCTGGGTGCTGCATGCGGGGCAGGTGCATGCAGGGCTGGGAGGGGTGTTGCGGCAGGTGGACAGGAGTGTGTGTGCACAGATGCAGGGCGGGGATGGGCTATGTTGCACTGCTGCATGGGAGCCAGATGTGTGTGTGGTATGTCCTGCTGGCTATGAGTGTGCACAGCACAATGAGGCTCACATGGTTGCGGGGTGGTGGAGTGCTTCATTGAGGCAGGTGCGTGTGTGTGTTCATGCCCCCCCTGTTTGTGGCTGTGTCCCATGGGCAGGTGTGGGTAATAGTGCATGCTGAGCTTCTCTAGTGAGGCCCCCATGCGCTTGTCCCCCAGGCTGGCTGCTGACAGTGGGCTGAAAATAACTGCATTGTAAGACGTGTTGGCTGTTTTTTGAGGGGGGAGCAGTGCCAGGGAGGGGTGCTGGTGACGGGAGCAAAAGTTTCACCTCGGCGGAGAGCATGTTGGTAGTTTTGCTCCAGTAGTTTTGTCCGTAGCAGCTGGCCGGGATGAGTTGTCTGCCAGTGAATGTTGTTGCTTTGTTTCTCTGCCTAAGTGTCCTTCACTTCTGTCACAGCAAACTCACAATCATCAGCCTGGTTATCTGCTACTCTGAGCATCCCAACTTTGTCTCAGTAGGGTGGGTACAGTGGTTTTTGGAGCTTTCCTCCTGTTGAAACTGGAAGCTGGAGTTGCATAGGAGCACCTGTGGTGTAATTAGTATCAAGGTGCAGATATTCCAGGAGGCATCTTCAGTTTCACAAGAGTAGCTGCCACAGCTGTCTTGAGTGAGCTCTGTATAATAAAGTCTTTCGCGTGGGGCTCTGCGTTACTGGCACAAGCACACCTTTACTAGTTCCTGGTGTAAACAGGCTTTTAGCTATCTCTAGAAATTCTTGCCTGCGGTTTGTTTTCAAGCCTTTAGTTCCTATAAAACTTGAGTGGTGTTGAAGTGACACCTAGTTAGTGATAAGTACTGTGGAGTCTGTGTGAACAATAGGGCATTACAGCCCTCCCTCCAAACTGTTAGATTAATATGCAAAGATAATGCTTAGAGAAAGGAGAAAAAAAAATAAACCATCAGTGAGAATAAACCGTTGTCCTAAGGAATGATCTAAAACATGTTTAAAGAGAGGAGTGATCTTTGTTATCACGGTGCCTATCTAAGTTTAACACAACCTTCTGAACTCCTGTACCAGACAAACGACTATTTCTCTGCATCATAGAAAAGAATTTACTGGAATCACTAGGGTGAAATCTACCTCCTGTTACTTGCAAGTGACCTGAATAACTCTATCTGCCTAGAATGGAGCAACATTTTGTAGATTAAAATTTTCTTGTGGCAATGACTAATGTATTTACTTTTAAAAATAGGTTGATTGTACGATTCTATAATTGGTCATAGTATCATGCTGTCACCAAGATTTAATAATAGCAATTATCAGTAAGAAGTGTTTACTGAAGAAGTTGAAAACGATTGTGCCATTGTTCTGAATCTCTCCCTGTTGAATTGATCCTCATTTTAGCAAAGGAGGATGTTTCTGTCTTAACATCTTAAAGATCACCTTCAGAAGCTGGGATGTTGGCTTCAGTTGACTGAAAAATGCATAAACTTTGAAATGCACCCTGCTGTGGGTGCTTATACCAGAAGGGCAGCCTGGAAGACTGATAGAAATGATTTTTCATTTCTAGTCACCATTTCATTTAGTCACCAACTCTTGAGAACTTTGGGCAGCGTGCTTATTTGGGCTTTTTTGTTAAGGTCTTTATGTGTGGGTGACTTCAACAGTTACCTTTAGTTACCTATAGCTATTATATATATTTTTTTAAATACATATATATATATGTATGTATGTATATATACACATATATACATATGTATAGTTGTAATTACTGATAAGTATTATCTGTCTATAGTTACTTATAAGTATAGTTATCAACAGTTACCTATCTATAGTTCTCTGTGAGTAAGATCTGATGAGTTTTATGCTGAGGTCCCATCTAATGCAGAGTATCTGTATTTAGTATGATCCAAAACCAGTTGGCTTTGGAAGGCCTAACTTCTGTGAAGACTTCAATTTGTGCCAAGAACTTCCAGGACTTCTCTGGAATTACATGCAGTATGCAGAATGATCCAGTGCTTAAGCTTTTGTTGAGACCAGTGATGGATGAAGTGTGTATGTGTGTACTTAAACTGGAAATTTGGGTTTGACTATACTGTTTCTTAAAGTCATCAAAATAGAAAGCTGAAATGCAAAGTGATTGCATTTTGCAGGAAGCAACTTGTCCAAGCTTGCAAATTTCACAAGAAAAGTGCCTGTTTAAGTTTTTGAGACACAAGTTTGAATTTGTAGATACGTACCTTTTAAGACTGAATTGGCATTTGATTTCTGCACAGAAAGGAGAAATGGACTTACTATTGTTTTTCACAACCATGTGATATTCTTTAGTTGGATAGGAGCATGTACAACATGGTTAACATCCTGAAAATTAACGTGTTTCTTGAGAATCACCGCTGCCCCATAATAAGCACCCTTTCCTCTCCCATTGACTACTGGGAGTTGCATGACGGTGATTCTGGGTGGAATTACAGTTTCTATATGTGTATCTGAAATCCTTACTTACACTGGCAGTTAATCAACTAAAATTTACTATGGTCATTTTTTTTTTTTTTTCCCCTCTAGCCATAAACTTAATCCAGATACCTAATCACAGTGTAGCAAAAAAAAAAAAAAAAAGGGGAAAAAAAAAAAGTCACATTTATTTGATTAGATATCTGCAATATAAATATTTGAAACTTGGAGCAACATTGCTTTTTCAAAGCAGACATCTTACATGCTGCAAATATTTATACACTTCAGTGTTAGGATAAAGCTGTTCTGACTCAGACACCAAAAGCAAAATTCTGTTTTTCAGTTACCCACTGTAACTGTACAGAAACTCTGTACAGTATTTGGGAGTTAGAACGACTTAACAGATAGCACTGTTGTTGGTTGTCACTTCTGTGTTAAAAGTAAATGGAACTTCCTTTCCTTTTCCAGCAGGAACAATTCTAGTAAATGTTATGTTAGTGAGCCCGCATTAAAACTTGAGGTCCAGGTAGTTAACACTGCCATGGCTTTCATTAGGATGATGACTTCATTACAAATGTTTACTTTCATTACCTAACTGTTAGTCAGCAAATGTTTGGTCTCTTGATCTGCTGAACCTGCTTTGCCATTTGAAGCCAGCAAGCTCTCTTTTTTTTGGTGTGACGATTACTCAATGCTGGTTGTTCATTTTTTGATGTTGTTTACATCTTGGTTATCTGCAGAGGCCCATCAACATTGTTACACACTTGGTGTTAGCAGTTTCTCCTTGCATTCCTGAAACTGCATTACAGCAACAGCGCTTCCCCAAATGAATGCGGGGCTTTAAGCGTGTGTTCTGAGATTAAATTAGTGCGCAGATGGACAGAACTTGCATCTCCTAAATTGCTACCAAACTATTTATTGCCTAATAAATTCTAGCAGGTTTCACAGCAGTAGCACATACCTGCTGTAAGGTAAGTTGTTTATTTACCACTCCCAAGTTGTGAGCTAACACTGCACAAAATGTCCATGGCAGGGACACTGAGGCAGGGGCTGCTGAAGACTTGTCTAAACTGTTTTAAATCATGGAGGAACAGAGGCTCTGATCTGTGGATTCAAGGCTGCTTACCTTCTGACAACTACTTAAAATTCATTTTTGCTAACCTTTCATTTAAGTGATTACTTATGGAAAAGAACTTAATTTTTATCAGCAGAATACTGTGTTGCTTAACGCTTGTTCAGCAAAATCCACATTTCATTGGATTGGGCTGTTGCAGAAGCTGTAGGCCTGGCATTACTGTTGTACTGTTGTGGTAAACCCAAGGTAACTTTAGTTGGGTGACTCTGAATTTACAGCACTGGATGTGGGGATGAATTTAGCACACAGCACTTAGCTCCTAATTAAAGCTTATAGTATTACATCCGTAATCAGGGCACTCTTAGAATCTCTAAGAAATTACTTTTTCCTTTGTCTACTCTTCTCCCTTTCTTGCCATATCACTGTGTGGTATTGGGAGCTTGCTTCTCCATGTTGGGGCTTCATATTTATGTCCCAAAGGAAGAGCTTTCCAGCAGTGTACTTCAAATTGCAAAGTAGAAGAATTTTGTAGCTCCCTAAATCTTCAAGGCCAGTTTCTAAAATGATCTAGCTTTTAATCTTCTTTTCAAAGTAAAATAAAAACTACAAAGCATATGTAATTATAATTTGTAGCTATTTTTAGACTCCTGACATGTTTCATTTATAGTATAATGATAAAAACAAATAGCACAGAGGCTAGACAGACAATTTTCAAACCAACAGCATCCACTTCAGCTACCCTGTGTGTGTTTCATACGTGTTTCCTTTGGTTCTTTTTTTTTTGTTGTTGTTGTTCTTTTTTGGTTGGGAGTGTACCGAAACTGTATGTCTCAGTATTCGCTGGGGGGTGCAGAGAAAACGAGAGCTCTGTCTGTCGGGCAGGTCCTGTTGTGAGTGTTTGCTGAAAACCGGATCGTATGTCAGTGAGTTTTAACGCACTGCACACACGCAGACAGTCACACACGCACGCATGCTTTGCTTTTCCAGCAGGTATAATAAAGGAAGAACGGTGAGTTGGCTCGTCACTATTTTTACACGGCATAGAAATGCTTGTTATGGGGATAAAGCTGACTGAATAATAATTTTTCCTTGTCTTTTTAAAAAAGATGGTGAGCAGGGAAGTGGTGTTAGTTTTCAGTAAAGAAAGAGGGAGAGAAGCTGGTGGAAATTGAGGTGTTCTAGTCAGAATTGTAGCCTAATTTTAAAATGGTCACGTTTACTTATTTAAAAATAGATTTGGGAATGAAATTAGCCACGTTCTTTGTTTTTAAAAGGGTAACGTGTGTGCAGTCACCATATGGTAGCATTTAACCCATATTGTATGAGCTGACAACAAGTCACATTTATTCTCTGATTTATTTCAGTGTTTCAGAATGTTCTTTTTCTGAAATCTAGTACGATAAAAGATGCATTTAGGATTGTGCAATGTAATTGACTGTAGCTGTTTTGCCTCATTGTTACAATGATACCAGGTTCATGAGTAAGCAATATTTTTCCCTTCTGAAATAATTTCCTTAAGAAATAGTCGTTCTCTGAATGTTGAAATGGTTTGCAGGAAGAGTTATGAACAATAGCCAGTGACATGGTGTGTTGTAAAGGATTGCGGGGCGAGGTGTTACAGTCTCTGCTGGCTGAAACTAGAGCTGCTCCTTTGATGGTTGAGTATGTGCTTGCAAAGTCTTTCTCCCCCTCCCCTCGTCCACCAGTCTTTGCACAGAGGTTGTTTAGTTGTCTATTTTAATGGATGCATTCTGGCTTCCTTTGTGGTAGACTGTGAGGCACCTGTGTTGGTGAGCTGGTACCAGTATTGGCAGCCACAAGTATGATAAAACTATGAATCAGACGACTTAGGGACTGACTTAAACTGTGCAATTAGGGAAATAAGATATCTTATTTTCCCTTTGGATTTCCTTGGGAGCTGTATTTTTAGGCTTCCTTTCCCCTGTGCCATCCTATCTATGCACATCTTTGGGGTTTCAGATGAGGCTCTACTGCAAAGTTCCAAAGTGTGCAGTAAATAGGAGTTAGCCTTACACAGTATGTTGCGTGCGAAGTTTCAAAAGTCGGTGTCACTCCTCACTGAGGTACCAGTTGCTCACCATCTGTCTCTTAAAATAATTTCTTTTAACCTTGGGACTCTAAAATATTTCAACAAGGTTATTCATGTGTTTGTATGAAGTGTCTGTAAGTGTACTAAAAAACTGCTAAGCTTCTAATTTCAACGTGGTGTTTGAATACTAATGTATACCAATTAGGAATGGCTGACGTTGTAATTTATAGAAAGTTGAAAGGAGCATTAAACACCACCCTTCCAACACTAAATACAGCTTTTCCTCCTGAGTGTAGCTGCCTATGTGAAACCAAGGGTCTGTCCTCCAGATTGTTGTACTACCATGTTGATACATCCTTGGATAAACCATCAGGCTCATGTATTATCACATCAGTCCCTTTGCAACATCCTGTGTGTAACTGTACCTTTAGCTGATTAACACAGTGCTTTCTTGGTACTGTTTTTGATGGCTCTGTGAATGCTTATTTTAAGACCTTTTTTAAAGGAATGTTTTCATCACTAAAGAGAAGAGCTGTATGAAATCTATAAATACTTACTTTAATTAGATTTGCTCTGTTTGTCTCTTTTTTTCCTTTCCCTCCAGATAAATTTTACCTCAGTAATGAATGCTGTGATCTTCAATGCATAATTTATATTGACATTAATAATGATAGTTGGAGAATATTTTAATGCCAGTTTGAGAAAACATGACAATTTATGTTGATAACCTTGGTCCCATTAAATTAGAACAGATTTTAGTAGAGAGCTATGACTATCAGTGGTATGATGAAATAACCCACTTCTTTTCATTGTGGCAAGCATATTGGAGAGTTCATCTTATCATGAGCGGTACATACCAGGTGTCAAGTGACATGCCAGACACACAGCTTTGCTTCTGAATGACTCTTTCCAATTAGAAAGTAATGGCTTTAACAGGATCAACCAAGTAATCGGAGTCTGTCAGTTCTCCAGTGCCAGGAGGTGTATATTTGCAAATGTTATTTATTTATCTGCTTTTTAATGAGTTGCAAAATTGTTGGTAACCTTGAGTAAATTTGGGGGGTGGTGGAAATACTATGTGGAAATTGTGGGATTAATGGTTTAGCAGTTGGGATTAAAAATAGTCTCAGCAAATTACCCTGTTGATACTGAAGCCAGAATCTGTTAATGGGGTTACAAGCAGATTGGTTTATCGGTCATTTATTTTCTAGGTTGATTAGGGATTATAGGTTGCCATCACAAAAGTAAGCAGTGCAAAAGGCGAGGATTGCTAATATTTTGCTTCGAAGTTTCATGCACTTAGAAGGAGGGTGTCTGGAGCTCAGAAGCTGTTTCTAGATTGTGGGCAGACTTTCCCCTCAGATTTTTATATTCTGAAATAGATGTCTAAGTAGCCTGGCTGTTGTAAAGGGGTGGTTTGGCTTGTTAAAAGTCTTAAAAACAGTACAAAACAGAAATTTCTGAAATCCATGTAGGCCACTAAGAAATTTTTAAAAGCCTGCTGCTGAATTGCCTACTGTTGTGTCGCCTGTCTCAGTGCAGAACCCAGGGCATTTCTTACTCAACAATGTGTATGATGTGCAATAGACTGATGGCTTTTGTGTGTCCTGTTCTAACCTGCAAACAAACTGTGTGAAGTTCTGCATAACAAAATCCTTTAACTGCCACTCGTTTATTGCAGATCACACATATGTCTCTGAGCTATGGACAGAGTTGCAAACCAGGGCATCCCCTCTGAGTCTTCATGAAAAGATGACACCCATGATGAAACTTTTCAGATATTACTCTTATCTTCTGCTGTCTAGTTCAGGAGATGCTGTGACTTTCACACTCTTTGCTACCTTGTCCTGATGTACAGCTTGAGATAACACAGTGACATTTATTTGGCTTTTCAATATTTGATTAGTCAAATGCAATGAAATAGCAGGTGAACATTTCTGCAGTTTTTTATCTAGAAGGTGGAGCACTGCACAAGATTAGTGGAAAGACCCCTAATTGTTTTTATGTCCTTAGCTCTGACAGAAGATAAGGGAGAGAACAAGAAATTCAAGAAGAGAAATGCTGACTTGGTTTGAGGAGTGAAGATACAGCTTAAAAGGAATCCTATGGGCACTGGCTGATCGGGCAGGCTGGCAAAAGGGAAGGAAATGGGGTCCTTGAGATGTAAGAGATCAAGCTAATTCCTTACCCTTCCAAAGATTAGGTCTTCTTCTGTTCTTGCAGAAGGCTTGTCCAAGCTTCCTGCAGGTTCTAGATGGATATCCGAGGACCAAGACTTGTATCACCAGACTGGAGAGGAAGACAGATATGTTACCTGCTTAATGTGGCTCTTCTGTGAGTTTTGTGCTCCTGGAGAATGGGAGAGAGAGCATAATGGACTTGATGGATGATGGGCAGGGCAGTGACAGGGCAAGTGACAGGGTCAAGAAATTTGGATTTGAACCAAAGAGATTTGGTTCAAATCTCTTCTCCTGCAGTTCATTTTGCACACCAGTGTGGGTTACTCTGGAGTGTGTAGGGAGCCTAAAGCTGTCCTGCTGCCTCGGTGGGATTGGGAGTGCTGCCCTCTGAGTTGGTAGTTCCTCTGAATAGGGTTAAAAACCTCATCACTTGGTACAGTCTCTGTCATCTGTGATCCCCATGGAAGAACACTGTCTTTTAAACTAAACTCTCTTCAAGATGTAAGAAAAAGGACGAGATGATGAGAGTTGAGAGTCTGTCAGCTAAGAAGATGCTAGACATGAGACAGATTTTTGTTTCCTTAAACATACAATTTATTCTGCTTTATTCATTGTATTGTATACTTTGAAGAAGATAACAATATTTGGAGGGCTAAAATCTCAGTTTTTCATTCTAATATGCAAAATTAAGTTTTGAACTTGCATCTTCTTTTAAAAAGAAAATATCTATGTAGGTATAGCAGTATGTGAAGGTAGTAAAATAATTTTGCAGATGAATTACAAAAATGCTCTTCACTTCTATTTTCCTCCATGCTGTTAGGGTCTAATGGATTTTCTGTAGAACAACTCAATTCTTGTGGAATCTTAGAGCAGCTCTGTGAAGTTTATTGAAGTTTATTGAAGGCTAGGTAACCAGAATTATTCCTTGTGTAATTCCACCCACAAGTAAGGTAATTACACCTTGTGTTGGGGATAGCGGAGCTATGCCAGTATGACCTGGTTCACTTGTAAAGATCTCTCAGCTGTTCCATGTCTGGCAGTAGTGTCGGTCTCTTTGCTCAGAAGTGATGAGGAGCTGGTGCAAGCAGCAGGCACAGCAAAAGCTGGAGGAGAAAAAAACAGGGCGTGATCAGCTGAACAGAGCCTTAAAGTAAAAAAGACTGTAGCAAGATCATGCAGAAATAAGGAGGAGGAAATGGGTGTTTGGAGGGGCTGTGGGTGGAGAACTACTTTCCCTTATACCAAGGAACGCTGAGTTTCTGTAGGTGGGTGTCTTTTTTCATCAGAAATCGCCAGGGCTGGAATCTGTAGTTTTCTGCGTTAAGGTAGTAAAAGAATCATTGGCCTTTGGTGATGCTTTTGTTCATGAGTGGTGAGGCTGAGGTGGTGGCCAGAGCTCCCCTGGTCATCATGTCCCTGTACATTGTTGCTGGATGTCGCTGTCTGGGATGCGTTAATGGAGTCTGAGATTTGTTTCCTGTGGCACTGCTCTGCTGGGTAGTCTCTGCCGTCCTGCAGCAGCACCAGAATGAGACAGGATTGTGTGCAGAGCTGTGTAGGAGCAGGATATGGGAGATGCCTGGTGTTTTGTCTGGTGCCTAGCATGTGCAGTCCTGCTTCATTACAAGGAGCCCTGGGAGAAATTAGAGTGGTGGTGGTTGTGGAGAGATGTTAAACAGAAGAAGAAGAGGCGGTTGACCGAGTATATGTGTTTGCACGTGTGTGAGGTAACTGAATTTTTCTTCTGTGTAGTTTCTTGAAGGGACTTAAGACTTGGTTCTACTGCACAAATCACTGTTTATTGTAGACTCCTTTCCTGTGTCTTGTTCCCCAGGCATACTTTGCTCTGCAGTCCCTTTTTCGTGGCTGTTGCGCACTTCTGAACTTGAGCTGGTGTCAGCACTCAAAACTTGAAAGTGGTGGAGACTTGGGATGAGTGGGTGGATGTGGCATGCTGAGCATGAGAGTTTTTGGAGGAGGAGTATGAAGTGAAGCAAGTTTGTATGCAGAATGAAAACGGGAGTGATCCAGGTGTTGCAAGGGGCCCGTGAGAAGGATGAAGCTATGGTGAGGTGAGAAACCAGGCTGTTGGGAAAGAGAAGGGTTGGCAGGATGTCAGGCATGATGCGAACAGCCACCTAAGACTGATTAATTTTTAGCACTGGTATCAAGATTCCTTAAAAAATAAATTGATGTTAATGAATAGAGTTCGTTAGGACTAGCTGGGTTCGTGAAAGATGTAAATCAGCAAAAACAGCCGTGAAAAGAAAAAGCATTTGGGAAGTCTGTTGTTCATCCCCTGTCTTTTCTGTGAATGCTGTCATGAATCTGTCCTGAAAGCACATTTTCTAGACATGACTTTTATTGCTACAGCCTTGTAGCAGTAACTCTGATGACTTTTGCAAAGAATGTGCTGGGTATAATGTTTCTGCTCTCTTAAAAAGAAATAGTAGCTTTATGTTTTTAGCATTATGAAGGAGATAAAATGAGTACTTGCAACAGTTCCCTTTTCCAGGCTTCTGTTGTTCTGATCAGTTCCTTATGCTAACAATTGTCCTCTACATCAAACCACAAGAAGATGGTCAGGTAAAGGTGCGTGGGAACACAGCAGGCATCTGTTTTTATCTACACAAAGTCAGCGGTTTAGGCTTACAGAAGATTATGATTTATCAAGAGAGTATAATTATAAGCTGTTGTCATATGGTGGCACCCAGTAGCAGTGATGATCTGTTGCTGTTGTTCTGGGATGTGTACAAACACACAGTAAGAATAAGTTCCAGGATTTGATTGTATCTCCTCTTTGTACATGTGGTTGTATGGATCCATTAAGGGGTCATTAAAGTTCTCCAAAGCATATCTGCTGTCAAATTAAACGCTAATAAATGTCTGTTAATTATCACAATCCTCTTCACAATAATAAGTTATTAGAATTGAATTTACTGTGCATTTTACTACAGTGGGGGGAAGCCAACTTTGGTGTTTGATCCTCATCTGGCATTTGAATGTATATGCATAATACAAGGCAAAAAATTTGGCCAGAGTCTTCCTGGTGCTGAAGGCTGCCTGTGTGGTGATCCTGTGGAAATGTCCTCTGCTCTCCTCCAAACTCAGCTGGTTTCTGTGCATAAACTGGTCCTTCCCCAGGCTCACAGGAAAAGACCACCATGGGGCTCTGGTTCTGGATCACACCACAGGTGCCCAGAAATGTGGTCAATGCCTGCATCCCATGGTCATTCCAGAAATTAACCTGCTAGCTACCTGAACAATATTAGGATGGCTTAGTACCCCTCTCTGTGTCCATTACAGAGGGGTAGTAGGGAAAAATCATCACATAAGAGATCAGTGACCAAGGAGGAAAATGTTTAGCATGCCATGTAGCATGGGTATAATCATGTGAATACAACTCTCTTCCCTGGGGAAAAGTATACGGAAAAAAGTGTACGGAATTCTCTTTCATTGCAAAGATACTTTCCTTTTGCAAACAGCAGCAGCAGCTTTCTGGTTTTGGTAATTCAGCGTATTAGTAAGAGCTGTGTGGCATAGTAAATATGCACAGATATGAAGTTTACTTTTATGTATTTCCTGAGGAGTGCAACTGGAAGTGAAGTTGTGCCATATCCCATGGACATGTAAATGACATTGTAATTTTCTTCTAGACAGTGGTCAGAAAATGATCCATGTTCCATCACTTTAGGACGTTGTTTTCACTAAACCTTACTCAGTTACTGTGCATTTTGGTGGTGTTTCTCCAGTTAATTTGGTCATGTTAGTTTAAATTTACATCAGCATGCATTAGACTAGAGCTTGGCATAGATGTGCTGAATATATGCTGTGGCATGGAAAGTGGAGCAGGATGACAGGGAACTGGGCTGGCAGAAAGAGGTGTGCTCATGGCATCTGTTTTGTGCCTCTTGAATACTTTATTTCAGCCCTGTATTCTCTGAATCATGTTAATCATGGTATCGGTAGGTACTCCCTACACCCACCTTATTTCTACCTTGAGGTCATGGCATAGGGTCATTATCTCACTTTCTGACTGCTTTCCTCTGTAAGACACACTGCCTTGTAGGTTGGTGATGAATTCATGGCTTTTAGGGAGTCATGTCTGCTCCTGTGCATGTGCACACACACACCCCCACTACAAAATAGCAACTTCAAAGCCCTCACTGGGTAATCTTCACTGACATCAGTGAGCACTTCTTACTCATCTGAGGAGCCTCGCTGACTTGAGGCACTTTCTCGTGAGTAGGAGTCTGCCAGTGTTAGCAATGGTGGCCCAGCCTGGCCCCAGAGGGTGATGGTATGACTCAGTTACCCTAAGTTTGGCATTGCCTGGGCATGGGCATATACACACACATGCCCAAAGAAAGAACAAAAAAAAAGAAAAAAAAAGAAAAAAAGAAAGGTGTTGGCGTTACCAGGCCAGGATTTGAAAAAACAAAGAAATTGTTGGTTTTGTGTCTGTTGTTGATGCTGTTTAAAGTCAGGCAAACAGACTACCTGCAGCCCTGTAGGTACAAGTGCCTCCTTGGCTGCACATAATGATGTGGAACTTAATGACATAAATTAAAAATGTGGAACTTAGTGACATAACGATGTTGCACTTACAGCAGTGCAACATGATGTGCTTCTGTCCCCTTGCCTCCTTCCTGTCACTGTGGGCTGGATTCTCCTCAACTCTTTGCCATCTCCACTTGCTGACATGGAGAGGTCAGGGGTATAGGCTGGGCCAGTTTGGTTCTCTGTTTATACAGGACATAGACCTGCATGCTCTGAATATATTTGTTTAAACAACAGGTCAGTTGTTAACAGAAAATGGTACATGCCTTGCTGGTTAATGGGAAAATGAGGGCAGTATTGTCATGATGATGGCTTTAGAAACAGAGATTGTTTTCTGTAGTTCCTCAAGTATGACAGAAGACATCTAGCTAAGTATTGTTAAAAAAGGTGCTTGCTAGAATAGTAGTACGATGAACTTAATGCCAAGTATAACAGTACAGTTTAATCAAGTGACTTTGGAATCCTTTTGTCATTCAGTATTTCTGCTTCTTTTGTCTTGGTAAAGAACAGATTTTTTTTCTTCCCTTTTCCTATTTCCAGTTAGGAAGTATTTCTAGTCTCCTTCCAGAAGTAGGTTATCTGTAGTCCTCCATAGTTTTGAGGTTATGTATTAGCACACATCATATTATTAACCCTTGCAAGTCAGTGTTGATTTTTGTAGTATAAGCATAGCATATGCCTATACATGTGGAAACAAAAGTCAGAGATTTATTTTAAAGCTTTAAAGGTGGATATGTGGTGTTGGCAAGAAGCAGAGTGTACCCTAAGGCAATCTTACATTGCCAGTTGGGATTTAATCTTTTATACTAGTAAATTTTATTGTCTAGGTTAAAAGCCAGATTCATTCAACCAAATTAATCTTTGGTTCTTTTCCAGTGTGGCAGAGTTTAACCAGGGACAAGTGTAGCTGTTTGGTTAAACATTAAAAGATGCCGTTGATTTGATATTTTTTAAACTAATATTAGAGTGAACTCAAAATGGAAGGAGGTTTTACTTGCCAATAATAAAATGGATCTTTATTTATTTATTTGTTTATTTGATCAACATGCTTGTCATGAGTACAAAGCTTGTAATTTAAGACCCCTCCTTGGTCTGGCAAGCTGATCCCTATAGGCAGATGCTGGTGGCCACTTGGAAGTCTATTGAACTGACTCTAAAGATTTGATCATGTGGATCAGTCTGCAATTTGGGGTTTAGTTTCAGAGACAATGATTCACTATTGCCTAATTTTGGAGCTCAAATAATTGCTTTGCTATCAGTTCTTTTTGAAGTGTTCCTAAATAGGGTGTAAAAGCAGGTAGTTTATGCTAAGTGGCAGGTGAAACAGTTTGTCTTCTGCATGAAACCACTGTCTTTATGTATCAGTGTAATGTGTGTAATCCATCCACAAGTTTATGCATTCAGTGTCCTCCTGGAAGTGTCAGAGATCCACAGTGCCCCCAAGCACTAGATTTAGTGTTTGATGCTCAGATGTAGTTTTCAGATCTATAAAGTGTCTTTTTCCTAACAGCTCCCCACTGGCTGTATTTTTCAAGATGTTGAGGTGCTTCTTACTCTCTTCCCGAGTCAGCTGTGATTTATACTGAGGCAGCCCACTGAAGTTACCCTAAGGGAAGCTGTCATCCTCAGGATGGTTAAAAGGCCTCGTTGGGCATGTGATGCAATATCAGTATGCAGGATAGCCCTGCTGCAGGTCGAGGGCTCCAGCCCCTACTGATGCTTCTGCCCAGGTATCTGAAGGATGGCAGAGCTACATGTGCTAAGTCAGAAACAGAGGGAGCAGGCAGGAACAGTTGTTCCCTGTGCATTTTTCTCAAAGCAGAGCGGAGAATGTGAAAGAAGGTTTAGGAAGGCTAAAATACCAACTTGCATAAGTGGTAATAATAAATGCTTAATAAATGCAGTGCTAGCATAGCATAGGTGAGATCTTGTTGCCCGGTTGCTCCACATACCCCATTGCGACAGCTGGGGTGGTTGAGCGGGGTAGCACTTATCTGCTCCCCTCTGCAAGTTTTCATGTTAGAACTCCTATATGGATGTCTTCTGGCCAAAAGCTTCTCTCAGGCATCACTTTAGGAAGCATGTTTTGACACTGCCTGCTTGCATATGTGCTTAGAGGGAGTCACTGCAGGTGTCACTGCAAAGACAACTCTTCTCTTGTGTGTGGTTGAAAGGTTGCAAAGCAAAGAAGTCACTGAGAATTACTTAGGGTTTGGCTTTTTGAAGCAAAACTAACTCTTCCTCATTAAAATGGCATGAATTTAACAAAAATAAATATCAACATTGGATATATCTGTGAGGAGGTGATTAGTTTTGATATGAAACATTTGGTTTAGAACACTCTATATCAAGGACATGGTATTGCAAGTATAAAAAGTTTTGGGTGAACCAAAATGGTATTTTAACTTTGGGTTTTTTTTGTTTGTTTGGTGGGTTGGGGTTTTTTTGTGGTTTTTTTCATCAGTACAGTATGGAGTGGCCGATTCAATATTGAGAGGTGTGGTTTTTGGGTTTAGTTTTGGGTTTAATCCATGTGGAGTTTTGTTTTTTTTTTTGTTTGTTTTTTTTTTTTTTTTTGTGTTTGTGACACTTACATAGGTGAGAACCAGGTCTGCTGAGAGACATCATTAACACGCTAGATGTCCTATGTAACTTTGCTAGGGTGAGGAGGAAGGGATTTGGTTGGGATGTAGCAATTGGCAAGAATAGTGAAGTGTGGTAAGACCAACTGGATGCAGTCACTGGGGTGCAGTCAGATTTGATTGTCATGTACTTATTCTTCCTGTGGTTACTGACAGGTGAGGCATCCTGCAGTGTAGCAGGCGTCTGCATGTTTGAGCTAGGTCATACAGTACCTGATCTTACAGATTTAATAATCTGGGGTGGTTGCACAGCATAACAAAAAGAGTTTGCATCCTTCTTCAGATTAATGAGATCTGTCTCTTAAAGCAGGGGGTTTATGGTGTAATTACTCTGTATTTATATAACAATCACTTGTGGTGTAAGAGAGGTAGCTTATATAAACTTTTCTTTAGGATTGTTTTTGTTACTGTGAATGAAAAGTTGATTTATTTTTCTTATAAATAAAATTTGAAGGTAAGGTCAGGCTATATTTTTCCCATGCACGTAGGATGTAACCACTGCAGTGGTGCAAACTGCAGCAAAGGTGGTGTTGCTTGATGCAGATTGAACAATATGGAAGGTCTGTCTTGTGCTGTGTGGGCCTCTTCTTCTTTCAAGACTTCTTTTCAGACTTCTTGAGCAGCCAGATCTCATAAGAAAGAGCTGTCTCTCATGTCATGGTGTCTGTCTGTGGTAGTGGCTGTGCATTGGAGGGCAGAGCCCTGGTGGAGGGGAAGGGGTGGAAGAGGTGGAGACATGAGGGCAGGGATATAGCCTGGAGGTGTTGGCTCACCTCCATGGAATCATTGAGACATTTTTGTTTGAGTTGGGGAGTGCTTTGAAGTCCTCTGGTGGAAAGCCTGCCTCCTCACCCCTGTCTTTGCTTTCAGGTGGGTAGGTTTTCAACCTGCACTTCAGCAGAAGTGTAGGTTTAGCTGCCTGTGCTTTACACGAACAGAGTGTTTCCTGTGGCAAACAGAAATCACATGCAGAAACCCATGTTTGATTTCTCAATTCTGAGTCTCTGTTCTTAAAAAAAAATGGTTTTGCTCCACTTTTTTGTTCAACTTGTTAAGTTTTAAAGGAAAATATTCAAATTGTGCTTTTCAAGACCATGTAAAGTATTTCAGTCATTGTCTTGGCCAACAGAGAAGACCTGGGGGAGCTGGGAGCTAGAGAGGAAGACAAAACAAAAGTACCTGTTCAATTAAAAATGCCAGTGCAGATTAAGGAATCTGTAGCATTTTTATGCCAAAATTCAAACATCAGTTTCAATTCAACTGTTGACACAGTCACTGCCCCTGTTGCAGCATCTGAGTAACTGTGAGGAAATACCTGAGTATCTCCTGGTTGCTGATGGTGTCTTGGTGACCTCATGCAGTGATGTGTGTTTTCTCCCACTGGTGCCTGAACACACGCTGCTGCCAGGGCTTTCCTCCATCCACACTGGACAGGAGTGAGCACTAGGCAGTCTCTGTGCTGCTGCCTATCCTTGGTTGAGACTGTTGATGCCTCCCCTTGGTGCATGGAAGCATATTCCTGAATGTTGGACGCTGGCATTTTACTCTCCAGTTAGGAGTGAAGGCAGCCCTGTTGACCTTGGGCTTGCGAGAGTTGCTGTCCTAGTGGGTTTTATGGGGTTTCCTTCTTCTGATTCTGTTTGTTTTTCAGAACTGTATTTAACTGAAGCTTGCCGCTGTTCGGATTTTGAGAGTGAAATTTTAATTGCTAAATAAAACTTCAGTTATTTGTATAAATTATGAGGAAATCAGTTAACAGCTTTGTGTTTCTTACTTTTCTGGTTATGCCTACTAGGAAACTTTAAGGAAATATATGAAGCTGTCAAGGCTGCAAAAGCAAGAGAGTCTTGTTCTTGAAGAGAAGAGACTTGGATAGCTCATAAAATCACAGCCTTTGGATGCTGCAGAGAAGGAAATTGAAGTCATTATGACATTATGGCAGAGAGTGTCTGATCTGCCAAACTGTCAGTGTTTGATGGACGTGGTATCTACTGACACAATGCTGCACGAGTGCCAGCCAGTTTCTCTTTCTGTCAGCGCAGTGTTGATACTGCCAAGTGCCTGTTACTCCCTCGAACTGCTGCACGTGTAGAAAAAGCTGCTGATCAATACAATAAAAGGGCAGTTTATGTTTGGTGATTATCAAATGCGTATTGATCTGTCTTTCGGTTATGGGTGTGTAACGTTAGGAAATCAGTGATTGAGACGGTTGAAGTATTGGTAACAGATAATTTCTCTAAATTACAGCATAAACATTTGCAACACTTAATAATTTACCAGATAAATATAGTTTCCTGACAGCTTTCCAGTATCAGTTTCATTTGGGAGCTGAGTCACTAACACCCTAAAGTTTAGGAGGAAAAAATTCAATGAAAGTTTTGGGAAGTGACTTTTTTTTTTTTTTTTTATATATTTGGTGTGCTTTTTTTTTTTGTTTGTTTAACATAGCACAAAGTGAGCATCCCAAAAAATGATCTTGCCACCCTGCTATGACTAAGTGCCTCCGAAATGAGTCTGGAAGCAGGTTCTGAAAGTGGAGATGCAGCAGAAATAAAGGTGGAAGTTGAAAGAGCAAATGCCGATGTTATGGAAGATAGCAGATGAGAAATGATTCAATAATGGTTACAAGCATTCATACAAGGGGAGGAAAACCCACCCAGATTCCCACTTAACAGTATTGATTTCACACTTGAAAAATGAACTGCAGTTTATTGCATCCAAGTTGTAGAGAATGCTCCCCGCAGATCGAGGGAGAGGTACGGCAGGAGGGTTTTTGCTGTGTGCTTAGACAACAAAGTAATACGGGAAGGATTAAAGGACTTCTCAGGTGAAGTCATCCTCTGTTTAATGCTTATGGAGAAAGCACTGGCATCTTGTAGTCTTAGCTGAATATATTTTGGAAGGTTAAGGATGTTTCTGCCACTGTATGAGTGACTGTTGAAAAGAAGATCAAAGCTCCAGTCTTTTATTGGCATTCTCTCATAGCAAGGGTGTGTGCTTTGTATTTTACTGTGTCATAATTTATAGTTGGTTTTTTTTTTTTCCCTTGTTTTTGTGTGTGTGGTAGTTTGTCATCTTTAGTACAATGCACAAATAAGTTATTCAGGTAAAAACTGTAAAATCTGAATGACCTAATTATAGATTTCTTAATTTGCACTCCTGTGTCCTGTTATTAAGTATTCCCTTACTCAGAAGAGCTGAGAACTTGGAAATCCCATTGCAGTCAACGGGAAATGCAATAATAAGCACTTTGAAAAGCAGCCTTTCCTTGAAAAGCACTTAAAGATGATGGTTTGTAGAGATACCCGAGACATGAAAATTCTTTACCTAAATTAGTAACCTAGTTAGTATCTCTAGAGCCAATGGAGTGTTTGAAAAATATCTGCACTTCATTTGGGAAATTTCAGATTTAATTTTAAATAATTCTGAATCTTGTAGGTATTTTTGCTTGGAGCATGTGAGTAGAATTGATTATATATTTTAAGTACTGTCTTTTCGGAAGAAATTTTCAAGTTTCACTATGAGATCTCTGATTTTGTTTTTTGTTAAATGTACTGTGTCATAATTCTACTCACATTCAAAAGGTAGGAGTGGTTTTGAAAATAAGAGTAGCCTCACTGGATTTAAGCAGATTATTTATGTGTGTGAAATTACTCAGTTGCATAAGTGTTTGCAGAACTGGGGGTTGTGTAAAGTTTCTGTTAATGGCTTACATTGCTTTTTGTTCTATTCTTAATAACTTTGTATTTAAGATGTCTGAAAAGCCTGTATTTACAGCACAGCTCACTGTCTGCATTTGGTTTCTGAAAGGAAAATCATTTCAGGTCAACTTCCACTTCATGTAGAAGGAAAAAAATTGATGTGAAAATAGAATGGATTTTGGCTTTCTGCATGTTTCATCAGTGATACAATGGATTCATTCATAAACTTTAGTAAGATGTATTTCGGTATTTTTCCTTTCATTGTAAAACATAGGTACAAGTTTTCCTGGAGAATTAACAACACAAAAGCCTTAATTTAGAGTTTTAATTACAAAATGATGACTTTACCATTTGGAGCAGTTTAATGGTTTTATGTGGAGTGAGAAGAGGATGAGGCTTTCTCAAATGCAGGCCTCTTTAGGACACTGAATAATGTGCAACAGATAATTTTGTCCAAGCAGTATACAAGAAAGCATGGAAATTACAAGACTACATATTTTAGGAAAGTGTATTCATGAATGAGCAGTTTTAAATACATCCTGAAATAGTTCCATACAGTATGGACATGCTGTGAAGCTCAGGATGTCCTAGATTTCTTCAGACAATATAAATGACTTCTTGTTACTAAATTTTGAGCAGGATTCACTGTGTCCTTTTATGTAGTTTTTCTGGGTAACACCTGGAAGTTTAATTGTTTGAGACACCTTTTAGTTTGCTCTGCAGACAAATTGGGGCATTTTCAAAGTAGCAGTTAAAGCATACTGAACTCCCATGCACTAAAGAGTAGACCAAAAATTACTTCCCTCAAAAACACAGGCTTATAAGCTGCCTTGCTCTTTTTTTCCCCACTTCCTCCTGTGTGCTAGAGACCTTTTTTCCTTTCTAGCTATGCATTCTTGAGTACTTATCACTAAATCATCTGATTAACTCTTGCATAAAAAAGCCAATGAGAAGACTTTTTACAAAAAGCATAGCTGAAGTTTTCAAAGGAACCTCCATAACACCATTTCTAAAACTCTTCAGCTCCTTTGAAAATTTCAGTTTATGCCTCTTGAATTGTCCGCCTATATTATGCATCTGTGCACGTGCAAGTACATAAAATGTACTGTATGGTAAAACTGACTAAACATCTGTTTCAAATTAAATGTAGTCATTGAGGAAAGGTTACTTTAGGCTCAGGTTATTTCACCAATATTCTACATCAAACTTCTATTCAAACCCAGTATTGCCTGTTCACAATGGAGTTGGAGTGAGGCTTGAGTGAAATGTCTTCATGTGGCTGGGTGCCAGAATGAGCTGATCTCTCAAAGACATTTGACCTGTGGAACTCACCATACCAAGATATTATCAGAGTAAAACATTACAGCTCAGGCTAGCTAACAAAGAGGTTATGACATATGACTTTTGGCTTAAGAGGGCTACTCAAAGCATGAGGTCAAGAAGATAATATTTTCAAAGAAGGGTGCTCTTGCCTACTTCTAAATCACTTTGTGCCCTCTGAAGTAGGGGTACTGGTCTCATCTCTTACTGCTTTTCTTAAAATGAAGGATGGCTCTGGTTTTAGAAAAAATACTCTTTTAATCTGAATCACTGCTATAGAGGCTTAAATTTTAAGGAAATGCCCTCATAATTGTGCATGCTCTGTTATTTTGATACCAAGTATGAACAGTGTCTGTCACAAAAGGGAATTTATTATGATAAAATCGATTCTTTTAAAAAAACAAACAAACATTGCAGCAATTAAGCTTGAAGTCAGCCATAACAAAGCCATAGAGTACTTTCAATGTCACTGAAATGACTCTAAATTTTATGACAAGGAATGGTGACCTGGCAGCACTTGCACTTGATTATGCTCAGAAATTTTGTCCAAGACATTCCAATTCATGTTAGAAACCAACACTGTAGTATTAGGAAAGCTACATACTACTGTGGTCTGCAACTTACATATCATGTGCTTTACTGAAGATTAGCTTTATTAAATCAGTCACTGCTTTCAGATCTGCTTCAGCAAGACTAAATCTGAGGCTTTTAAATTTTTTTTCTTTCCCTCATTGATGAAATAAGCAGAAGCAGACAGACTGGCTGCACGTTGCTTCTCCATTCATGGAAAGGATGAATTCAGAACTATTAAGCCAGTTTCCTCTTTAAATTGCTGGAATTTTTTTTATTTTTATTTTGTTGTTGCTCAGAACTGGAATTCAGATGAAGTAAGAACCAACGATTTCTCTCTGACCTTGACACATGTTTGCTTTTCTTGGCCAGCTGGAAAAATGTTAGAACAAACTTCATGGCAAGACACTAAGAGAATAATTAAAGCCTTACATGTAGTTTTTCAGCTGTTGGTTGCATTTCTTTAGAGAATTGATTCAAATAATTACAGATAAAAATAAGTGCAACACCAGCAGAAAATCTGCCTGTGGATGCTGGAATGAAAGGGTGAAAAACTGTGATTTTTTTGCACATCTTATGATTGATTATTGATGATTGTGGCAACTCCCCCTGGAAGGGTTTTATTGTGCTGAATGAATGTGACCAACTTTAGACTTCAGCCTTTGTTCTATAAGGTACTTTAAATGAGGAGTGCCTTTGGTGCTCAGCAGCTGCATTTCTTCTTTTAGTGCTTTCATCATTGCAAAACAAGAACTATAATGTGGAGAAACCTTAATTATAAAATGCATAGATGTTGTTTCACTTACTTGCTCAATAGGCCAGAGACTTGGGAATATGAACCAACAAGCATTCTTCTAATAAGGATGCATTTACAAATGAAATAACTTTTAAATTTGATATTTCTGTGCTGTGCTAAAGATATGTTGTGTTTTTATGCCTTGGAATTTCATATGTTCATGTCAGGGGGTTATCAGTGGTGTTTAAATATTTTGGGTTGCAGATCCCTTACAAGGAAATGCAACACGATACAAGAGGTGTTGGTTCAGTTGTGCTTTCTGTTTATTTGATGTATATGGAAACATAGTTCTTGTTTTGTGAAAAATACCACTCTAATAATTTCAGTACAAAATGTGAGTCTTTTCTCCAAGCCCCACGCTGTGCAGTTAAACCTAAGCTGGGCTATGAATTGCTCTTTTTTGCAATACAAGTGCGAGCTCCATATTGGCATAGCTCACCCCCGTAATTAGCTGCTGCCGCACAGGCGTGGTGGCCAAGGGTACAAACTATTGCATGCACATCTTTGGATCTGCATGTGTTGTTTTCATTTACAATGTTAATGTATATGGCAGACGTTATTAATATGGAGTAATTAAAGCGTGCATCTATAACTTTCTGACATCCCTGCAGTTTGTCTTATTTTAGACTGCAGGAAGGATTATGAACTCTGAAAAAGCTGTAAAGAGAGATTAATGGAAGTTACTCAGAAGAATTTGAGATCTAAATGTGAAAGCCTGTAAAATTACTGCTCTTTCTCTTATTTAGATAAAAACATATATTTCTTGATTTCTAAACTACTTTGGTCCAACTGCTTATATAGATTCTGGATTAGCAGAAATACTTTAAAATAAATGTTGGGATGAAGGTTGATAATAGATGAGTCCAACTATTTTTAATGATTTAAAGTTGTTATTCAGTTAAGTTAGACCTTGCTGCACTGGTACACATCTGGTCATTACTTTCTTTTGGCAGTATTTCCCTAAAAACTTGCCTTCATTAATAGCTACCGACTGACTCTTAGAAAATAATTAAAATTTCATTTGATGGTATTTATAATACGATGGTTGTCTTGTTGCTGGAAAGTGAAATCAAATGCTTAGCTGCAGAATTTCTACAGATGAGCTTCACTGTTTCAAACAGAAACCATTGGTTTTGCAGTGAAAGCTGAGAAGTTTGGTGTGTGTGCAAATACACTGATAATGTCCTCTCTTCGTAGTAGCATGCCCTTTACTCAAAAAAATCTGTGTACTGAATGCCCTTTAAATCTTACTGACATCTTCTTTATATGTCATTGTTTAAGATGTAAAAAGCCCCTGTCATTACAAAGTTACCAGAGTTTATTAACTTGATTTTTGTTCCTTCCCTTTGGCTGCAAGATAATTGCAGTGACTTGGTCACTCAAGTTCATTCGATGGAGGCACAAGGAGGATGGCTCTGGAGCCTCTTGCAGGCAGCTGTGGCAGTGTCTGGTTTGTAGTTGAGAGGTGTCTGTGTTCCTGACAGCCTGTGTGGTGGGAAGTAGTGACAGGTACAGGGACAGTAGCTGGTAGCAGGGTGGGAGATGTGTGTTTTTAGAGCTTTGCTTTTTTTTTGTTCCAGGGAATCAGCACTATTTTCCTTCCCAGTTTGAAAGTTTTGTTGTCAGCTCTTTTGGATGCTGTTGACCTCTTGCATATGCTCACAAAAAGGCAGGGAAGGGAGTCCTCTTTACCTTGCCAAGGCATATTCCTACTGCTGTGCCAGAGATGGTGGCTGTGCTCTGGGGTGGCTGCAGCGCCAGCTGTTTTGCAACTTGCTGTGAAAGATAAGCCTTGCCCTGAAATTCTGCAGCCACATAAAAGTGACTCCCCACCCTTCAGCTGGAGGTGGCTGGGCTGTAAGATCTGAATGGAGGGAGGCCTCAGCCCTTCTCTCATACAGCAGTAGATGGCTTTGGATTTGTTACTAATAGTCATGGGAATGTAAGAGGGTCTGAACTGGGTCAGGCTGAAGATTCATGTGCTCCATCCCCTATCTTTCTTCTGACAGTGCTTGGAGCATCAGAAGCCTCTTGGGGTACTCTCCCAGTTTGACCAGTCTGTAGTTCAGTGACTAAGTTAGAGGTTGTATCTGAGTCTTCCTGGTTTCTTAGCCTGGATTGGCTCTTCTGTCTGGAGTTTGTCTGTTTGCGGATATTAAGCCTTATGTGAATTGGTTAGATAGTGGTGAGGTGTGCTAGGCAAACTGGGAACTTTCTTAAAATTTTGGGTGTCTTGGTTTCCAGCTGATGTGCGCCTCATAAGCTTAGGCAGGGTTTAAAAAGAATTCCAGTGCAAAAGGAGATAATTCTAAATGTATAAGCAAGGTAAATATCAGCCTTGGACTTTAAAACAAAAACTGAAGGGCTGGTATCTCCCTTCTTGTATGGGTATAAGTGTGCAGTGAGTGCTAAAGTCGTCACAATAAGTCAGGAGGGACACTTGTCTGACTCAGGTTAGGATTTGACCTTCAGTTTGTAACCAAAGCCATGAGTGGGTGTAAACCTCCTGTAAGCTGGCAGTCTTTCTGCAAGCTTCGAGATGAGAGAAGTTGTAGATTAAATGAGCTGTATCCAACTGCCATGATGGGGTTCCCAAAGAGCAGTTGTCTTGTGCAAGAGCTATCATGTTGACCAATGACAGGGCCTGTTGATGGCCAAACACTCCTTCAGAGGCTGGACCAGCTTCTCTTGGTCCAGTCACCTAGGTAACAGCATGAGACAACCCTTTTTTTGCACCTGGGGTGCAAAATCTGAAGCATATGAAGGAACGTTGTTTTCACAAGTTCCAAGCTGATAATACGCTAGAGAATAAGGGATAGAACAGAGGCTATTCTGGACTTCATTTTCCAGCATTATTGCTGTATCTCAGAGGGCTGGTCTGTTGACTTCTCCTTTATGGGATACCTAACAGTTTGGGCTGAAACAACTGCTTACTGGTTTCAATGTTAGCAGATCCTGTAACTGCCTTTAGCTGTAGCCAAGACAGACACAGTTTTTCAAATGACAAACCGAGTGAGACACAGTGGGGTTTGTCACCTCCTTCAGAGCTGTCTTGTCTTACAATGATGTTGTCACCATCTATTCTACTTTTATTCAGGGTTATACTAGAAACATTCTGGCAGATCTTTCTTTGCCTAATTTTTTGATTACCTCTAAATCCCGTGGAGTAAGTAGAGACTATGCATACTCTGTGCCTTTGACCATCCATCCGCTGAATGTGTATGTGGAGGGATTGTTCTGGCACCCTGCATTAGATGTTTATAAATAAGCTGTTGTAACCTTCTGAGGAGTGTTTTATGAGTGAAACAGCAGAGCAAAAGAATATCACATCTGTTTGCTTCAGTTACGGTTTTCCCACTTGGAAGTTTTGTCAGTGGAGAAGCTAGGGGTCATTTCCCAAAGCCCCTTCTTCTGCAGTCCAGTGGTTCCAAAAGAGAAGATACAAGCCTGTGAAAACAGAAAGTTCCTTGACTTCGTGGTTATTGGAAGAAGCTTGAGTGTACTATAAAAGCTCAAAAGACAAATAAGAGAATCCACAGCCAAGTTATGGTCAAAAACCTTGCCGAAGTTGATGAATGCACCAGGATGTTTGAGTGCTTGATCTATGAGGTTTAGTGCTCTGAGTTGGCAGTACTATAATAACCATTTTTATTGTGCTTTCTCTGCAAGTCATATCCAATACCTGGTTTTGGATAATGTATTTAATTAACACCTTGATTTGAAATGTTAATTAAATGAATCACGCACGCTTAAATTAATCAAGTTCAGGAGATACTTGAAAGCCTGTCAAAAAGGAGTTGTGACAGAATGAAGGACAATACTTTTAGTTGTAAACCTGTATTTTCAGAGTTATGATACTGAAAGGAGTTGTTCTGTTTGAATGCAAACCTGATACAAGGGTTTAAGGAAAAAGTTTCCTTATTTTTACAAAATACTTGATTATAGATAAGGTGGTGTGCTTTTGACCCCATACATGGTAGTAATAACGCTTGTGTTTTTATTTCAAGATTGTGGTTTTTTTACTGTTGGTCAAAGTGAGGCTGTTTTTTTCTTACATATATGGCAAGTTTTTACTCATGAGAATATCATCTCTTCAGATTATAAACAGTAGCTTTGGTAAATGTACCCATTACGTAAGGAAGTGAATACAGGTGTGCTTATCTAAACCTGTTTAAAAAAATATAAAATCCCAAATCCTCTAAAGTATTAGCAAACATTGTAGCTGACTGTTGTAAACCTGCCAAAATTAGATTACACCTGCCTAAAAATGTGCTTTTAGTCAGGCATTTTCTATAACTTATGCTTGCTATTTCTACTGAAATACAAACCTCCCTGGCATAGATTGCTTCTTTTTATTTGTATGCTCTTTGTTTAGTGCTGAAAGTGGAGTAGCCATGGAGTACTAAAGGTAATAAATACATAGTTATAAATGGTTTGTTTTGATAGTAAGAAGTGTCAGGTAACTGTAGTCTAGAAGTTGTTTATATAAAGAGCAAATATAATACTGTGCTACATAGAACTGTGTTACATCGTGATTATTTAGCACTGTCTACGGTGTAGAAATACATTAAATAGGGAGTAAATGAGTAATAAATGACTGAGATGCAGAGAAGTGAAAGCGGTGGTAAAGATGGATAACCTAAAATAAGAGAACGGTCTTTATGTATGTGGCCAAGACAAATGGCGTTTGTGTGTTAGGAATAGCATCACAAAACATCCCATAATGAACCAGCCACGCTGTAATCCATGCTTATTTGTTGTGTAACAGGTTTAAGGGTTTAGCAGCGTGGCTCAAATTCTGCTCTTGGAGTTAAAGAGTCACAGTTATGTTGTGCTTCTCTGGTGGAAAATCTACTTGCTTCAGCATTGCCCTGAGGGGTGAAGGAGTATATTTCTATTTGCAGAATGGTAAAATGTGTGATATAAAGCAGCCTTCTCATGCTGGACGAAAGTGAGTTTGAAAAGCATTCAAATCATACAGTTCCAGGTATAGAAAGAGACTAACTCCTATAAGAAGAATATGTCACTAAAGTGAGGATCACCTCTAAGGATCTTACCCTTTAATTTGATGTTCTGCATAGCCTACTTTTTTTTTTCCAGTTTCTTGTGAAGAAATGGAGAGATAAGTACAGCACTTGAATTCTATTTGTCATTACGCTTCTTGTTTGTTATTAAATGTAAATGCATAACGTTGGCAGGAAGTGTGTGTTTCAGAAAGGCAGGCTATAGGTTAGTGATGTGATTTATGCCTTGTTAGCTTCTTTACTAGCTTAGCTTTACCATTTGTTTGATAGTCCTTTTGGTTAACTTAAGAAATGAACTCTGCATAGGCAGAAGAAGGGATTAGTTTACTTTTGGAGCTCATGGGAAAGAAGCTGTTTGTCAACTTCTGTCTGCACCTCTGATGAAAAGAGGGGCTTTGACACTTTGAAAAGGTGGATCTTGACTTTTTAATGATAATTTGCTCCTAGAAATTATCTGAAGTTGGAATATTTGGCACTGTTTGAAAGTACATAAAAGAGCACATACAAAAGATCTCAAATTCCTGCCTTGAGGAATATACATAGCAGTTAGAACATTGCAGTATGTAGTACACATATTATGCATTAGGGGGAAGAACCTATACAAAAATGAGTGATGGATTTAATTTTAGAAAATAATTTTGAGTTATTTGTGGAAAATATGATTTAAGAATGAATGAAAATATAATGAAGAACCAGTTCTAAATGCAGTGTCAGAACACAAGGTCGCTGATATAAAAGATGTATTAGGGAGGGTGAGTCACTGCCCACACAAAAGAGAGTAGGGTGGAACTGTGTAGGTCCTTGAAGAAGAAGAATGGTGCTTGAACCTCATATGTGAGGCATTTGGCATGGGTGTTGGCATCCGTTGATTTTTTGGGACAGCAGCAGTTACTGAACAGACAGAGGGGGACAAGTTACAGGCTTGGAGACTGGAGGTGGTTCTGTTGTAACTGAGGATATAAAAGCCTGAAGAGTGGGCATCTTCTGGGGAGGAGGACAGAAGGGGCAAGGGGGAAGCCTGTGAGTGTGTGCTGGAATGCCCTGGCAAACAAGAAGCCGCTGAGCAGGGACTGAGGGTGTACTAATGAGGGAGAGCTCAAATGGGAGAATTAGTCATGAAGGGCCCAAACAGGTTTGGGAGAGAGAAGGAAGTGAAAGTGCTCCTGGAAGAAGCAGAAGTGTTGGGGACAACTGAGAAAGGGCTGGAGGGCAGGCAGACAGATGGGGAAGAGTGGGGAAAAGATGTGGCCTTTAAAGTACATCTGCAGGATGGTAGTGGCCAGAAAGGGAGTGTGAGCCTGGCAGCTGGCCCCAGGTGATCCAGAAGGAATCTGACCGGCAGGCAGCGTGTGTGGATGGCTGGGGTAGGAGGCATGGTGGTGACAGCAGTGGGGTGGAACCAGGCTGGAGGGCAGCAGTGAGGAGACCAGTGCCGCAGAAAAGGTGTGGTTGTGGGTGGCATGGACAGGGACGTGGGCTGTGGTGGAAGGCACAGGGGCACGTGTGGCGATGGTGGCGTGTTGAGGTCTCTGCTGCGAAGAGTGGTGGGAGGAGAGGGTGCTCGTCCGTGCATGTGGTACATACACTCATTTCTTTGAAAGCGGTAACAAAGTCTAGCTAATACTTTGTGATTCAAACGGGTTGGTGTTCTTGGTGTATGTAATTAATGTTTTTCTTACCAGTTGATAGATTTGTCTTGCCAGTTATAGTTGTAGTGTATGGAAAAACAAATATATCGGCAACAGCCTGTGCAACAGACCTTTCTTCCTTGCAGACTTGCTTGCTTACTATCCTGTGTGTGATAATTTCAGAGGTCTTGGTTTGTTTTGAAGTAGTTGCTCAGCATTTGAGTGGTGAGGCAGTTATGAGATTATCTAAATAGGGGTGGGGTTTGTTCCTTTACTTTTTTCTGTTCTTGACTCTACCTTCCCATACCAAAGGCCAGCAGTGAGCTCAGGAATGGTTTTGGAGATTGATGTCCCCTCAGACCCTTGTTTTTCACAAAGGATCTAACACAGAATGATTTTTCTGCATTTGGGCAAATTTCTGTGTATCTTTGGAGTTCTGGGAAAGTGCCTTGTATTCTGTAGGTGAGGGACTGGCCCAAAGGTTCCAAGTCTGATTAAATTGCAAGGAGAGGAGAAGTGCATGTACGGAGTAGTTCTGAACAGAGTTATCGGGGTTCATCTTGTGATTCCACAATGTCCTGACCTGCCAAATTCTGAAGCATGCTTTTGCATTGCGCTGTTATGAGAGCAAAGTTGACAGGTTGGTAAAATGTGCTTTGAAATTGTTTATAAGGAGTGGATGGAATGTTTGTCTCTTTTAGGCGATACACTGCAGCGATGTTCCACAGAGATAGTTCAGCACTTCATACCAAAATAAGCCAGACCAACAGACAGCTGAAAGATACGATTTCAGGTTTAGTTTATTTTCTCCTGACTGAAAGGTTTGAAATCCAGAAAAAGTCATCTTGTGCTTTGTATTCATTTGACATAAAAGACTGTTCCTTTCTTCCTTTCCCTTTTTCCTTCTTTCTTAAAAGAAGTAAATGAATGAAAAGAGGAGAAAAGTAGTTACTTCACTGTGAAAATCAAGTCATACTTTATGGCTATGCCACTTTTATTGTTCTGGCTGTGTGTGTTTGCTTTTCTGTGCAGTACAAGATTCAGTATATTTCAAAGTTGTATTTATTACATATGTAGTGGAAATGGCTTTTAATGATGATAACTGCAAAAAACTCTAAAATGAGCTGTTGGAGTAATGAAGCAGCAGCTGATATCTCATCTTTAAGACTGCTGGTGAACTTAGGAACTTTTGATCCTTCTTTCAAGCTGCTAGCAGTCACCCATCTTACTGCTGTATCTAAGATAAGCTCATCATCACAAATTACACTTGTGGATGGACTGATCTTCAGGGGTGCTGTGTACTTTTGTGTAAAGACAGTGATATGAAGGTATTTCTGCGGCACTGGCTATCCACAGATTGGCCCTCAGCACTGTCCTCTGCCAGTTTGGGACTGGTGGTGTCATGGGGACAAATCTGTGTGTGATTTGAGCAGCCTTCAGCTTGGGTGGTGAGGGATCTCTGAAGTGTGCAGTGTCTTCGTCTGGGCCTGGGCATAGTCTGCATGCTTGACATTCAGAAATGTTGCAGAGAATGGAAAAACTGTGATTGAAAGTCTTAATGAATTACCTGCTTAAGTTCTTAAGAAGTTTAAGAAAGCTTCCTAAAATAGAGCTTGTCCATACTGTTTTGTGCTTTACAAGAGCTTACAGTGAAATACTTTATATATACACATGCATTTACACATACACACACACACACACACACACACACACATACACATATCTCTACACACACAGAGAAAAAAAATGTAGTCCAGCATCTGCAAATGAGTTTTTGACAGCTGTGTGTTTTGTAAATTTTGTGTTGCTTCTCAGTGCTATCTCAGAAGGTGATGCTTTACAGAATGCTTGTATGGCTTATTGGATATGATTATTCATCCTTCTATTTCAGGGCACAGTTCCTTTCCCTTTCCCCTCTGCCCTTTCTGTCTCCCTCCTTCTCCCTTCCCCCCAATTTATTTTTTTTTTTTCAGTGCACTCTTTTTCGCTTTTGTTTCATTGCTTTACAATTCCTTTATAATACTGTGGAGGGGGAAGAAATAAGCAAACAACTCGGTGGTGTTACTTCAGAGAAATAGTTTTTGTTACAGTAAGACATTAATTAATCAAAGCACAGTGCTGCAATTCTAAGTCTGTTAACAGGTTAATGCTTGGCAACACTTCTATTTATAAGATAATGATTTTACTATAGCAGTTTGAGCAGTAGGATATATTAGGTATAAGTGAAATTAATTTATTACCTTGAATTTCTTAATTCTTCACACAACTTATCTTGCAGCAGTGGCCCATAGAATAATATTTACCTTCCATTGGCCTGGTGAACCATATTGGTGTAGCTAGTAAACTTGTTTGGTATCAAACATACAGCTTTTTGCATTTGAGGTCTGCTGTGGAGAAATTACAGCGTTGCATGAGTCTACTAAAGAAAGCACTGAAGTTTGTTCCTTGCAGTTGTTGGTTGTGACAGTGGAATTTGGGCACTTAGGGCAAGGTTGCTTCGTGTAACTTTTGCTGGGGTAGGAAATCAACAACTTAAAATGTTTACCTTCAGTTGTGCTCATGATTTTCTTGCATTCAGGTCTTGATGTACACTGCACAAAGGCATTCCAGTTTTAGTTAGCAGTACAGCTTCTGAATTGATACAAATTGATTTCATGGCGCTGTGTGCACTTAGGGGCAGCTGAGGATGTGGTTTGTGTGATGGGGCAAACAAGAGGCAGCAAGGAGGGGTGGGAGTGTGTCTGTGTGTGCCATGTACTGCACCTCCTGTGTTTTCTGATGATCCAGCCCCTGGTCTTCCATACAATAATGTAAAAATTGCAAAAAAGTGAAGTATGTCCTTGCCATGACACTGCAAATAAAAATAGATACTTCAAAATTTTTTTACTGTTGTAAGATAGAAACTGGGCTTGGAACAGAGCATATTGACAGAAATGCCCTGCCCATACAGTTTGAAATCAGCCCCCACACTGAAGATTTAAAATGGCCATGTTACAACTCCATCTAAATTAGTCTGCAGTGGAAACCCTAACAAGATCATTAAATATAAAAGCACTACTGGATGCTGGGAAAATATTGTACTGCCCATATATATACACGCATCTCCACAGATATGCATGAATAGACAGCGTCAATGCCATCGATTTGAATAAGGAGGTAATACACAGCATTGAGGTGACTTTGCTTGTACCTAACTTATTTTTTTTTGTTTGGAACTATCAGAACTGTAAATGTTTCTTCAACTTCTAAATTTTAGGTTTAGGGAATAATAAGCCACCAAAGCAACTCCCTTGGTGGGTGTGGCCAAATAGGAAAGCATTACTGTTACACTAAAGTGAAATGGAGTGGGGGTTTTTTTTTTGTTGTTATTGGGTTTTTAAAGTTTTTTTCCCCCTTTTTTTTAGAACCTAAGCTGATGCTTATTTTCAGAATTAATGATACTGTTACAACATGTCAAAATAAGAGCTTTTGACTTGCCAATATATATCATTAATGACCCTAGGAAAAGAAAAATCACATCTGCACTGGTGCAGTTCTTGGCTTTTCTAGGGCTGATCAATAATCACATTGTGCATTCATTCCCGCTAGCCCCCCACCCTGCGAGGTCAACTTTAACTACTAGTCTTTACATTTCAGAAAAAGGACTTAGTCTGCCTTATGCATTAGTAGCATCAGTCTCAGTGTTCCCTTTGGGTCTCATTTACTGCTATGCATCCAAAAATCAGTAATTTTTTTGTTTTGTTAAATTTATTTATCTGTAATTTTTCAGGAGAGCTTTTCTGCCTTCTGGTGCTGTGCTGAGAGATCTGGGTAGAAACTGGACTCAGGATGCTGAGGTTTGCTATGGTTGTGCTATTTAAATGGATCCTCGCTTGATTGTATTGTAGCATCTGACAATGACAATGGGAGAACAACAGTTTCAGGGCCTCCTGTCTGGATGGTAACGCAGCTGCTGCAATAAAGTCTTGTTATGGTTGACCAGTCACATTTGGACAGTTATTTCTAATTAGAAGTTCTTATTTACGTTGCATTAGAAAATAGTTTGAA
This sequence comes from Cyanistes caeruleus, assembly GCF_971803275.1. Lineage (NCBI taxonomy): Eukaryota > Metazoa > Chordata > Aves > Passeriformes > Paridae > Cyanistes > Cyanistes caeruleus. The sequence continues at coordinate 59,248,273 of NC_141701.1, read as the reverse complement.
GCAAGCTGGTAGATGTTTGGGTGAAGTTAGTAGTTAGTTCATTTTCTCCTCCTTGCCTTGAAAGATTAATGTTGCTTTTTGTTTTGTCCTGCTGCCAGAATAAGTAGCCTTGAAAAAAAAAAAAATCTTGCCATTAAAAGAAGCTGCTTTTTTTTTTTTTTTTTTTTTTTTTCCTTTTTTTTCTTTTTTAATTTAATGTAGTGGTCTCCAGCAACTGATGTAAAATAAAGGATTACTGTGGGTAGTTTTGTCAGTGTTAGACATCACCAATAGTTTTAAGTCTTGTGATGGCATTTTGTGATTTCTGCATTGTTGGGTTTTTTTCCATGAAAGTACTAGTGTTAGTGGTTCCCCTTTTATTCATTTCTTCATATTAGGGGGAAATGTAGTTTGTTCATAATGGATTATTGATTGGTCTGTGAACAGCAGAAGCCCCAAGGCCTTGTCATCAATGGTACTTACTCTCCCAATAGTGAATGCATCGCTTCATGCAGCCATTCTCAACCTCAGTCTGTAGAATATAAGCCCGTAATTGTTACTCTTGTGCAGCACAGTTTTTAGGGAGAGGAACTCTTCATTGTCATTATGGGATTTTCCCCCTCAATTTGTTCAAAGAATAGTCCCTTTGTTTTGGTAGCGAGATAAAGCTTGTCCTGGATGTTAATGATACATTTCAATTCATTGCTTAGAATACTACAGTGTAACTAGTAAAGTACATTTCTTTGTCTCTCAGAAGACAAACAAGCACAGTACACTAAAACACAAAGTATGTACTGAGTGGGTGACGGCTCTGTGTTTCTCAACATACCCTGTAGCAGTGTGAAAACAAAATTTCCCCCCACCCAGCCTCGCTCCTGAGCTGATTCCTGAGGGACGCACAAAAAAATCTGGGTTACAGAGGTTTTGTTGACTTCATTTCGAGAGCGATCACCTCGTTGCAAATGCGTCCCTCCAGCTTTTTCAGCATTAGTGTTTTTACCTTTATTTCACGTATTCCTTCCTCTGCTAAGGGTGCGGCATCAGTTGGGAAAGGCCTGACTCTGCTTTCCTGGCTGCCGCTCGGCAGCCTGCTGCAAAATGTCATTAGCTCATGGAGGGAGAAAGACACAAAAACACATGATGTATTTGGAGAAGCTCAAAATAATATCTCAGGGTTCAGACAGCAAACTTCACAAATGGGAAGAGCTTCACCAGCTGCAGGGGAAGGCTGGTTGAAAATAATTAAACAAAAACGTTTTGCAAAATGCTGCCCAAGGATTTTAAAAGCCTGAGTGAAAATAGATTAATAGAAATTTCTTGTTTGTTTTTCCAGAAGCTTTTTATTTTTCTTTTTCGGTCCTGTGTCAGTTTTGGCAGGCTTCAACAGACTTCAGGGGATCTGTTGTCAAGATTGCTACTTCTGATAACTGAATACATTTGGAAAATTTGCCAGTCTTCTGCAACTGGTTTTGGATTTTTGGCTAGGTTTTTACTGAGTTAGTTTAGGTTACTCTCAAAAAATCCATTTAGAACTACGCTGCCTTTACCTTTATGTGCTGCAGAATGCCAGAATTTCCTGCAAATTCAGGTGCAGGCTTACTGTTTAAAGATAAGCTCATTTCTTCTGTGCTCTGGTGTAGTCTGTGGTCCATAGCCTGGTGGTATGGTCTGTAAGAGGCATTTGGGTGGGACTGGTGTGTAAATAAGGATGGCAGGATTGAGCCTTTCCTCAGGGTGACGGACCGATGACCCCCGTGGGATGTGGCTGCTCGGAAGAAGCCGTGTCCCCTCACCAAGTGAGGAGGAGGAGGAGGGCGTGCAGGTAGAGCAAGGCTGGTGTGTGTGGAGGACAGAGTCTGTAGCGTAGGGAGGAGGCACGGAGCAGGGAGAAAGGTCTCTGCGGTTCAGTGAGCTCGAAGGCTGGTGGGGCAGCTGTAAAATGTTCTCTGTCTTTTGTTCCCTTCCTGCACTTGGCCCTTGTCTGGCGTCTTTGCTCTGAATGGCAAAGCCTGTTTGGCTCTGAGGCAACCTGAGCCTTCTCAAATCGGCAGAGAGCCTCTCTCCAGGTTGCTGTTCTTCAAAAGCACAACTTCCTCAAATTCACCTAGATATTTACATGCTATGTCCTAGCATTTCATCATCTAGAAGGAATTTCAGTAAGATATTTTTCCACAAGATCATGCCTCCCATAGGTTTTCTTATTTTTGATTTTTTTTTTAAGTCCTTGTTGCTCTTGGCTGAGGAACATGGTGGCGTGATAGCGGTGTACGTTCAAACCTCTTGGAGATTAGAAGAGCGATTATTTCTCCAGTGCTTTTATCTTTCAGATGAAACTTGAAATGCACCCAGACTGAAAGCAGTTTGTTTTAAAAGATACTCTGTGCTATTTGAATAGGTCTGTGTAGCTTCCCAAATTGTATTTTCTTCTTTTTTGCTTACTGGAGAGTTTTCCCTTCTTGCCGCTATAGGTCATGCAATGTGGTTTTTAAAATCCTGTTTAATTGAGGAGAAATTTGAAAGAAATGTATAGTTTGCTTGTTCTATGTTGGAAAGGAATAATTTTGTATGTGTTTCTCTGCACTGCACAGCATATTTGTATATAAGAAATGCATTTGCAATTACTTTTCCAGTGTGGTATCTTTTGAATTATTTTTTTCTTAATTTATTCTCCCCCCACAATTTTCCTGTGTTGTTTTAATTTCAATTTCTGTTTTTATTAATTGCTTTCCAAGAGGCACAAAAGGTCCTTAGGAAGCTCTGTCTTTCCCTGTGGGCAGTCCTCAATACCTGGTTCTCTTCCAGAGTGTGAAGATGAAGAGAAGAGTAATATGTATTTCAGAGTGCTCCTATGTTACACAGAGTGCTCTCTCCCCATACTTCTGTGCATGCATCATTGCAAGGCTAAATGGAGGTCTTGCAGAAGTCGTGAGGATGATGCAGCCGTGCAGCAAGGCTACCTGCTGAGCTGCCAGCAGGGACGGGCTACCATAGCCTCTGGGAAAGCCATTGGATGATGGGGGAAAAGATGCTGGGGCTCTGTGGTTAGAACAAGTCACTTTGGTCAAATGTGCTTTTCTGAAGGGAAGCAACTGTAGCCAAGTTAGTTTTAAAAACCAGAGGAGTTTTGATGCCTAAATGTTTGAAATAGAGTAGATTCTGTCAAGTACTTGCTTTAAGCATGTAGGAAAGCTTGTTTTCCCCTTGGGGTCACCAGGGGAATAAAAAAAAGTTTGTATTTGTTCCCATGTGGGTCAAGGCAAAAAATCTAGTGAGACAATGGTTCAGGAAGAAACCTTATAACTAAAATATTTGGCTGTGCAAAGGCATTTATTTCTCAGCACACCACCCCTCCTGGTTTTGGGTCTCTGTTCATGTTTCCCTTCCATCTTGCTTTATATACCAAACTTGCATGTAAACAGTGATGGTAAGTATATTTTAAAGGCTGTAAACACCTCATAGATAGTGGTCAGCTGCTTCTTATATGAACTGCTGATTCCTAGTTCAACAAAACTTAATCTAGTTCCTGTGCCCCTCAGAGTATCACAGCTCCCCCAAGTAGGTGGGTGGCATTTGCCATAGACTGGAGTGCCATTAAAACACACAAAATATTTTTTAAGACCACATATTATTTTATGACTTACATTCACTTGTGTTTTCTTATGGCTTGCCTCTCTGCTGGTGGGGATTTCTGTGCTGTGGCAGAGGAATCTGCAGGCTGGGTGTGACTCTGCTATGGATTCTGTGTGATGAGCCAGTGCTGTGGAGCTGCTCACTGGGTGAGCTTGGACCAAAGCAGTGGAAAGCTGCTGGTTACCACCTGAAATTACTGAGAGGGGAAACACTTTCAGTAGCCTGAGGGTACGTGGAGGTGGCTGCCTTCCATGCGTGGTGCTGATGGAGAATTATTTCAGAATACTTTAAAATTTGGAATTATTTCAAAATACAACTATTTTTATCATCACAGGCAGAAAGAAACAAATATAACTATGGCAAAATCTTACACCTAATGAAGAAGTAACCGGTGTTGTTTGATTTGCCAGTTGATGTATTCCATCCATTCTGCCATCTTTGATGTTTAGTAATTAATCCTGAGGTAAAAATTATTAAGACAGAACGTTATTTTCTATTGTTAGGATTCTTTACAGGTGTTTTTTTCCCCTTATTTTGTAAGTTCAATCTTCTAAATTGAAGCTTTTTTCCAAAGTTGTAATTTTATTTAACACTTTCCAATGAACCAGCTTTGCTGTTCTGTGAAGAGACCCCTCTGGAATAATTACTTCTAATTAGCTGCTCAAATAATAGGAGGAGGGAGAAGTGAGTTAGTTATATATTTCACCAAAGCCAAAGATTGACCTCCACTGTCACTCACTATAAAGCAAGCTCAGATTGGGTGAACACACTTCATCTCCCTAGAATTTTGTCGGTGGAATATCAAACTTGAAATTTTGAGTCTTATATGTGCATGGATCCAAATAAGTCAAGTCTAGGAGTACTTGATTTCAACTTTTAAAGTCACATATTGCAGTGCATTGAGCCAGGTAAAGTAATAAAAACGAAAAAAAAAATCTCAGAATATTTTTGTGAAGACAATAGCACTTCCATTAAGTATTTTGGACTAATAAAATTATTCAGTAGGTTTTAAGTCTGACATTTTTCCCCCTCAGGCCTAATTTGATGCAGGACTAGGGGGATCTCCTGTGAGTGGCTAATACCCTTCTTATAAGTAATGCTTTCTTCATAGCCTCATTTTCATAACTAAGTTTCATTAATGAAAATGCTATAAATAATTAAAGTGAAATATGTCAAGACTAAGGCCAGGGAATCTGTGGCCAAGTAAACAAAGGGACTCTGAAGCTTTGGATCTACATGTGCTTGGACTGCTGCATGCAGCATTCTTGTCTAAGCTTGGCTCTTAAAGCGCTTTTGAACTTTCAGACAGGAAACACTGCAGAAAGTTGAGTTAAAATGGGCCCTACATTTTAAAACAAAAAAAAAAAGTCGTTAGTCTAAAAATCAGCCTGCCAGCAGAAACAGTATTCTCACTGGTGTAAGCTGTAGAAGATTAAGACTGTAGAAAACATTGTATAAAATACATGAAAAAATTAATTCCCAAAGCTTTGTATTTTTTTTTTTTTCTGAAATGGTGTGGAACATTTCAGAAGATGTCGCTTGCATATAGCGTAGTAGACTTGAACAAAAATCTGGTATTTCTTTTTATGATTTAATGACTTCTAGGTTAAATCTTTGATTATAAGACAATATGGGTTGTTACTTGGCAGTTTTAGATTAGTGGGTCAGATAAATAAGATGTTACTCTAAGTTGTTTCATCCACAGATGGGCATTATAAACTTGTATTTTCTGTTTGGCGTGTTTGTACCTTCTGGTGCAGCCACAACTTCAGTGTCTGACATCCTTTATTCACCCAGGAAATTTCTTCTGAGTCTGTCCGTCAGTTTGATTTTAAATGACTAATTTCAAAGACTGTTTTAGAGTCTGTAGTTTGTAAATGTCCTGTTCACATGGACTTCTGAATTTGAGATATCTTTCTTTTTTTCTTTTTTTATTTTCTTCTAATAATAAAAAGATGCTTCATTCAAGAAATGAAATTACTTTTGTAACTCATCCTTACATGTTATTGTCAGCTCTCTGAGGAAAAGCTAGTTTGGGTTTGATGTTGTTTGAGGACTCCTAAGATGCTAAATGGATATTAGATATGCAGAAAATCCAGCCCAGAAATGAATGTCTTGTAGCAAATAAGAGGGCTAAGAGATTAAATTAAAATGCAATGAAGTTCTTCTGTAGCCTGTGACTGAGATGAGCATTGTGACAGTCTTGCATTTTGTTCAGCTCATGCTGGTGATGTGGTTAGACTGCTTATTTACGTATTGAAGAGATTCAGAGGTGAATACAGTGAGAAATCTTAAAACATGAAGCTGTAGATCTGTAGCTCTTTGTTGAGTCATAGATGTCAAGTGATGGATGTGGGAATATATAGTCTTGTTAGTGCTCTGCATTTTTTTAACTACATTTTAAGAAGCTGATGTTTTCTTAATGTGGCAATAGATCAGTTCTCTTCATTAGAGAATGCTGTGTTCTTTGATCTTAGTCATGTGGTGTTTGTAGTCCTTAATGAGGATAGGAGGGGGGGAAGATTTTGTTTTACAGTGTAGTAATTGGAAAAGAAACAGCCTATGTGGATTTTGATTGTTGTTTTTTGCGGTGCAAAAGGTGCTGGTCTGTTTTGTCTTGTACTAAGATACTGACCTGTGCATTTATTCATGGAAAGATACGAAAATATTTAAACTTTCATTAATCTGCTCTGTTAATCAGAGTTTTTTCTTGTTTTGTTTGTTTGTTTTTGGTTAAAATTCTGTTTCATTGAGATGGGTGGTGGTGTCATTTCCTGTGTGTCATGTTGACATAAATCACGTTTGAGGTAATTTGATAGCTACGTTATCACTTTGCTTTGTTAGTGTGAGACTAAAATTTATACTTGGGGGGATTTTTTGGTTCACTGTCCAGCAGGAAATAACTTTCAGTTTTCATGAGTGCTTTGTCAGGCTCTGCATTCTTGTTTGCTCTGTAATCAAAGTACTGAGCGTCCTCAGCCCTTGCGCCTTTCTGTGCCTGCCACTTCAAGCACAGCCGAGCTGTCTGAGACACAAAGTAATGCAGTTGCCAGCAGGAATACGATACTTGCTAAAGTCTCTAGGAAAGCCTTTTATCTTTGGCAAGTAAGCATTTTACATGAAATTATACATGATGGTAAAGCCACAGATTTAAAGTGTAATAACCCCCACAAGAAATGTTTTCCTCATTTAAGGTGTATTTTTAGCCACTTCTGCCTGGTTTCGAACCAAAAAATATTTTTAAAGTTTGCACTTGGTTCAAGACACTGGTGTCAGCATATGGAAATGAGTATTTGCTCTTTTATGGATTTTACTTATTTAGTAATTATGCTTGTCATAGAATATCAACAAAAAGAGAAACTACTGCCTTTTGGTGCAATAGATTGTCATATGGTGTGCTTCTGAGTGCAGAGTGAGTGATGGAAGCCGTTGAATTCAAAACATGAATAGGTTTGAATATATTTAAGAATCTGTACATTTGTGTGATTTCGTTCTCGTTTCAGGTGATCTATGCCATCCGCTTACAGAGCACACAGAAATAAATCGGTGCTGTGGACTCTGCGGAGCAGCTGAAAGGAGAAACGCTACCCTGAGAATGAAGCAATAAAACACCTCTCTGCAGAACCGTATGATTGAAAACGCGGTCCAGCCCTCCTCTGCTGCCGGACATGCTTTTGTCCTCCTGCCCTGCTTACCCACTGTTGCAGTAATACAGATGGATCGTAGCAGAGAGGCAGAAATGGAGTTACGGAGATCCTCCAGCCCTGGCAAGCTAAGCAAGATCGACATGGATGCTGACAAGACCATGTGCCACAGCTGTTGCATCTGCGGTAAAAGTTTCCCTTTTCAGAGCTCCCTGTCGCAGCACATGAGGAAACACACAGGTGAGAAGCCCTACAAATGCCCTTACTGCGATCACAGAGCTTCCCAAAAGGGCAACCTGAAGATTCACATCCGCAGTCACAGGACAGGCACTTTAAGTCAGGGGCACGAGGCAGAGATGGGAGAGGCGCAGCTGGGGGAGATGGGCGTTTCAGAGGGCCTTGGTGGGTGCACCAGCCCCACTAAAAGCACATCTGCCTGCAACAAGATCTTGAATGGTACTGCTCAGGTCGATAGCAGCAAGATCTTGTTGAGAAGCAGCAAGAAGGAGGTCACAGAGATGGCACCAGCTGAGGAGGATGGCAAGCTGACCTCTTACCAATGCAACTTCTGCAAAAACAAATTTGAAAGGAAGAAGGACCTGGAGCAGCACCTGCACCAGGTCCACAAACCGTTCAAGTGCAGGTTGTGCAGTTACATGACCCTGAGGGAGGAGACGCTGTTAAACCACATAGAGAAAGACCATATAACAGCTCAGGTCCCCAATGGGGAGACCTACACCGAGAACTGCAAGAGCGAGCTGAATGCAGGCGAGTTCCCGTGTGAAGTCTGTGGTCAGACCTTTAGTCAAACCTGGTTCCTGAAAGCTCACATGAAAAAGCACAGGGGGTCATTTGATCACGGGTGCCATATTTGTGGCAGGAGATTCAAAGAGCCCTGGTTTCTCAAAAACCATATGAAGTCTCATGGCCCCAGGTCTGGGAGCAAAAACAAACCAAAAAATGATTTGGAGCTGATTGCCACTATCAATGACGTGATACAAGAGGAGACAATTGTGACAGGCCTATCTCTATATGAAGTTTGCACCAAGTGTGGAAATCTGTTTACAAATATGGAAAGCCTGAGAGTGCATAATGCTGTTCACTATCGTGTGCAGCCGGGCAGCACCGGGGATAAAGCTGAGGGCTTGACTGATGGGAGCCTGAGCTCCTCGGTAACCAAGCAGTTTTTCTTGCAGTGTCTCAATCTACGGCCATCTGTAGGGCTGGATAGAGTTACGAGAGGACAGCCTGGGAAAAGAGTAGCTGAGCTGGATCCGGTCAGTAGCTACCAAGCTTGGCAGCTGGCCACCAAAGGAAAAGTAGTAGAGCCCTCAGAGTATGTGAAGTATGTGGGATGGGATGAGGCCCTGGCAGATGCAGACGTGACTTACGACAAGGATAAGAGGGAGTATATCCTTGTCAACCAGGAGAAGCGCAAGCGAGACCAGGACTCACCCAGCAACCCCAAGAAGAAGAGCTGCACCGGTGGGCGCCTGGAGAAAACTGTCAGTGTCCCAGCGGGGGAGAGCTGCCCGCTTGCCCCGGGGGATCTGGACTATCGCCCTGCCTCGCGGCAGAGCCGGCGGGCCGCGCAGAACAAGTCCACCGAGTGCTTTGAGTGCGGGAAGATCTTCCGCACCTACCACCAAATGGTGCTGCACTCGCGGGTGCACCGCAAGGAGCGGAGGAGCTGCAGCGAGGGCGGGACAGCCGCCCAGCCGGACCGCTACGGCTCCAGCAGTGAGGAAGGGGACTCGGGGTCCGTCAGCGGGCCCAGCACCCCTGGCTCTGCATCCGCCCTGGAGGACTCGGCCGCCTCTGGCTTGGGAGAGGAGGGGGCTGAGGAGAGCTCGGAGGAGGGAGCAGCCAACCCCTTGCTAGGTAAGATCGCTCCCATCTTCTCCCTAGTAATTGTTGCTGGTCCCTGTGTCTCCTGGTATGGGACACAGTGATGACCAGAGGGAGGAATACGTAACATCATGTGAGAGGTTTTACAGGTCCTGTGCCAGCTGCTTGTCTCATTGTGGCAACTCGTTTCTGGTGCAGGTAATAAAAGCGAGATGACATTTTTGTAATGGGCTGGTGAACTTGTATTTTGATGAAGGACACCTGAGAAGCATTTTAGTTGCCTATAGCAACACTGTAGAGTAGGGTAGTCTTTTCCCTGGGTATCTTGGGGGCTGCTTTTGCTTAATTTATGGGTGTCCTGTGCAGTGTTAGGCCTGCAGTGCACAGGTGTAGCCTGCATAGCATAGCCCCAAAGCACATACAACTTGTTAAGCGCCAGCGTGAGAGGAGTCTCTCTCCTCTTCTCCGCTTCACTTCCCAAATTGTGTTTATAACTCCAAAGGCTATAATTAATCTCTCTGGATTAAAGCGGTCCTTTGAGCCCAATGCTACTAAATGGAACAAATTATTCTCCAAATAGCAGCAAAGTAAATATTTAAAAGAACACCGTTAAGCACTTTCGTATCTTTTTTTTTTAATCCTTTATTTTTGTTGTTCACCATGCTTTGTTTGTAATACCCTTTTAGAAATGTGAGATTAACCATTCTTTCCTTCCTAGTCCTTCTGCTGTTTTTTGTTTGTTTTCTGTTTAGTGAACAAAAACGGTTTCCTCTCATTTTCATTCCTTTTGTTGTGAAGAACATAGTTATCTATAGAGTTAAACTCATTTTCAAGACCATCGTGGATGAAGTAATCTTCACCATTGTGGAAGAGAGTGGGTTTATTCAATTACCTTGCTCTTTCAGCATATTATATAACGTTGCCTTTTCTCCTGGCTTCAGACCCCACAGCAACAAAGCAACATTTTCCAGAATTGTGAATTGCTACGTGTTTTTCATAAATTTTTGAAGCAGTGTTGGATATATTCAAATTGATCCAAGAACACCGATTTTTTTATGCCTTTTCACTTTTCCATAAAAAAACCAGCTCCAAGAAGTCTAGTGACATGCTAGATTTTTACAGATTCTTAAATACTTGCAGTATGATTACTGCACGTTTAAAAGAAGGAGAATTTGGCTTTCCCATCTTCTGTTGGATTCTTGAACACTTGAATTTCTTTATGGGTACATGCCCACTTTGTGTGCAAGTCCATCAGCTGCCACCTGAAGCACTTGGGCTCAGCTGACACAAGGTGTGGTGATAAAATTGCAGCTTTGTCTAGAGTTAAATGGGGCTGCCACGTTTCAGCAGTGTAATGTACAGTGCTGCGATAGAACCGCTGTGATGGAAAACCATCCCTCTGGAGATGGGCCCAAAACACCACAACACTTCTTCATATGAGGTTCAAATAGGAAAACTGTTCTTACATGCTTTCCCTGTTTTATTTCTAACAAGAAGAGTTGTTTCATATCTTTGCCTGTTCTGCTTCTTGCCTCGGCTCGGGCTTTGAGCCTTTGTTGCAGGAGTGAAAGGGGAGAGTTAGAGTCACGCAGCACTTTGCTGTTGTAGGAATTAAAGTTACTGGCTTAACTGATGTCAGCAACTGGAAACTCACTTCTTTCCGTACTCACTTCTTTGGTACTTTGCTTTAACTGTAAAGAAGCAGCAAATTGATGGGCCTGAATAAAGGCACATTTTGGAAAAGGGATGTATTTGCCATGATGGGCTGGGAGGGTGGCTGCTGCATTTTATATTTGCTGACATCACAGCTGAAGAGCTAATCAAGTATTTAATTGGCTAATGAGAAACATTCCAGTGCAAGAGAAATGTTGCCTATTAGTAGAGGTTATTTAACTCAAATCACTTTCTCAATGAAGGGAACATTTTTTACAAGTGATAGATTTTTTTTTTTTTTAATTTGAAAGAAGGTTTAAGGGTTTTTTTGCTTTATTGTTTTGTTGTGTTTAAAAGGAGTTTTCATAGGTAAATGTTCAAGAATAAAGTTTCCCAATTGTCTCTTTTTGGTATGCAGGTATATTGGCAGTGCCCTGGTATTGTGTACTAAGGAACTGGAGTCCTCGTGTCCAGCAAGCTCTAGGATTAATTTTACTCTTTTGCAGATTCTGTTGTAACTCAAGAAGGTGTTTTTTCCCCTTTCCCCTATGAACATTATCTTAAGGTGTACGGAATATAGGCCAGATTCTTCCCTCATTTATGTGCCTGCAAAAATGAGGTGTTCTGGTATGGCCTTGAAGCACATTTGTCCTAGAACTGCTCTAGTTTGCTATCCTTTGCTGCAGCTTTTTTTTAGTTACTCTTCCAGGTGAAGATTTTCCAGCAAGAATTGAACTCCAGCCTCATGGACAGGCTTCCCTCCCCAGTGGAGGCAGACAAGCAGGGCTTTCAGTTCCTGTTCCTGAAATGATTTCTACAGCACTTTTTTTACTTAGGCTGTAATCAGGAAAATCTCGTGCTGCTCATAAGGTTATACAATATCCGTTGGGTTTTTTTTTTCACTTTCCTATCTTTACTCTTTCTTTCCCCCTTTGACGCATTACTACGTTATCCTGTGTCAGAAAAGGGCCTTGAGATTGCTGAGTATTGAATGTTGTGGCCTTGACTCGGCTGAAAGTATTTCTTTGTGCATTTAATTCTTCATAATCTGAGGAGTGCTGTTGACACACGGTGTCTCGCAGCAGGGAAGCTGGCAGGGCACCTCTATGGGGTTAGCCCCCTTAGGTATGGGGGCTGAGGGTGGCAGGAGCAGGGAAGTATTGGCAGGGCTCACTGGGAGAAGAGCAAGAATTGGGGTTGAGAGCCTCCAGGGCAGGCACGCCTTTGTTCTTAACATGTCGAGTAACATCACGATTTCTCAGGCACCAGGGTGTAGCGTTGCAGACCCAGTTTATCAGCTGCCGGGGGTAAACCGGCTGACTACAAAGTGTACTTCATCTGGTTGGAGGGAGGGTGAAAACAAGTTTTCTAGAGTTACACTTAGTGTACTGTGTGATACCTGTCATGCAGAGCTCATGCGTGAAGTATTTGTGCTTTGTGTGGCAGCTGTGTGGGAAGAGGTGGCTCAGAGCACGTTTGCTTTGTTGAGACCAGATTTTGAATATTTTTGAGGTGTTCCTGCCCCAGATGATTCCTCATTTTTATTTATTATTCAAGCCACTTGCCAAACTGTACCTGAATGTCCACTGAGTTGCATCCAAACTTGTGTGAACCATCTGTAGGTTGTTGCTCACCTCTTCCCCAAATTGAGGTTGGTTTTTTTTTTTCATGATTTTCATTTTTCCCTGAAAAGAACCCCAAATATATGACTGAGAGAGTAGAGAGGAATTATATATGTGTTGATAAAAGTGAGAGGAAAACACTATTTTTATAATCTTCCAGCCTCTCACCTGAAATGTAGTTTTAGATATATCACAGTAATTTGGTGGTTAGTATTTTTAAGGCATGAGCCCCTTAATTTCCATGGTGGTTTTAGCGGTGAAGGTGTTCAGGTTGTTACATTAGGCTCTATGTCAGTCCTGAAATGAAGAAGGAAGAACAATTTTTGAGTCTGTGGCTGCTGTTGGCAGGTGGAAAGATGAGGAAAATAAGCGAAAAGAATTTAAATACCTCTTGATACTTGGCAAGTATGTAGTAAAAGCACAGACCTGAGATAGCCCATCCAGTGAGGAAGTGCTATAAAGGTGATACTTCTTCTTGCATGTAAGTGTCAGTCTGGGGTCAAAGTAAATGTTAAAATTTAATCTAGGAGGGGAAAACAAAGAAAAGAAAAAAGAAAAGGAGAGTTTATCTAGGAATAAAGGAGAGGAATGCTGCTTCTAGCATGGCAGCGTCAGGGAAGAACATCATGGAAAGGAGAGGATGTATCACCTTGGAATGCTGCTTCCAGTGAAAACAGTCTTGTCTATTTTATTTTAGAATAGACATTCCTAATTTTTCCTTTATCTCCTGCCTCTGCTCTCCCTTCTCTTAGTCTTTTTTGCCCTTCTGTTGGACTCATCTGATTTTTTGAAATGCTTTAAGTAGAGACTGATTCTCTTGTCTTGGACACATGCTGTTTCTGCTACATTGGCCACTGCAGGAAGGGACTGACTGTGAGTGAGGACTCTTGTACTGGGCCCTATACCAATACTGCTCTCAGCCCAGGGAGCTCATGGCCTGACTGAGGTGGACACAAGACTGCAGAATATAAAACAACTCAAACAGTGAATACAAAACAGTGCTGTGTGTCTGTGTTTGGTTTACATCAGGAATCACTGGTGGTGTGGGGGGACCTGCTTAGAACATGAGCACCATGGAGGAGTGGGATGAGGTGGGAGTGAGGTGCAGGCTGGAGAGAAAAGAGAATGGGGGAAGGCAGAGAGAAGCAGGATCTCAGTGAAGGGAGCTGAGCACCATGATGAGGTTTCAAGTGGGATAGGGGGCTGAGGAGAGGTGTGCAGTGGCAGTGGACTTCAGACCCTCCAAGGCAGTTGCCAGCATGCTGGGTGACTTGCACCATGACAGGCTCATGGTGTGCTGTGCTCAGGTGGGTGACTCCAAGAGGATTTCCATGTGAAAACCAGAAGGTCTGAACCTCTTCCTTCGTGTTTGTCACATTTTAAAAACCCTTAGAAGAGCGTGGCCAGAGACTGATTTAGGATCTTTTTCAGTAAACTGAAGAAAAGATGACTGCCTGTGAACTGTTTGCAGGTTATACAGTCTTGGGGATGTAACACATACCATTTATCCCAGGCCTGTTATATGAAAATGCTATATATAAACTGGAATACTTGAATAGAAACATAGCATTAGCAGGTCCTGTGGAATAGAAACATAACATTAGCAGGTCCTGTGGAAGAAGAGTAGGGGAACTTTATAAAGCATAAATTTGGACTTTGTTTTGCTCAGATATTAATTATAACAAGTCCAAGAGCTGGAACTTTATTGAAAAGTTAATATTTTCAGAAGTCTTTTGATGTTAAATAATTCAAAAGTAAAAGTTGTTTAGAGTTGGTTTAATATTTTAGTAAAGCAGCAGGGCTGTAATTTGTGGGAGGAAAGCAACAGTAAGAATAAAACAGCTAACCAAGTGAAATTAGAAAAATGAAAATGTATAGTAATTCCAGAGAACAGAGCTAGTTCTAGTAGATGTTTTCTGGTGCCAGCATGAGTGTATGGAACACTGCCACTATCCAGTACCAGGACTTCATTGTTCTTACATGAAAAAGTGTTCCTCTGTGTGCAAGGGGAGGTCTCTCCACTATGTAAAAATCAAACATTTTTACGACGTATCTTGATTAATTGCACTTCAGATGCTTCACATGCCAGACTCTCACTGTAAATCCCACAGTATCGTGCTGCTAAAGGCAGTGCTCTTGGAACATTTTACACCAAATGATATCTTGTTCTGTATGTGCAGTCTTTAAGTATGTTTGTTGTTTAGCATGTTTAGTTTGCTGAAGGAGCATATAACAAATGGTAGAATGTTTCAATGCTGGACAATTGGTAACTATTGCCCCAGGCTTCCAGGAAATAAGGCAGTTTCAAGAAGGAACAGTGTCTCAGAACTGTGAAGATAAGAGTGTTATGCTGCGATTACACCAGTTAATCTGGGCATTGCTGAGGGGTGGTTGTTGGAATATAAAACCCTTTCAGCTTTGCAACTTAAACTGATTCTTTGGATTCATAACTTTGGTGAGATCAGTGAAACTCTGGGACATCTAAAAGGTGATTAAAACCTCCCTTGGCAGGTGCACCTCGCACACATGAAGTTGCTTGCCCCTTCTGTATTTTAGGCTGATGGTGGGAGCTATGCTTCAAGAAACCCAGATGCAGGAAGTGTTTGATTGGAACAGGGCAGCAATGCTTGGGTATAAAACAGCCTGTACCCTTTAATGCTCTTCATTAACCTGACATCATACTAAGGAACATGCAACGATTGCCCTGCAGGAATCCTAGATAAATTCCACTGTGTTCCTGATTACCATGCTTTGCTCTGCATTACCAAGGTCTGTTTTACTCGGTCCCATGTAAGATGAGTGGCCAGCAGGAGCATTAAACATCAGTTCAAGTTCCTCTTAAAATGGGGTGTGGTGCTGAGGAACAGATAACATACAGTCCACTCAAGTCAGAGTTAAGGATTGCTCACTGAGCTTGGGATACTTGAGTAGATTAATGACTCCTCATGACAGAGGTTGCCTTTATTGTTGCTCAGAGACAATTCCTTATGCAGCATTTTGAAGTTATTAGACTAACTGTAGCACTACTTTCACTTCTTGTAAAAAATTCAGTGATGGTGTTAAGTGCAGAATAACTTTGTGCAAGTCAAAGATACTTCTGCTGTATTTAGCTTTGATTGTTAGTGTTCCTTATTTTCAGGTTACCGTATGCAATAACAAGTGACACAGTGAGATAGAAGTATTATTTAGGGAGTTCATTGTAGCTGTACTTCTGTAATATGAGTGACCAAAACACATCTCAGCTTGGAAGAAAAATAGTGCAAGATGCTAAGAGAGAGATAGGTTTACCCAGCCTTCATTTTATCTCTTAGGAAGCAAGGGAAGTGAGTGTGGTTTCTTAAAGGTAGGTGATAGGAGGATAAGCTTTGCCCAAGATGATTTCTTCATACTACTGCTTTCACTGTTTTTGGAAATGTTGTCCCAGGAGCTGCTTCAAAGGATTGCTTGTTTTGTCTTGTCTTTGTTTAGTCCTTCCTGAGCTGTCAGTCAGCATTCCACGCTTACCATATGCTAGTATTTAAAAAAAAATATAAATTTCCTAGAGTGTGGAAAGCTATTGGCCATCTTAGTTTCAGTTAGTGCATTCAGAAATACCCCTTTAGGTTTAAGTCAGTTACATGGGGCTTCCAGTGTTCATACTAGGCTTTTAGCTCTTCTGTAAATATGATAAGTGTCTGCATATATGCACTTGGAAACGTATCTGTATAGAACCTCAGTTTTAACAAACTCCTCAATTCTTGACACCTGCCTTGGCCTTGCTGCCTTGTAAAAGTCAATTTAGCATCTCTGGTAATTCTTTGTACTGGATGTTTCTATTACATCAAACTGTAGTGTTGCAAATACTGCTTTGTGACATTTGTAGTCAAAAGATCACATTGTGTAGTGCTTTTGTTTTCAAGTAGTTCCTGATCAGTGAGTGAGGACTGCCTTTACAGGCAGAGAAAATTGTGATGGTAGCATTTTAATGTGGTAGTTCCATGACCATGCTTAGTGGGATTCCACTGATCTGTAAATGACTGCTAACGAGGGGCTTGTATAAATGTCTTTAATGTTAAATCTTTTTGCTGTTCTTAACATTATGGTTCCGTTTGCCCTCCATTGCGAGTCAGGTTTTCTTTTTTAGGGCACTAGGCACTCACAGTGGATGGGGTGGGCTGAGTCCTGCGGGAGCTGAAATGTGGGGGAGTCCCAGAGCTGCACAGGGTATAAAAGTAATGTGTGGTTGAGCCTAGCACTGGTAGATAATTTGTTTAGCGCAGGTGTGTTTTACAAATACAAGTTTTACTAGGTCTCACTTGACTTCACTTTATTACGTTTTAACCCAGTAGTCTCATTCAGGCACTGGATTACTTGACTGTGAAAGGGCCTGTCTGTGGTACCAGTCGTACCAGTAAACATCAAGAGCAACTTTGCTGCAGTTAAGGGAGCCCTTTATGATGGGAACATCGATGGCTTTTCTTACTCTCAGTTTTCTTTTGATTGCCTACAAGATTGATCATCAGCAAGTCTGTATTTTTTAGACATGAAAAGCATATAGTGAATTTTATTGAAACTGTGGAGGAAAACTTTTGAGTTTTGCATTATAATTTTCAGTGCCTTAGGCCCTGAATGAGACTTTCGGATCTTTGTACTTGGTGCGTGATTGCTGCTGTCCCGTATTTTGTAACAGACAGATAGACATTATTTTCAATGCCTGAATGGATTTGTAAATGTGTAGGGAACTTACTTTCATGGTGAATTTGTTTTTCTTGTTTATAGACAGCATGGGTTTGAACTGGAAAATTGCAGAATACTTTGGCCCTGATACAGCAACAGTTATAACTGCTGGCTTGATTTTAAGCATACGAGCAGTCAGATTGGAATCATTGTTAACTGCTTTGTTGAACCACTTGGCACCTAATGGCTTGAGATTAGAGAAGAATAGGGAAATCTTTCTTTTCTGTAATCAATGCCAGTGTAAATTGCATATCCTGAAATGCACCGTAGCATGCAAACTTTACAGGGAATAAGGCTAGGGGAGGAGTAAGTCTCAGAGTTGTCTTTTGTGGATACTCTGTTGATGGATTCAGTTACGCTTTAGCAATGCTAGGGGCAAAAATCCAACCCTTCATCCTTTTAAAGTGCAGAATCTCTATTGAGAAAGTGTCCATGTGAAAGACAAAAGTACTCGCTCAGTTGATGATCATTGTAACTTCGATACGGGTGCTTACTTAACATGGATTTAGAGCATGAGATACTCATCCTTGTACAGGACCCATGGGGGAAGATCTGCCCTCCTGCTTTCAGAACTTTGTTTTCCAGGTTGGTAGTCTCAAACCTCAGTTATTACTTCATTATCTCTGTTACTTCAAATAACAGAAATACAAATACCCATTAAAATTATTGGTTTTGTCATGTAACAGGTATAAAGCTAAAAAGTTTTAGTTTTGTTTGGGAGACAGAAGTTAGGATTTACTCCAAGTCAGATCTCCTTTTTTTTTTTTTACTTTTTAATTTTTTTTAAAGGATGCAAAATCACAGATTTTATTTATTTATTTAAAGACTAAATGTAGGGTTAGTTTGTAATATAAGGCACTCCCAGACCTTGTGTTTCTTTGAGATAACAAATTCATCAGGCAGTTGAAGGCATCAGCTACACCTAACAGCACTTCAGAGGTGTGTGTTATCTTAGGGTAGCATATGTCTTGTGATGTCTTATTGCTTAAATAGCATTTGAGGCAAGCTGTTGTCAGCAGAACCTAAATATTTGACGGGGGGAAAAAAGCATAACCACAAGGGAAATATATGGGATCTTTGGGAAATGTGAACCTCAGGTCTAAAGGGCCTTTTTTTTTTTTTTTTTTTCATTTTTCCCTCACCTCTCTCTTTCTGTGAAATATTTTCTGGGTGTTTTGACAGTAGAGGTCTTTCACCAGTGTCATGATTGTGAAAGACTGCATGCAATGACTTAGGATGATAATGGGATATAAAAGACTTCATCTCTTCCTATGCCTGCTGTACCCCAAGGTAGTGGAGCATATGCTGTGTTTCCTTGTTGCCTTCTGCATGTTTTGGTAGGTATGTAGCACTATTGAAACAGGGGAATGATCAGTTTTCCGTGATTTGGCCTTTATTCAGTAGGTAGTAAAACCCTTTTTTACTAGATGACAAAGCAAACGGATCTGTCTCTTCCCTTAAAAGAGAATTCAGGAAGTACAGTTTACACTGCACATGGAACATATTAATCCTAAACCCCTTATAATACTTTGCAGAAGTTTCTTGTCCTTGCACATGTCTGTATCCACATGCACAGCAATTTCCCAGGAATGTCTTAACCTTAAGTACTGCTGAAGCCTGGAGAAGCCTTAAAAATAGCCAAACACAGAATGACAAGTGAAGTTGTAACAGGAAAAAATTAATCTTTACTTGGATTGTTCTGGGACAACAAAATGGGTGCACATAAGTGAGGATCACTTACTTGCTACTGTAATGCTAAATGTATTTGACAAGGAAGCCTCAGTGCTGTTATTTGTGTGGAAGTAGGGAGTGTTGTGCTTTTTAAAGTTTAATACACACAGACTTGGCACATCAGTTATGATTCAAACATAATAATATAATTTTGCAAATTATTAGAATTTTTTATCTTAGGTATTATCAGCATGCAAATGTCTAATACTAAGGCTTATAATGGAAATAAAGTGCTATTAACTCATAATGAAGTTTTTATGTGCCAAGTAAGATTTTATGCTATACTGACCTTTCTTGGCCAATTCTATTAGAGCAAGATTGTCTTAAAAAAAAAAAAAAAGTATCTTGGAATATATTCAGTAAGTTGAAATACTGACTTCACTCAACCAAGGCATCATGTAAAGTAGTCTTCATAAAGTATTTACTCAAATTCCAGTTCTGCAACTTTCTCTGAGGTCTTTAGAAGCCAAAAGGAAAGAAACCTGATACCTAGGGAGGAAAGGAAAGTTGGAAAGGGCCAAAACCATAATGTGATTAAAAAGTCCATCAAGCAGAAAAAGGTTTGAGAAAGGAAAGACAAAAATTCAGAAACTGTGTGAATTATGTAACAAGTATAGATAAATAGATCTAAATGGTAAAAAAATGATGCTTTACTATTAGAGGTGCATCCAAATGATCTAAACAGCTTCTTCTCTCGTTGGTAGTTCCACGCAGACCTCTGCTGCTGACAGCTCTCCAGAGATGCCTGTCATAGTGGGCAGTGGGAGCCGTGCTAAAGCACAAGCCAGCAATGTGGTTTTCTGCAGTAACTGACCTGTCTGTGCACGTGTTTGATCGGATTCATGGTGTCAAGATTACCTCACAGCGTATACTCTGTAGGATAAGCAGTCTGTATTTTTTCTGCTGAGGGTCCCAGCTGGGAGTGAGCCAAAGTGCCATTTCATGATGTATCCCAGTGTTGCTGTGGGCAAACTGGGCGCTCAGGCTGGTGCAGCCGAGAGTTGGGTGATGGATGGGACCTAGCTGGGGGTACTGTCCTCTGATGCAACCATCACGTGTTTGTGAGCTTGAAGAAAGTGATAGAAGAATTTGTCTTGAAGGGTCTGGATTTCAGGCTCTTGTCAGCTGCAAACCATAGGTGGTTTATGTAGGAGTGGGGAGCCTTAGGAGCAGCCTTGGAAAAAAGTAGAATCAATGTCACAAGGGAGTAGGCTGTAGGTAAAAGCATGCTGTGTTTGCATAAAATGGTGTCACAGTGTTGGCTTACTAATTGGCTTACTATCCCCTTATCCATGAGGATAGCCAAGGCTTGGAGCAGCATGTGCCAGGGAGGTTGGCACACTGTGGGAATTCATCCTATGTGGTCACAGCTGGCATTTGGGAACAGAGTACTGTTGAAAGGAAGGAAATAAGTGACCACGGAGAAAAAGTGTAGCATTAAAGACGAAGGTGCTCAGTGTCATCCTGCTCACCTTAGGAGGTGGGAGTGAACTGGGGAAGGAGGTCACACAGTGCCTCTGCTGCAGCCCTGCGTGAGCAGTCCCAGTGTCTGAAGCTGTGTGCAGCGGCAGAGAAGGTGAAAGAAAAGCAGGTAAAGTTTCTTTTGGGTCCTGAGAACAGTAGAAATGGAAAAGAGATGGAGGAGTGATAGGGAGACATACTAATGAGGGATTCCAGTTTGGTATGTTGCATTTCTTAATGTCTCACCTTGCAGATCACATGGATAATGATGTTCCTTTGTACCTTTTCATCTGAGTGCTGTGGCAGGAGATAATTGTTATATTTGGAGAAATCCTTAGAAAACATTTGTACCTCTATCTCTGTTCCGCTTTTCTGGTGTGTGGGGAAAAGAATGAAATATATTTTTATCAAAAGTGTTATTGAATGAAAGATTGAAAATGATAAATTGCTGGACTATGAAAACATGATTACTTAAAACTGGTGTGACTGGACCTCTTAGCTTAAATGTAGCATGTAATTTCAAAGGCACTAAAGCCAGATGGATAACTTGCCCCAGATGTTTAGATTCAGTGAAGCAATCACACATGGTGTTTTGAAAAAAGTTGCCTATACCCTAGTAATGGTATTTTGTGAATAATACTGTAATTTCAGACACATTTCTTTGCCTGTATTTTTCACACAAATAAATTGGCACCCGTGGCAAGCACAATGTTTGTCAAACTAGCTTCAAAATCTTAATGTGCTGCTTTCTTGTTACGGTGGCTTGAAAGTACTTCCTCTGTTTCTTTAATGGAATTAACAGCTTGTTGAGAGCTAAGGTTGTATGTAGGATTCATAATCAGTTTTGTTTATGCAGAATATTTTATTTTCTGCCTTTCTTCCATTTTGGGGGGCATTTATATATTAACAGAACTTCCATTAACTCCTGCTGTTTATTCTTTATCCTTAAGCTAAAGCCCTTGTTGTAGCATCACAGTGTTGACCCTGAAACCAATTGCTGTGCATAACATAGAGAGGATGATGAGGCTTATATTGCAGCTATTGTTTTCCAGTAGTCCTGGTGTATATAATTGTTGTAGTGCAGTAGAATAACTCCATTTAAGAACTTTGTGACACTACCTGGCCAAAGCCAGTAATAAAAACAATAAAAAATAGGCTCCTTTGCTGATCTCTTGTTTTACAGTGCCAAGAGCACGGCTGGGAAAGCTGCAGCATTCTTCCTGCATTTGGAGAGTCGGGATGTTCTCCATTAGTTTTGATGTCTGTCGCTTCCCTGGAAGTGAGCGCATGTGTAAATGCGATACAGATGTTTATGAAAGCTTAATTGTGCCCCTCTCTACTTTAAGCTTCGGTGCTGTTCTGTTTTGATGCTCACCCTCCCACCCAAAAAGACTTTTCCTGAGAAGAGAAGGGAAACAGTTTTCCCATTCCTCTCTTACTCAAGAATTAATTATATTCTGCACTGTGACTACACCTCAGCAAAAGCTGAATGGAAAAAACAAGACTCCTGACAAAAAAGCGGAAGTTTTTAGGCGAGCTTAGATTTTCTATTCTTTCTTAGGACTTGGAAGTCCTTACTGATTTCAGCCAAAGGAAGAAATCCCACTCTGAGGTTATGTTTCATCCATGTGCTTTGTTTCTGAGAGAGCTTAAATCCTCATGTTTGGTTGCAGGTCGTTGACAGCCAACTTGGTTAAGTTGTCACAGGTGCAACTGTAGGCAGCCAGCAGGAACTGAAGAAACACGGGTAATCCCACTTAGGAAATCCCCCAGTAGCTTGGTGCTCCTTTGAGGCAGAGCACCACAAGTACAGTTAGTGGCAGTTAGGGGAAAAAAAAGGAAGAAAAGAAATCCTTGCTCATGAATCAAAATTAAAGCGATACACACTTCTCTAATTTCTGGGGTTACTATGTTGTCACTGCTCTTCCTACAGACTCCTGAAACCAAAGAAGAAATTGCTTGATCATTGTCTTTAACTAATACTGTACTCTGGTTCTGGGATGCCAGATATGCAGTCAGACTGGATGAACCCGTTTAATTTTATTCTGCCGTATTTGTTTTTGCTGTATTTATTTCTTTGTATGCCTTTGTACCCGTTGAGTTTTCATGCTTTCACAATCAGCAGTGTAATCTCTTCCCTCTTTATTTGTGCCCCCCTAATACAGCAAAATGAAACAAGCTATTTTTTCAAGATGTCTGAGACCCAATTTGTTTATATTTTCAGATAAGCAATAACAAGAAAAGTCTCATAATTTTGGTGAATAACTGTAGCATAGATTTTTTGATTTTTTTTTTGTTGTTGTTGTTACCTAAATCATGAGGTAATGAGATTGTCAAAATCTGGTTCTAAACTAACAGGGCTTGTAACCTATGTTTGTGAAAGACAATTAACTGAGCAGATCCAAGACAATTTTGGTGTTTGTTGTTTTTAGAGGTTTTTTTCCCCAGAGAGGGAGCTTCCTGTCTTTCTAGAAAAAGGGTCAGCTTTTCTAGGGAGGAAGAAGTATGTGAAATGCATTATTTCATGTAATTTAAAAAAGAAAAAAAAAAAAAAGCAGTAGTTTACCAGCTTCTGTTGGTTAAATTTATTTTTTTTTCCCTTTTTCCTTGTATCTTTTAAGGACATGGCTTAAATTTTCACAGAATTACATATATGATTTTTTTCTATTAGAAGGAGGCAGGGTCACAATGTCACAGAATCATTTTCAAGTGGAAAGCTTGGCAAAGTCCCCAAGGGAAAAATAAAAGAAAAGTTTAAACAGGGATCAAAACAGAGAATTAAGGAGTAGATAATGGTATATCTGAGAGCTGTGAAAGTGTTAATGACCAAAATCTTCCAGAAGGATTTCCCACTGCATGTTATCATTTTCAAGTTTACAGCTGTGTCTAATTACCTAAAACTGATGTACAGTGCAATTAATGCTGCATCTCAAGAGCCAGGTAACGGGGCAGCTGACCACCTATGTGAGCAAATAACCCAATATCTGCTCAGTCTGGGTGAACAAATGCATGAGGAGCATATTCAGATGTTCACAGACCTTTGCAGTCCCAGCCTCTGAGCCAGTGCCATTCCCTGCCCTCAGACTGGACACAGATGCATGGAAGTGAAAAAAGAGCAGAGAGAGAAAAAGCTAGTCAGTCAGGAGAATAGTGTCTAAAGTTCAGGGAAAACATTTCTAGATTCTGTTTCAAGCCATAAATAAAATAATACAGCAAATAGTTACTGCAAAAATAGAAGCAATCTGACTTTTTAAAATTTCTGAACAGCTGATATCATGACCTTGTATTCTTTGTTATTTATGGAAATCTGTTACTTGCCAGACTGTGAAAATGGCTGCCTGCTTGTATATATATTATTTTTGAATTGTTTATAAGCCAGCAGCCACATTTTAACTAAAAGTTTAATAAAAATATGAAAGATGGAAAAGACAACATCTCTTTATTAATACCTAGATATGAAACTATTTCAATACTTTAAACATTCAAATCATTTGTGTGAAACAAAAAGGCTGGAAAAGCTTTCCCAAATAAATGACTGTCATCAAAGCTTCTTTCCATATAAGGCTCCTATTTCAGCTCCAGGCCTAGCTAAAAAGAACAGAAATACATGATCATCACATAATTAATAAATTAGTCCCTTCTGATGGTGTAGTAATTTTACTAGGCTTTCTTTAAAGTGCAGTTAGTTATTTTCCTACATTATGAAGTTCATTTGAGCTTAAAATCTTGTATTTTGCTCTGCTGTTGTAAGGGAAAACTAATCTTAATAACTGATTTACTAAATGCTGCTGTTTGTATTTGCCTGTCCATGTCAAGTATCACATGGGCATTTTAACTAGCTGAGGAATTATGTGGAAGCGACAGAGTTAAGTGAGTGATAAATTACTTGTTTGCTATCAAATCTGTTTCCCTCTGTCTTGTTTTCACCTCACCCTGCCGCCATACCAACCGCTCAGCCAATTCAGCTGTAAATTTCTTAGTGGAAACTATTCAGTCTCTTCAACTGCCCTGTCTCCAAACCAGTATTTCAGACCAAATTCCAGACTTGCCTGGAAAAAGCAACCACTGACTGTACATGTGCAAAATGTCTACAGCCTGACCACTACACGCAAGCTGTTGAACAAGAGCTCGGTCTGAGAAAAATATTTTAAAGTGAAGATGGGAGTGGGATTGGGTTTTGCCGTTTACATGCAGGAAGCATGAGAGAAGAGGCTCTGCTGGTGTGTTCAGGCAGGATGTTAATTAGTTTCTGGTCAAAATGTGGCTCCACTGAGTTGGTGGAAAGGTTGACTGACAGGTTGTAAAAAGTCAAGTATAAGACCGGTATTACTGATCTTGGAGTCTGCAAGTCCGAAGTATGCAGCCTCCAGAGCTCAGTCAAAACAAACAAAATTTATCTCTGGGAGAGAAAAGGTGGAGATTTGTCTTCTTCAGGCTGGTTTCTTAACAGGCTGAGTTGGGGAGTGGATGGCTTTTGGCAAGGAAAGTTTGAGTTTGTCAAAAATACTGTAGCATTTTTTTGCTTCTGTCAGACAGAAGCCTAAGAACTGTGCTGTCTACAGAATATGTACTACCACTTTGCCAAAGCCCAAACAGGTTTTTTGACAATCCTTATGCTTCCAGTATACCCTGACCTGCCTTATATGCAAAGAGAGTGCCTTAAGGCTGGTGTCTAGACAGAGCCTTGTATTTCAGCAAAGGGAATTAAAAGTAGGCTGATACCCCTAAATTTGCAGAGAAAGCTGTATTTTGGCTACCTGCCTCTCATATTTATTGGAAAAAATGGTCCATTTTTTGTTGATTCCTGGGATGTGCAGAGATAGGGAAGGCATTTCAGGTGTTGCTTGTCAGGATGTAACTATATCATGGTTATTTCAAATGCCACTGCTGAACTGCTGTTGTCAAGATTAAAAAGTGAGGCTGCTGTTTGTAGACAATCCTATTCCATATCTCAGGCGTCATTGTTGTAAAGGATTATTCTGCCCTTACAAACCGTACAAAGGCAGCTCAGTGAGCTTGACCTTAAATCTAAAATGAAATTATGATCCGTTCTGCACCCTGCAGTACGGACGGAGAGAGTCAGGATGGTGATTCTTCAGGTCAGTCACGGTGAATTATAAGTAAATAAACAAGGCACTAGTTAGTAGGACTGTTTGTAGTTAGTAGATGCTTATTTGGTGTATTAACCTTGCTCCAAATTTGAAAGGTGTGCTGCCATTTGCTGCCATTAGAATTAATACCATCACGGTGTAAGTTACTTGGGTAATGTCTGTTTCAGGGTTAATACAGTGTAGGTCATATTGCAAATCTCAGTTCCTCAAACAACCAGTGTATTCATATGGTATTCATATGTGTTCTCGGTTTATTATTTACTCATTTTACAAGTAACATCAAAACTTCGGTCTATCACACAAAGATTTTTATTCTTTTATTTTAGTTCAAAGTCACTTTATCAGGTTGAGACATAGTAGATGCCCAGTGGAAAATATCTAGGGGAGCGTGAGGCAAATGCACTTCCCAGCCTTCAACTCAAACACTCTTAAAGCTTCTCAGGCTTTTAAGAGATTTAAGACTGAAACCTCAAGTTCAGATTTGCCTTATGGATTTTATTCTTGACAATAAATTGTACAAAACAGGTGTACATCAAGTGCTGTTTTGCTGGTTCACAGAAAGTAGTGTCTTAGGTCTCAGAAAAATTCAGCTTTTGTTTTCAGATCATCTGCATTCTCCTATAACTGCTTGCATCATTGAAAATAGTTCCCTTTAAGTGCCCCTCTATCCTTCATCTGCAGTGCTCTACTGTTGGTGAACAGCAGGTTTAGAGTTTTGACTAATAGGCTGGGACTCAGATGGATGACCTCTATCAATTATTCATGATGGATCTGAGTAGCCAGTGTATAACACTGACAACATTCATACCTTTCTACTGTAATACGAACTGTAAACGATACAGTGATTGATAGACTACAGATGACCCTTGGTCATTTTTATTAATTCCTGTTGCTGAGTTCTGCAACCTGTTTTTCATTGCTTAGGCTATGGAAGCTACTGTGTTTTTAAAAACTCCAGCTGTCCAGAGCCAGGAAAGGCTCTGAATTTGCTGGTTTTTATCTATTTATGTTCTTCAGACTAATTCTCTTCCTTTTGAGGTTACTAGTTGTATCATCCAAGATTTCAGTGGGATCACAGCAGGCTTCTTGTACATATTTAGAATAGTATTAGATGATTGAAGTAAAATATGTTCTGTGCTGTGCCTGATGGTGAGTAGAAGTGAGTAGTGCTATGGGAAGGGGAGTTTTCAACAAAAGCAGAGAAAGAGGTGTTCCTTGACCTTTGCTCATGGACTACTTCTGTTTGTCTTGTAGGTTAATGCAAAAAAAAAAGTTGAAACAATGTAAGGGTTGAGGTGTTTTGCTTCTTAACTGCTGCCTAAGGGAGTTCCATTGTATAATCCTACATTACACATACTGTGCTGTGACGAGCCTCAGATGCAAATTTAGCATTAAGAATAAGCTGAAGTTTTAAGAGCATTTAAATCAGTTTACTCAGGGTCTCACTGGAGAAAAGTTTTCTGAAGTCTAGAATGAGAAAATGCTCTTGAATTTTTAATTTCTTTTGGTTGTGGAGTACATTACATATAAGCACAGTAATTTGTGTTTCTCCAGATTTGTTTGAGAAGAGCTGTAGGTAAAGATCTGTAAAAACTTCGTTCTGCATTTAAACATGCTGCTTACCAGGAGTTCATAAAAAAGGCCTATTTAGAAGGTAAGAAAACAATTGAGTCAGTCAACACTGGCTTCTGTACTGGAAGGCAGGAAGGGATGGAGGGGAGTCCTAGTTTGTGACAACATTCAAATGTAACCCAGAATTGGAAGATAAGCAAGAAATACCTGTTTCACAGGAGACTTAGATGGAGTCCGTGTGGCAGGTTCTGCCAGCAGAGTCATCTGTGTTAGGTGTGTTAGGCTTAGAGCAGCGTTACCCTGAGCCCTGTAGGTCTGGTGAAAGGGGACCCCAGGTGCAGATGCAGTGCCAGCCAAGTGACACTTCCAGCTGGCTTTTGTGTAGAGGAAGGGCTGTAGCAACACAAACAGCAGCCTTGCCACAGTATCTCCATCCTCTCCATCCACGCTGACAAATCCTGTGGGTGTCTGGTTTTGGCTGCTGGCATGGATGTAACCTTGGTACTCTTGGCATCGGGATCCATGCATTGATACCCCCGGAGATCTGTGAGCCAGGGCTTCTTAGTGAGGGATGACAGGGATGGTGGTGACTTGCTCTGTAGTGGCAGCTATGCCACAATTCCCTTGTGGGTGAGGGTGCTGTTGTATTTGGGGTTTGAGCGAGAGAGGAACAAGAAGCATTTGAAAACCTTGACACCTGTGCTTTCAAGTTTGCTTCAGTTAGAGGCATTAAACCAGGAAATCTCTTCCCTTCAGCTTCATTCCAGGGAAAGAGCTGTGGCAAGCTGTTGCTTTATGCATTGCAGGCATTCAGGAGACGGTACCTGGTGTGTTAGGTTACCAAGCAGACCTGCTGGCACACCTGAATCCTGATCTGTCTGGCCTCCCCCAGCGGCCCTAGAGTGTCAGGCACCTTTCCCCAGGTAACACCAATCCTCATGCTCTGCTCTCTTCTATTTGCTGTGGGTCTTCAGTGTAGCTGAAAGTAGGACTGTTCTCCACTCACCAGTCCACCTTAACAGAGCATTACTAGCCAACATATTTTGTTGATCAGTGTGATTCCAACTCTGCAGCAATATGTAGACTAACCAGATGGAGGCTTGTACCTCTTGTGATTGTAAAATTAACCAGAATCATTGATAGTTACGAGAGTGATGACGGAGACCCAGGCGCTGTCAGAACAATGTGCTTTGAGGCATGCTTAAATCTGTTAGGACAATATTTCATGTTGCTGCGTGCTCAGTACACAATTCTACAGCACAGCAAGGCGCGTACGCCTCACTCAGCTCTGAGGGTGGACAAAGGATGAAGATTATTCACTACTGAATTTGACTCAGCAGAGAAGGTGCAGATTCCACTCCATTCAGAGGCATAGCCAAGAAATTTCAGTCAAAGGTCTGTGTGACTGGATTATTGTTTTTTTTTTTTAATATTTAAATAGGCCTAACTAGGATTTTCTGTCTGAACCAAACAAAGTTTTTTAATTGGAACCTAGTGTGAGAACTTCCAGGCAATCAGTGAGAAATTTGTAAGAAACAGCTGGAAATAACAGTGGAGAAGGCAGTGCCATCTCTATTCTCTTCCTACCACACAGCCCACAGGCGTACTGTAGTTCCCTGTTCATTTACATCAGTGACTAAAGGACCTATTTAAATGAATGAAGTTAATGAATTAATAAACGCAGAACGGGGGAGAAACCTGCAAATACAAAAGGTACTTTGTTCTCAGATGCTGAGAGTAAGAGTTGGGTTTGATATTTCACAACATAGCTCTGACTGCTGTTTGCTGTATTTCCTAACACACCCCTGGTGACATGAGATGGCACCATAGATTCCTCCTATTAAATGGTTATTCAGATGTGTTCTGCTACTGGCAGCTTTTTGCTTGCATATATGAATTATTAGGGGTTTGAATTAGCAAAACCTGGATTTAGCAGAGTTTTTGCTTCGCTAATGGTACAACAGACACTTCAGCCATTTGGTCGTCAGATACAGTCGTTCTGTGTTTGAGCTTCTCAAAATAATGCCTGCTAGTGCCTCTGTAATTAAACATCTGTCAGGGTTTTAGAAATGCCCTATGGGTTTTCTTTTTTTGGGGGAGGGGGAGACAAACCCCTGCTTTTACGGGGAAGAATGCTGTGTGTAACAGCAAAATATATTTTGTTTTAGCACGAGGGTAAACTTAGGAGATCAGCAGCTTTCTTCTCCATTTTGGCTGATGTAAATAAGCAGTAAATTTATTGAGACATCCGGCACAAAACTGGTGTGAGAACAGAACTTTGGGCCTCGTGTGGCAGCTTGAGCAGATGGGTGCTTCTTACTATTTCTTAAAAACTGAAATGACAGGGAGATTAGGGTTTAAAAAATCACAGCTTCTGTCGCATGCATTAATTAAAGGGTTTTAGTATAATAATTCTATCTTATTGTTCTAGAGCATACGCTCAGCTACTTTCAATTTTTGAAAGTACTCGGCCTTTCTCTGGGAGCCACGGCTGTTTGTTCAGTTAAATTCCTTCTGATTAAAGCTCCCTGAATAGTCATTGCCTTCATATACCAAGGCCAGCCCTGTTTTCTCTATGCAACGCTGATAATGGGGTCACTGGGAGATTTCTGAATTACAAGTTCTAACTGAAGTTACAGCGCTTCAGGGATGCTTCACTGCTCAGCACAGTCTGATGCGCCTCAGAGTACTGTTAGAGCACTTGGGGCAGTGGCTCATACATTTCTGTTCCTGACTTGTTTGGCTCACAAGGGAAGAAGCACTGAAGAAATTTTGGTTATTTCCTATCAGAACCAAAATATCGTCATCCTTTTCAATATGGGAAGAAGTTTGAACTCAACGACTGCAACGATCCAGCGATTATTAGCATTTTTCTTTTTTTCTTAGGTATACCTGCACTAGCCTCTCCTTTACTACTTCTTCCCTGCAAAATACAAACCTGCAGATTTTTCAAATCTAAAAATGGCGTGTATGGAGAGTACTGATTTCACAGTGGTGGTGGGTCTCCTCTGGAGTCCCAGACTGATGAGTTGTGACGAAGCTGCTTAAATAACAAGGCCTTTAAAGTAACTGCCATGCAAGTTTTATTTAAAAATGTCAGTCCCATGAATACTGTGGATTTGTTACTGGTTTTGCTTCTTCCAGCAAAGCTTGACATTCCCTGGAAGAGCAGATGTTCGTGGAATGAACTCCTTCTGGGGAATTAACTAATTAAGAAGGTCGAGCTTCTGCGTTCTTCCAAACCGTGTATCCCGAGGCTGCAGTGTAGTGTCAGGGCTCTTTCTTGGCAGTGCTTGATAGAACACGTAGGTTGAGAATGGGTGAAGACCTGTAGCTGTCTGCCAGGCTGCTAATCTGGTGTTGGAGTTCAGCAAGGGAAAAGGAAAGAGTTGCCAGTCCAACAGCTTTCCTGTTGTTTCCCTTTAAACTGATCATCAAATGTGGTGGGGGTGGCATCCATTTCTAGCATTTTGCTGGAGAGCCTGTCTTGATACCAGTTCAGTGAGTGAGTAGCAGACTTGATTTATGCTACCTCTGGCCAACATCACCTGATAGACACAGGCTTTCCATCTGGGATATGCAGATACTGTCGTCAGCTCTGAGATTAGTTTACTGATGAGTAGTAAAATTATGGTTTTTCTCTTTCTGTCTGGGTTTTCTTTTTTTGTTTATCATGGTTTTTTGTTTTGTTTTTGTTCTGTAGTTTTGTAATTTTTTGGCCAAGTTGTCAAATGCCACTCCCAGCAGTTGGGAGCAGAACCTGGAAGGAGGGAAGTTGTTGTTCTTTGCCTCATTAAGTGCTACAGCTGCCTGTAAGGAGCTATTAAGCTGTTAGAGCAAGCTGATCTATCTTTAGACTGTACTCTGACCCATTATCACCCCGAGTCTTCATGTCTTAGAGGACAGGCCACTTCAAGTGAGGGATTTCTTAGATCCTCTTAGATGCAGGAAGGAGCTTGGTTAGAAGAGATAGGATGGCACCCACCTGCAACAAGAAAATCATGGTAAAAAAGGGGCTTTTGTCCATCTATTTCTGGCTTTGGGGGGAATGGAAAACCTCCTCAGAGGGAGTTTCAAAGAAAAAGTGAGACTTTTTCAGCGGTGGTTCTCCATTTTGAGGCTGCAGCTATCTCTTGCAGAGAGAGCCTGTGGAATGGAGAAGACTAAATTGGCAAGGATTTGAGTTTGAGAAGACTGGCAGAGGGATAGAGAAAACCCCTCATTACCCTTCCTTGTGCCTTTCAACTTGGATTATAGAACCTGTCAGCCCAGAATTTGGAGGCAACTTCAACTGAGCTTATTCAGATACATAAAGTTTCTCATACTTTAAAATAAAGTGAAAGTTAGAAAAATTTCACAAAAGCTACTTACAATGAGCCTGAGATCTAAATATGCTTGTTTTGACAGTATTGTTTGTAGCAGTGTGATATTAAAATACTGAAACCACTGTTTTCCTCAGAAAATAATTCCATTTCTTGTGATTCAGTAATGTTGGACAAAGTATTGCTTTGTTTTTCTGGGGTTTTTTTTTTCAGCCTAGTAACAAGATGACTCAGATAGTAACCTGGATAATTAGGTTACATAGAAACAATTTTTTATTAAATATACAGCTTTATGTTCTTAGCTTTGCAGCTTAAATTTACTATCAATAGCAGTAGATCAATTTTGAATCAAAATAGGATATGCATAAAAAATTCAGCTCCATTTTAAAGGCACTTCTCATTGTAAATACAGGAGTATGACACTGCAATAACATTTTTTTAGGTAAACCAGATGAAGAGATTTTTTAGAAGAGCTGCTGTGGCACTTAAACTCTTGATTTGTTTGAAAATGAGGATTGTACTTTACCACAATATTGAAAGTACTCTGTAGTCTTAAAAGTTTTATGTTTTGTCTGTTGAGAGCATTTCCAGGGTAAAAGTGTAATTCATTTTTAAGTCCAACACTAAGCAGCAAGAAAACATTCAGCACAGTGCAAGTACCAGTAAAACTCAGTTGTAGGAAATTCACAGTAGTTTAAATGAAGTCTGAATTTTATGTTTAGGTTAAGTGAGCATGAATTTCTTGGGGAAGAGTTTCTGCCTAAAGGAAGTTTTTCGACTTTGCCTAAGTGCAAATACAATGCACTGAAAATATAAAGAAAATTGAGAAGAACTGAAGAGTGGGGTTCAGAGATGCTGCAACAAGGAAAAAGGCAAGGAGAATGTAAAGGGCTGCTTATTTTAAATTTACCCTTTTTTCATAATGACTGGGACTTTTCTTGCCATACATAATTACTTTGAGCTTCACTGCAAGTAGTTAATTAACTAATGTCGAAAGAAGGAATAACCAAAAGAAGGAATTAGAGTTTACAAACTCTGATGTAAATGCTCAGTTGTAGTAAATGATGAGGACTAGATGTGGTGGTGAGTTTTTCAGTGCATTACATCTTCAAAACTGGAAGTGTTCCAGCTCATTAAGTTCTTTGTCCTGGCCAGGGCAGGTGATGAAGGAACCATAACTGAAATTAACACAGAGACTTCTGTGTGCAGAGCTGAGTCAAGTAGAGGACAAATCTTCTCAGTTAGTTGGAGCTAAGAGACACTCTCTCTTCTGAGCAACAGTGCTCCTCCTCCAGAGGATAGAGAACTTTAATCTCAGAGGGATTGAACAACTTTCTCATGGCTGTTTATGGGACTAAAGTATGTAGTAAACCCAAAAACTTTAGCTTGGAATGTCTTTAGTTGTCTTTAACTACAAAACCATCCACCCTCCGAGATAAGTTTTTTTTTTTCTTGTGAAGGAGAGAATGGAGCAAGACAAAAGGACAAGAAAGAGTACTAATGACTAGCAAGAAGAATATATTCAGAAGATACTGGATGGGTGTGGGGAAAAGAAGTCCAGAAGACATCTTCATAGTTGTAATAAAGGTAAAAGGCATTACACCAAAGTAATAAGCTTTTCCAGAGGCTAAAAATACAGAAAGACAGCCGTGGGGATTCAGACAGGAAGGGCAAAGGAGGAAACTCTTGGGGTAAAGTCCTTCAGTGGAGGAGACTGAAAGGTTGACTCAGCATCATAGTTGGCAGAAAGTGCTTGCTGCTGAACTCTGCATGCTGCTAAAAAGGGCAGCTTTCACACCTGTGACCCTAAATACAGACCTGGCTTATCTAGAAACCCTGCCAAGGATTCCCTTCTTATGGGAAGCCTTCTTGCACAGCCCAAAAAAGATGAAAGGAGGTACCTCATAGTGCAGAACTTCTTAATTACAGACAAAGGAAACTTTAAAGGCTCCTTAAGAAGCAAAAACAAAAGACAAAGGGGGAAGGAGGAATCGTCATTAGTGAGCTTGGGAAAGCCAGTATGTCATCAATAAATACACAAAATTATGACAGAGCCTTGGAAATTACGTGGTAAACTCAGTACTCATTTATGCTCTTAATTTTTTCAGGGAATTTTCATTCTGAGGTAGAATTCTGAGAAAGAATTATGTGGATTAGCCCTAAATCTTTAAACCAAGACAAGTTGGTTTTTTTTTTTTTTGAGAATTTACCTCGGAAGGGCTGCTTTTTACAAAACTTTGCTAAAACATCCTTAAACTGAGTGTTCTCACTGCTTTCACTGTTCTTGGCTGCTGTTGCTTTCCATTCCCAGACAGTCAAATAGAAAAGTGAGGCATCAGGGAAGAGTCAGTGGTTTACTCTAATTTCTTCATAAGCTGGAAGTGGAAACAAATGCCAGAGAACCAAGTGCACTTGGGTGCCCAGTGGCAGAGAGTTTCCACATTCTGCAGAGCATGATGAAATGTGCTTGTTTTCTGGGAGCTATGCCTTGTGAATGAAAGCATATGAAGTATGTTTTAATGCCATAAAATAGGAGTACCCAAAACCTTTCATTGCTTCCAAAAACCTGGGCCTTCAGGACTCCTTCCTCTAAATTATTTTGGGTTTTTTCCCCACCCTGAGAATAGAGTTGGATCCATTTATCTTTCTCCTGGTCTTTGTCTTAAGTTGAATTCAGAACAATTGTACTTTACTTTGTTCCTCACTACATTTGGCAAAATCTGAAGTTTTTATTCACGTGCACTCTCCAAACATTTTCAATTTAATAATGTGTTGTTGCAACATCTTAATTTGCCCTCCTACAAACCAGCAGTTTGGAGTAGTTTAAAACTGACCTGGTTGCAAATGTCAGCTTCCATCTCCACGGATACCTGTTTTCTTGTGCAAGTTACTGCTTATTAGTTTCCTGTTAGCTCTAAGTGAAGCTTCTCCCACTAGAAGAGCACTTTTTTAATTGGCAAGAATGTTCTCTCAATTAGCACTTGGCAGGCAGAGTTTTTTGCATTTGTGAGGTCTTTGTATTCCTGTGTTTCTGTATTTTCCCCAGTGGCTGGGCTAGGAAAGTTCAAGCCATCCTTTCCTGGGGAGAGGAGCATGTGGACTAACTGATGACCATGCATCAAGAAGAGCACTCTGTAAAGAAAGATAGAGGTTGGCATTACCTCATCCTACTGCTGACCACCCAAACTTTGGCCTGTTTTGACAGGGATTTTTCTACATTGCAGGGGCACTGAACAAAAGTCAAAATGTCTCTGCTAGAAGTTTTGTCTCCCTTAAAATGGATGCCTTTCTACCATCTGCAAACATGGTGCTTCCTTGTAATCTATATTGACGTGTTAGGAACTATTTAAAAAAAAAACTTAAAAAGAGAATTTTGGTTAAAAAAAAATAAAAATAAAAGAAGAATTATGCAATACAGTTAATTATATAGAAAACCCTTGGTCTTTCTGTAATTACACTCAAAGTTACTGGACTCAACACAGCTGTATTTTCTTGATGGTGGCAAACACTTTGACCTAGGGTGAGTTGGGTGTCATCATCAGCCACATCAGCACAGCTCCGTCCTGCAGTGAGCATTTGCTGCTTGATGGAGCCTCTCTTTGCCCCGCAGCTCTGACTGGAGTCCTTTTCAGCAAAGAACTTGAGTCCCCAATACACAGAGGTGGAATGACATGTATGAATTTGGTTATAGATGGCAGGGGATTTTAGGTGGGAATTTTTGTTCCATTTTTTTTTTTTTTTTTTTCTTCCTCCTCCCCCCCCTTAATTTTTTTTCCCGTTCTTGTTTGTTCGGTTTTTACTCGTGCGGGGGTTTCTGGGCCGCGGTCGGGTTTGGAGCAGGAGGCTCGGGCAGCATCCGGCCCGGCTCCCAGCTGGAGGCGGGGGCGCTGCCTTGGGAAGGAAGCGGCACCCACACCATCCGCTGGGCGGCGGCGCCACCTGGCGGCCACGGCCGGCACCGCCACCTCCCCTCCCTCCCTCCTCTTCCTCCTCCTCTTTCTCCTCCTCCTCTTCTTGCCCGGCCTGCTCTCCCGCTCAGCAACCCGCAGCTGCCCGGTGCCTGCTTAATGCCGAGACAGGGACTGACATCGGCGTGGAGGAGAAATGACCGCGCCTTTAAGTGGCAGTGAAAATACCAGAGCTGTTCTTGCAAGGCAATGTCCTGTACAAATTGATGTCCCTGGGCTCTTTGGGGAGCTGCAGTGGGGGTGTTGGTGGCAGGAGAAGCCTGAACATGCTGCACATGGAAGTAAGTCTTAGTAGTCCTTAGGAAGGACTTGAGCACGTCCAGAGGAGGCAACAAGGCTGGTGAGGGGCTTGGAACACAAGACCTGTGAAGAACAGCTGAGGGAGCTGGGGTTGTTTAGCCTGGAGAAAAGGAGACTCAGAAGTGACCTTATCACTCTCTACAACTCCCTGAAAGGTGGCTGTACTCAGGTGGGGTTGGTCTCTTTCTCCAGACAGCAGCTGACAGAATGACAGGACACAGGGTCAAGCTGCTCCAAGGGAAATATAGGTTGGATATTAGGAAAAAATTCTTCATGGAAAAAATAATAAAGTACTGGAATGATCTGCCCGGGGAGGTGGTGGAGTCACCATCCCTGGTTGTGTTTAAAAAAAGACTGGATGTGGCACTTGTTGCCATGGTTCAGTTGTGGTGTTAGGGCTGTGTTGGACTCGATGATCCTGGTAGTCTCTTCCAACCTAGTCATTCTGTTGAATTGAATTCTGTTTTATTGAAAGCCCCTAGGTTGGGATTTCAGCTGAGCGTGTTACTTGTGTGCAGGTGAAGGTGTCAGTGTCAGCTTAGCAGTACCAAGAGCCGTGGCTGAATTTCCAGGGATGGGTAGCTCCGTTTGCTATGGAACCTCCCTCACAACAACCTGAAGTCCCTTCAGAGGCTGTGTGTTCCTTTTGATTAAGGAGCTAAAGCTGAAATGGGCTCGATGTGATCGATATCTGTACATAAAGACTAGTTACCACCTGGACCTTGTGTGTAGTCAGGTGTGCAGGTGGATTAAGTTGCGGATTAAATGCCTCTTAGTGAATAGATTTAAAATTACTCTTTTGAGAAAGATTTTCAAAACGTTTTTATTTTTGTGATGTTGGCTTTATCTGTATCTTTGTCAGAGCAGTTGTGGTACTAAGTACTTCTTTATGTAGTGATACTGGGAAGACATACACACACACACACACACTCGTAGTAAATATCTGGGCAAACATCTGTTTTTCTGTATGATTGTCTACTATTTAAGAATCTGAATTAACCAGATTAATTTCTTAAGCCCATTCTTCTGTGGACAAGTTTTATTTCTTGTCTGGAAACAGCCTTAAGAGGCCACTTGTGGTTGGGATGGGTTGTGTCCTGCTGTTTGTCATTATCACAGAAAACATTAACTTAAGATTAACACAGAAAAGTGTGGATAAATGATAAGGGATGTCAGAGATCTGAGGAACTCCTTCTTTATTAGTAACTTAATATTTTTCTCTTTTTTTTTTTTTCCTTTTTCTTTTTCCTTCTCCCTGTGGAGTGCTAAACGCATAAAAACAGACCCTGCAATCGATACATGTCTGGGGCATTGGGGTGAGGGAGGTTTGGTTACCTTAGTTCCCCTCATCCCTCCCCAGTGCATCCACTCCCCAGTGGAGTTGTTCTCACCTATTGTGTGCTGCTGGGAAAGCAGATGGCCTTCCGGAGCTTCCAAAAAATCAGGTCCCTGTAAGTCCTTAACACCGGGGAATAATTAACACTTAAACTCCTCAAGAGGAGAGGTGTCAGTACTGCTTCCTACAAAAGTACACCCAGCCCCAGCCCTTGCCCAGGAGCTGGTGCAGCTTGTTCCTTGTTCCCAGTGAGGTGCTTTTCCATCCTGACAGGTCTGCGTGCCTGAGCAGACAAGCTTTGCACTGAAACATCAGACATCTTTCTGTTTAAGGACATCTTATAAATAAACAATCATTGACATTTTAAGATGTCTCTCTGTTAATCCCATGGCAAGCCCATGGATCTTTGCTGGGCCTTGCTCTCAGTGTGGAGGTGAGAGATGCTGGGGAGGTTAACAGAGCCTCTCGCCCAAAGTGGTGTTTGCAGAGTGCTGTAGGGACATGTGTGGAAGTTCTTCTTTATCAAACCAGGTTTTTAAGTTGCCCTTAAATGTATTTACCTGTTCGCTTGTAAGGAATGCAATAAAATGAGTGATGGGAGAGGGACATAATTCCGAAGTACTTTTCTGCTCCTCTGGATGTGTGTATGTGGTTGTTTGGTTTTCTACTTTTTAATCCTTTTGAAAAGGAGAAATTCCAAATTAAGCCAGCCTGTGGCAGTGTTTTTCAGCATTTCTTTTGCTTCTGCTGCTTTTAAAGCTTAAGCCTTGGTGCTAATTGGAAAGTGGAGAAGCTTCCTATGTGCTACATGCAGTAGTAGTTTCAGATTTAACAATGCTTTAGCATTTTCACACAGCTCTTACTAAAATGAGGGGCTGATATGAATAATCATGGCTCACAGGTGCAGATTTACTGTTTCATTGTCTCTGAAGCCTATTTTAAAGTATGTGTTTCTATTGCCATTTTTCAAATGGATTTGATTTTTCTTCCCCATCTTCCTTTAGCATAACTTCAGCATATTAGTTTCTATTATTTTAAAGATTCATTAAAACACATTTACAGCTGGTTCTCCTTTTTTTTCAAGATGTCTTTATGTTTCTTGACCTTTCTGAGTTACATCATGCACCCTGGAGTGATTCTCATCTGACTTCTTTCCCAAACAGAAAACTTCCTCTGTCTCTTCCACCAGAGTTTAATAGATGTTGGTATTTATTTATTTTATCTTCTAAATGACATCCTAAGTTATTTTTTTGCCTTTACTCATTTTTCAGAACAGTAAGACTTTAAAAGGAAGAATGTAAGTGAACCCAAAACTCTGGTGTTCTCGTCAGCTCTCAGATTTACCTCTCTGTATAAAGGAATGGTGTCAGGAAAAAAGCTAAAGCCCCAAATCCCTTTTAGAGCGCATTTTGCCTGCAGACAGCTGCCCTTTCTGCTGCTGTGCTGGTGGTACTAGGTTCCAGCCTGCTTTGTCTATCAGCTCTTCAAGGGGATTACAGAAGCTGCCAGTAAATGGCTGATGTCTTCAGTGATCTCCGTAAGACTGTCACGGAATTCTGAATGACCATTTACTTTTCCAGAAGCGCCTTCCATCGTTATTGCTGCCACAGGGGAGGACAGTGGAAGGAATGGGAAAGGGTACTTTCCTAGCAACCTGCAGATACCCCTGTCTTTGCAGTCAGTGGGGGCAAGCACTGCCAGTGCCGAGGCAGAGGCAGCTGCAGCAGAGCTGTGTCTGGCACCTCCAGCCCCTTCTCTCGAGGTTTTGGCTCTGGGCTGCAGGGTGTGTCACATGTACGGTGCCTTCGGTGCAGTTCAGCTGCACTGGCTACTGAGTCAGTGGCTTTGGCTGAGTGGCCAAAGGCTGCCCTTGTGCCTACAGTCACATCCCCCTTTACACCCTTGGTTCCCTTTGGTCCATCCAGAGCAGAGCTGTTCAACTTCTGATCTTTCAGTAGCATAGGTCCTTCTATGGTGAGAGAACTCTAGGGCTTGGTCCCTTATCTCTCCTGCCATGTGCTTGCAGCACCACTTAATGGTGCTAATTATGATACAGCAATGCTGCACCTCACCAAGGGCATCCAGTTTCCAGTGGTGGTCAAGGAATCGTAGTTCTGTCCAGCCTGTGTTTTGGGTTTGATAGTGTGTACTTCTTTCCCTAGTCCAACCCTATGTTCTTCCATTCTCTATTCAGAGTCCTCTTTCCTCTGAAAGACAGAAAAACAATAGGCACAAGAAAGTGTATTTTCTGTCCAAGCTCTGTATAACTACAGAATCTTTAAATTTGTGTAATACTTACAATCTAAGTTCCCCTTTCTGTCACATGCTCCTCCTTGTATTTTATG
Organism: Cyanistes caeruleus; assembly: GCF_971803275.1. Lineage (NCBI taxonomy): Eukaryota > Metazoa > Chordata > Aves > Passeriformes > Paridae > Cyanistes > Cyanistes caeruleus. The sequence continues at coordinate 59,209,035 of NC_141701.1, read as the reverse complement.
CGATGGACATGCACAGTAGAGATTCTCGACTGCCTTAAGTCTGTTAGCAGAGTCACCAGCTATGGTAGCGTGGCCTTCAGCAGGAGAAACAAGGTAAATTAGGTCATGCAGAGCTCCTTATTTCTGTGACTGCTGCCTCTGTTACCACGCTGGGCTTGCCGGCTGTAGCTGAGGTATTTCTGCAGAATGCTGGCTGACAGCACAGCTGTACCCTCTGTTTTTAGATTGAGTAGCTGTAGTAAAGGGCTTTATGATGTATGGCAGTACGCTACCCATGCTTAATAAATGATGGGAGAAGTGAAATACTGGATGAGGAATGTTAAGCTATATGGGACGGCTGCCAGTCCACAGTCCTGGCCTGGAAAGCCTTCCTCCTTAATGCACTTGACGGAAGACGAACAGGTGGTGGTCAAGAAGATGCTGTGGAGCAGACATTGTGGCAGATCTGGCTGTTGGAATGAAAGGGAAAATCTCCAGGAAGATTTACAACTGTTGGGGTCTATGTTTGCAGGGATTGCACAGGCAAGCTGCCACTTGCTTAAAAAAAATCTGAGTCATAATTTTCCATCTCCTCTGCAAGTATTTTTGATGCATCAAAGCCAATTGCATTTCTCTTCTTGTGCCTTAAATTAAAGGAAAAGATCCAATGCCCAAAAAGCCAGTAACAGCCCTTGCCCAAATCCACCCCTCTCAAATTTAATTATGTATCTTGCTGTGTTAATGGTCTTAGACCCTTTCTTTCTCCCCCATCTACCTGCACCACACTTCACAGGCAGGGCCACACACAGAGAAATGTGCAGCAGCTACAGAGCATACTGGAGGTATTCTGCCTAGGTTTTGGACTGGTTCTGCTGTATTGCTGTTAACTCTGAAATTACGACAAAGCTGTGTTAAGAGTCAAATTGGTATCATCTGGCCTAATCACTTCCTAATTTTGCAGAGCAGTCATGGGGTTTTATATCCCATAATTTTCTTTAAGTATGTTATGAACAGCAACGTTTAAGGCAATGCCAAATTGTACAGTTTCATTTTGGCAAACAGGCCCTTCAAATGTATTTATATCGATTTTGTATATGTGTTCCTCTGGCCCTTTATTTTACCCCCAGTTTTTAGTTAAGTTTTTTCCAGGATCCAAACTGTAGCTAGAACAGCTCTCTGTAAGACAGGATGACATCAGGATGCTCTTGAAGCTCAGAGGGCAAAGAGGGGCTGTGGGCCATGACTGGGAAGCCTAGTCCCAAGTCCCAGAATGGGCTGTGCTGGGGTTGTGAGCAGGATGTGGCATCAAGATGGGGTCAGATGCATTAGTTGCAGCCTTGCTTTGTAGAGCTGGTGATATCAGTGTCACCTGCCCTTAGCTCTAGATAAAAGATAAACTTTATTCTCAAGTAGTGAAAGCCCCAGTGAAGTTTTCACTACCCTTGGGTTGATAGAATATGCATGAAGGGTGAAAAAGGCACATAGGCTGCGATGACAGGAGCTAGAACTTCACCTGCAGAAAAGTACACGTTGTTTTGTGGGGCTTTTTGCCTGCTTCTGGGCAGAGAATATGCTCACAGACCCCTGTGAGAAATACACAGGTGAAAGCACTGGGAAGTCACAGCTAGCTCTGCCACTGCCCAGAATTACTGTGTACCATCTATAGAATGACTTACCAAAAAAACACCACTGAGGAGGTACAGAGAAGTGTGATGAGCACTGAAAATGTCGTGTCTGTGGCACACCGCCAGCAGCAGCAGCCATTTTACCCACATTTGCACTTTGACTTCATTGCGTGCCCTGCTGTGGATGCTTTCCTCCCGTATGCCCCACGTCTGTGTTGCCTCTGGAAGGGCTGATTGGTACCTGGGAAGCAGATCCCAAAGCATCTGCCCTAGGAGAGGGTTTGTGTTTGGGGTTCACTACAAAGCTTTTTGCACCTGATGTGCACTGGTGTGAAGCTGAGGGTGGTGAGCAAGAGGATACTGGAGTAATTTGCATGTGGGGCTGCTGTTTAAACCAGTTGACTTTCCAGGAAGCTTGTAGCATCTGTACCCTAGATAACAGCAAAGCCAAAGAAGCCAACACTGTAGGCAAGTAGCAGGAGAGAAGTTCACTGTGAACTTTCAGGCTTGATTTTCCAGTACCTAACAATGTGCACTTCACTCCGAGAGATTTTGGATCTGATACCCTTTACAGCCTAGTTTCTTAGTTACTTTGTTGGTGCCTATTCTCTAGATTATGCTTGAAATTCCAATAACCTTCCTGGCATTTGCAACTGTAGCATCTGTGGATGGTTTCAGACCTTCCTTTTCTTTTGGAAAAAAAAAAGAAAAAGTGATCTTGAAGTGTGACAGAACTCTAAAGCATTTCTGCTTTGCAGAGGAACTTGTAATTTTACTGAGCTGGGGAATACCTTGTAGAGAGGCGTCTTTTGTGTGCTGTACTGTTACTTTTCTCAGACTCAGATTTCACTCATCTTAAAAGGTTAAGTTTTAGATGTAATCAACTAAAACTTTTGTGCTGTTTTCCACTCACTTTGGTGGCATTTCAGATTCTTTCTGAAGTGCAAAACTAATGCAGTATCTCTGATGATAATAACACTAATAATCTAAAATAATTCAGAAATCTCAACATGTGCAGTCCAGAACTGAACAAACTTTATTAAGTCTAATGGTCACCTGTTCATGTTTTTTGCTTGTCTGGATGGCAAGAGCTCTGTGGGTTTTGTTTTCATAAGCAGCTGGTGTCTTACTGAACAATGCTGGGGAGATTAGTCAAATGGAGACTGGGAGGCATTGGAAGTGGTGGACTTGGCTGGCCTGTCCCGTTTTTGTCCTCTTCAGTGTCTCCCAGTTCTGCAGGGAAAAGGAGATGAACAATGGGACAGGGCCCTTCAGCTCTTTGCACTCTCTGGGTTTGGAAGGACGATGCATTTGACAGCAAGGGTAAAAAGTAACTTGCAGGTAAAGTGAGAAATTGCAGAGGGTAAAGTTAGCGAAATGAAGGAGATGGGACTTTGAAATAAATCAGGACATTGTTGTTCCAGGAATAAAGGGAAGCCTGGGAAAAAAAAAAAAAAAAGGAAAATTAGCTGAAAAATAGCATGGTCAAAAAAAAATTTGAATTAAAGACACCAATCATTAGTTATATAATCATTGTGGCAACAGCAGTAGTACTGTTTGGGAAGTAAATGGTGTAAAAAGTGTAAAATTTTGTTACTCTAGGGTGCCTGTTGTGCTTTAGGGGTATTATTCTCCAATTCGAAACTCCCACTGACACCATGCTGGTCACTTCCTCCTCCCCCTCCTACTGGAAACACAAAAAGCAAAAATCACAGATTGAGATGAGCAATTTATTTGGAACAGAAATGAGATAACAAACCAAACAGAAACAATCTTAAGAAGTATAAGAGAAACTATTTACACTGAAAAAGAACCCAAAACAAACCAGTAACAAACAAATACAGCACTTGTCTGGTCTCCAGGTTTCTCCCCTCTAAGCAGTGAGAAAGTGTCCCTTTCCCCTCCACCCAGCAATGACTAGAGGTGGTATCAAAGAACATTAGGGTCCTGGCCATGCCCCCTCCCAGTTTTTGCAAAAACTTAACCCTGTCCCAGACAAAACCAAGACAGTACCTAGAAAAAGTTAAAATTTTTTCATCAGATAATTGTTTCTCCACTCTGGGCCCATTTCTTACCTCCCCACCCCAAGAAAACCAGAACAAGGAAGCTATTCTTATCTCTCTACTTGTGACATCTTGGGTTTCCATGGTCATCATCCTTCCCCGATAAATACTTGGTCAAAAGTAAAGATCTCCTATCAGGATGCTTTGCTTGAAATTATTTGTCATGCTTGAAATTATTATATTATGAGTTTAAAAAGTCAGTGGGAAATCATTTTAGGAACTTTCAAAATTTAGATGTAGAAATGGGGAGACAGCGAGTGCAGACTGTACCAAAGGGCTGCTACTTCTGATTGACAAACCCATGCCCTGGGTTTATTTGCTAAGGATGTACAGTGTTGCTAGAAATGCATAGCTGATTGCACAGAAGTGTAAAACTAACTCCCCCCCAACTAGCCACAATAAAAATAAGAGAAAAAAATACTCAGTACAAACCAGAAGTATCTTGCTCATGACCAGATGAAGGCAGGACTTCCCGAGGCACCTGGGTCTTACTTTCCATGTGCTCCTGGCCTGCGGTGTGGGACAGCATTATTCTCCTTTCCCCCATTGTGTAGCTGAAGGGAAACCTCTGTGGGACAGGGTGTGCTGTCTGACTGACAAGCCATCTGTATCAGCCAGCATCAAGAGCTCTGCTGGGTTTCTGCCCTGTTAAAAACCTCAAACCTCAGCCAAAACCACTCACTGTCAATTCTGAAGTTAGTCGGAGAGAAAGCAGGGATATTAGTTGAATTGTGTGCTTTCTACCCTCAGAATCACCTTCTTACTGCTAACCTGCCCCATCCTGTGGTGCTGAGTTCTCCAGTCTAGTCCTTGATCTTCTCTTTCTCTGAATTATTTGGGACCTCATGTAGGAGCCCTTCAAAACAGCCAATAATGTGTAAAGCAAAAGGAGCTTTGCAGATAAGAAGCTGCATCACCTATCAAAACAGCATAACTATTTCTTCCCAGTATCTCTGTTGTGGCACTTGGCCTTGTGCTGTGAGAAAACCTAAGAGGATTTGTGGGAGTTGTCTCTCACCTCATGCCCACGTTGCCAGCACGTGTGATCCTCTGAGTGGCAAAACTGGATCAGAAAGCAGGGAAAGTGGTGGACAGTGTGTGGAGTATGAAAGCGTGATGCACAGGCAGCTGGAACAGGGGGCATGGCTCGGCTCAGACAAATCCTCTGAAAAACAGATACCAGGTCTCTTGGAACAGCCTGAGCTACGTTCAGAGGATAAAGCTGCTGCTAAGGAGTGTCATGGGCTCACTGTTGAATGCTCCAAGAGTCGTTTCTTAAGCTAAGTGTGTCTGGAATTAATATGAAAGGAAGGCAAGGTTTTTGGCATATGTCTGTGAAGCAGTTACAGTGTGTGGATACTGGCTGTGGGGTTTTGCTTTGCTGTGCTGATAGAACGAAGGGGAGGAGTAACTCATGCTTTCTGCCTCCCCATGAAAAAGATGGATTTTTATGTGTTGATAGTCCATTTTTTTGTCCATACAGGTTTTACAGTCCAAGTGGTGTTTTGCCTTTTCCCTTGACATTTATCACTCAAGCTGCAAATACATATTATCGTTTGTTTTTTTTTTTTCTTTCTGTTAATCATGAGTTTTTCTGCGTGCAAGTGTATCTGATTGTTGTTGATAAACTCCAGTGCTCAGGATCGCACAATTCTTCTGGAGTTTGAACTCCTGGGGAGGCTGCAGACGTTGGCCTGTCACCCTTCTGTCTTCCCTCAGCCACGTGGGGAAACTCTTTGTCTTTGTTTTCTGGTGGGTTACTTTTCTGTGGCAGTTCTCTGAACTCCTTCTGACTTACCTGTAATGCAGATCTGCACAGATATTCTAGGGACATGGACTGTTTTTGTTGAACCTTCCTTTCACAGAATAAAAGACCTGATTTTCTGCTGCAAAACTGCTTTTTGCCTTTTTTCCCCTGCAGGGTCCCATTGTATTGTGCTTACTGTGGGCTCTTACATAGTGCCCATTATTATGATGTATATATATTAATATATATAATCTTTTGTATGTTTTTCATATATTTTGTATATTCAAAATCCAATATGACCAGCATGGCCATTGTGTCTTTTTCAGAGGGATAGTTTTATTTTTGTTTTTATAATGTGTGCTTTTATCTCTGAAAACTAAACTGAACAACTTTATCTAGTACACTCATATTTAACTTACTGTCTGTTGTAACCTCAGTTATTTTCAACATTGCTTCTTCCCAGATTTTGCCTTCCCACTGCATGGATTTTTTTGGGATAATTTCCCTTCACTTGTCTTAGCCTGCTTTTCTTCCCAGAATGAATCTCATTTGATTATTTTCAGACTGCATTTCTGTTCCCTCTCAGTCCCTGTGCATTATTTCCTTGTCCCCATTATTTTTGCAGCTCCTCCAAATGTGATATTTCCTGGAGATTTAAGTTAGCATGCTGTCTAGAGTCTCTTCTGGAACATTAAAGAAAATACCAAGTGAAATAGGACCTAATACAGGTCTTTGCAATATTGCACCTTCTTCCCTTGTTATCCTTTGCTTTTATCATGATTTATTTGCAGTCGGTTTTCAAGTCAAGCCACAGTATTCATCTCAAAGTGCAAATCACTATCAAATGTTTACTGAAAATCAAACACACCACATCTGTTCCTTTTCCTTAGACTCCTAGTGCTGTAATACTAGCCAGAAAAGGGGCCAATTTCTAGCCAGTTCTGCTCTTCTGAATAGAAATCACGATTTCATTGTCTCCAGCCTTGTAGCCTGGTTTACTTTATAGGAAGCCTCATGAATTAAAACAGCTGTGCAGCCCATTCTGAAATTTGATTTTGTGGAGAAACAGTGCTGGGAAGAAAACAAGTGGAGGTTATGGATGTGAGGGGGAAAAAGAAGAGGGATGTGTGGGGAGAAGGGGAGTTGCTTTTATCTGTGTGTGTGAGTAACTGGTTGATGACGTTAGGTGTATTTCTGAGGAACTGCTCAAATCCCTGAATATTCTTGTGTTTCTAGACCATGGTTTTCATACAGTTAAGTGTGTTCTGCACTGTTCTGTTTTGCTTTCCCTGTGGCCTGTGTTGCTGTTGATGCTTGAAGCTGCAGCCAAACTGAAGTCCTGAGGTGGCATCAGCAGCCACCTCCTAGCTAGGCACCTTGGAAAATCCCCCTGCTTGAGCTGTTGCCCAGGTATCTGTGATACAGAAAAAATGTAACACTTCAGGGTTGTAGTAAAAGGACCTTCCTCACTCTAGAGTACGACAGATAAAAACAGCTGTTTGGGGTAAGAAACAAAGGAACTGAGACAAAATATAAGGAGATGATAGAGACTGTAGGATAAAAGCGAGAGCATGCTTAGCCAAAAACTCTTTCAATGGGGAGTATGAGTTACAGTCCCTGGAGATCAAGCAGAAGGAGTCTCATTCATGGCTTTTTGCTTTGACCTGGCCATAATAAAATTTCGAGTTTCTGGTGACAGTAATGCATGCACTGGGCTGGTTAGAACAATATTTTATACCAGTGATTTAAAGGGATTATTAGTACCCCTTTTCAGCTGGGGCAAGTAGCTGGGAGCAGACAGAAATAAATTTAATCTATTTTTCTAAAAAGACTTCACCTATATTTGTGAGTGTGCTTACCATGTTCTCGTGTTCTTGCCTGCATCCTGTCTTCCACCTGGCTTTTGTTATCTGCTCACTGCCCAGCCTGGACCACCTGCCATGATGGGAAGGGTGGCTCGGTGCCATCTAGGTGTTGAGATCTGTGGTGTTGGATCCCTGGCCGAGGGCAGGATGGGACTAGGGAAGAGTATAGGCTGTGCTTTGTACTGATAAAGAAGTCTGAGTTGGCCTGCAGGTGAAATTTTTTTCTGTCTAATCTTGGGAAAGAGGGGTAGGGGTGTGGGGTTTTTTTGTTTGTGTTTTTGTTGGTTTGTTTGTTTTCAGTACAGCTTGAGCAATTAGCACAAATACTGCTATTGAGCCTCCTGATCTAAGCTTTAAAATTATTCCTAATGTGTTCATTACTGTTCTTGTGAGGCATCAGAGGAATTGAATCTAGCAAGACTCTATGAAGAGGTGTTATAAGCTTATGGTTGTGTTTTCTAATAGCCTTACAAATTTTCATTTAATACACTGACAGCATTGGGGTAACTGCAGGCTTATACACCTCAGAAATGCCTTCATCATTTTCCTGCTCTGTGTTACATTTTCCACCTGAAAAAATCCCTTTTTCATAGATGGATGCACTAGGAAATAGGGCAAAAGGGACTGCAACCACCTCAGAATTTGCAGTCCCAGGCTTTATGGGGGCACATGGGTCTGTGGGCTGTCTCTGTGCTTTCTCCTCCTCCCCCCCATCCCAGGTACAGACCTAAACTGAAAAGTCCTGACCTAAAGACCAATCCCAGATCTGACATGTGCCATCTCTCACAGTCTGACCTTGTCCTCCTTTCTGAAACAGCTTGGTGCATAGATTTTGACTAAACAAGAAAGTATGCGGGAATGTCTGTGGTACACAGAGCAACCCTGGGAGTTGCAGGTGTCTGCTGATGCCCCCCTTCATCACAGCTGCACAGGTGGGCCAAGAGCCTCCCAGCTCTGTAGTCCTTGAAATGGGGCTGGCAGTGGTCTCCCACCTCTCTCCTCTGCCCAGTACAGCCAGCAGGTCGGTTCTCTCTCCAGAGTACTGCTGCAACCAAAGGATTTGTTTTTGCTCTGCTTTATTATTTACTACAATGATCAAAGCAGCCACTCCTTGTGATCATAAAGAGAAGCCTTAAAATCTTATTTAAGAGCACAAGTATTTTGAGCTTTGACAGATATGCTTTGAAAACAACACAGATGTGCAGTGTCAGATTTCACTGCTGTATGCAGTGTCTTTGTTTCAAACTATAAATTTGGCTAGTAGAGCTGGGCATGTGTGTTCCCAATACCTTGTCATCTGCAACATGGGAAAAACAAGTTCCTGGGTTCTGAGGGTTTTTTTTCCCCTGAATATACCCCCTTAGAGAGTTTGAAAGGAAAATTATCTTAGCAGAGTGAGCATTCAGCCCTGCGAGACTGCAAACCTATGGGTTATTTTTAACCTAATTACCTCAAATTAAACAAAAGCTTAACAATGTTTTTGCTTGAGTTGAAGGTGAGGCTAAGTAGACTTTATGTGCAGAGCAGCTCCAGCCCACTGCGTGGTTCTTCCATTGCACCGTGCGGAATAATGCCCGTGGCAGTGCCCTGTGCCAACGAACGGCGCTCGATTTTCTGAAGGGCCGGCTGTTGTGAGCTGATGTGGGAGGATATGCAGCTCTAGAGCAGTTCACTCCTTTCCCCTTCTCACCCCTCCTGTGGATGTGGTGATCACTTCAGACTGGTGATGTTTTAGATGGAGCACGGTCTCCTTACACTTGCCTGGCAGTGGCTCATTAACCGCGTGTTAATTGAAACTGAAAGTTTGTCAGATGATTCAATTCAGTTACATTCTAAATGGATTCAGTGCAGTAAGCATTACTGCTGTGATGAAAATCTCTGTGGAATTGATCTATGAACTGATTTAAAGGGATTCATTGGCTTCATCAGTGTCTCTCAGAGGTCAGCATCGGGAGAACAGGCATGCTCCCAGCGAAACAAATCCTACTCTTCTCTTTTGCCCAGAACAGTTTTAATTGCCAGTATGTTCCCTTTCCAGGACGTATGTTAGATGGACAAATTTACTCTGGAGAGCTGAGAAGTGAAAAAGAGAAAAATTAAAAGTGTGTTTTGAACTCTGTAATCTAAATGGCTGAAATGTTGAATTCTTACTTCCTATAGATTGAGCAGTCACAAAATTTTCCTGAAGTTTTAACTCAAACATAAACATACGTTAAAAAGAAAAAAAAAATAATTAAAGAAACTAAAAGAAAAATAACTGCTTTAAAATAAAAGACAGAAAATTCAAAATTTACACCCTCTATAACTCATCTTTTATACTTGGCCACTGCAAAAAGTCTCCCTTAAGTGGGCAATTTATTCTGTATGCTGTACCTGCTTATATGGTTGGTTTCCGTGCAGAGCCAATTTTTACTGCTGAGTTATAAACCCTTTGAAAATAGGGGCTTGTAATGGAAGCGCTGACAGACCTTTAACTAGGTCAGTTTTATCTGTCTCCATTATCTTTGCTTTTGTTAAAGCATTAAATGGTTGCAGATTTGTTTATTTTTCTTGCCGTCCCGGAATTTTAACATGGGTATGTTAGTGAATTGTTTCTTCTTCAAAATGTCATGAACATGCAGTATTAGAGAGTTTATCCAGACTCCACAGTCATCTTTAAAAGTAAATTGAACTGTTGTGTCTTATTTCAAGATTTTCTTGCTCATACAGTACATTTGGTCTGTAGCACATCATTACCATAGTAATACCAAAGTTTCCTTTTTCTCCTGCCGTCCTATTCTAATCTTGAATTCTGCTTTGTCTTTTGGGCTCTTTTCTGTGTAAAATGACAGTGATGTTCTTCTGTTTGTCCCATCCAGATGGAAAGCCATACCACTGCAACTTCCCTGAAGAGGAAACGCTGATGATAACATCTCAGTTGGATGAGCTCCCAAAGCTGGGAGGCCGCAACGCCAGAGAAAATGAGGCCAGGGAGCCTAAACCAGAGATTCCTGCTCTGGTGTCAGCACTGGAGAGTGTCATCAAGGAACCCTTTCCAAAATACCAAGGTTCTGCAGACATAAAGATGCCAGTATTTCATCACAGCCAAGGGCTTCCTTGTTCCAGTCACATTGCTAGCTTTGCTTCGGGTATGGGCCAGACATCTTCAGACATGGTCATGGACTTGAAAACATCACTTGAAGTGCAGGCTAGTCGTGCTAGAGAAAATTTGCTAGACTTGCACAGGGAGCATCCTCTGATAGAAAAAGGTGCTGAAGCTCTAGAGGTAGCTCCACTCGATTTGAGTGAAAAATCAACTAGGGATAATTCATGCAATAAATACCTGAATACATCCTTGCAGGCTGCTTTAATTGTCTACCCGTGTCCTTTCTGCAGTCACAAGACCTACTACCCTGAAGTCCTGTGGATGCACAAAAGAATTTTGCACAAAATCAGCTGTAACTTGATGGTGCCCCCGTGGGTTCAACAAAACGGATTCAAGAGTATTAAAAACAACCTGGTCTTTCTGGCGAGGAGTGGGCGCACTGGCCCCCCTCCTGTTCTGGGTGGTAAGGAGTGCCAGCCTTTGCCCATCGCCAGGTTTACGCGTACTCAAGTGCCAAGTGCGCTGCCAGGTTCCAAACCCAGCTCTCTCTCTGTCGGGATGGCTGCAAAGTCCGCGAGTACGCATCCGTCAAAGGACAGTCACGCGCTCGGCCACTGCGCTGCACGCGCGTCAGGTCTGGATGGCTACAGACAGCCCAAGTTAAACCATTCCCAGGAGCAGTACAGCATAGCAGCACAACAAAAAAGCAAATACGAAGCAAATTCCAAGCTTATGCAAATGGGAACCTATGGCAGAAGCGTAACGCCTACTCAAACAGTCATAGCCAGGCCTAGCACGCAGCTCGCCAACAGTAAGCAAGCGGAAAAGTACCCGGTTCCCCAGGGAAGTTCTGGTTTTGCCTCTCCAGGTAAGCACTGTGCGTCCGACTCGGTGAAGGCCAAATACACCCCCCCGCTGCAGTACCATCCTCTGTGTAAAAGCGAGCAGTACCCTAAACACGAAGAGCCGTCGGTGCCTCAGAGGGAGCCTCACGTGAAGGCTGGAAGTGAGATGAGGACATTGGCAAACTGCACAGCGGTAGCACGAGCCAGTCCGGTGCTGCAGCCTCAGCCTGGCGCCGTGGGAGTTCCTCCGGCTTTACACTCCAGCAAACAGGATCTGGGATCAGATGGGCATGAGAAACATTTGGACATTTTAAATATCTTCAAAACGTACATTCCAAAGGACCTTGCTTCACTGTACCAAACCTGTGGTGCCAACAGCCCCGTCCTAGATCACACAGGTAAGTTTTTCACAAGCTTTTCCATAGCTGAGGATGTAGCTTGTTTGTTCCTTCTTTGTTCAGAGCCATGACATGCTGTTTCCCAGTTTTTTCTCTCTCTGCCTTTAACAGTTAGGATTACAAGTTCACTGTTTTTATCATTGCTGGATAGGCTTGAATAGGTTTGTTTACTGCTCTCTTAACATTGCAGCATCCCCTCTTGTGCACTGTGTGACATTTCTGTCGCAAGTTAAATGTATCTGGTTCCACCTGGAGTACTGCTGTTCCTTTGTCCTCTTGCTTCAAGCAGGCTAGAGTTACACAGATGTGCTGTCACAGGAAGATCCCCCTGATATGCTGGTGCTGGCACACATCATCATCTTTTTGCTTCAGGCAAAATAAACATCCTCTGGGGCTTATCTGTGATGTTATTTTGGAGGTTTTGTTCAATTTTGTCTGCAAACAAGTCTTCCAACAACACAGAGGGATAATCGCTTGTCAGTGTCCTTTGTCTTTCTTGTCAAAAGTCTTTTAAGATCTTCCTTGTCCATATCAAAGGCTACTAGGTATTTTTCAAATGAGTCTTTTGATCTGCTCATATGCTTATAATTAAAAAGAAGTAGAGCTGAAGATGTGCCTGCTAATTCACATAAGCAGAAAAATCAGTTGTGCAAATAGCCAGTTTAAAAGTTCAGGGAGTAAGAAAGGTCAATGTCCATAAAAATAAAATTACACCTGCGTATTTGCATTTGAAACCATACTCCTGATGATCTGCCAGAATTAGTTTGTCTCAGTGGAAACTGAAAATCACACTGATTGATTACACATGAGATGTGTGTGTGTGTCTGTAGGTGAGGAGAATTGGAGCCATAGTTTCACCTCTCACCACTTGTAAACCGTGCTATTTTTTGTACCTTTCTTCTCTTCTTAGAAGTAGTACAAATCAACTCTGCATGAAAAGAACACACATTCCAGGCTGGTGTTCCGGTGTCCTCACCTGATATAATGAGTTCTTTTTTGTTAAAAGCTTGTGTGAAATTGAGCTTTTGCAAGTGATACAAAATGCAGGGCACTTGGAAGCTGGTGGTCTTAAGGACAGCTGTGGTCTAGTGCCCAGAGGGTGTGTGCAAGTTGAGGCAAGGAAGGAGCCCGGAGTGTTAGATCAGGTCTTGGTGGAAGGGCCTTTTGGAGGAGACAGGAAGGCAGAATCTGCCTTACATAGTCATCAGTGAGTTGCAACTTTCAGCCATCTCGTTGTCAGTGCTGCTCAGTCAGTCACTTCAAAAGTGGCGCTGTGTAGGGACCTGCTATTTATTGAGCAGATTGTTTTGCAGGAGCTTAGGGGCTGCATCATGATTGCAACCAACATCAGGCTCCTGGCTTTTACTAAAGAGGCAGAAGAAGACATGCTTACTTTCTAAAACTACAGTTTCAGTGTTCCTTAGGGTTTTTTTGTCCAGCCAGCTTTGTTTTGGCCATCCCAGTGAATTGTTGTCTTAAGTTTCTCCCTGCCCGCTTTCTGCTCTAAGTACCAGTTAATTGTTCCACCCACAACTTGGGGTGCCTTCACATGGGTGCCCTCCTTGATGTTATTTAATAGTACATTGTGCCAGCGTGCTCAGAGAAATCTTACTGGTCCAGTGAGCTCACAGCCATGTTAGGAGGGATAAGAGAAAAACAGTAAAACCTAGGAAACAGATGACTTAGTGAAGGCAAGGACTAGAAAATACACGATGGCTTTAGGAACAAAGTAAAATAGGGGCAGGGTTTTTAAAGAGTTGTCTATTTACCTGCTTTTTAAAAGAGGTGTTTTATTGCCAAAATGTTTTTGCTGGGCAGTGATTCCTAGAGACACTTTAACTGGTGTCCTGTTCTAGGGCAAATTTGTGGGGAAACTTCCAAAGGGGTCCCTCTAGAAAACAGATTCAAGTGGCCTCTCCCCCTACTGGTTTGGGAAAAGATTTCCTTGGACAAAAGTGGAAAAAACTGTTTATTTAACAAGCAAAGTATTCACAAGCATAAATAAATGGATAATATTAAACAATAAAACCTCTTGCTGTTCTGGAGAGATGGCAAATTCAGAAAGTCCTTGCCATGGGGTGTAACTCAGCTCACTCAGTCCCTCCTGCATTGGAAGGTGCCGTGTCCTGGTCCCCGATGGGGCACAGGTGTGAGCTCCTGGTGTTTTCTGGGTTTTCAGTCCAGAGCAGGCTGGCCAGTTCCAAGAAGAAAAGTCACAGTCTGGGGGACTTCTCTGCCTCAGCTAGCTAAAAACTAACTAAAAGCAAAGGAGAGCTCTATGCTGCTGTCTGTGCTGCAGACACCACAGTCCATGAGAGGGAACGTGGGGGATTGAGTGCAGCTTCTGAAAACAAACTGTGCACTTCTTCTTTCCTCCCTTCGCTCTCAGAGCCAGTCTTAAAGGTGAAGAGCTTAATATCCAGCATAAACAGAATAGACAGTTGGGGATACAAGCGTCATAAAGTCATCCTAGGACAACTGGAAGTTACCTAGTGCCCATCTCTGCTTTGAAACTTCTCCTTTCTAAGTGTTTTACAGCAATCAAGTTTTCAGAATTTGAAACCTCTTTTCTTTTAATGTAGCTTGCCTTTGTTTTATATACAAATTCAGGTTGCTGATGTTTCTCCAAACCAATTGGCATGATGGCTGGTTTTCACAGCACTCAAATAAAAAGCTGCTTCAGGCAAAAGGAATGAGATTCTACCAACTGCAAACAGAGGAGGGTAATTGAACTTCATCTGAAATAACATATGGCTCTAGATAGGCTGAGTCCTCTGAGTCAGTATGCATCATCCCATTTAGACTTAATACTGTAGGGGTGAATCATGACATAAAGGACATCCAAAAATCCCACTTAGGTATACTATTTGTCATGTATTTTTCCCCTCAGTTGAATATTCTCAATAGACTTCATTGGGGTTTTTTGGTATATGATGTCATTTTGGATCACACTACATTATTTTAGTGTGTGGTAGTACAGTGTTCAGCTTCCTTTTGATTGGCTGCATTTGTTTTTGGGATCCTTTCTTCTACATTTGTGTTTGTTCCTGTGTGTCCTTGGAAGACAGTTGTTGTGCGTACTCTTGTGTTACAGCTGCAAACGTGAAGCTTGCTGTGCTTAGGCTAGGTTTGTTCCACACTGCCCAGTCTTCCTAAATGCCTGTAGAGACAGAATCTTACTGTTATATTTAATAGAGATTATTTATTTTATTCATGCAATTTATATTAGGAAAGGGTGTGTTATGGCAGCAGATGCACTCTTTCTTCGGAGCTGCTTTGAGAACAGCTTTGAGTGTGGATTTCACGCAGTGGTGTTCATTTACCTTACTTTTCAAGCACCTGTAGTAATCCACCCCCTTTTGTTCACCTGGAGGATAACCTGAGTGGTGACTCAGGCACAGGAGTTTTGCCATGTGGCAGGCACGCCCAGGGCTCAAAGCTCTGAGCTATCAAAAGCCTTATGGTGCTCCCTGGGAAATACAACAATGGCAAATTCACCTGGAAACAATCCATTTTTTCCAACTGCTTTTTGAATAACTCCTGTAAACTGAGTGCTAGGGAGGGGTTAGGTGGAAGTCTTAACCCACTCACCCTTGGTGTTTATATATTGGTTTACAAACAGCATCCTCAAGGGTGGGAGCGGTGCTTCCATGAAGGCTGTTGGATCAGATTGGAAATGGATGCTGAGAAAAGTGTGTTTGCCTTCAGCAGAAGGAGATGTGGGTTATAGAGGGATTAAATGTGTTTCCAGAGGTGTCAGAACCGTGGTCTGAGGAACCCAGCTTCCCTGGGCCTCACAAAGCTGCTCTGCCAGTCCCTGCCTGTCCAGCAGTCAGTGTGGCATCCCTGCCAAGGCCACGACTGGTTCCTCCACACACTTCCCTCAGCTGTGCTTTCCAGCTTGCAGCTGCAGTTCTGGGCAGTGAGGGGGAAAATGCTTGTAACAGCTCAGAAATCCTGCTTTAATCTTGACTGCCTTACAATGCAAACCTGTCCTGGTACAGTTCAATAAGGTTCTCATTGATATTCAGAACACTTAAATATTTGATTTTTTAAATTTTATTTTGTTAGGGTTGGTTTGTTTAGGGTTTTTTTTGGTTTGTTTTTTTCTTGTCTGTTTGTGGGTTTTTGGTTTTTTTTGGTGTGTGTACACCTGATCGGGATTTTTCCCCAAATCATGATCTTGTATTTGACTGTCAGAAACTTAATTTTGCAAACGAGTGTTCAGGTGCATTATGCAGACTGTGCTGCCATCTGCAGGAGGTGCTATTATAAAAGGAGAAAAGAATCTGTGAGTAGAGGTGTTTGGAGTTACTTGTTTTGCAGCAAGATATTTTTTTGCAGTATGTGGTCTGGGGAAAACCATCCCAGGATGCATAGTGTCATACCAACAGAGTAGATGGCAGCTGTCTTCTTTCTTCTCCATTCATTTTCAGATGCAGCATCCATATTTTGGATGAATCTTGTGGCATCCTGCAATAGATTTTTCAGTCGTCTGGAGGTTTTTGTTGCCACTTTTTTGGTCACAATTTTTTTTTTTTTTCTGAATGCTGTAACTAGGGAGGGAGTATATGAATGAAAAGCTGAAACTTCACTGCCATTGACATCCCTCTCAGAATTTCTTTAAAAGCCAAAGTACTCCAGTGGCAAATGGAAACATCAACTCTTTTCTTTCAAAGAGGGTGTTCTACCAAAATAGAAAAGAGGATGTTCAAACATTTTTTTTTAATAATAAAAAAGCCCAATAAAAGTCAAATGTGTCTTTTTTGATCAGCAGCAAAAAGACAAAGACCAGCCCTTTAAGTCAGATGCTGTAAACTGACCTTTGGAGAAAAAGGAGAGGTTTGAGCGGTTTTCCACAAATGCTAATGGCCTAGAAAACATGTTTACCCAGGGCTGGGGGAAGGCTGCTGTGCTGCTACCAGCTCAAAATGTCCGGAATGACACTTTCATTCACAGATGTCTTTCGTCTGTGCCTCAGAGGTCCGGGGTCAAAGCAGCACCGGCAGGCAGGTAGGCAGGGGCGAAAGGTTTGATCAGTCTGCGATGGCTCCGCTCGCTCTGCATTTGTCTCTAAGGTATTGCCGCCTGGGGGGGACAGTCGGGCTCTGGTCCTACTCACTTCCTATTATCCATGTGACTTGTCTCAGCCACGCTGGAGTCACTTTGATTTGCCTGATGTACTGCTTGACAAAGCTGGGTGATGGCTGAGAAGTGGATCCAGCTGCTCTGAAAAGCGCACACCTGACATGCCAGTCCTGGTGCGGGCACATCACGGGGAGCATTTTTTAATTCAATGTAATTTATGCATTCTTGCAGTCCTGTGTGTGCCTGGCCTGTCAGCCAGTGCCTAGATGAAGGCTGACAGTTGTCATCCAGGGCCTGAAGGTAGCCTCACATAATGACACATTAGACATACTAATGATGTTTTCTTCTGGCATAATGTTTTCTTCTCAACTTTCCTCTCTCCTCTCCCCCCCCCACCCCACCCCCCCTCCTCCCCTCCCTCTCTCCTGACTACAGGGATGCTCAGGACACAAACACGCCAAGGAGACTGTGTCTGCAGAGAATGTGGAAAATGCTTTACCCAACCCAGCCACCTCAGGACTCATCAGAGGTCCCACACAGGTATCTTTTCACACTCGCTCTTGCTTTCTCCCTTTCCCACTTGCCTGCTTTCAGATTCAGCTAACAAAATGCCAAGAATTACATTTCACATACCGTGTTAACCTAAGTAATTCCAGTACCTAAATCTATTAGACAGATTTTTTATTTTTATGACTATTGCTCTTGTTCTCCAAATATTGCTTACCTGATCCCTGCCCGAAATCCATAAAATTGCAATGCATTTAAGATAAGTCTGTTTGCAAATGTTTTATTTTAATTAGAGAGTAGGGTACTCAGAAATGAATATGCTAATGAATTCTGTTGCCACCAGCACAAATTGAAATCAAAGTACCCCTTTCAGCACAACATAAGGCTTTGTTTTGCCTCGTCGTTGCTGGTGACAGGAACATTTCTGTGGGAAACGAGATTTTTCCTCAGACTGGTCAGCCCTGAAATGGGAAATCCCTACCAGCCTTTCTTAACCTGATGTAGTCTGTAGTTGAGGCTGGAGGAGGCTGAAGCCACCAGTGTCGTGAGCCCTCCTGAGCATTGCATGAGACAGTGAGAGTAGCAGGTTCCTCCTCAAAAGTGTGAATGATGCATACATAAGCCAGTCTGATGCAAAATGACAGAAGCCAAATGGTAAGTAATGCAAGAAGAGGGTCCCTTTACACATACACTGATAATTAATGTTGTCAGTGATTGCTTTCTTCAGTGCTGAAGTCTGAATTAAAAAGGGCAGTGGCCCTAGGCTGCCATTAGCACACTCTCTTACAGTAAGTGTTACGGTAAATTGGTATTTTCCGGCCACAGGCTACTAGCTGGTGTCTTTTTTTGAACGTGGTTAATCTGTAATGGTCTCAAATAATGTACACACACTAACGAAGCTTGAATGTTCATCT
The DNA here is from genome assembly GCF_971803275.1 of Cyanistes caeruleus. Lineage (NCBI taxonomy): Eukaryota > Metazoa > Chordata > Aves > Passeriformes > Paridae > Cyanistes > Cyanistes caeruleus. The sequence goes on along the minus strand of NC_141701.1, from coordinate 59,190,919 downwards.
GTTAACAAGCCCCCTTGTTCCCACAGTGGTATTTGAGTCTAATGGACTCCGAGGTACTGAAGTTCACACCACCTCCGCAGATGCCCCAAAACAAGTATGTTTTACAATTAATTGGGTGTTTGGTTTTTAATGTGGTAGCTGGGAAAAAATTGTGCAGTGATACTCATCAGTAAAGCTCTGACTGTTTTATAACATGTATAAATAAAAAGGGTATTGCTGAATTTTTAGCTCTTAAATTTTTAGAGTATTTTATCAGAATCTGATATATAGAGAGTTAGTGAATTGCAAAGCAGGTAGATAGTGTTTAAATAAACATGTTACTGCCTTACTGGGGGCTGGGTGGGATTGGTAACTCTAATGTGCACTGACATATAACAGTGAGGTAGTACATAAAGAATTCCTGGAAATTTGCTTTAACAATTAACACCTTTTCTGCTGACACAAGACAACTAACGTTTAGTCTGTATTTTTCTGAAGAGTATTTGTATCCTGATGGCCAGTATCAGGCCTTTGAAAAGCTCTCATCCACTTGTTTCCATGGACTCTGTTAGTGTGCTTTCCTGCTTCTAGTGTATAGTTTCCTGTCTTAACAAACACTTCTCAGAGCTCTGAATTATACATGACAAAGCTGTTACATAGAAAATCATTAAACTGAATTTGTTTTTGTGTATCTTAAGTTGTTGGAGAATAGCGTCCAAAGCCTGGACCTTCCCATTCCATTTGCAGCTTAGTAGGTTTGTTTCAGGGCACACCTGGGCGCATCTCTTCCATTGTGAAACTCCTTCAGCATCACTCACTTTTCCTTTCATCCTTGTTTTTAGTTTAATTTTCACTATAGCAGCCCCTGTTATCCTGTCCTCTTGCTAAACTACTGAAGATGTTTTTAACCATACTTAGAGAATGCATCTCCATGCTACTCTCAGCATTGTGAAGTTTAGGAATTAGATTTTACTTGTCCAGTAAACATTCTCACTGGGCACCACTACACTGCCTAGTTAATATGTTGCACCCTTCTCGAAGACTCCTGGCACCTTCTCTGTGTCCTTGGCACCTTATTTCTGGCCCAAAGGCTGCATGGAGAACCCAGCTTCTGTCACAGGAGTGTCTGAATTGACACCAAGCCATAGGAGTGGCCGACAATTCTCATGGAGGTTCCAAGATGGCATAGCACTTCAGTTGTTGTTGTTGTTGTGGGCAGTGTTTCCTTTGCTTTTGTGGAACAGTAGCCACAAAGTTCCGCAGCAGCGTCCCCCTTATGATGCTTATCTGATACAATTGTGCAAGAACACCTCTCTGGGTAACAGAGTGAATGACGAAGACACAGACACAGTCAATGTGACAGAGTGACACACTGCAGCTGTGCCAGCTTGCTCAGCTACTCTTTGGTTCTCATAGTAACATAGATTTAGTAAACCTAAGCATCTTCTAAAATGCTCTTTTATCTTTTCATGTTCATGGTTTTCTCTTTTGTGTAGTTGAGATCACATTCTGAAGGCATCTGGGCTTTCTTCTAGAAGACAATATAAGGTCAAAGTTGGAAGTACATTTCCAGATAATTCTGGAATGGCTGTTTATATTCAGAAAGAAATGTGGCAGCTCAGACCACATCTGGACTCTCTTTGTCATTTGGGTTATATTACTGCACAATAAATCAACTTATATTCTTGTCTTTGCAAACTCTTGTCACGCCAGAATTTATTGACTAACTTCATCCATGGCAAAGGTAGCTTGTTCTCTCTTGTTCTATCTGCCAGTCTGCCTTTGAAGCATTTGATTACATTGCAGCATCTCTGAATACAGCAGAACACCGAGTAGGGCTTAGCTTCTTGAATGGCTTCAGCTTGTGCCAGTCAGTATTTCTTCCACAGAAGATGCAGCAGTGTGATCACTTCTGCAGGAGATCGTCCCCTTTCTTTTGTCTCGTTTGCTCCTCAGTACCAGCCTTTGTCTCAATTTGTCAGCGTCTGTGTCGGGTGGGATTATTCAGTTGTCTGCTGTTCTGCCGGCTCTGGTCGCAGGCAGGCGTTGTGCTGCCCCAGAAGACTCCACCTGCACAGTCCCTGGGCGTTACAGAGGAACGCTCTCATTTCCACAGGCAGCTGCAGGGGCCTTCAGAAGCGCGGAAATGAGCTCTCGGTGAGAACGGTGCCTGCAGCACTCCGTTAACATTACCATTTCCCACTTTAAACGTTGTCACTCCATGTCTTCATTTCATTTCTTAATTGGGGACAGATCTATTCATGAGAGTTTACGGTGTAAAGTCAGTTCAAGTTACAGAAGTGCCATGCACATGCTCCGAGCAAGAAACAATGGTTATCATGTACGGTAGTTTGAGAAGGAAAGAGGGGGTTTTTTTTGATGTCAAGTGGAAATGATTCACTTTACATAATGTTTCCACCTCACAGGTAAAATATCTTCCCCTGAGTAGTCTGCTAAAGAGTAAAAATATTAACATTAGTATTTCACGGTTCCCCCATTCCCTTCTCTAGTCAGCCAGAAGATCATCTCTAAAGGTTTCCTTTAGGAAATAATGTTAGGCAGGGCTTTTAAAATCCCCCAGCATGGTAGCTCACAACAGTGCTACACTGAATAGCAGTTTTATCACAGAATAATTCTAATTCTGCATGTTAAAAATAGGGTCTACAGCCAGGCTTTTTCAAAAATGAACCAGCTTAAATCTATATTTAAGTCTAAATAAGAGTCCTATTTTAGGATAGTGAACCACCAACAGGAGGTGCAGGTGTTCGGCGTCCCTGAAAAGGAGGTCACCTATAGGAGTGTGTAAAAACGATCGAACACACAGTGCTGTTAGCACTGGGCTGTGTTTTGTCCTTTGTTATTGGCACCAATGAGATATAAATAAAATGTAGGAAATAAGATGTTCATTCATAACAATATTTATTATGGTTTCTTATTTCTACCTGAATGCTTCAAAAAAAAATCTCAACAAAACGACATTTTTACATAAAATGAATTTCCCATGAACTTTGGAATGTTTCCTGCTCTTCTTTATCTAAAGGACAAAAAATGCTCATTACATACCCCAAGTCAATACAATCTGTGCTAAGTCATGTGGATTCTCTTGAAAAGCTGCCATATTAAACATACTGAATATTCTGAATATTTTTATAAATGCTAAATATCCCAGTATATACATAATTAAACTTGCTTATCCACAATGAATATGTATCTTAATTTGGAATACTCTTAAGCAGCCAGCCAGAGACACGGTTTAGCAGGCATGAATTCGGGGAGCACACTCCAATTGCATATACATGGCAAGACAAAAGCTGGCTCCCCTTCAGAAGGGGCCCTGCAAGCACGTGTGTCTCAAAGCAAGGCTCTCCTAAAGCGTGGGGTCATTTCAGAGGCACTGCCTGATGCTGCAGCCAGAAGCCCAATTCCCAGTGGTACAGGAGTCAGTCTGGAGCCTGCTTTTTCACGGTGGTGACAGCAGTGGTAGCAGTTTCTAACGCGTACGCCGTGCGTTTGACTTCTCCTTCAGTGTTTTTAAAGCCGTGTAAAAACTCGGCCCACTCCAGGAATATAGTTTATTCTCTATCAGTGTCAAATCAATAAGCTCTAAAAATTTTAAGGGACAAGAAATTGGGTGTTCAAAAGGCACGATTTCCTGGTTAGCAATGAGGAGAGCTCTCTCTAATTGAGTCTATATGTATGTGAACCATATTTGCAGCACTGGAGCCAGAGACACCAAATTCTCCATCTTCTGTGTGAGTGAAACAAGGAAAACCCCCAAAACTCCAGCCTTTGCCCTCTTCAGAAAAACAGCCTTTTATTTACAGAAAATCAATTAAAAGCTGCAGCCCAGGGAAAAAACCCAAACTGTCGGTATCCTGAATTCTCTGGCTGAAGCTTTCCCTGTGTCAGAAGGCAGTGATCAGCCTTTTTTTGTGAAGCAGCTCTGGACACCACAGTTTTTGGGCCTCATTCACTGAAAAGACAGGTGTGCAGTAGGTCCTGTACCTGCTGTGTGACAAGGGTACTGTGTGACACTTCATTAAGAGGTCCATAAACCCTTTTTTTCTTCACTATAAGTATTTTGAAATATTTCTTGCAGCATGCAATGCTTGAAATAGCATAAATGTAAGTAGCTCGAACTTGGGGGATAGAAAGACTGGAAAGAACCATCAAGAAAATGCTATATACGTGTCTGTATGTGAGTGTTGTAAAGGAGCTTGGGGGAAAAGCTGGGGACATCTGTTACCTGTAATGTTTTTATAGTCCAGCAATACTATATCTCTGCTTGTCCTAAAGCAACTTTACAGAGAAGGGGAAAAGGCAAAAAACCATAATAGAAAGTTATTTAAACTATTGCTTTCTGAGTTTGGCTGGTTTGGGTTTTATTGCACTCAGAATTCTAGTACTGTCTGTTAAAAGTCCTATTTATGACATTTGTTCATATGAAATGTCTTGCCCCAGTTGCTTGCAGAGTTTCTTCCAAAGATCATGATTAATAGTTCAGTCCTCATTATTGCAAATGTTATTTTTAAATAGTTATTCTGAGAACAAGAATTCCATTAATCAAAATAATAGATAATGAACAAATAAATGGCAACCTAATTTGTCTCGTTCATACATATGGAGATTATAATGCAAACAATCAAGGAACCATGGAGGCTGCTGTACTGGCATCTGAGTAATATGCATGTACTGCATGTCTGTTACTTTAGGAACATTAGAGGCAGGATTAGGAGCTGTAGTTCTTGTCCCAACACTTGCTCCTTGCTAGGAAACTGCAGTGGTATCTGTGCTCCTTGCAGTTTACTTCAGTGTTGTGCAATTTATCTGTCTCCAGCATATTAATATATACACAAACTGGGTTTTTCCTGTTAACTGGGGAAAAGCCCTGGACGTTGCTATGAGAGCAGCTTTTGGCATGGAAGCTTTAGGTTTAACTTAAAGATCTGCTGTTTTTCTCTGAAAGTGAAGAAAGGCTACTTTTTAAAAGGGAAAACATTTTTATTTCAGGAAGAATTCAATCCAACTCTCTATCAGCTGGTTCAAAATCCGACCATACCTTGGGACGGTGTGAGTACAGCGGGGTGAGCCCCGGGGTGGGTTTTGGCACACACAGAGCTCAGGTTCTGTTTGCCAGTGAAACTGGGAGCACAGATGTGCCAGAGAGGGGCCCAGCCACCCACCACCTCCATCCCCTCTGCGCTGTTGTTGCAAGTGTGGGGAGAATGGATTGTCCTTTTCCTTGATCCCTTGTGCTGTGTGGTCTGTGACAGTGGGCACACTTTCACCACCTTGCAGGCCGTCCATCCCAAAAAAGCACCCTACTTAGATCCCTTTTTTCAGTTTCTGCCCAGGAAAAGTGGGGCAAGGTGCCTGCCCTCCCCTTCCCTCCCTTTCCCTTCCCTTCCCTTCCCTCCCCTCCCCTCCCTCCTCCCAGCCCCGCGATGCTCTGCCGCGCTCCCCTGTGTACGTGGAGCCGTTCGATACGAGGCGTTCCAGTGATGAATGCCTCCTCCCGGAATTGTGGCTGTGTCTCTCAGGCATGATGCAGCCGCGCAAAAATGTAAAGCATCTTTCTTAGTTTACTGCGGGAAATTCAGCATCCAACTAAGGAAGTTTTATCACATCTCTCATTCAGTTACTGTTTCCTACATTTCAAATATACTGCGGTCTGTACAGCAGCTTTTTTTTTCTTTAATTTTGTTGCAAATCTTTCCGACTTAAAACCAAACTTTGACTGGTAAATGTCATGAATCTCGGGCCAGGTTTAATTAGGAATTTTCTAAATCTATTAACAAAAGAGATGCACTTAATACATTATGTCAACCAGAGCTGGGCTTTCTTTAGCTATTTCGAGGGCTGCCATAGGCACAGCTTGAAACTTGCTTGGATTTTACATGGGTGCCGTATTTTATGTTGCATTAATTTAAAATGGTCTGTTTCACTTCATCAAGACTTTAGCTTAAGGATAATGCATTTATGTAAGATTAATCTTGCCATGTTGTTTTAGGATCAGGATTGTAAACTGCATTGTTCCGACAGTGATGTTCTAAATGTCATTTTAAAGCTTTTCTTGGGAGCTGCAGGCTCCCACTTATTCATGATGTTATCTTTAATTTCACTTGATTTTAGAATATCCCTGCTATTTTTTTTTTTTCAATGTGGTAATTATTCATGAAAATTGTCTAAGAAAATAAAAGGAAGATGACAAGGGGGGAAAAAAGCCGCCTTAGCATTTGACAGACCTGCACAAGAATTCGGTTTTTCTTCATTTAGCTGCCTCTGTGACCTCAAACTTCAGCCTTTTTAAAGCACTGATCTAGTTGTGAATCCCTTTTGGCTAGCACATAATTTCCACTTTTTGGAAGCCTCTTATTTCCCTCCTTGTTCTCAGCCTTCTCTAAACTGCTCCACTAGATGCTGCAACTTCTTATTCTAGTCCATCAGGGGCTTTATATGGGCCTGACACTCTTTGCTCTTGGTGGAGATGTTAAAAAAAAGAAAAAAAAAAAGCCCCCAAAGTGTTCTCACGTGGTGGGTCAAGATGAATGTACATGATGCTAATAAAGCGTAACGAATGCCGGCAGAACTTGCTGGAGGGTCACGCCTGGGAGAATGAGCTTTTCCCCGTGTTGTGCTTCTTGCAGGGGAGAGACCACGGCAGCGCAGAGGTCACCCACACGCTGCATCTCCGGAAGGGAACCTAGATCCCGGGTGGAGGAGCCCCGGCAGCCCCCCGCGCTCCAGAGCATCCCCCTGCCAGCCGTCGCCGCACCCGGAGCCGCTGCGCCAGGCTGGGAGCAGAGCTCTGCCAGGAGGGGGGTGCCTCCGCGCTGTTAATCATCTTAAAATAAATGAAGATGCTACACAAGATATATATAAATTGACGTACTAATCAGTCCCATGGTTCCTTATTTCCTTTATAATAAACAGTGGAGTTGGCAAGCACTGTGGCGGCACAAGGCATCTATATTAATCAAGAGAAGTTTGAGACACTGGAAAAATTAAACTTTATGTGATTTGGACAGCATGAAGAAGTTAAGCACTGTAACAAAAACCTCCCTGATGCTCACAATGACTATTTGATACATTTGAAAAACAGCAGTGGATTCGAGGGCTGGAGAAGTATTAATTAATGAAACTGCCACTGCTTGTCATGCTGAAAAGCAAATTAAAAAAAACCACAAAAACAGCAACAGAGAGAGGAAGAATGGGGGGGTGCAGAGAAAAGGTGGCATTCGTTGCTGAGAAAGCAATGCTTGATGAAGGATTAAAGGGACTAAAGAGAAAGACCGTCATTCTGCAATGGTTTGTTTCATTACAGTTTGGGGACCACTTGCATTTCTAGTGCTCTTGCTCTTGACTGCTCACCATTAATAGTATGTGAATATGGAAATTGAAACACTTCCAGAGAAAAGCTTCTATTCTGCTTTGGAAAACAAAAGCTAGTTGAACACTAAGAAAAAAAAACAGGCTTCTGTGTTTTACTCTCAGGACTTTTTTTTTTTTTTTTTGTAACAGGGCTACTTTCTTCAACCTGGTCACAAAGGAAGTCTTCACTTAATGAAAAATAAAAAGGAAAAAATAAAACATTCAGCTGTCTAACACCGCTGATCTGTCTGTTTAGAAGAGAAAAGGTGTCACTGAACGGATTCAGGCAGCCCTGGGGCCGTAAGGTGCTCTCTGCTCCTGCATTTGGTTCAGCAGACCAGCTGCCACTCCTCCTTGGGCCAACTGATGTTCTGGAGAGATGAGGAACTTCTTTTGTGGTGGCAGGTTAATGTCCATATAAATGTGTCATGTCTTGTACTTGGTGATCACTGGTGGTGTTAGAGAAAAAAAAAAAAAAAAAGGAAAAAAAAAGCTTTATATACCTCTTCTACAGTAACTCTTTAACTGCAAGTTTTCAAGGTGGGGTTGTGGCACATAACAGGTTGTTAAACCATGCAGTGTAAGCAATTAAAAATGTATTCCACAGATATAAATATTTTCTTTTCTTATTGCTGTGACACTATGTGTGATGGTAATATTTCTGAAAGTTTCAGATTTTGCACATATAATTTTATGCATTATCAAAAGTTACTGCTGCCTTGAAAGAAAATGTTCTGTGAAAATTTTTGCAAAAGCTTTACTAGTTTTGTTGTTCGTTTTTTTTTTTAATTGTAACATTTTGTAAAGGCAGGAAATGAAGTTAAAAAAAAACAACTAGCATGCTAAATATATTTTTCAAAAAAGCAATAATTTTACATGTACAGAAATGATGCTAACCTTTAATACAGGTGAGACCACAGTTTACTTAATACCGTAATGGAATAGTGCTGTTTTTGTAGAAATGGGCTTCTGACAAAAGATTTGTTTAAAAAAAAAAAAAAAAAAAAAAAGCAGAAAAAACCTTAAAACGTGATCTTTCTGTTCTAACAGTTCTAACAGGTGGGTGGGGGGTTGCTTTTTTAAAAAGATCTAGTCAGTAATTTGGGCTGGATACTACTTGTTACTTGTTTAAAATTACTTGACAGGTTTTGTTACTTTGCAACACTTGCAACAATGCAAATTAACTTTCTTACCTATTTTTTTTAAACTAGATTTTCCTTATGCTATTACACGAGATGTAAACCAGAATTCTCTGTAAGTCTCGGGGTAGTTAGGAATGTCTGTGCAAGTACTTAAAAGTGACTGTAATTAACTGTTCTGTGAAGTTATTTTGAGGGAGGTCGCATAGACACATTCCATTGTACACCAAAAAAAAATGAAAAAAAAAAAAGAAAAGAAAAAATTAAATATTTTGCTGTGTTTCTTAACGATTATCATTTTGGGTTTGCACTAGCTTTCTCTTTGTTTTTGATTTATTTTTTATTTTATTTTATTTTTTCCTTTTGTTTTGTTGCTTTTCTGAGTCGTATTTTCCATGAGAGAAAGTAATGGTGACAATTCAGGAATGCACAAAAGCTAGTTGCTTAACCTATTTGTTTGTGGTTTAGTTATTAAAAACTCTTCTATACCCAAAATGGCACAGAAGTGTAGTGTAATTTCTCTCTTTTTTTTTTAATTGTATCTTTTTGGCAAGCTGAACTAGAAAATTTGAGTTAATATTTAGAGCCAAAACCTTCTTTCTGGAGTTTTCTTCCCGAATCCTTGCCAGAGAAGCTAGTGCTGTCACTGCCATTACCAGGGTACTAATCAGCAAAGTTTACAATCATAATTTAGCTTCACGAAGAACAACAGTAGGGGAAATTAGTTTAAATAATTATATGCTGTGTATAGCACAGAAGTGAGATTTTCACTTAATTAAACAAGAAATAAGAGTGGGTGGGGGAAAACCAACCTTAAGGACCATCTGTTTTGGAAAGTGAATCCCACGATTTCTGGTTTTTTTCCTTTATCATTGTATTGTATTGATTTGTTATTTTAGTTAGACCATAGTATTTAAAATGAGTTGTGTTCTTATTTATTTAGTCAAATGGGCTTTGATCAGCTCTTTTAAGCAACGTGATAAGTTTTTTTGGCATGACACACTCCTGTAAAGCCCTTTTATGACTGTTACAGGGACTTTCTACTACCTCTACCAATCTACTGTTTCTTCTTCTTAACAGGTTTTTATGGTGTTGCAAGTCTAATGTAACTTAGACAATAAAGGGTTTGATTATCTACGCTGCAGATTCTCAGTGTATCTGCCATCTCTCTCTCTCTCTTTCCCTCTCTCTCTGGTTTGTGTGTGGTTTATTTTAGCTAAAGTGTAGAAGGTCTCTTTCATTATGGCTGAAGTGAAAGACCACCAGAGTATTTTTGTGTCCTGAATGTTGTACACTGACCAAAATCCAACTTGGAGGAACTTTCTCCATAGGGCTAATCAGCTACTGCATTGCCACCATGCTGCATTCACGAAATTCCTTCTGTCAGAAATGCTGAGTATAAATGCGTGCATTCTACAAAAAGCTAAACCAGTTGGAAAGCCAAGACAGTTTTTAGGTTTGTATTTTAAAACCTCTTAAAAGTCCTTAGTGAAAACCCTTAGCATAAATTGTTGCCTCTGTCCTGTCGAAGACCGAGCTTTTATGAAAACAGCTGGGCGTTATCCCTTAGAAAACAACATCTGCTGGTAGGTGCAAAAAGTGGTCTGCTGTTGGCTGTAGGATACAAATCTCTCACTAGGGGGATTTTCAGGCACTGATATCCTGCAGGTTTCATGGTAATCCCCAAATAAATGTGTTGCTGCATTCTCGTGTATTGGGGAGCTTTGTGGTGTCTTCGTTTATCCTACTGGAGGCATCAGAGCATGCATGAAGTTTTGGAGCCATCTTACAAAATCCTGTTATTCCAGTGGGAGTGCATCACCCCTGCTCATTCCTTCTCATGCTCAAGGTGTTTCTGAGCAGGCCTGTGCTTGGTTTTGTTCTTCCTTGCTGTATTCCCACGCTGGGCTACCTCAGGTGTATCTCAGCAGCTCCACCAGGAACTGACATAGGTGGGGATTTGTGCTTGAAAAACTTACCTGTCAGAAGACCTGGAACAAAGCAAGAGGTAACTTTTTCATTGGGTTCTTACTACATAAAATGTGTTGGATTATTGGGGGAAAGGTTGCATTTTATGACAAGTCAGATTTCCCAGCCTCTGTACAAGCTACAATTTTTAAGCCAGCAGTTCTGTGCAAAGCACTGAATTGCAGAGTCTTCTCCACTTGTGCTGTCTCCTTTATCTTTCTCTGTGTTTGAGAATCCCGTACTTCAGGGCAGTTCAGTGTTCAGAGACAAAGCACAAGTGGATTCAGTGAGAGCTCACAGGTAAGGAACACCAGCCCGGTCCCACTGTTTAGAGGGTAATGCAAATGAAATGGAATGCATTGATACATAAAAAAACTTAAGTATTTTATTACAAATTAGTGTTTCTGGAGCAGCAAGTGGTGTAAAGCAGTTCAAGATAATTGAAAGCATAGGCAAATAAATCAAGACAGGATTGGTATAAGCAAGTATTTCCAAACTGACCACCAGTTACTGGTTAAAGTAAGGGAAGCTTTTGCTAGTGAGAGAGGAAGGGGTGTGTTGTGAGTAGGAAGCAGGCACAGACCAGGGGTTTGTGAACACCCACCTCTGTGGGCTGCAATACTGCAGTGGATGTTGCTCACAGGGCCATAAGAAAGAGGAAGAAAGCCCAAAAAAGGTCAGTAAGGGCCTAAGTTTTGACCCTCTGAAACTGAAGGAGATGGAAACTAGTCTGAGGGAGGCTGAAGCTGAGAACAGGACCAGGGAGAGGCCAGGAATGGAGTAAGAAGTTCAGAGGAGAATCACCATTGAGTTAAAAAGTTGCCAAAAATGGCAGAGTCAACAATTTGAGAGATAAAAAGAATTTGGAGATGGAGCAGAAACTCTGAAACCTAATCAGAAGTGTTGTGTGCCTGTTGCAGGGGGCTTCTGTTCAAATGAAAGAGGGGGGGAATGTGCAGACAGCTTCTGGGAAGATGGATTGGAAATTTCTGAAAATAAGCACATAATATAATATCGATGAATCATCTCATTCTGCAAAAATGTTCTTAGGCTGAATGATGTTGTGCTAGAAAATAAGGGAATGCCTTTCTTGATCTCTGCTTTCTTGATTGATGAGTGAACCAGAGGTAGAACTATAATTATGAGTAGTTGAGGACTGAAGGGTCTCTCGGTATCTAAGGCATTCTGAGAAGCATATTGTTGCTCTTCTGGAAAAACAAGTGGACCGATTAGCCCCAAGCAGGAAAGGGGAAAAGAAGACAGGCAGAAAGGCTCAGTGTTTTAAGCAGATGCTGAACTGGAGCAATCCTTTGAGGATGCTAGAGGGTACATTCAGATAGCATTCTATAATACAGAATGTTTTAAGATGCCTTGTAGTATGTTGGATAAAAGAGCTGGTGATGCTTAAAGCTGTTAAGAAAAAATGTCCAATATTAAAATGGATTCAGACACTTGGCTCTTTCCTTTGTGAAATCCTTTGTATCTCAAATTTAAGTTGCTCATGTGAGATTGGTACAGATGGCTTGATTTGTTTGTTCCTGTGTCATCAGGTGAGTTACTTGTCAGGAGTTTAGAAAATGTGAGTTACCCATGTTCCTTTTCTGTAAGTGAAAAGCTGTGCATGTCATCTCTCATCATCATCAACCCAAAGCACCACAGGAACCTCAGAAGGATTTTCTAAGCAGAGAAAAATGATTTATTTATCTTCTAAATATTCTTTGTTATGATATGACATAAAAGGGACACTGACCCTCCATTTCATCTTACTCCCAGAATTCAGCAGGTTTTTTTGGTTCTGTTTTTTTTTAGGGGGGCATTTTTCTGGGACAGGGCAGTGTTGTGCTTAGCCTGGGACAATTCACGAGCCATTAGTGGTTTCTGAGTTCTACAGCTTGTCTCAGAGTGCTGGAGCAGTGCTCCAATAAACATGGTTCTTCTGTGAGGGACTTCCCTCAGCGAAGGTAGGTCCTAAAGCATTTCTTGCTTTTACCATGAGTTTCCACAGGAGTCATTCTGCTGCTGCAGGGGTACTGGGTCTGGTCTTCCCTGTGGGAGCCAGCAGTGGGGGGTCACTGCAGTCACCTCACCCACAGAAGACCATGGACATAAAATGGTAGCCAGTTTGCTTTCCCAAATTTTTCTTCCTGGTGTTCCTCCTTCAGAGAACACAGATGTGGGTGGTTGCTTGCACCACAGAGGAGGTGACATCTCCAAAGCAGCGGTGGGGACGGGCAGCTGGGAAGAGTTTTCTCTTTACAAGAAGTCCACATCAGGAGCTTGCCTAGCCCTGTCCCCTCTGCTGGGGTTTCCTACCTGCTTGTCCTGGCAAATGGCAAATCAGCTGTGTGGCCATTTCTCCTGATAATGTGCAAAAGCCTGTTGTGGATATGGGAATGACTGGGTTTCCCAAAGATTTTTTTTTTTTTTTATTTTTTTTTTTTTTATTTTCAAATATTGACAAGAGTAGAGATTGTCTTTGTTAGGGAGTGTTTGGCTGCATTGTTAGGAGGGACAGGAGGAAGCTTAGTGTAGATGCAACATGAAGTACATTTTTTATCTCTAGATCTGTAGGTCTAGTGGCAGGTTCTAGGGGCTCTTTACAAAGACAGATTTATGGAAATTAGCTAACAAGAAGGTGGAATTACGTGGAAATTTGCTCATGTCCTCAGTCTCTGAGGAGGAGGAATTGCTCACCATCCTTGTGCCTTGATAGGACAAGGCTGCCTGCTGCCACTGGCCCTGGGCTGGCACTTGGGTGGCTCTTGGGTCCTGTACTTGCTGTTTCCCCAGCAGTGACACAAGTGCAATGGCTCTTCTAGGGCTCCCTCCCCTGACCTCCTTGCTTCCCATTGTACAGCCACAAATAATGGGCAAGCTCTGCTCTCTCACATCCCAAGAGCTACAGCCACCAGGACAGAGGTGTGAAGGGAATTTGAGCTGGTCTCAGCCTTGCTATTGAGGAGAGTATCTAGGCACAGCTGTGTTCTGGGATATTTTTTGCACCAGCCATGCAATGGGAGCAGCCCAGGATCCAGAAGCCCTGTGCTCCTTTAGCTGGAGAGGTTTTTCAGGCCTCTGGGTGAGCCTGAATGTGATGAACAACTGAGAGTCTGGCCAGTATCTTCTGAAAAGGTTCACTGCAATTCTGTGTTCATCCTCTGCAGGTTAAGCCGTCCTTGCATTTGGCCAGGGGTCATCTCTGGTGGAATGAGAACTGCAGGAACTTCCGGAGCTAGGTTGAGTGAAAGTGCTAGAACTAAATCCAGGCATACCCAAGTGAAATTCCAGCTGAAAGGACAGGCAGTGAGCAAGTGTCAAAAATTACATGGGCTTTATTTTATTTGCTGCTGGCAAGGCTGCAGATTTACTTCACAACACCATTTCCTACACCACACCTTAAAGTACTAGTGCTTTCAGGGTTAGAAACACATGGAATTCCCTACAACGTTATATGAGTTATATTCATTTTGTCTCCTCTGACAGCATATGATATGAGAAATCCCTTGGGTTTTAAGGAGAGAGGCAAGTAGAAGGGGAATAGTCCAAGTGGCAGCAGTGTTACTCTCCTAAACTATTTTTCAGACCATGACATTTAAAGTATTTGGTAACTTGAGTTAATTCTCCTTTGCATTGATTCTGTTGAATAAACAGTGACTTTAAAATGAGGCACAGCTGGAGGCACCATTAAACCCACCTGAATTTTGCTTCTCAAGCTGTGTTTTCTGAGTATTTTGCAGAAAATGAGTCTTCGAGAGCTTTTAGAAAAAAAATAAACAAGCTCCTAAGTTTAGAGAAATCATTTTGACTGTAGACAGAATTGCAATGCTTCAGGAAGCTGAACTTGCAAGAAACAGATGAGTGGCTGAGCTAGCACAGAGAGAAGCACCAGAGCTCTAAACCTAGCTAGGTGCTGTTATTACTGAGAATGGTTTGGTAAATTTGCTTCCAGGGAGTCCAGGTGCCTTGTAGGGCTTCCTCTGATAATTTTTCATGCCGCTTTTGGCAGAATAATTTGTAAGATTACAGTTTCCTTCATTATATAAGGGGCCCTTTAGGTAGGTGTCCATCTCTGCTGGGCACTGAATGGCAAGAGACATTTCCTGATGCTGAAGCTGCGTGTGGGCTGCCATGCAGAAGTGATGCTGCACCAGCCTCGGGGGCCAATTCCCCCTCTGACCACGGCACTTACCTGCTTGACAGCCTTTAAGCTGCCTGTGAGGCAAACGAGTTGCAGCTGGGACAATCGAGGTGCAGTGCACAGTGCACACACCCTGTGCTCTAAAGGTGTTTCCTACTGTGGGGATGGGTCTGGCACTCCTGGATTCGGCCGATCTCGGGCCATGTGTAGGCAGCCTGGCTAATGAGAGGACATTGGACTGAGCATCTGTGGAGATACGGGAACTGGACAGTCTTAACCCGCACAGGTAATGATGAGGTAAGGTTGATATTCAGCTGTTTCCTGGAGTATTTAATTGTTTTTAATTATTCTGTCTATCTGTGGGCCTGTGTCAGTTCTGTACAATTGGAAGGAGGCAATCTGTTTCTCAGAGGAGACTGAAAACCATTGGAGTTCTCTGTATCCATCACCAATATGGAAAATGAGAAAGCTGTCTTCTTCTTCCCACCTGTGTGTAGTTGGAGGAACTGCACTAACATCAGTGGGATTTTTGCACAGATGCATGGCTGAGGGTGAGGACAAGTTTGATCTCCAGTCAGAGATTCATGGGAACATTATACTTGCCTATTTACAGTTACTTTACACAGGGAAGGGGTTAGAACAAAGTTTGTAGGATGACGGCAAAATGATTCTGTTCCACACTTGCATCTGGGGAAACTGTGACACTTGTGCTAAAGCAAAGCTCTAGTTAAACCAAGAGATTAGTGTGCAGTTGATGTCATACATAAGTGCATAATGTTTTAACTGAAGTATCTTCTTTTGGCAAGAAAACCACTTAAAAAAGAACCCAAAACAATAAAACCCAACAAAAAACTTGAAATAAACTAGTTTCAGAAGATGGAGGTAAACAGATGTAGTTGTCCCAGTGAATCAATTGTGAATAAGCTATGAAAATGATACTTAATGTACTTTAAAAGATTTGGCTTTAGTATGGAAATGATACCAGCTGAAGTGAAAGCAATACTATCTACGTGGGAAAGTGGCATTGAAATATTCTTTCTTTCTGCCGCCTTTTGTCAATAAGAGAAGCTTGAATTATGCATTAGCAAGCTATAGAGTTATGGAAGATAATACAGCAAGGTTATGAACCCAGAACAAAAGAAGGGGAATCTAGGTTCAACTCAGTAATATATCACTTGGAACATATATAAATGGTTATAATGCTTTGCACATTTTAAAGAGAGTAGTCGCATATTTAAATGAGAACAGAGCCATTGCTTCAAGGTTTTTTTTTCAAATATTAATTTGGGCATTGTAATTAGTTCTTCTTGGGAAGCCTTGCAATGCTCAGTATGTTTAGAGTTTTGTGGAATATTCTAGAAAATTACTCTAGCAGATGTACTTTAGATGTAGGATTCTTCATAAATATCAATTTGTATTCACATAAACGAAATTCTGAATCTCTGGCTGTGAACAGTCATCTTTTGAAATGGGAGCGATCTTCGGACAAAGATGGTCAAAGCATTACTAATTCTAAATATTTGGAGGATAAACCATAAGCGAAGAGTTATTCACAGCATTTTTTTTCATTATTAATGTTTTTATAATGTGCTTCTCTCCTTAAACTGACAAAAAGAAAGGGAAGCAAAATCCATCGGCTGCTCTATTTGCTGTCTGCTGATAGTTCTGAAATGGCTTGTTCCTTTAAAGCCTTTTTCCTGAGTGACATCCCAGCGCTGTCACCTGTTGGGTGCTGGTGCTTCTGCCAGCCTTGGTGTCCACCACAGCCCACCAGGGCTGTGTCCACCCCTGACAGTGCAGCAGGGGGAAAAGTCAGCAGCCTGCACCAAAGTCTGCCCTTAGCAGCCCCAGGTTTATTTAATTTGCTTTGTACCTGTACAGGAGGGGTCCTGTCACCAGGTAAGTTTTGTTTGGAGCTGGAGCACACTCTAGTTCTCAGAGATGGAGCAGCACAGTGGGGATTGTATCACGGAACAGAGCTGTTGTTGGAACATTGATTTTCCCAGTGATCAGTGAGATCATCCAGCTGAACTTTTTCTGGCCCCAGGGGCATGGGATGACCCTGGGAGTTACTGCCATGGTGGCTCTGAGGTCCTTGGCTGCCCCACCAGCTTTTACTTGGCAAGTGTTGGAGCCAGGTCTGCTCAAGTCCTTCTTCATCCACAGATTTGCTCCACAGCTGATGCAGAACCCAGAGGCTGCACAAGCCTGTTGACATCTGGTGTCTCCCTTCTTTGCTCAGCTCTGGAGGCAGCCTGGCTCCTTTGGTGCTCCGTGCTGGGCTGTGGACACCACCAGTCCTTGCTGTGCTGCTCCCCACACGTGGCCACCTCCTGCTCCCAGAGCTTGTGTTCCTTCCTTCTAAAAGGAAAAGATTCCATGTTTTTGTTGCTCTTGCAAATAATGAAGCTAAGATCTAATTTTTTTATTTTATTTTTTATTTTATTTTTTCTAATAGGATTTTGGGCAGTGATCAAGTAGAGAAAAGTTAACTACAACAGTTTGGGATATTTATATTTCTTTTCTGGAAGGGAATTATAGACTTTCAAAATAAGGTCTTCTGATGGCTGAAGTTGTTTACTAAATCACTGAGACATCTGAGGTGCACTTGCAGTTCCCTGAGCTGTATCATTAAACAAGTGTAAGTTAACCAACCTTTAGACCACAGTTATTTACTTTTAATCACAGCTGAGGAGCTACTTAAGAAAACTCTTGGGAAAAGCAAACCATTTCTTGAAGAGAGGAGTAGAGAGTCCAAGGTAAGCATTTACCAGTCGCCAGGAATCTTTAGATCCATTTAGTGTCTCATTATTTGGTGAATAAACCATCTGGCATTGCTTAGAAAAACATCAGTATAATTTCTTTCCAAGATAGACCTAATTGTATAGCAGTGTGTGGCTATTATTTTCTTCCACTCCCGATCTGAGACTGGGAGTGCATGCCATGTTGTTTCATTCTCTTTTTGTTTCAAAAACAGCATCCTTAAAAAATGAATAACTGTGGGAAAAGGGTGCTGTGTTGGGCTACTCATTGGGCTACTGCTTTGCTTAAGAAAATTGCCACCTGAACCCTTACAAAAGAAGTAAAATACACACAGTTGCCCCAGCATTATTGTGCTCTGCAGTGAATGGTTATGATGAGGGAAACAGAAGAGACTTTGGGTTTATCTTTTGTGTTTATCTCTTTGGGCTCAGAGATGAGGGCTCCATTGTCTTGAATCAGCCATCAGAAGCCCCTCATTTTCTTTCCTCCTCATTACACAGTTCCAGTCACCCGTGCACATAATTACAGAGATTGCGGCTTTTGGTTACGAGAGGAGGGGTAGTTCCTGATGTTTGGTTGTTCTCACTACTTCTAAATTTTGAAAACTCATTCTGACAAGTGTTCAGTGGGAATGGTTTGGAATGTTGCAGGGATATGTGTACAGCTCTCCTTAATTTCATTTAGCCACCCCTTAATTTGGTGGTCAAGGGACTGCTCCATATTGCACGAGGCATGGAGGCTTTTTAAATTTGGGTTCCACTCCTGAGAACATGTTGCACTGCCTATGATTGACAATCCTGGATACACAGATCACTTTGAGTGAGTGATTTCCACTAGGAAGAAACGAGGTCTCAGGGCCACCTATTGGAATAATTAAATGCAAAGTAATTGCCTGTGTTGTTTATCCAATCCTAGTGAAAATGTAGCAGGGCTGAGTTCTCAGGTACTGATGTCCTCCTGCAGGTGTTAAGGCCACACCTTCACCCAGCTGTTTGCTTCTGCTTGTGCTTGTCTCCTTGTCACTGAGGTCTACTCCCACCATTAGCTTTTTAGTGAGTATCTGGTTTCAGACAGACTCTGGGAGAATTGGGGAAGTGGGACCTGTGGAAGGTTGATGGCATTTTCTTGACTTTTGTTAGTTGCCGTGGTACACAACAGCTGGAGCTCAGAATGGATGTGGAATGGAAAAAATATGAAAATATACAGCCTGTGGAAGCTCAGGGTTCACTGTCTTTGGTGACAGTGTCCATCCAGTACTAATTTTGTTGCCACACAGGCCAAAGAATTTTATGCTTTTCATAAGATTTTTAGAATTTTTGAACTCTTGGAAATTTAACAGAAGTAATGTTTAAGTCATAAAATACAACATAGCTTTTTTTTTTTAAAAAAAAAAGGCCGTGAGGTCACAGGCAGTTTCTGGGTAGAAAGTAATTCACAACTTGGGTGGTTTCAGGTCAGTTTTGGGTCTCATGCAGGCTGAGAAAAAAATCTGCTTCTGCTTTCCATAAAAATAAGAGCCTGTCCTTGCTCTTCATTTCCAGTACTTATTATTTTTACCACATTCATATATTTATATTTTGCTTTTGGAAGGCACAGGGACAGAATGATACTCCTTTGCCCCTGATCTCACTGTGATTATCTAACATAAATCTCCCTTTATAATCTTATCACTGGGCAATTCGGTTATTCTAAATGTGAGCCTTCTTGCCCACTAATCAGTTCATCTTCAGGTTTTTAAAAGCCCTATTTCATAATTCTGCACATTCCAATTGCTTCTGAGTGTCCAGCCCAGCGCTGCCGTCACTTATCCCCTTCTCCTTCCTTTCTGACAAGGCAGGCTTTTTCTCCCGCTCACAGTCTTTGCACTGCTTCCAAGTTGATGCACATAGTCATTTGTAATCAAGGCTGTAAATTGTATTTAAAGCTGTACTGCACTATCCATGGATATTTGAATCATAAATGAGAGTATTGTCCTGCCTGTACTCTCACTTATTCTTTCAGCCGTAATAGATCCTTTCATTTGTGCTCAATTAGCTTTTCCACTCCCGCATTCAGACCCTGAAAGTTTCCACTCTTTTCTTCAGGTCTTGAATGCTGATGGTGTGGCCATGTTTGCCTCTACCCCATAATTTGTTTAGCTCTTTTGTACCACAGATTTCCCTGAATATGGTTTGTTTGTTTTGACAAGTCCAAACACCATGACTATATTGTGCCATAATACAAAAATGCTCCCTTTAATTATTGCTGGGGTCCTTTGGCTCTGGTTTGGACCTCTTGGGTGTTTCAGCTTTTATCTCCAGATAAAAGAGCATAAACAGAATTTTTTGAGAAGATTGATTTAGAATTTTTTTTATTATTATTTGTTTTCTTTGTTTGTTTATTGGGTTTTGGGGGGTTATTTTGGTTTTTTATTCTGATAGAGCAGCGAGCCAAATCACAGCAATCATGTGTCAGGAAGAGTAATTTTTAGAACAGCATCCCACAGCGTGCAAGCACACAGAGTGCCCTTCCTTTTGCTGCAGTGCCCTGATGCTGGGACAGTCAATCCAGCCCGGTGCTGGCCCCAGCCTCTTACCATGCCAGCTCTGCCCTCCTGGCTCTGGGCACAAAAGCCCTGGGGGAGTTGCCAGCTGCTCCTGCTTGGGTTAAAGCATTAAAGACAGTCCCCCTGGGACTCCAGCCTGGTGCAAAATGTGGCTTCTCATATTTGTAAAGACTTGTCCCACTGCCGGCACAGCTTTTTATGTTTGCTGACATCTCCAAAGGTGGAACCATCTTGTTTCCTTCTCCCTGCGTGTTTTTGAACCCACTTTTTATTTACCATTTTTTTTGTCCTTGTTTTCTAAGAAATAAAAAGAAACAAAACTCAGAGAAAATTAGCTATAGCTTCACTTCCTTTCTTTGTGCTACAAAATGTGCACACACTTCTGCAGTGTGATCAGATAGGTTTTCTCCTCTTGTTTCATAAATATGGCCTGATTTTTATTTTATTTTTTTAAATTGATGTTCATTTCTATTTTGAAAGTATTTTTAGAGGAATTTTAATTCACTTTGAACACAGTGGCCTGTTTAAATAAATGTTTCTCTTCTGTACCTAGCCCAGGGATAATGTTGCAGGCAGAGTGATTGAAGTCTGTTTGAAACTAACATCTCAGAAATTATTTTGAGATCCTCTTCCAAAAGGAAGACAATCATGACCTTTCTTTCCAGGACTGTCCATGGATGGAGGCAGAATCTAGCTGGATCCTGTTTTGGGTAAATGTTTTCCTTTGTATTTTTTAAGGCTTTATAGGCTTTCTCTGCTATAGATAGCCATCCCTAATTTACTCTTAACATTTTCCAAGCCTGTGATACTCTAGAATTAAAAAGAAAGTCGAAAATAATAATGAATTGCTGATGGACTAAAATGAAGAATGTTTCACTTTGTGTGTAAATGCACACAAAGAAGGAGAGAGACAAAGACAGTGCAAGTGTCAGGGTATTTATTCATCTGTGATATGAATCTGAAAGCAAACCATGAAAATACAGCAGCTAACAAGACCTTTGTTGACCTATATTTTGTGAGGATGAATTGGGCAAAGAGCTCTGTCCCTAAATCAGAATCACAGTAAGAGATGACAAATATAAGCAATAAGGTGTTATTAGAGCTTGGGGCTCTACATCAGGGACACCTGAGCTTGTTGGACAGAACTTTCTAGAGCAGCCAAGTCCAGCATTAACCTTTCCATGAACATCAAATGTAGCTAGATTGTCTTTCCATATTTAGTGATATCCAAAGTATAAGCCGGCCTTCCTTCCCTTCCCTTCCCTTCCCTTCCCTTCCCTTCCCTTCCCTTCCCTTCCCTTCCCTTCCCTTCCCTTCCCTTCCCTTCCCTTCCCTTCCCTTCCCTTCCCTTCCCTTCCCTTCCCTTCCCTTCCCTTCCCTTCCCTTCCCTTCCCTTCCCTTCCCTTCCCTTCCCTTCCCTTCCCTTCCCTTCCCTTCCCTTCCCTTCCCTTCCCTTCCCTTCCCTTCCCTTCCCTTCCCTTCCCTTCCCTTCCCTTCCCTTCCCTTCCCTTCCCTTCCCTTCCCTTCCCTTCCCTCCCCTCCCCTCCCCTCCCCTCCCCTCCCCTCCCCTCCCCTCCCCTCCCCTCCCCTCCCCTCCCCTCCCCTCCCCTCCCCTCCCCTCCCCTCCTCCCCTCCTCCCCTCCTCCCCTCCTCCCCTCCTCCCCTCCCTCCCTCCCTCCCTCCCTCCCTCCCTCCCTCCCTCCCTCCCTCCCTCCCTCCCTCCCTCCCTCCCTCCCTCCCTCCCTCCCTCCCTCCCTCCCTCCCTCTTTAGAATTGTTTTGAACTTTCTGGATCACGAGAGCCTTATGTAATTTCCAAAAGCACAGCTCTTCAAAACCTTTACCTGTGTCTGTATAAAATCGCAATCGCCGTTCTTTTTTGTGGACACTTTTCCCAATCTATACAAAACCCCAATTTCTAATCCTATCATTTTCTTCTGAAAGAAGGGTCAATGGCAGCCTCTGCTGATACAGGTTTTTCCACATAAACTGACCTTGTGCAGCATTTCTAGTTAGTGAATTCAAATCAGTGGAGAGAGCCAGCCGTGTATGAGTCTCAGTGGCCTCGTTTCATTATACGCACTTTAAAGATAGACTGTAAAAGAGGAACATTGCTTGGGTGATTCAGATGGACAAAGCAGAAAGGAGCTGCTGGATTAGTATCCTGATCTGGGTATTTCCATGGTTGAAAGTCCTGTGCTTTTCTCCCTCCCTGTACATCTGTACCCTCACATATTATACCTCATCTCCAGAGCTGCTGCCATACTGCAGTCATAACATCTAATATTTCTGCCAAATCTTAAATTTTTTTTTTTTTAGTTTTATTTTGCATTTGGACATTGAATTTCAGACTCTTGGCAAGAGGGAATTATTCCCTTTTCCCAGTCCAGAAAATTGCCTTTCTTTACCATGACAGATGTGAACCAATGTTACAAATGATGACATCCTGCTGCATTCTGGCAAGGTAACTCACTTTAAACACAGATTTGGATTTCTACATATTTCTTTCCTTTTCTTTTTTTTTTTATATCACAAGTTCTCCACAGTTTAAGGATAGGCTGAGAGGGAGGTTGAAGGAGGTCAGGGAAAGAGAAGATTGGAAGGAAAATGTGATGCAAATCAACAAGCATCATAAGCAGCAGCATGCCAGAGGTACATTAGAGGGACTTGGATGTAAGGAAGTTTGAGTGTGGCTGGTGCTGTGAAAGAGAGGACCTCTGTTTTGGGGAGTGGTCAAACAGGGGAAGAAAACCAAAATCATCCATTCCTGGCTGCTCCTGTACTGTTTGAAAGCACGTTCGTGCCTGTTCCCTTTGGTATATGTCATTTGGGCCCCTACCAAACTAGGATTTCCTGGAAGCAAAGCAGAATTTGTCAGGATATAAAAATGTCCCTGGTTTGCATTTTCAAATGAAAACTGCCAGAATTCTGTAAATGCTGTCTGTCCATATCCCTGTGCACAGAGCTTTGGTGGCACGCAGTGCACCACACTGCTTCCTGACCAGAGACCTCCAGGAGGTCTTCAACCAGAAATGAGACATTAAAGACAGATTTTCTTCTCCAAGGAGAGGTGAGACTTACTATTATTTTATCATAGTGTTTTGGTATTTAATATACAAGAACTTGATAAAGTACTACTGTATAACCTTCTAACAATACCCATTTTGTCCCATAAAATTATTATATCCAGTCTTAAAATGTTAAATATGTCACTATTAGGGTAGAGTATCATAAAATTCAGTTTATAATATTAAACTTCAAAACTGACACAGTGTTATCAATTACATTCCTTGGTAATATTCGACTTTTTTCATTCTTCTTTAATTTTGCATTTTAGTATAACAGATTGAGATTAAAGCCATAGCTTCCAGTTCAAGGTCTCTTGGTGGTGAATGGCAGTAAAGTTACAAGTAAAGTGATAAGAAAACAAATCACAGTGAAATCTAATATTTAATAACATTTCAGACAGATTACAGAGATTTAAGGCCCTGTGCTGCAATCAGCATTGGATCAGAGCAGATATGCTAGTAATTGCAGAGGGAAATGCTCTCATCTTGAAATAAATGCAGATCATCAGTAGAAGACTGTAAATATACTGAACAGCCAGTATCAAACTGAAATTTCTTTCTGGTATGATTTAAAAAAAAATAAAAATTCTAGTGCACTCCCAGAAGACAGAAATCTGTGTTACATTGTTTGGTTTTAGCTGGGGAAATGGTATATTCCCCATTCCCTTAAATTTCTGATGACCTCTCCAGCTGGTGCTGGTACTGCACATCTTTCATCTGGACTTTTACATTTCTTGAGCAAATGTAAGGAAAACTTCCCTAAAAATGGTAAAAAGGCCACAAAAGAGGCTTTAAGTGCTCCAATGTGTTCCTATATATTTTTTACTTTTTAACAAATGTATCTTTATCCTGTATTCTATTTTAAGAGTACCAGAATGTAACAAAATTTTTATTCAGCTCATAAGGGACTAAATCTCCTTTTGAAAATTTGTTCAACTGACAATGAGCCAATGGCCAAGTTACACAATAATGTGGGAAAAAAAAAGAAAGTTACACATGAGTTAGCAGAGCTTTCTTTGCACGTAATGTACATATCAATTACTTAGTGATGCATTATATAGTATAATCTAATTCAGCATGTCAAACTTTTCAAGCCAATTTATAAATTCAGCTGCATCAGCCTCTGCATCATTTACACTGGGTAATTTTTAGCTTCTCTTGAAATCAGCTCCTATGGAAAAAAAAAAAAGGGCTCGATTTATTGTGTGTGTTACACTCTGGGACCTAGTTTGCTCAGTGAGCAAAATGAATGCAGTGAGTTTCACACAGTAGAAGTAGATATTGTGTATTGTGTTTTGTATGCTGAGCCTTTTTCTTTCTTTTCTCTCTTTTTCTTTCTTTCCCTTTTTTTTTTTCCCCTCCAATAGAGCTATCCAGTCTTGAATATGTCAGTGTGCCTTGAATGTGCAGTCACATTCTGAGGTATGTCTTTGAACTCTTCAATGGTGCTTTGCATTTCTTTGAGACCTTTTATGAGAAGGAAATAGAGAAATGTGGACTAAAATGCTGTGTGGTTGTCTCATTATTTCTCTTCCATAAAAAAAAAAAAAATAAAAAAAAAAGGAGAAGGAGTTAGTTTTTGTTAGACAGGGACACCACCGTTATTCTGGATATTCAGCATCTCCTGTGCCTGGCTCCACACTGATGCTTGCAGACAGCATGGGGTATGACGTACCAAATTAGGAAGCCAAGAACAATAGTTCTGTATCTACTCCAAACAAAGAAATTATCATCCCCAGCTAGCAATTACTTTGACAAGAGGAAATTGATTTTCACCATATATCTCATTCCTGGCCATTAAAAAAAAAAAAAAAATTAAAAATAAAAAAAAAAACCTAAAGCACCACCCCCCGCTCCAAAAAAAAAATAATCCAAAAACCGAAGACCTAGAGAAAGTTGAAGGCTAATGGTTAATAATCAGAAGATAATAAAGTGCGACCAGAAAAATTAGAAGCCCCCCTGCAGCTCTAATTAAGCCAGTAGGAAACTAGAAACATTAAAAACCTGTGGAAGGGTGGCAGAATGGTGCCTGTAAACACATGGTCTTCTTTAGGTCAGCATTCTGTCACCCTTCCTCAAAGTAACTTTTTAGTTCCTAAACAGTCAGGAGCAGCAGGCAGTGGATTTTGGGGTCACAGGACAGCATTTGGCAAGTTTCAACTGGGAAAGCTTGTGCCACACACTTGAAACAGTGTATAGGGTACAGCCAGCTCCCTCCATGCCCCAGGGATGTTAAGTGTGAGTGTCACCAGCCAGAGAGATATAAATTAAATATATTTAAGGAGAAATTTCACAAAGGATTATTCTGGCATATAAAAAGGGAAGCCAATAAAAGTTTTGTACAGAGGAGTAGTCTTAGAGATTGTATTAATATATTTTATGAGGTTTCTTTTAATTAAATCTACAACTTAACAGGTTTAATTTCCACATGTGTCAGGCATGAAAAGGAACAAGGACAGTTTGAGACAGTTTTTCTAGAACTGAGGCAATTTTTTTTCCTCATAGTTACAAATATATCCCTTGCTCAGTGACTGTGTTTATCTTTCAAGTGGTGGGGAGTATGGGTTTACTCTTTCAGTTAATTCTCTGCTCTAACACCCATGAAGTGTAATGCATTAAACAAGTTTAATTTTTAGAATCTATTTTGCACAAGACCTTTTGACAGAGACATTCCACCAGCAGATAGCTTTTAATACTGTACTTGGGGCACAGTGCCTGACAGAGATTACTGTATAAACCTGAAGTAAAAGTATTAGCGTAAAATACAAGACTGTGTACATGGGATTTCATCCAGAGCACTCAGCCAAAAGAAATACTGAACCCCTGGTAAATCATCCTAATGAGTTAAGTATTGTGTGTGGTTTTGTTATTTTAAGCAAATGCACTCGTATTTGTTTCTGGAACTATAAGGGATCAGTCAAGCAAATGTTTCCGTGAAAAGAAAAAAAAAAAATATATGTTCATAAAACTTACACTGCCTTACTTCTTGGTGGCAAAGTATTTAAAATAATTGTTCAATGAAAGACTAAACATTTTCTTGGAAAACTCATTTAACTCAAGAATTAGCCATATGAGGTGTCTACTCCACTGTGTAAAATAATAAACTTTGTTCTTTCTTTTTCTGTTTTACCTTTAATACTCAGCCACCTTTATAAAATCCATATGTTACACATAACTAGGCATTTTCATTTGAAAAAAAACCAACACAAACCAACAACTCAAACCTACAAATAATTAGACTTTCAGGCCTGAGGAAAACATTTGACTGGTTTCCAGTTTAAATTGGGGGTGAGAGAGGGGCAATGTAAGGAGGAAATGGTGCTGGGCTGCTAAAACAGGGTCTGGCAATAGGAACAAGCAGAAGTGCCTCAGCCTTTATGCTCTCCTCCAGTTCTCCGGGGGTGCAGGGATTAAGTAACTACTGCCATTCACACACCAGCAGTTTTCCCTCCCAGGTGTGAAACATCTTCCAGATAGATCAGCTGGGAGTTTTGGAAACAGCTGGTGCTCTCTCTTCTCCCATCCCTGCCTCCTCGTTATCCCCTGTGATGCATACAGTAATGGGAGAACAAAAGGAGTAATTCCTAGATATCATCACTGGTAGCTTTTGAATAGAAGCTGGAAGTTTTCCTTTGCATGAATTTCACTCGCTCTTGTGGGTAGTGGAAGAAGGAGGGATGAATGTAGGACAGTGTTTGTGGGGGTAGCACACCTTGAAAATGATTCTGGCTGGCTGGGGAATTCCAGCCCTGCCACAGCCTGGGGCAGGGGGCTACACAGCACTGGCCACTTACATTTTTGAGGTCCCCCAAATCTTAGCCCACTGTAAGTAAGAGTTCATTACTGCTATAATTTAATGTAGTCACAAGTGTGACCCAGTCAGGCAGGGGGTTCTCTCATCAGCCCCGTGTTGCTAGAGTCCCTCAAGCTGGGACTGTGCCACAGCCTGATTTTAAAATGTCACCTGCTACCTTGGCTGTGTGTTTGTCTTTTTGAAAAAGCCTTCAGATGGTCATTTCTGGCAATGCACAAGACTCCCAGGAACAGAGAGAGGGATCCTCCCTACTCCAGGCTACAATTTTTTCCTTAGTCTTCACCAGACAGTTTCAGTCCCAGCTCACTGTGGTTTGCTCACACACAATATATAAAAACATTGTTCGGGGTCAATTTGCTGGCTTCACATCTCTCCTCTCCAAAACAATCCTCAACCTCAACAATCCTCACTTTAGGAGATACTTCACTGAACACCACCTACATCTAAAACATTTCAAAGGATTTTTTTCCCCTATGCTATGGAAAGACAAAACCCATATAGAACCATTATTTTGTTTTTCTTTATAAATCTCTAGTATTTAAAAAATAAAAAAATACACCATTCTGTTTGTGAAATTTGTTAAAAATAATCCTCACCTTTTTGTGATTAAAAAGTGTTTCAGTTAAGTGTCTTTTTTTTCCAGTTGTAGTCAAAAAAGACCTATTGCAGCATAGATGTCACAAATTCAAAAGAGCAGAGGCCTACAAAACACAGAGAGTGTGGTTTCAATTTTATCATTTCAGACTAAGGCACAGTGTGTCCATTACCAACAGCTGGAAAATGAGACAATGACTGAAAGTGGTATCATTGTGTTTCCTGGATGCTTTACTGGCAAAGTTCAGTGAGGTGAAGACACTTGTGATGGAGACAGCTCAACAGGGATTTTTCACTTTGTGTCACATGGTAGTTTTAAAAAAAAAATCCACTAAGACATGTCAGAGGTGAACTGAACAGCTTGAGTCTAGTACAAAAATCAATGCACACAAATTGTTTAGGTCCCAGTTTTGCTCTACAGTGTGTGTGTGTGTATGCCTACAAATTATAAATATGTCTGTCTAGGAAATCATGCCTTTGCTGTTTGTCACCCACTTCATCTCTGCCACGTGTTTCAGTGAGGTCAGTAGATGTTTGCATAGCTACTGCAACCTCCTCTTTGCAGGAGGGGACAGCAGAAATCCTGGCTGGGCACAGGGTGTTGCAGGGTCGTTTAGGAGATCGTGATTTCCTCCCTGCTCCATTTCCATTTGTTCACCTTGTGTTCTGCTGAGAAGCTTCACTCTCAATCATCTGCTGAGTAAGGATATTTTTACACAACACCTTTTTCAGGCAGAAGCACCCATGCTGCCCATGTGCTTGGCTGACAAAAAGCCCTGTGGCCACTGGGACTCTAAGCCCACCACCCCTTCTCTTATGAGAACAAACAAGTCAGACCTTGGCAGCTCAGATGGAAGGCAGAAAATGCTTGTGTAAGGCAGGGAAATGTCACAGAGGCTTCATCTCAAGTCTGCTGCAGTTTCCATACTCAGATGACTTCTTTAGTGTTACTGTTTTAAGTGAAATCTAACCTTGATTATGTGGCAGGGGCCTTTTACATTATTTGACTGTTGGGTGCTAAATGCATTTGCAGTGCAGTATTTGATTATGAAAGGTTAACAGCATTTGTGATATTGCCACAATAGCCACAGACCCCAGCTACTAACAGGGCCTTACGGTGCCAGTCATTTTACAAATTTGGAGCAAAAGACAGGAATGTCTCTGAGACTGTGAAGTTTAGAGAGAAACATGTCTCAGCACTGAACTCAAGCACAGAGGAACTCAGTGACTTGCATGAAGTCTTAATAGCCAGTCAGTGGGAGAGCCAGAGGGTAAAAACATGTTCCCTGAGCTCTGGTTGTGCTGTGCTCTCCTGATCACTTTGCTTTTAAATAAATCTGGTGTTTAAATGGCTATCGTTCCAGGGGAAGTTGATAAGGTCAGTGCACAAGCCCCTAAGACAGAGGAGAGTTATATTTGGAGGTACTGCAGTGCACAGGCACTGCAAACATGGGCAGCAGTGGAGAATTTTGAAGAATGGTGGAGTAATGAAATGATTTAACCTGTGAAGTGGGAAAACTATCAGACCTTCTTGTCTGAGCAAGTGCCAGGATGTGGGGGAGTACGGAAGCAGAGGAGGGAGAAGCAGAGGGGAGAACATATGGATTTGTCTTCTCTTGCATTCACAGTCTCCTATGCAGGGGAAGGTCACAGTGTTCTTAAACACAGCAAATGTGATGCAGCTGTAAGGCAGACAATTGGAATTATCCACTAAAAACTGAATGCATGTATGGAGATTCAAGCATCTGTGTATACAAACACAAAACTTTCACTTGTGGTAGAGGGTTGGCCAAAATTGTATTTAATTTTATTTCCTTATTTAGTTGAGAATATGTGATTCACATTCAAGGTCCAACAGAAGCTAAACCCATCTAATTTAACTAAACCTCAGTGGGTGTCTGGTACATCAAAAATGTGTGAGTAGCTGATGGGACATGGCAGGGATCTGGTGCCCAGTGCTGACCTCAACAGCAGCTCCTCCTGCTCAGTAGCAGACAGAGTTCAATGCTTGAATTTATTTATTGTCATCAGTTTGAACAATAGCTGTATTTCAAATATTTTCCTGAATATTGTACCTTCATATAGGTAGGTTTTGAGGAAAACAAAGAATAGAGGATTTATTTGAGGGAAAATGGTATTTATCTTAATGAAATGATTTCTAAATTAAACTAATTTTTTTCAAAACAATTTGTAAACTGTGCAACATTGAATTCCGTCCTCTTTCACTGAAGGTGGCCACAAAGTATTCCCTGACTTCTATGTAAACAATGGTTTCCTTGGACGTCATTTTAGCAAAACATTTGTGTTCCATCTTAACTAAAGGTGGGCTAGAGTCCTGTTGTTAAACAGCCTAAAATTTGGTGTAAATGCTTTAATGAATGAAGATTAACTGCTTAAATAGTAGAAGAAAGCAAATTCTCTTGTGAGTTGCTGGGGCTGGTCACCTTTTCTATCACTGTGGAACAGAGGTTTCCAGTTTTCTTTCTTCTTATTACCAGAAAAATCTCTGCTTTAGAGTGCTACTTTAACCATTTTAACTTTGAATAAATATGCATGCTACAGGCAGGCAGAAATCATTGAGCTCAGAGGTATCTGTAGGCTTGCCTTCTTACTTGTGCTGACAAGCAGCTATAGTAAGGGTTGTCCATGTGCTATCTGTTCTTTTCAACCGACCATGTGAGAAAGTTTGCTTTCAAAGTGATTTTACTGCTTTGATCCCATTCCTCCATGTCTTTTACTGCTTCTTATTTTCCATTCTCTATTACTTTTCATTGTTTCCCATTATTAATCCTTCCTTACCCTTGATATGTCCCCCAGGGCTCCTATTCTGTGGGTGGTGAGCACTGTCCCATGCATGAAGCTTCTTTTGTCATCAGAGACTGACTGATGAGTTTTTTTCTGAAATCCCCTGAAAGCTCAGAAAACCATCTCTCATGTATGTCACTGCAGAACAACCTTGACACCTACCAATGAACATTTTTATGTGTTGTTTACTCTAGGTATTAATGTGCACTGGCGCAGTAACACATCTAGGTAAGAGTGGCAGAGAGCTTCTCCTGTGTTTCAGGCTCTCTCTGTGTGGATCCAGGTGTATCAGATGTTATGTTCACCTGGCAGTATCCTGCCTCCTACAACTTCTGAATACAATGCTGGAGAATCAGTAGCATTTCAGGCTTTCAGAAAATCAGTGTGAGACATGGCTGGGCCCTTGATGTTATTTTCAGTGCGTTTTGGGGTTGATCATTCTTCACCTCACATTCCCACAGGAAATGTCCTCAGCTTTGCTCAGAAGCTTGCGTAGTTGTAGGCTCTCTGTCATTCTCTTTTTTGATCATGCAGAATGGAAAATTGCATTCTGTCTTTCCTCTGGTTCTGCTTGGAAATAAGAAAGGTGGGCGTACATGATTCCATCCTGAAGAGTCTGGTAACCTTGAGGAGTTATAAAGCCTGATCAGTGAAGATACCCATGCTAGAACCTGATGTTGCAGGAAAATTACATTTTCTGGGTACGTATTTTAGCCTTCTGTCTGCCACAGATAGACCTTTTGATGTCTCTTATAATTGAAAAGGTATTGCTTCTCTGTAGTAAGAAAGAGACAAAGGGCCAGTTTTTCTTCTTGGGCTGTGTCTAGATCTTTGCTCTCTGTTTCAGCCTATATACCTTGAAATACCTTCCTGAACTGACAAGTCAAGTTTACTATAATCACCTGAGATGCAGCTCACAGGTTCATAGTATTTCCCCATTGCTGCCAATTTAAAGGTGAGCTTGTGTCCTTCTGTTCCCCTGTGGGATGGGTTGGTTCCAAATCAGTGCAGCAAATCACCTGTGTGTGGGGTCTCTTTGCCTCTTATCACTGAGTTTAATTCCAACCAACATTTAGATGCCTGACCTCATGCCTCCAGAGATACAGCCTTTGAATGAAGCAATGCACACACGAGACCTCAAAAGTCAAGTTTCATACTCAGAGGCCAAGCCATTTTGATATTCTCTACTTGCAGGCAAGTCAAAGAGTAGCTACAGAACTGGACAGTCATTTGGATGTGGACATGTGATAGATATGCAAAGGTGATATCCTCTTTGCTGACCATAGATTGGTCTGCCAAAACTCCATGCACTCATTAGACTCTATCTCCCGTTGATATTTGCAGGGCATGAAGCAGTTCCTTTCACATCTGAGTGTATGAAACACTAAGACATGCAGAAATAAGGATGGATTTGGCAGAGGCGGCTGAGGTTGGTCTTTCAACAAAGAATTTTGAGACTGACTTGTATCACCTCTCAGCTGGATTGTAATTTGAAAGGAAGTGGGGGCCAGAGATGTCCACCAGATGTCACGTATTCATTTGGTGTGAGGAGGTATTAATAATACTTATAAATACTTATAAACAATATTTATTTTGGTAAATTTATGGTGCAAATATCTCCAGCTTTACCTAGAGGGGACATAAAACCACACAAAATCATAATTATATATGAAAAGTATTCCTGGCAAGTATTCTGTTTGCTGTGCTCTCACTGATGCTCACTGACATCTGAATTAACTTTGCAAGGAGGAAGACCACAGGCTAAATGAACTTCTGGCTGGAATTTCATTTGACTCAAAGGCTGAAATGTCCAGGTGAAGCTCTGTGGTGGTACAGAGAAGCCCCCACTGCACAGGGTACCACTTTTGTTATCACTATTAGGATTCACATCCAGCCAGACAAGAGAGTCATAACCAGCTTAAATAAAACATAGATGGTCTCTGACTGTGTATGGACTTAGAGAACTTCAGTTCAGATGAGGTCCTCTCAAATGCACAGATGACTGATTCCAGCCATGTGCCATGAATGTTATATCCTTTAAAAAGGTATTCTTCGAAATACATCATAACCTAGAAGAGTACCCCAAGTACTCAAATATCTGGGAAACTTGCTTAGTATTGTTTGACAAATCCTCTCTGCTGAGCTAAATCGGCCAATTAGTCATGCTAATGCTTGTTAATGGCATTTCTGTTAGAAGACCATTGTAATTTGGCTCCATTTCTAAATTCTAGCAACAAAAAGCCCCAACATGTATTGATCCTATATTGCAAATGAATGATGTTTCTGTGCTACCGAAACTCAAAAATGTGTGATTGGTTACACCTTGCTACCATCTGCCAAGGCAGCAACTCAGTATTACTTTCACACCTTCCAGTAAAATTTCATGATACGGATCCCAGCAGAGACCATTAAATCAAACTTCGTACAGGCATGGCTACTTCTCTGAGAAAAAAAGAACAGGCCTAAAGAAGCACTAACATTTGGCTTGTGGGATCTGAACCTATTAATTGCACTGGCATCTACCTCCTCTTTGTGCTCAATTATGAGCCCATTTTGAAAGGACAGTTTGTCTTTAATGGGTTAATGGACGCCACATTAACAGAGGAGCTACAACACGATAAACAAATATAGTTTAATGCACCCTACTTTGAATGCAGGGTTCATATGTATTCCAGACAAAAGGCCAAACAAATTTACAACACTTCATGCATTTCTATAGCTGAGCATTTTTTACTGAAGGATATGTAAATCCTGCACTAATCAGAGGTTCTGGGATTCCAAATGCCACTAAAGGTTATGACCTGAAGCCCTGCTAATAGATGACTGAGGGCGTAGACTAAGTAGTTCTGAATGACAGCAACCACAGGGTGTTTTGCATGAAAAGTAACCTCTAATAAATGACCTCTGCTTTTTTCCTTTCAAAGCTATGACAGTAATGAATATGAAAGGGGGAGCTTTGTACACACCGGGTGTTATTTACACCTAAACACTGCAAGAGTGTGGATGTATGTGAGGGTTTCAGTTCGGCTGAAAAAAGGAGGAATGGGTTTTTTGCTGTCTTAACAAACACTGCTGCACTTCTTCTGGCTTCATTAATAATCCCTTTCTTAAACAGTGGTACAAAACAACAAGGTCATGCTATTAAAGGCAGTATTTCCTCCTTCATTGTGTGTATGTGTGTGTACATAAATGTCTGTATGTATGTATGTATGTATGTTTACTGGATGGATTGCAGGCTCCATGTGAAATCTCCTGGATTGCTAGAAGCATTGATAGAAGCATTCAAATTTCTGCTGTTTTGTGACCTTTAGTTAGGCAGAACACTGTGTCTTTGGTGGTATGAACAAAGCAAGGATGGTTTTAATGGCAGAGAGTCTGTTCTCATGGATGATATTTACACTCGGGCTTCTAGCAGTAAAACAGTTCTAAGATTTCTTTTCTTACATACAAGCAGAACCAGAGCTCTGAAAATTATTTTTTCTCTTTGAATGATGGTGATCAATTGCTGAAACCTTTCACATCTTGCTGGAGATCCTGGAGGGGGAATAGAGCAATTACGACTGGACTGTGTTGTCTGTGCTCCTACCAGCTCAGGATTGTTCCCAGACACACACATTGCTTTGCCTTAGCCATTCTCCATGTAAATCATTTGCAGTGAATTGCTTTGGGGGCTCACCTCCTCTCCCTTCCAAGTTTCAGTGTGTAAGGGCATACCAGGACAGGGGAAGGGAGGCAGGCAGAGCACGCCAGCTCCTCTGTGCAGTTGGGAACTGAGCCGTTCAGTTCTCCTTACTGCAGCATTGACAGAGGGATTGTGTGGGGACAAAGGAAACCACAAAAACTGAGGTCACATCAGAGCTGACGTGATGAGGCACAGGCTGTATGTTTGAGACATGGGGTGCAGATGTGGCTGCCTGGGATCCAGCACCTTCCAGCCAGCTCAGACAGTGTCAGAGGGCACTGGTTAGCCCTCCTCTTTCCTCTGCCAGCTTCCAGTTTGGGACCTGGTGTGCTTAAATCCCATTGCAGTCTTTCTTGACAGTCCTGCAGGAGTCATATTGAGGGCCTGGCATCTTCTGGGTGCTCAGGTGCCAGCCTTGCTGCTGAACAGTTCAGTCCTGTACGGTGCCACCACTACACGCTGCTGTGCACAGACTGCCTCCAGACACGTCACACATGGCAGTAGGGTGGCTGTGACATTCCACTTGCCCCTGAACCCTGTTAGCTTCCCTGTATAAAGTCTGTTTATTTAGGATTCAAGCATGTCAGCAAGCAGCATGTGGCCTACAAAGAGCATCTTGATGGCCAAATGCACTTCATACCCCAGGAAGCTTTTGTCTGATGCACAAGCCTTTTGCTTTTCTTAATATTATCCAAATATTTTTTCATTAGTTAATTTTTAATACAGGTATTTTATGTGCAGAACATAATTATGTTTGTTCAGGTATGACTGCCATTTTGTTAGGTAGCAATTTTGCCCGAGTAAGAAGACCAAAGCAGGGCTTTAAAATGCACTCCTCATAAAAAATTAAAGAGCTATTCTTTATTTACATATTTATACAACACTCAATCCATCGTGTAAAGCTTTCTCTGCCTTAAACCCAAATCTCCGGGGTGTACTCTGTGCCTGGGGAAATTGGATGGCTCAGAAAAATGATAAAGAGGTATCTGTCCATCCACCTATCTATCATTTTTTACACCATACTCATTACCATGGTCTCTGAGCTCCTATTACACGTATGGAACCTTTCACATTTCGGTACAGAGCTGGTCAGCAGAGACAGCAAAGCCATCATTATCTTCTGAAGAGTGTGAGCCTGGGGAAGGACTGGCTGCTCACTCTGCAGTGGCCGTTTGGAAGCAGACAGTTTGTACAGAAGACAAATCCCTTTCATTAGCTGCCTGGGAAGTCCAGTTTGGCTTCTGGAAGATGCAGTTCAAATGGACTATGTGCAGAGAATTAGCCTTAGGTATCAACATTGCTGCTCCCACATTCACTTCATATCACCTTGAGAGAGAGGCTACCTCTTCCCTGCCTTGCTGACAGCTGCTTACCAGGAGGCGGACTTCAACTCTGAGAAGGCATCAAAAGACCTGGCAACTTTAACTTAGATAGACTGTCCAAGAGAATCTTCAAATTAACAGATATAGCAGCATTTCTCATTTTCTTGCATGTAACTGTTTGGCCACTTTCAGGCCATGTCATGACACATTTGTTTCACTGTTACCCTGGGGTCCATCTGTTTCTTTGCAGAATTCACTTATTGTCTTTTGACTTGTGCTTCAATTTCAAGCTCTGGAGGACGGCAGCTTTTTATTAGGTTGTATTCAGGGCCAGCCATAGTGAGGGCCTGATCCTTGACAAAGACCTGTAGGCATTCAGCAGACAAATATTAGTTAACAATGATCATTACAAAGAATAAAGTAACATCACTACTCTTCAGCTCGCTTCAAGGCTGACTCTATTACAGCTGCTATTGTCAGTGATTGTACCAGCACCATTAGAAATCCTGTCGCCCATTTGTTTTAATCTTTTTCCTCCCTGTGCTAGAAGTTTCAAATCCATCTTAGTTTGCCTACCAACTCTCAGACATACAGCAGCAGCCAGGAGCATCCTGTTCTCCCAGGAGGGTTGTTCCTGGGATGTAGAAGTGTGGCCAGGGCATAACACTGGGGTGTGGGTTCCAGGATCTAAATGGTGGATGAATGCTCCAAACAAATACATTCTTCTCTTTCCCCCCTTCCCATGCCATAAAGCAGCAGAACAGCAGGGATGGTGGTAGTTTTGTTCCCCTTTTATTGGTAAAGGGCAAACTTGTCTGTCCTAAATCACCAGCCCAAGAAGAAACACAGAGTCTAAATGTTTGACTTGTCCCTTCTCTACTGCAACCATCCCTCTCATTCAAGCATCCCTCTCATCCTCGCGTGGCTCAGGCATGCTTTAGTCTGCTCCTGGCTTTGTTTTAGAAGTAGAATTCATCAGTCAGTCATCAGGATTGGCAGACGTCCTTCAGTTCATGAAATGAGTCCAAGACTAAAAGAGAAGATTGTGTTTTTGAAATAAATGTAGGGGAAAAATTATAAATGGTGAAGGAAGAGCTGGAACAGCCCTCAGGCCAGACTAGGGACGGGACTTTGCAGATCACCTTTATCTAAAATTGGACGGGTTTGATTCAGGCTTTCCTGTTCTTCTCTTTCAGAAACCTTCTGGCACAACTACAGGCTCTACCCTGAGTAGAGCCAGGACAAAATTCAAAAAGGTATGATTAGTTTAACTTGAAATACTTCATGGAAATGTTTCAAGTTTGACAGATTTATGGTGGAAGTCTGCCTGTTTTTCCTGGTCATTTGTCAGGACCCTGGGCTTCTGGCCACAAGTTCGGGATTCCTGAATACCTGGAATCTGTTACAACCATAGAGAACCTTATTTTAGGACTGCTGACGGACTGGTACTCCAAAAAGAGTCCATGGGACATAGTACAGTACTTAAAACATTTTATTTTCCCTCCCCTTCTTATTGTTGTCTTATAGAGGCAACAAAAATTAATTTTCTAATAATGTGCAATACAAATGCATTTTCTTTTAAAGACTGCAGACCAGATTTTCATCTCTTCCCAACCAGCCTAACTCAATTGATACCTTTGATTTATGCCAGCCTAAGGAAGAAATTGGGCAATTTAAATTTTAACTTCCTCTCTTAGGAACAATCCTTTCATTCCTGAAATCTGCAGATGAAGAATGAAACTCTAAAAAACCTGCTCAGTCTGGCCACAGTTTGACTGCAGGACTCTGACAGCAGCAGTCTTGCACTGCGGTAAAGAGGCGATTAAAAGTTTTACTATCCATTTTATCATTTCGGTTTTTACAATAAAGAGAGCTGTCATTGTTTTAGGATTATTTTACTTATGTCTATTCATTTTGTTTCATTGTCTTTACAAGTCTCACTCCCATTTCATGCTGCTTTTGGTTCTGCCCTTTTCAACTCCTCATGGATGAGTGGGGAAGGAAGAGCAGACTGGCCAAAAAATTGGATAGAGAGAGAGTGTGGAAACTGAGCTTCCACGACAACCTCGTACTTCATTTGGGAGAAATGAGAACAGCCCTTTTTTCCTCCTCTATTTTTACAGTCAGTGCCTTTGCATCTTACAGGTACACTACAGCGTTGTTGCTTACATGATCAAGCTGTGCAGCAATATCCCTCACAGATTGTTTTTAACAGTCATGGGAATCAAGGCAAAGGTATGGTCAGCATGCTGAGACCTAGGTAGGGAAAGCAGAAGGGAAGTATTTTTAGCCTGGCATTTGGAGGAAAGTAAGGGAAAAAAGGCTGTCAGTGGAGACAATGGGACAAGAGAAGACAGGAGACTGAAAGGCAGAAATCAGAGGTACAAGCAGACAACAACATTTAAAAACACACTTTCATACAGGCGTGGAATTGCTAAGGTTGGAAAAGACCTCTAAGAGCAGGGTGATAAATCTCT
Source organism: Cyanistes caeruleus (assembly GCF_971803275.1). Lineage (NCBI taxonomy): Eukaryota > Metazoa > Chordata > Aves > Passeriformes > Paridae > Cyanistes > Cyanistes caeruleus. The sequence continues at coordinate 59,153,255 of NC_141701.1, read as the reverse complement.
AACCCAGCACCACCATGTTCATTGCTAAACTATGTCCCCCAGTGACACAACCACATACTTTTTGGGTGTTTTAAGCAGCTTTAAGCAGCTCAGTAAACAAATATTTGTACCATTAGATGCTAAAATTATTTCAAAGTTCATTGTATTGTAACTTTAAACTTTATGCCTAAAAATTAGGGATAATCATGCTTGAACTTAGAGGCTTTTCCTTGTACAGACAAGAAAATTTCCTGAAATACTCAGTGTGTGGAGAGAGGGAGGATGGTATGTTTTCCAGGTGTCATGCAAGTTCAGAAGGCTTGCAATTTAAAAACACAGCTAAATACTGAAATTTTTTTCAATGAATATTCATTCTATTTTATTAAAGAATTAGGGTCCAGCTGTGCTTACTTTCCACAACAGTTTGCATTTGGGACATTTTTCGTTTGCTTTTCCAGCAGTTTCTGTATCAGAAACATTGTTTTAAATGTCACAGTTGTCAAATCAATGAACTAAAACAGTATCACATGGCTTAATTTGAACAAGTAATGCACTTGGAATTTCAGATTTGGAGCTACAGGCCTCCTGATCTGTTCACTGTCCCTCAGCAGATGAAAACAGAGAAACTGGAGTAAGGTTAGGCTATGCCCTGTCCTGCAGGGCCACACAGAAGAAGGACGGGAGGACATTTCTGCATGTGTTTAACCTGGAATTAGCCATCTATAATGAAAGTTGAAATCACGGAAAAAAACCTGCTTTCTCTCTGTCTATCTATCTATCTATCTATCTATCTATCTATCTATCTATCTATCTATCTACTTATCTATCTTTATTTCTGTTACTGTTCTGACTTTTACCTGAAGTCCATCTAAATTTCCATAGATTTTGAGTAGAGTTTAATGAGGTTCCTACTGCAGCCCACTGCTTTATTCTCCTTGCTGAGCATGGCATGAACCCACCAAGGGCAGCTCAAAACATAAGGAAAGTATGGGATGGTGAGTTTGATGGGATATTTTCAAAAAGGAATTTTGCTTCAGGATTTTCTTCTCTGCTACAGAGTATGGATTAAATAGAAAAAATAGTATAGATACCTGGAAAATCAAACTATGGGATGGGATATATTTTTTGGTCAAAGAATCACCTTTACCCATCCCTGTTTTTTAACCTTCACTACATAAGGGCAGTATCAGCAAAAGAATTGTCTGGTTTCATAAGAAATACCTACTCTGTAGCCTGTCAGGTTTGGGTTTTTTTTCCTGGTAAGAATCAAACAAAAATAATGGACTGTCTAAGAGTGGTTACAAAGATGAATAGTTTTAAAAGAATGATTTAAATTACAATGATAAGGAAGAGATTACAGAACTGGTTTTTAAATCGCAAAGATTTGGTTTTATTTTACTTATCTGCGGGCATCATAATCTTAAGTGTTCATGCTTTCAAGCTTGTAGACATTACAATTAGAAATTTATGTTCAAAAAAATAATGTGTCTGCCAGACATCCTGGTAGATATTTGCAATTGGAAGTTTATAAAAAAGTAATGACACAATATGAGTATTGCTTAATTACGAGATGTTGGTGGAAGAGGTTCTTTCACTAAGGAAATGTTGGGAGCACATATTTTATTAGCAGTAATAAGCTTACTCATTGCAGTCACAAAGCTTCTCAGCCTCACAGTAGTAACAGCTCAGGTTCATCCACTGGAGAACCAAGTTTGTATCCCATGACATGAAATAACTGAATAAAGCCATCCATCATATCAAACTGCATATTATCATTTTACCAAATTTCCCAACCCTTGTCACCTACTTGCCCTACTGTAGTTACTTACTGTTAATCCCTTAGCAGGAACAGGGAACATTCAGGCTGGTGTAACACTACTATAGAAAGTCTCTTGGAAGCAGAAATGGTGCAGTGTGCCAGGACTTTGTTCTGCTGATGCAGCTCCACTGCACAGGAGTTGGGAGCTGCCTGGGAGTTCATCACACTCACAGGAAAAACAACCAAACCACTAAAAAGTGGTTTTGATACAGGATACAGTGATAAGGCATTCTTCTTATTTTGAGGTAAAACTCTTGAAGTTTGGCCATCAGTGGAGAGAAAACACTGTTATTTGAGTTATATTTAGATTGTGACTTAAATCTGTAAACATGAAGTCATACCAAAGTGACAATCTGGCCAAAATTGACTCTTTCCATTTCACTCTATGTCTGAAGTTTGAACATGCCTATAATTTACAAAACCATTTCTGCAAACTCTTCTATTTTAAGCAAGCTGTGCAATTAAGGTTTGAAAGTTGGCTAATGTTCAGTTAACTTTTATATATATATGGCTTTGGAGAATGGATCATCTTACCAACCTGGGAACTGATATGAATGTGTGTTTGTGCACTGTGCATTCTTAGCCTGTCTCAAGGTAAAAGTCTTGAAAGGATTTTAAATTTCCAAAATACGTGCCTAGTGATTAGATCACAATAAATCTGAAAGGATCATAATATGCCTATTATAAATTATTATGTTTCAAAGGAATTATTTTTGTTAGTGGGTAAATATGCACCAGTGCCTTAGGGAATAACAGAAATTAAACATGAAATGTATATAACCTTGAAGGTCTGAGAAAAATCCAAAACAACAAATAAGGCTGAAAATTTGGTCTGACACCATCTTTCTGTAGCACTGTGCTTCCTTTACATGCCAAAGTTTCTGAAACGTGTGATTTAGTTTGATACATTATAAGGGCAGCCTTTAATTTGGGATTACAACAACATGTGTTAAAGGACAAATGTCAGCCAGATTGGATTTTCAGCTTTGAACACACTCGAGGTTATGGTTTTAAGTCAGAGCTTAGCTGTCAGTCTGACAAGGGGCTATTTTTTTTTCTGTTGGCATGGTTAATTACGTGAAACCAAATGCTTAGATGAGAGAGAAGAACTGGTAAAACTTTTTACAGCCGCAGAACTAGGGCTGCCTTAACACCCTGCTAAATTCTAGGCTGCACCTAACTCACCAGGTAGTGTCTGTGATCAAGAAAAATAGTTCAATTTGCATCTGACAAATGCAAAACATATAACTTTTCCTTCATGAGATGGCACAATTGTCCATGTTTTTGACACTTTCAGAATACATGGTACTTGAATTTGCATACAAAGCTCAAATCAGTGCAGAGTACTTGGTGTCTTAAAACCATAAGTTCATAGTCCTTTCTGAGCTGGGATCCAGTCAGTTTTCAGCTAGGGTCAGTATTCTGTATTTTACTGATGCAGATTTCAGTACCTGAGGGGTGTACATAACTGAGTAAGCTACTTAATAAGGAGTAACATCTGCCTCATGTGAAGATAGCCCTGGTGCACATTTGGGACTGGCTGTAGAGGTGCCACAGCTCTTTAGCAAGGGGACACAAGCCCAGACTTGGAAGGTTTCTGGAAGGGTCCTTCTTCTGTAATGTTTTTTCCACTTTGGCTTTCTAGGTTCTGATTTTACTTATCTGAAACTCCCTTCCCATGCCTAGATAGGCAGCCACCTCCTTTGAGGGGTTTCTAAATGTTTCTTAGCAATGGGATTGGAAGATCAGTGTAAGGCATTTAGTTATCTAGCTACATCATGATGATAACTCTGGATGTTATGAACTGTCTGCTTTGAGACGCAGAAAGAAAGAGGAAATATCAAGGGGCTCCTTCACCACAAATCTATCAACAGGGGGCTGATTTCATTGTTCAGACTGCCTGAAAGCTCTCATGCACAATGACATTATTTCAAGCCCAGAACATAAATTCAGGCAGGCTAAGAGTTAGGAGAAGACCATTTACTGACGAAGGGGTTGCTCCAGCCCTCTGAAAGCACTGACCTCTAGGCCCTCAACCAACCTTGCAGGTGAGCAAAAAAAAAACCCACTTGAGTGGATTCTTCATTCAGTGGTCTTTTGCCCAACATTAGCCATTGCTAATATGCAATATCAAAGGATGTTGAGTGCTGATGTTATATCAGTATTTGTAGTACTGGGATTTTTTTTTTCCCCTGGCCTTCATCAATCTTTCTCCAAAGAGCTGGGTAATCATATCTCTATGACATTTCTGCTTTGAGAGGATAAAAATGAATGGACAATATTATTGTCTTCCTCCAGTTGGCCACACTCATCCCTCTACCCAGGAACTCATCAAAGTAGACCAGTCTGGCATAGAGTCAGTGTCAGTGGAATCAAGAAAGCGAGGGAAGAAGTCCCATGGCAGGGGTACCACCAGTTTCCCTGGCCACCAGGACAAGCTCCAGGTGTTTGTACAGCAGAACTGGAGTCCTCCTGCAAGAATTCTGATTTTCCTCTGAGTAACCAGAGAAAAACCCCACACAGAACAGGCAGATGTGTTTCTGATGGATCCAGATGAACCAATGAAGAAATCAATGTCTATGTGGTACTTTGAAGTGCTGACACTTGCTTCTCTTTCATATCATGGCATAAACTGAAGGAATTTGCAGCTGTGTCAGTCAGTAGAGCAATCATCAGTCAGGGAAGGCAGTTTAAACTCAACTATAATAATATAGGTTCCTATATTAGTCTTATTGTAATATTGTATTATATAACATAATACTGTGTTTCTTAAGAAGATATTTTGATAGTTTCTCTACACTGATCCAAAGATGACATGCCTTTACCATTATACACCTAGACACTGGTGTTAAGAGAAGAGCTCTGCTCTGAAAAGCCATACCTATAAATACTCTTCATTGTATTTCTATTTTGTAACTTTGTTTCCAATTTTGTGATCATCTCAACATAAATTTTGATGGAGTGAAAATACATTTTGCTGGGGTGCAAGTAATTTCCTTTCTTTCTTGAGAGTTAGTCTGGCAACAGAGAGGATTTGGATGGACAGTGGGTGCTTTGTTTGGCCTGGTTACAGCTGGAGGTGGACAGTCTTCTGGTGTCCACAGCTTGAGATGGGGTTTTGATGGCCAGGAAATGTGTATGCTTCTTCCACCAAACCAATAAGGTCAGTTTGTGGATTATGGCAACAGGACGTAAACCTGTGGAGAAGACTTTTCCATTGAAGGCAAAATCTAGGCTAAAGTCTTGGAGCGTGAGCAAAGAGGCCTCACTTGTCCTAATTTAAATGATACTTGATTATTGGTGATCTTGACCTCAGATTTCTTGAGTGTCTGTACCTAAGAGAAAAAAGTTGGGTATTTGTGTGTGATACAAGTTGCTTAAACATCTGTTTCCAGTGTCATTTTAGATGTTAGGCTCTGGGCACACACCACAGTAGCCTTCCAGTGCCTAAGGAGGACCTACAAAACAGCTAGAGAGGGATTTTTTACAAAGGCATGTAGTGGCAGGACAAGCAGGAAGGGCTTTAAAGTGAAAGAGGGGATATTTAGATTCGATGTTAGGAAGAAATTGTTTAGTTTAAGTGTGGTGAGGCACTGGAACAGGTTTCCCAGGGAAACTGAATGCTCCATCCCTGGAAGTGTTCAAGGCCAGGCTGGATGGGGCTCTGAGGAACCTGATCTAATGGAAGGTTCCCCTGCCCATGGCATGGGGGGTGGAACTAGTAAAGGACCTTCCAAACCATCCTGTGATTCTATGCTCTTGACCACCTACCTGGCAATCAGCCACTTCTCTGGAAAGATAGAGATCTTCTACAACTTGTATGTATTGAATACTTGTATGTATTCTCTTTCAGATCATGAAGATACTTTGGAAATCTCACAGCATGTAAAATAGTGGTAGAAATTTATGTTCAGTAACCTCAGACTTTCTTATGGTGTTTAATAGGGGGAAAGGCTAATGAGAGATTTGCCATTATGTATGAAATGTTTATATACCTTACATTTAATATCAGCATCCTGAGGAGCATGAAGCATTTAGTGCCCTTTTTCTACCTGTGAGAACTGGTAAATTACAAAACTTTTAAACACTTTATTTAATAGCTCTGGGGAGAGCAGGTGGCAATACTGAGCAGCTTCACAAGCAGGAGGTCCATTAGCAGAGGTCATGACTCCACAGCACGCCTTTTCTACCACTGGCCTTTCTCTGTCAGCAGGTCAAAGTTTACAGGCATTTGGGGGCCAAGGAAAAGAAGGATTGTTTTTTTCTTTACTGCCTCTCCTCTCAGGGGCCTGCTGAAAGCTCATTTCTGACAGCAATTACAACTCCTTTGGCCCTTTTGGCACAGGGATGTGCTGTCAGATGAGGCCTGGAGTTTGGATTCTCTTGCCTGTTCCTGGAAGAACAAAAACATGAGTGAAGACACTCTATCTGAAAGACTTGGGGAAGCATCCAAACCAAACAAAAATAATTGAGGACAGACTCACAAAGGCCCAAACCACATGCATTGTAATTCTGCTGGCCCAGCACACGGTATCTCATCACCACCTACTCCATCTAAATAAAGCCATCTCCCCGTGAGGACGTCTGACCCAGAAATGCGCGGGCACAGCCTGGAGCTGCTGTGCTCTTCTCCTTCCTCTGGCACTTTGGGTCCAAAAGACGCTGCTGTGAGGAGCCAGGGCTGAGGAAAGAGAGCCCTTCCCTCTCCCCGGCCTGCCGACACAGGGAAGAGCAGCACTCCTGCAAATCTCCAGCCGGGCTCCCCTGCCCGCAGCCGCCTAAAATGGAGCGTAAAGGCAGATGTCTTCCCCGGCAGCACCCAGAGTTAGTTTAAGGCAAGTTCTGTCTCCCACACTCATTTAACTCCCAAGAGGAAGAAGCGGGCTCCTCTGCCGGGGCATTCCGAGAGCCCGGGAGCGGCCGTGGGCAGAGGGGCGGCACAGGCCCGTCCCCCGCGGCCGCCGCCTCACGGCCCCGCGGCTCGGGCGGGCGCGGGCAGGGCGGGAGCGGCGGGACAGTCCCGGCGGCGGCCACACGGTGTCACCCGCGCCGCTCCGTGCGCCCGCCCTGCGCCCGCGGCACCGGCCCCGGGCAGCGGCGCGGCGGGGAAGGAGCCGCTTTGCTGTGCTGTGCTGTGCTGTGCTTCGCTTTGTTTTGTTTTTTTATTTTATTTTATTTTATTTTATTTTATTTTATTTTATTTTATTTTATTTTATTTTATTTTATTTTATTTTATTTTATTTTATTTTATTTTATTTTATTTTATTTTATTTTATTTTATTTTATTTTATTTTATTTTATTTTATTTTATTTTTACTTTATTATATTTTAAAATTTTTATTCTATTCTCTTCTATTCTCCTTTCCTTTCCTTTCCTTTCCTTTCCTTTCCTTTCCTTTCCTTTCCTTTCCTTTCCTTTCCTTTCCTTTCCTTTCCTTTCCTTTCCTTTCCTTTCCTTTCCTTTCCTTTCCTTTCCTTTCCTTTCCTTTCCTTTCCTTTCCTTTCCTTTCCTTTCCTTTCCTTTCCTTTCCTTTCCTTTCCTTTCCTTTCCTTTCCTTTCCTTTCCTTTCCTTTCCTTTCCTTTCCTTTCCTTTCCTTTCCTTTCCTTTCCTTTCCTTTCCTTTCCTTTCCTTTCCTTTCCTTTCCTTTCCTTTCCTTTCCTTTCCTTTCCTTTCCTTTCCTTCCTTTCCTCTTTCTTTTCTTTTTATTTTCCTTTTATAATATTTTTAGTTGTTTTTTTCATGTGTTTTGTTTGTTTGTTTTTGTTTTTGTTTTTATTGTTTTGTTTAGTTTAGTTTAGTTATGGTTGTTTTTTTTTCCTCAGCCCCAGTGTGTCTCAGTCACTGCCAGAGCTTTCAGGGCTAGAAAGGTAAACCCGCCTCAGGAAAGGTAAACCAGAGGACAAACACAGGGTTTGGTGCCTGTGGGACAGTCACAGGGGGGGAGAAGACACAGGTTCCTGCTGGTTAATAAAGTTTATTCACAACCTTAATTCTGGTTTATTAACTTTAGGTATAACAAGTTGTGCAGTAATTGTGGTTGTTAAGGGAGCACCAGGCAGTTTTTCCTAGAGGGTATCAAATTCTGTGTTATTATTATAGATGCATTAAATCTCCATTAAAAGGCTTTCTGTAAATGTTTCAAGGCTATGCCAGATAGAAGGGTACTTCATCTTGGTTTCCAAACGGGGTATTATCTATTTTAAAAACCTTGCAATAACAGTTACCTTATTTGTCTCTCATCAAAAAAATACGGTGGTTTACGAGAGCCTTGTTTTTTGGGGAAAAGAAAGACATAAATTGAACTTCCGTGACTGCTGTATCAGTCATTAGTAAATCTGGGTTCAAATGTGCACTCTCTATAGAGCCTGGCCACGGTCTTTCACAGCCTAGCAAAATAAGGAAACTACAGGATGGAAACTCAATGAGCCTAACTATTCTGCTTCCTTTTATTTTTTTTCTCCCTTTCGAATAAATCACACTCTTTTGAAGCTGCTGCTTTTCTTTTGTGGGCACAAACCCCTCATCTTTTAAAGTCTGTCTTTCAAGCTAATTGTTTCCACAGGCCAAGCAACTGGCAAAAGGCAGTTCCAGCCTATCTCTATATTGTCTCCTCAGGACTGTTTATAAGAGAAATACACGTTTATACAATAGACGCCACTGTTTAAAGGCCGGCTAGTGAAGGAGTATTTTTAACGAGATTAGTTAATGGGTTTGTTCAGTGCCTTGAAGGAAGTGTTCAGTGCTGGCAGGGCAGAATTGCTGTGGTGGGGCCCAAAGCCAGCGGCAGGTATTGGATGGGCTCCCAAGGATTTCAGCGGTCTTTGAATGAAGGACTCAGCGACAGATAGAAGAAGTTGAAAAGTGCAAGCGGCAGTGCGGAGAAATAAAATGGAGAGCAGCAGGACAGATGCAAGCAAAGAGCAGTGATGTGTGAGCCTCCGGAGGTGCTATTTATGTTTGCGAGGAAGGTCTGTGCTATTAAGTTTCAATTTGACAGTACATTTTAACAAACATTTTAGAGAAATGTGTTTGCAGGAAAGATTAGAGATACCCAGATCTCTGACTGTAGTGAAGCATCAAGTGAAGCTCGGCGTCTTAAGGGAGACCTGGAAAACTTGAAATTAGGAAGAAAAAAAAGGATTGGGCTAGGTTTTATGCTATTTTTGCAAAGGCAAAGGGTGTATGATGTTGTTCCTGTGGGATTTTGGACCTATCTGAAACTGAATCTACCCGAATCTCATGTATGGTTTTCAACCTGCTTTTTGCATCCCAGGAATTCACAATCCCCTTTATAATTTTTTTTTTTTTTTTAAAAAAAATAAAATTATATATTTAGTGCTATCTAACTAGAAGTTTTAGGATCCAACTCCATCGCTTTCCTGGCAGTGGTTTTCACTCCTGTTGTTGAGGCCAATATTCTGTTTGTACTCTCAAAGCCAATAGGATTACTCACCCAAGCAGGACCTAAATATGTGAATCAACATGGTAAAATGCGTCCCGGAGTCTGTAAATGGAAAACGTTTGCTCCAATAGGCAGGGCTCTGTGTCTGGTTTAGCTCTCAGCTCCATTAATATGTCCATTACTTAAATTAGTGAGACAGCAGGCCTGCCCTAGAGTAACAACTTCCCCACTATCCCATTACAAGAGGACTCCATGTCTTGTTTTTTCCCCCCATTCAGCAGCCTGTGCAATGTGGGATAATGCTACTGGAGATACAGCCACGACTTATTTCCAAGGAGCAGGATTTTCTAAATGTGTCCACTAGATAGCACAATAAACTTCCTTCTTTTCCTGTTGAAAAACTTTCTCTCCCACCCAAAGAGCCATTAGCCCTTCAGTCTCAGAGTAATGATGCTTCAGAAGGAGATCAAAGTTTCTTAGATAAGTATTCCTTTACACAATGTTACTGACACTCCACTTTGTAAACAGGCTTCTTTTTTATGGTTAAGAAGGACATATAAACATGCCAAGTGAGATGGATAGACTGCCATTTTTTCTTTTTCTTTTTCTCTTTGTATTTGTGTGTGTTAACTGCTCAATGAGTATCATGGTTGGGTTGCACTGATACCGTTGAATGTGGTCTGTCTTTTGTGTAAACAGAGAGAGAAAAGAGAAGGGCAGGAAGGAATCCCAAGTTTAAAATTCTTACTGGAGTCGCTGCAGCACCAGTCCCACTTTCTGCCACCGCTGATGAGAACACAATCACGTTCTCTTGACAATGCCAGAGACATTAGCACTCAAATCCATGTGCTTGTATACCTGCTTTTATGGACATGTTAGACCCAGGTTCTGCTTTAGGACCTCAGATGAATAGTGTAAAACCTAAAAATGAGGTTTCTGCCTCAGTTAAGAGTTCCAGACTGCCTCAAGTCCCCTTTAGCTTGAAATAAAGAGGAGAAAAGGCCTTTGAGAAAAGCTTAAGTCTTCCATAATGGACCTTACAGTCAGAATGGCTCCTGCTGTAGGGCAAGTCATCATGTCTCCATACTCAAGGGAGGGCCAGCTGGTAGGAAACCCAGGAGGTGGATGGGACTGTTCCAGGTGAAGCAGGAAGGTGATTACCTCCTGTAAAAGGCATTGTGCAAGACATCTTTTATTCAGTGACAAAACCTGAATACAAATTAACATTTTGACTCTACTTAAGATTAAGTGAAAGCTGCAACTGACATGCCCCCATTCTTGCTCCTTGGGGCAAACAGGAGCTTGCAAATGTGGATTCAGCTTTTTCAGCTGGAGAAAAGCAGGTACTGTGGCCTCTGCTCATGTCTTGTCTTCTAGAAAACTAATCAGTACCCTCTCTTGTAGCTTGTTATGCTTCAGATAATAACTAACCAATATGTATGTTCTCGGTCATGCATTGCCAAATGCCATATATAAGGTATTAAAAAAGGAAAATAAAAAACCCCAAGAACAACAACTGGCAGGCTTCTTTGAAGCCTCCCAGTGAGATTGCTGCCTTTCTACCCAAACTGCAAGCTCCTTAGGGCAAGGACCTGGCTGTGTGGCAGCCATAAGCAGTGACATTGCAGTGTGATTACCCAGAGCATACACAGAAAATGCAAAGCATCTGCTTGCACCTCCCCTTTCAAACCAGGGGACTGAGATTTCTGGATCCCTGACTTAAGAAGGCGATGACAAGGCCCATCTTGTCTTTCATGTTTCAGAGCTAACTATAGGAGTGTAATGCATGCCTTTTAAAACAGGTGACACAAGGGATTTTCCATGACAATCTTTCAAACTAAAGCAAAAACCCTCTGTTAGTGGGTTGGAAACACTCTTAATCACAGTGCACAGACTCACTCTGACATGAACCTGTTCCAGCTCTCCTGATTAGACATCCCTGAGGGTGATTGTTACAGTAGTGGCATCTAGAAACCACAGCTATGGGTTTGGGCATCAGCCTTCTCTCCATTTCAGAAATATAGGCAAAACCAAAATAAACCAAACCAAAGGATGAGCAAGAAGCAGTGAATACAAACAGACCTTTTACTTTACCATACTTTGGGGAGCCTAAGGTGACAGTGAGACAGCAGTGGGCAGGTGGCTTGGTTTAGTGGACACTTAGTCACTGCTCTAGTCTTGTAACAATCCCAGTGCCGAGTGCTGCAGAGAGATGTGAAGGGGAGCTCTAGAACAATTTGCAGGTGTCTGTGGAGAAATCTACCCTGAAGAGCCCTGCGGGTGTTATTTCAAATACCTGTTTATAACACACCATTTTTACTTTTCTGTATTCTTTAAGGAAAACATTTGGCTATTTCCTTTAAGCTGGAAGAACAGTGGTATAGCCAACCCAGCCAAAAGCCTCCTACAAACCTGTTTTCTTCTTTTCTTTTCCTACTCTTTTGTAGCCACAGGCAAGACTGCCTCAGATCTCATCTTTTAAGTGCTACAACCGATCCATTAAATGTCTTCTCGTGGACATTTTTTTCAGCTCCGAGGAGTAGAGTTGCTGAGTGCGAAAGGCATGAGCCGAGCTCTTGCTGCTGGGACTTCCTCCAGACCAGCTTGCAGTCCTAAGAAAAATGAGTTGGATGGTCTCAGCTCTGTCCCCAATGAACAGCAGCAGTAGATCACTTTGCAAAAATGAGCCACGCGTAATTTGGCACCATTGACAGAAGACTCACTCGAAACAGCTCAGGGCCTTGCAGGCTTGAGATAATGTGCTGCTAAAATCACCTCTTGACCCTAACCCAGGAGGTTCCTCCAGGTCACAAGGGAAGAGGGGGATAGCAGTCCACTGTGAGATACCTTGATAAATGTACAAGCCCCTACACGTCAGCCTGGCACGCCTGCACCAGTGTGAGCTGCTCTGTTTATCACAGAAAGAAGAATATGTTTCCTGGGTTGTGTTAGAGGACTCCAGACTTCTCATTTTTGCTGCCTCTTGCTTTTTCCCCTCCAGTGCAACGAGCCCACTGAAGTGAGCTGGTGGCCCTGACGGAGTGCAGAAGCGGGCTGCATGCATCTCCTTGTGTTGGAACTGGCAGAGAAAATCGGACACTGGGACAAACAACCATAAATCAGGACTGTCCTGATTAAATCAGGCATGGCTGGCAAGTAAGTTATTAGCCGCCTGTGAAACTAATTGTGATACTGATACACTCAATTTTGCTGTGTCTTTCAAACACCGGTTGTGATGGGAAACAGCTGTTAGAACCTCCCCCCCCCCCCCCCCCCCCAAAAAAAAAAGAAAAGGAGAGAAAGGGAAAAAAAAAGATAGCAGGCTTACGATTCAGAATCATAATAAAGTCTGTCTTCTCTATTCCCTTGCACAAAAGCTCTTATATTCTTCTATTCTCCTCTAGACAATTACTCCCAGCAGGCAGGGTCACTTAGGATGAGCACTATTGCATTCAAAGTTCATCTACTGAAGGGGGGAAAAAGGCAGAGAAATAAGAAAAAGAAGAAAAAAAATTTCTCCCCATTAATGTGTGAAAAAATGGCAGGTTTAAAATGGGTTAGAAATTCAGGTTAAAGAAAAAAAAAAATTGTCACATGATATCGGCAGGAAAAAAGATTTTATTCAGTGGTATTGTTTGACTGAAAACTTCCTTCACAATAACACCAATGCCAGGATAAAAAAACCCCAGTGTTTATTTGATGCCTGGATTGGGCAACTGTTACGAGCAGCTAGAAAAAAAGAGGTGTTTTGAAATTTGTCAGAAGGAGAAAGGGCCTAATCCTGCTTTGATGGAAGGTGGTGGTGAGCCCTCCACCATCTCCCATGCTGACTGGCAGGCCATGCTGCACTGGACACGGAGAGCTGGGCAGGAGCTGGCCGTGTGACCCCCTGTGCAGGCTGCAGTGAGAAGAGTGTGTGGTTTGGCCAGCTAAAACCTATTGCTGTCAGGAGTTTGCTCAGTCACTCAAGCCAGGGGCAGGTGTAGTGCTGTGGTAGTTGTAGTGGCTTAAAGATAGGAGACGAGCAGGGTTTGTGGAGAGGTTATTACTGGGCTGAGAAACATAGCTCAAAAACCAGACAGGATTTTGAGTGTACAGACCTTTCTTCGGGTCTGAAAAGGAAACAGTAAAGCCTAGCTTGAGGTCTGTTGCTTGGCTTAGCCTCAAGAAAGATTTTTGAGACCCAAACTCTGATTTTTTTTCCCAGAAATAGGCTAGCATAAAGTGTTATCTCTCTTTGTACCCCTCTAACTACCATGATGACTACTCGCATCTGACAAACACCTCTCATAAGGCAGAACATACCTGCATATACAATATTGGAATTTGAAGATGCTTCCCTCATCAGAATATTAATTCTTCATGATTCTGTGCCTTGGCTAAAGCCCCTGCAATGGGCCACTGTTAGAGATTGGACTCTTCCAGCATTTGGTTTGAATCCCTGTAGCCTCAGATACTTTATATCTCTTATTTTAGCTTTTTGTCACTTTTTCTTCTCGTCTTGTATCTATCTAGTCTGTCTTTCTATTGCTATTCATTTTTTTCCAAGTTATATTTTAGCTATAACAGTGGAGAGAAAATGACATGCATTAGCTAATAACAACATGACTGCACCATGAGTTTGGGAGAGATGGAAGGAAAAAACAAATCACTCATGTTTCAAGAATCTAACCCCATCCTCTCAGCTTCCACAGTAATATCTCTGGCTTCCTGTTTGCAAACCAGAAATGTTTATTTACAATGTCTTTCTAGACAGCTTTTCAATGTATAATGCTCATGTCATTACATAATGGGTCATAAATGATGTTGGTTGTCATAGAAAAACACAAAGTCATCAAATATTTTCTTGGTTTTTTGTTTGCCTTTTGTGGCAGGATTCAGAGTTGTCTGCAGTTGGGAAAAAGGTAAATCATCATCTTTCCAGTAATTCCAGCCCTGGTGTATTCAGACTGTCAGGAGTTTATGAGTGAGGTGATCCTGATGCTGAACATTCTGGTTGTTGTTTTTTTTTTTCTCAGTGGCCCTGCTGTTTTAGGCAGCTCATCAGCTGTGTGCCCTGAGAAAGTCAGGCAAAGGCTTGCTTGTCCATGGTTTTGTGAGCAGAATTGGAACACTACAATAGAAATATTAAATACAAAACCCCCAACCATTTTTTTTTTTTTTCATATGTAAGGCTATGTACTGAATCAGATCCTGGAAGTTTCTACTATTACCCATGACAATGGTTGTGGTTGAAGGTGTTTGTGCATTTTTCTGGTCTGAGCTGCAGGGACATTATATGAGTGCAATTCTTTTTTGCAGTGTTGAGATGAAGCTGCCTGGTCTAGGTTCCCTTACCTGTAGCTATTGTGGGGACCAGAGAGACGTACATATTATGCCCAGAGGGTGCAGTCCTTATTCCTGAGTTAAACTAAGACCTGGTTCTCTCATAGACTTTGAGCTTTGCTGAATCCTTATGCCCTCTCTTTGTAGGGGCTTCAGCTGGCAGCATTACAAATTGTTCCTTGTCTCAGAAACCTGTGAGGAGAAGGAAAGGAGCCCTTAACCCAGGATACTGGGTTGAAATTTTGCCTGTGATTACAACAGTGTGTATTGGACATAATTCCCCTGAAGCTGGTGGTGAAGCTGCTATTCTTCCCTCTGAACAAATCAATTCCTGTCTCTAAAAATAAGTGAATTAGAAAAGAAGTAAAGCTACCATTTATAAAATAAACGTGTTTATTTGGTAAACATTGCATCCTGTGTATTAACTTCATTGATACCAGCTCTACCTAAATTCTTCTTGATCTTATTAAGGAAAAGGCAGAATGATTTTGCATACTTTGGCTGAATCAGGAGACCTTTTTATTCTCTTCACCACAATAATGACAAATAAACCACTATCAGGATAAAAGACATTGACAAAACATATCCGAACAAAAGACACACAAAACTTTCCACTTTCCACTTTTCACTTTTTTTATTATTTGGAAGGGCACTGAGAGTAATTTCTGAACTGCCTGAAATAGACGAGCCTTCTGGATCAGAAATGCAACTCCATTAATGTCAGACAATCTCTATCTTTTGTACATGCCACCTAGAGAGCTTATGGGTACCTATGCAGAAAGAAGGGGGTTTCATGACTAATTCTTATCAGCACCAGAGGTTATTTTCTGTGGTCCTCTGCATCAATGCACAGTAGGGTGTTGGTGAGCACCCGATAAAATTTCCAGCCACACACGAGGAAATGCTGAACTAATAAACTGTTCTTTTGGTGAATTGCAGAGACCAAAGGCTTTATCTTCCCCTCTGAGGAAATATACAGCTGTCACAAGTAATATAGTTGAAAAAGTTTTCAGTTACTATGCAAGGTCATATTACCTGCATCTTTTGTTATCTAGGTGGGTGATGAAAAGTCATTGAGATCTATCAAAAGTGAGGCTTCAATTCAGCAAGGTGGCTAAGCAGGTAGCTGGCTTTGCTGGGACTCTCTGCCTGCCTTCAGCCAAGTGTTTTAGCAGGCTACTGAATTTGAAACTAAATTACAAGTAAAGCTCTTGAATACTGTCTTGGAACTTAGATATTCACACTTGTAACCAGAAATTGTAAATTATGTCAATATTATGCAAAAGAGTAGGGTATGTGTGTGTTTGTGTGAGAGGAGAAAAACAATATATGTAGAACAGCAGTAGGAGCAAACACTCTTCTGCAACACTGTGCATTTTGCACATGTACGTTGCATTTGTGTACTGTCTGAAGAAACCTTCAGAGATGTACATTACATGAAACCACTACCCATCCTCTGTGATGAATTTTTATTGCATAGATCCCACTGTGCTAGGAAAAAACCCAAATAAATCTAAAAGTACTAGCCCTGCTATGAGTTCCAAACACAGTTCTCATTTCAGGATCCTGGCATGCACTTGTAAAACATTTAAATACCTATTGGTGGATAAGAAAATCAATATACTTGTGAGGTGACTAAGTAACAAAATATATTAGAATTGATGTTACAATTAGGAAAAAAAGAAATAAATTGTTTTTCTGCTCATTAATATCTGGATAAATATTTATGAATATATAAGACAAGCAAGCACTGCCAACACTAGATCTTTATTATGCCAGGCATGGGAATAATTCAAGCATTTAGGCAGCTGCAGGTTGAACTTAACCCCACTGGCTGTTCAGCTGAATTTGATCTGGCCCCAGGAAGACGTTGCTTTGGAGGTGGCTTAGGTTTTGTGGTTTCTGTGCAGTTTTTGTTTGAAAGAAAAGGAGTGAGAGTCTGCAGCTAACAGGCTCCTGACAGTGAGCTGTGTTTGCCTTGACAGATGTGTGCTGGGCAGAGCGATGCTCAGGGTGGAGTTGTCTTCTCCCTAATGGAGGGGTCACCCAGATAGGAAAGATTTGCAGGAGTTTTGTTTGCAGGGTTAGCAGGGAGTTATTTCCAGCCTGGAAGCAGCGATAGGCACTCCCTTAGGAAAGGTTTTCTACTGAGGTCTCATTTTTGTCCCTTCTGTTTCTCATTAAAGCCTTCAGATCCAGGCCCCTCAGTGCACAAGGTGCATATGAACCCTTTCACCCAGGGCTGTGTGCAAGCCTGTTTGCTTCTTGCAGGGTGGTCATCTTTTCACAGAGGGTGAACCCTGCGTGTTTTCCCAATGCACAGACAAGCTGGACATTCTGCTGTCCAGCGAGGTGGCTTTTGTGGACTATTAAGGAAGGACTTTTTATACAGTGATGTCCTATATGTGTGTAGCTGGGAGTGAAGGGGTCATGAAGAAGAACTGGGGTGATCTGACCACCCACAGCCATTTCTCTTCCTGGTGAGCATGAGCCTTATGTTCACCCTTTTTTCTTTTTCCTTTTTTTTTTTAAAGGGAAAAAGAGTGATGGCTTCATTATGTTCAGGCAATTTTTGTAGCCCTGGTCTCTAGTTCAGGATGCGAACCAGAACAATAGGTGTTTTGGAACCTGAGAAGAAAGCCAGCTGGATGACGTGGCTCCAAATGTAATTTTGTAGGGGCACGCATCAATATTGCGACTACGACGCTGCACGGATATTACGCAGGCAGCCTTAATACGCTCGTATGGCATCCGGATTGACAAGACAGACCATGATGGCTCCAAAGGGTCAATAAAACATGCGCCATGAAGGACTTACACAATAGACAGTAATGGCTTCTTTGGAGCTGTTACGGTCTATTGGGTCAATAATAATCCACTTTTTAAAGAGTGCCAAAATATGAATTTACACAACAGGCCGTAATGGCTCCTGATCTATCAGATAAACGATATGAATTATCGGCATTAGAGCCCACACTGCAACTCACGTTTACCTATTAGAGTAGATAGAATAAATATTATATGCTTCAAAGTATACGTTAATATTCAAAGGTCTGATTTCTTAAAAATATCTGTGGGGGAAAAAAAAAGAGAAAAGCCCAAACTCCAAACATTAGACCTGTAGAATAAACAGCATAGATCAGGAAATTTAAACCTGAGACTGTCTCTAGAAGCTTACTGTAGGTTTTCACTCTATGTTATTTTTAATTAAATATTGAAGCAGCATTTGCCATGTATATTTAATTTTTTAGTTATTTATTTTTCTGCTCAGGTTTGTCTGTGAACATTTTCCCATACTAATAACCTTTACAATGCAATTGCGTCTTTTCTCCTGTATTAAGAGCTAGTTATCTGAGTAATGGTTTGCAGGATCCAGGCTGCATGTTATACAAACAGGCTTGGTCTGAATATATGCATTCAAGACCAAAAATCTGTTTAAATAACATATGTTCTGTTTGTGGCCACCTATCTGTTTCTATCAAGGAAGATAAAAGTCCTTGTCTACTCTGCTTTAGCTGCACAATCAAGACAGAAACCCTCAACCGATGTTTGCCAGCAGGTGGTGACACACAGCAACAAGCTCCAATGGCAGCAACATTTCCCTGCAAAACTTGGAGAAAATCCAGGTTTCAGGAAAATGAAATATGCCTTCAGTTTGGGAAGAAATAATGATGAATGTCCATCAGCAACACATGCGATGATTTAGTCTCATTGCATGGCAAGAAGAAGTATGTTCAGTCCACAGCAGGTCAAAAGTTTTCCTTGCTGTTTCTCTGCATTTCCTTCTTGTTATTATGAAACATTTGGCTTGGCTGTGAAATATACTTTTAATTAAAAGATAGGAAAATCATAGTAAGACAGCAGCAGCAGAGAGCTGCTAGAAAGCCTGCTGTCTTAGCTTTCATAATAAACATAACGCGAAGGATTGGTGCACACAAAGTCTGAAGTGTTGTGGTGAGAATACGTATACAGTGATTCGTCCAAGTCCTTTCAAAGAGAAGTGTAAATAGTGTTTTCTGCATGTCTGTGATTTCCCCATGCTTTTTAAAACTTCATGTGTTTTCCTTCCTGGTCTCACACCCAGGTAAACTTGTTTGGAAAACCTGCTGCTTATACTAAACACCACTACTGAGTTTATAGTAGCTGAGTGGGCAAATAATTCTTCTGTAATAGACAAGAAAAAAATTAGTACAGAATAGTGGCTGGATCTGTCACCTTTGGTATCCATCATCCTGTATTTTCCAGGTGTTTAGAATTCCTTGGATTTCATGCATACATTTTGTACATGTTACTCTACCTTAAACAACATGCCCTTGAAAAGAAATTGGGGTGCTCACAGCATTTGAAGTGAAATACCTTAATAGAGGAAAATAGAAGCCTCATCCTGCTTAGCAAGGAGCTGAGAACAGGATGAAAATATAAAAATACTGAGATTTTTTTTCCCCTCTTTGCAGTGTCTGTTTCCTCCAAGTATCTACCATCTACAATATTGACTGGTTTATCAGGAAGCAGGTATCTCTATCAGTCTATCTTGAATTGTCATCCAACAGGAGATTAAACACTGCCTGCCTCCTTCTTGTGATTTTCAGTCTTCACATCGCAAAGTTTTCAATCAAATTTCAGTGGTGTACATTTAGCTTAGAGAACTCGTGGTACTTATCTTCCCAAAGCAGGTGATTTAGACCATGTTTACCTTGTACAGTTCCAAGATATCTTTCTGCAAGCCTGTCCACATCTCAGGCCTTGAAATAATTCCTAAGTTAGGGTGGGTTTTTTAACTTTTCTCTGTTTCACTCTCTGTCCTTCCACAGGCAGGCTACCAGCCAAACAACACAGTAACAAGACAGGTCCTGAAGAAGACATGTGCCAGTTTCTTGAAGAGTTATATCAGTGTGGCAACTTTCTGTTGTTAGACTTTTTTAAAAACAAAAGCAACGTGGTGACTTACAGCCTTGTTCTGAGAAGCTTCTTCCTTAGTAATCTCTTCAGTGCACTTATCACACTGTGGTTTCACCCCACAAATCTGCTCTAGCCCAGGAGGATGTCAGCGGGGTGCTCATCAGATACCTGAAGAAGTTGTGAGCTTGGAGGTATCCTGTAAAATAAACTACTTCTCCATTTGTAAGGAATCCAGTGTGAGCAAGCTGACGCTGAAAAAAAGGCTTCTCTGCCAATTAGCATATTTTCCGCATAGGATTTTGATAAACAGACTAACTAGAATTTGAATAAGCATAAACTTGAGACTAAAAAATGCTGGAAAGGCAATTCAAAACAATCACAAATGCCAGGCTGGATTTTTGTGGTTTATTCTCCATGCAAAGGAGCTAGAATATAGTGTAACTAAGAGTGACTCTGCTAAGGTGAAGGAATGAAGAATTAGAAATTATAGTTAGAGCCCTAATTGTTCTCTCGCCACCTAATACTTTGAAAAAACTGGCATACAGCAGGGCAAGGTCTGGGAGCAAGATCTGTCCACCTAATCTGGCCAGTTAGGACTGCATAAAAATACTGTAGAGGGGTAAAATGGTCCACAGACCAGTATAGACCATGTTTCTGTCTGCAAAAGCAACTGAGAGTGCAAGTATAGTTCCAGAAGGTCAGAGGTTGCCTTTCAAGGACTTTCTGCTTAGAGTGAGAGGACCACGTTCACAATCTTTGGTATGGGGCTGCTCAGCTAGGTGCTCCAAGACACCCAGGCAGCATTGTGAGCCAGGGGCTGGCATTTGGGATGGATCAGTCTCCACAGTGTGACACAGCCTGGCTCCATCTGAGCCCTTGCCCTAGGGGTGGGATGAATACGAGAAATGCAGTTCTGGATACAGTCTTTACAAACAGAGCAGGAGTTTAATCCTGAACTTCTTCTTATTCTAGAAGACCCGAGAGGCTGTTACAGTAATTTGATGCCAGCTGGGAAGAGGCAAACACCTCCCAAGTCAGTGCTTTGGCCAGCAGCCTGATGACAACAGAGGGCTTCCATCAGGCAAGAGAAATAATCCAGAGGGCGATACCCACTAGAGTTCATCTGCTTCATGCTGTCAGGGCAGCGTAAAAGAGAGTGAAGTGACAGGCGAGTTGGCCCAGCTGCTTCTTCATGAATATCTGAGATTCTTGCCTAGTGTAAGTGGAAACTATATGAACACATCAAAGAGGAAAAGACACTGAAAACTGAAAGGCCTAGATGATTTTTAAAATAGTGAATTTGGCTCAATCTAATTCACTTCCTTCATATGTGAAATGGACTAGATTGAGATGGTAGGAGTGAAAGAAAATTGCTTTGTTGTTTAATGTGGAAATTATTTTGCCTGTGTTTTTTGCTTCTTCCTTCCCTTTCCACAAGTGCAAGCAAGCAAAAGTGCCTGGGGCCAGGCTGCAGGGTGAGGACTATGGTACAGTCACACTTAGGCATCAGCTTGGCTGAACTCTGCTCAGGGGTACCTTGTTGGCAGGGGTCCATGGACAGGGTGAATGAGTGTAAAATGCTGATGTTTATGGCCCCATCAGCTCAAAAGAGAGCACAAGGTGTGAGCTGATACACAAGATGTAGATTCCCACGGCTTTTAAAAGTACTGCCTTCCCCTTATCTGAAAGCTTCTCCTTATTGAACCAAAGTCCTGCTGGCAGGATTGTAATCTCAGAATTTGGGAAGTGGTGCAGATGTTTTTGGTTCCAAAAGCCAAAAGTATACGACTGTGGAAAAATAAAAATGATTCTTTGTCACCCAGTGCTCTCACCTGATAATGTTACAGAAGCAGAGCCCAGGGCAATAGAGATGCTTCCTCCATCAGATGGGATGGATGGGTTGTGCAAGACAGAGCTGGAGGAAGTACTGGGGCACTGAGAATTTCTTGGGAGGGGAAATGAGGAGAGAGTAGATTCTGTGAGTTGGGAGCAGTCTGCTGTGGACTGGCACAAAAGAAAAAGGTGACAGATATCAAGGGTGGAGTAATAGTATATGATATGCATAACAGAGGCAAATTTTGACATTTTTAAGTGCTTGCTGTGCAACTTTGATTTATTTTAATATTTGTGTGGATGTATGAATGGAATGAAGACAAAGTTAAATTATGTAAGTTGATAGTCTAGCCCTATCATTGGTATAGATGAATATTGGATATGTGACCCCTTTAATATGCTTAGACCAGTAGATAGATGTGATTTCTGTTGTTAGGATGTGTCTGAGAGCAAAAGTTTAAGAAACCTGTGATTTGGGCTACTGGTTTGGTGTTTTTTTTTCCTGCTTCTTCTCTATGTTAAACAGGACGTTTTCCATATAAACAGAAATTTTTGTGGTTACAAATTTAGCTCTCAATAATAGCATTATTACCAAAGTCCTCAAGCTCAAACCATGGAAATCTCACAATGATTTCCATTTCAAGTCACATCAAAATGCTAACAGCAACATTTCCCAGCTCCTGCTGCAACTGAGCACACTGGGCAGGTGAGGGACACAGGGATTGCACTGATTCCTTGGAACTACAAGCCCTCAGCTCAGATACAAGCACCAAAGAGAAATGCTGAGAGAGGGAGGAAGAGAGGGAAGGAAGGGTATGAGCCCTAATATGCAGAGCCAGCAGTAAGGACCAACAGTTTGTAGCAGCTTTCCTAAATTTTGGATGAATGGAACATATTTAGCAGGCTTTGTTTCATTTGTGTTGAATCCTGCAATTGAGTCTTCTAGTGCTTCTAGAAAATGCATTTGAAGGTGGCTGAGGTATTTCAGTTTGACAAATAAACTAAGATGTGGTTACTTTCTCAGTATGTTTTGTGTCATGGTGCTAATTTCCCATTCACTTGATTGGGATGCAATGATTTCACGACAATGTCAGTGCAGGTCTATGGAAAAGACATTATGGTGTCAAAATGAAATGAAACAATGTTAATTTGTCTATGGAAACGATGTTCCCCTGCCTAATTGAAACATAACCCTCAGCTCAGCCACCTTGAGACTTGGCACTCCTGCGCTATCAAAGGACCCCGCCGCACTGGGTGATTTTACAGCAGTGCACTGGGAAACTACAAATCTGGATTAAATATTAGAGGAGGTAAGACAATTTGTTTTGTTCTGTGAAACCACAACTGTATAGCATTTCCTAGTGTTATAAGGGCCTTCCACATGTGCTGCAGTAC
Source organism: Cyanistes caeruleus (assembly GCF_971803275.1). Taxonomy (NCBI): domain Eukaryota; kingdom Metazoa; phylum Chordata; class Aves; order Passeriformes; family Paridae; genus Cyanistes; species Cyanistes caeruleus. The sequence continues at coordinate 59,130,601 of NC_141701.1, read as the reverse complement.
CTAAAGCCCAGGGAGAGGGTGGGAATTGAGGGAAGAAAAAGCGCTTTTGCAACATTTACTCAGATTTCTTTTGGCTTCCATTGGCGCTCAGCACATCTCATTCCTAGTGTTATATTAGTGGATCTCTTTTAGGCAAAAAACATAGTTAGATTTTACAGTGTTCAAAGCTCCTAATAAACATCTGGGACACTAGGGCTCAAATTAAGCAGTACTCTAAATCCAAATTCCACCAGGATGTTGCATTTCTAGTAAAACAAAAATTTGAACCTAGACCAGAATCCAAAGTGTAAGGAATACAGTAGTGAAAAATAATAACAAGTAAGCCAAAATCAAAAGACAGGGGCTGATAGAGGAAAGAAGCAATAGGTAAAGGGATATAGAAAATATAAATAAATATTTTCTCTGTTGAGGTCTATGGAGTGATAGAATCTACTTATCAATCACAGTTTGTCTTTTGTTTTATGTTCCTGGGCAGTATGACCACCTTTGAGTAAGGGTGATCTTTGATCTCCTGCCCTGGGGCAAGCACCAGCAGATGTTCTTTTGTTCTTCTCTCCATATTCAGTGTCCCTCACCTCCTAAAGCTGAAGTGTGCTCCCCAAAACTGACAGGTGTTTCTCTGTTTGATTGCGAAAAGATGGATTTAGGCTAAATGTGACCTGAAACCTTCAAAGTGGAAGGGCCTCCCAGCATGCTTGCAAACTGGTGTGAGGGAAGGCTGTTGTAACATCTGCGCTTCTGAGAATATTAGCAAATCACACACAGATGTCAAGAAGAAATAGGCTTGGCCAGTCTGTTAGGAGGCAATCTAGCACCCTCTTTCATCCTGGGTGAACTTCTGGGGTGATTCTGTTTGCTGAGCTTCTCGGTGATTTTTTTTTCCTTATTTGTCAGATGGGTGTAATGGCACTTCCCTGCTTTTGAGAGACATTAGGGGGAAGAAATAAATTACAGGTTTTGTGGTGTCTGAGCAGTAGTATAAGAAAGTCATGTGAATACATATGGCATCATGAGCTGGGCTGGGTGGAAAGGCTAATCACATGAGCACTATATCTTAAGGAAGCTAATCCTTTCTTTACCTGTGCCTCAGCTGGCATAAAACTCTGACACTGGCTAATGAAAGCAATAAAGCTATCCAATCTTATTGATGGCTATGGAGATTTCTTGGACATGAAGAGCTCTGTGTTCTTCTCTTGTATATTGATAAAGTTGTCCTAGGGCTGTGCACAGCATTTCTAGATATTCACTGAAGTCCCAGAGCTACAGGCCCTCCTGAGAGTCCAGTTACTGCTTCAATCTTATTATGTGAGTGGTGCACATTCCCTTTTTTGCATAAAGGTCCTTCCACCTTTCATCATTCCTCAGATAGGAGGCATGAATTTGTTGAATCTGGTGGATATGGTCATGCCAGTCATTTCCTGGAAGATGCCAAGTCCTCTCCTCAACTCTGAGAGGCAGACTGAGCATGGGCATTAGCGTTCATACAAATGTTTAATGCTCAATTGTCTTGCACAGGCTTTCATGCACCAAACTATGAGTGGTATTGCTGCTCCAGGACAGGATGGCATGACAATCTTCTCCCATCCCACATCCACATCCTCCTTCTCTCTCCAAGTGATATCCATCAAATCACTGTTGAGGACTCCCTGTAACTTCTCCATGTGTTGCATGCTGCTCCAGTCATAATTTTTCACAGAGATTCCCAGGCTATTTGAATGCTTAAGAGGAAGCTTTTGGCTCTTTAGGCGCCATTTACACATTGTTTTGAAGTAGCTCATATTGCACTAGTTATAATTGTTAAGATGTGCAACACACAGCTGCAATGTGCAATCCAACTTCAGATTTATTGGGAAGAGCTACAACATGAAATATTGCAGACCTCCCAGCTTGTTTCAAGCAGCTAAGAAAAATAATTGAAATATCCTGCTATACAGGTTGGGATTAAAATACAGGAATCATTTCTGCTGAATGAGGAGGGAAAATTCACCATATTTTAAGCATGCTTTATTCAATGTGAAGCACACCCTCAAAATTGTTTTTTTTGTTAAAAGACAGGAGGATTTCTTCCTTCACAAAGCTTTCTGTCTCTCTCTCTCCCCTCCCCACACATACATGCTCGGGCAAACACGCACACAAGCACACGCCTTCTCTTTCTCTGGGTGTGAAGCATGGTGGACATCTGGTTTCCAGGCTCAGTCTTCATGCCCAGAGACAAAGAACAACGTCATTGTTTGAATATGTTCTTTAGAGGTTGACATTTGGGGAATTTATCCTCCAACAAGTGAGACAATTCCAACACTTTTGTGCACTGTGTAAACCGCAGATTAATTGCACAAATTATATTAATTATCCTAAATTTTTTGGGGTAATGTTTGCCCTGTCAGCACTGTAATTGAGACGACTGGGCACATGGAAAGCCTGCTTGTGGCAAGCAATAATCCATGATGCAGATGGGGAGGCAATTTGCATCTACCTCTGCTTAGAATAAGTCTTGCAAGGACTGTAGTCTGCAAGTAGAATAGGTAATTTGAGACCTTGAGCAAAACAAAAAAAGGAATGAGATACAGTTTTCCACAATACTATGTAATATGGAGGGTGTGTAGCTGTCTTCCAGATGCCTGGTGGACTTCCAGTGTGTGTGTGTGAGGGTGGGGGAAAATATTAAAGCTGCAGGTTTCAGTGCTTCAGCAAATAAACTCTTCATTGCTTGTGAAATCAACACAGTAGTAAGGGGAAAAAAACCCCAAACTTTTAATGGATTTGTGTCCACATCAGCTGAACTTGTACTGTCTGTGGTTTGGATCAAGTGGTGGTGCCTCACAGGGTGTATCCTGCTGTTCACGTCAAACCTGCCTTGTCATTTTGAAAAGGTGTTAGTGCAATATCCGGATTTGTGATGAAAGACGTCAGATCAATGACCCAGAGTTTTCCTTTACATCAACAAACAGAAGCAAAATATCTGTAACAGTGGAATAATGTCTTAGAGGTTATGTTTAAAGTGCTGAGAACTACAAACATTTAGGATTCACAGGCAATGACATCTCTTCTCCTTTCACTGAGATGGAAACCAGAACAGAGGATGGTGAAGGCTGACACCCACTTGAGTTCAGAGGCTGCTGAGGAAGCTGCAGTTCTCACTTCACATAAGCATGGTGTGGCATTGTGTTAGCAATCCCTACTTGCTTTGAGGTAAGGGCAAATCCAAACAATGAGGCTGATTTAGCCATGAAATGTGCCATTGTTATTTAATTTTTTAATTTCTTCTTTCACAGAGATCCCTAAATACTCCAGTGTTTCCAGACTTAAATATGGACAAGAAGATTTTAACATAGGTTTATTTCTGTACCTTCCAAAAATTTCATTCAGAATTTCCCAAGTCTGTATAAGTGCTCAGAGTCACTGGAATGGGCTTGTTACCAAAGGTAGCCCATTGGTATTGGGGGGAGGGGTGGGGTGTTGGTAGTTATTCAGTACAATTTGTGTCAATTAGGCATTTGGGGAATGAGTACAGTCTCTGACTTAGGTCGAGAATTCCCTTTTGCAAGATACTTGAGTAGTGAAGGAACTCAGGCTTGGAGCTCTGGAAGACATGGAGCAGAGTGCAGGACAGGAAAGGAGTGCAAATGTCTAAACCAGACAAGATTTGTGTCCAAAGGAGAAATTCCATTGCGCCTCCACATGCTTTTAAAGTGAGGGGCAAGTGAAAACTTGATTTTGTTACACTGAAAAGAAAAATTCCCATTGTGTTCAACAGGGCTGGGATTTCATCCAAGACCTCCACATCATTCTAAGACACTCATCTAGCCCACATTTAATCTTTTAGAAAGAGTATTCTGTTTCCAGAAATTATCAGTGTTTTCTAATTTTCTGACTTCATCATCTGCAATGTTCCTGTCATGACTTCTTTTTATACAACACATTTTTTTCTTTACTTTTTCTTTCAATCTTGAAAATATCATTGTTATGCCCCCAAAGATAAAAGATTTATAGCATAAGGTAAAAATAACTACTTGCAAATAATAGATACATGCTTTTTAATAAGCTTTTAGTACTTAATAAAATACCTGGATAAAATCTGGAAGATGAAGAAATACCAGATATGTTCTTGATTTGACTTGGGACAGGATTTCACCCCACGTTTTTATGAGGAATATTTAGCATACAGACATTCCACCCCCTTGTATATACACACACCCATATATTTCAAAGCAAGAACAGAAGGCAACGCGAAAGTAGCTGCCACCACGCACAAGATAATTCTTTCAAACATCTCTCAGCATTCTAAACCATAATCTAAACTTATGTCCACATAACAAATAACAGCCCTTTGAAATGAACTGAGAAACTGTAAAGCCATTAAGAAAATGTGCCATTAAGAAAAGGATTTCAGCATTTCCTATGAAAAAGGTTCCCAATGTATGTATTTCCACATGTTCAGAGAAATGATTAAAGTGTTTATAGCTTTTGTAATTGGTCTCTCTCAATTTAAAAATATAGGCTTTTTTTAACGTTACATTTCTCTGCCGCTCTTTGTCTAGAATAACATTAATGAAGTCCCATTTTCTAAGTTGCCGAAGGTAGGAAATAGGGAAGCGATGTGTTTAAGAGAACACGTTCTCCAAGCACGCCGTCTGTCTGCCCGTACTCCAGCAAGCGCGGCCCCCCGGTAATGTGTCCATTAGCCACAGCGCGCTCCTGCGAGCTCTGGGGCTGCCGTGCTCCACGTGATGCTGGAGCACATATGGCAGCAGGGAAAGGGGGCTCATCCTCTCTTTCAGAGCACCCTCTGCATGCTGCTGCCAGAGACAGGGTGTTTGGAGGAAGACACGGAATGTTTTTATCTTGTTTGGGTCCAGTCAAGGGTGGTCAGCACCCTGAGAAAGCCAAGCTCCATCACCAAATCCCCAAAAGCAGCGAAAAGAAGGAGGGCGCTGCTAAAGCAGTCCCTTTCCAAAGTGTATCCAACCCTTTCTATGAAAGCTTTAGCTCTTCCCTGGTAAATGCTATAAACATACTGGCTACACTGATAGAAACCACATGCATGGCCTTGTGTTCAATGACTGAATGAATCAGTTATAGCTTGGTCCTGGAGGCCAAAGCCACTTTCATCACCTACAGATCATGGCTTTTGGAGTGGTTTGTGGCTCCTTTAGGTTAGTCCAGAAGAGAAAGATTTTCACCCAGATTCCAGATGAATACATTTGTTTTAAAGGTAAGGATATATGCATAGATACAATTTTTTTTTTTAGGTAGCAACTGTCAATCAGGTCACATGCAAATTTTTTCATTCTATTATTTTCTTTTATCCTGTTAATATAAAGCTTTAGGTTTTGTTCCATTTGTAAAAGCATATATCAAATGTTTTGTTATTTCTTTTCATAGTACCCCAGGAGAGGGTGTTTTACCTTTCCTTTTGTAAATTATCTTAAGTAGAAATTGTCAATCTGGAATTGACAGGTATTTGTTACAGAAAACAAAGCATTGTTCCCACTTTGCTTCATCCACCAACACAGGTGCTGCTGTCATATGTCACAACAATGGGGAAACTTATTAAACTATAAATAGCAATAATACTATAGTATAAAGATGTGAGGATGAAAAAGTCTTAGGATGTGTTTGCTGGCTGGAGGTAGGAAATCCTGTCTTTGGTGTAGCTGATCTGACAATGCTCTGACACTCCCACAAATCTCTTCTCTCTTGTCTTCTTCTTCCAGGAATGCCCTTATAAACTATTGACATTCCCCCTCTCCCCCTCCCCAAAGCTATCAAATAACAGTAGGACAGAGGCATAACTATATCATTGGGGTTGTTCCTCACCTGTTGAGTTGCTGAGGGAGAAAGGACATGGATTTTGCGGGAGCCAGGATTACTCTCGTCTAATTACAGAAAGTCTGAGCCAGTTGCTGGATTATATTGCGGAATGTGCTGTGACCGATGCAAATATCCACAGGCAATTCTTCTGTCAAAGGCTGGCCTAGATACAGGGAAATTCCTAAGTAACTTGCTAAAGAGTCCCTGTTTTTGTGAGCCTGTCAAAGGAGGCGACAGTGGTCTTCGCTGGTCTGGTAGTGCTACTGACCCTGGGCTGTGGCACTGCTGGCTGGAGAGAGCTCTAGTCTAGAAAAGGCCTGAGCTGCAGAATCTGGGACAGGATTCAACTCACATCACCCGAATTTGGGGTTGAATGTGATCAAATTAGAGCACTGCCATCCTCTGACTGGCAGCAAATCAAATGAGTTCTTTGGGCTTTTTTCCTTCGCCACAAAGAACAACAGGAACAAATGCTGGGAGAGGAGAGAAAGAAGTGACATCATCTGTGGAAAGGTTTTTTTTTTTCTGCCTGAAGGACTGTTTTGATTTCCAACTACATCTCAGGTAAGAATGAAACATGATATTAAATTTAATGCACCAGCTGAGTGCAAATGGAAATACTTGCAGTTGAAGAGAGGAAGAGAACACTATGCTACATTTTTGATATCTTTCTGATATTTGTAGAGACCAAGCAGCTCCTGGCCTAGCTTCAAATTGCTGAAACATTGGTCCAGTAATTTTAATTGTCTCAGTCTCAGTGGGACCATGGCAGTGGCTGAGGTTGTAAGGAATACTCTGTAAGCTTCCACTGCTTCCACCCTCTGTACTCTAGCCCTTCCCCTAAACCCCATCTTTCCTTTTCTGTGGTATGGGAGAGCTGGTGATTTGAAGCCAGCTACATATGCTTTATGTTTCCTGAAGATTAAAACCCATGTGTAATACTCCATAGTCTGTCAACAGCCAGCTTGGGAAAGAGACCAAGGACTAGAAAGCCAAAACCAGACTGTTAGATCAATCATGGCCAAGATGTGCTTCTCACTTATAATAGCTAAAAGAAAACCAGCCAGGCAAGAAGTTTGTCCTTTGCAATGTTGGAAGACTGCTGCCCCCCATCCTGTGTCTGATTCTCTGTGTGTCAGACTATACACAAATCTGCAAGAGAAGATATTGCTTGTGTGTTTAAAATACTTCTGCCATCAGACAGGGAGAAGACTGCTGTCTACAGTAAGTATCCAGGCTTGGGGTAAGTAGCCAATGATTTGTGTTCCCTTTGCTTTTTTATTTTCTTCTTTTTTTTTTTTTTTTTTTTCTTTTCCTTTTCCTTGGGGTAGTATTAAATAGTAGTCTGAAACTATCTGCTTGTACAGAACTGAACAAAGTTGTATGTGTTCCCAAACACTAAAACCAAGTTGTCGAGACACATCCTCAGAGACAGAGGATCTTTTTTGTTGTTGTCCAAGAATGTCTTATTTAAAATGGCATTCCTTGTAAAGATGCAAATGCTATTTCTTTTAAAATGTACCAGTACTGAGAATAAAGCAAGCAAAAAAGGAAATTAAAACAGTGACAAGAGAAGGAGGTCTGGCAAGTTGGCTTTCAACCAAATGACCTCTTGATAGATCAGCTGGGAGCCAGGAATGCATGAGATTACCATGAGCTAGAAAGATTTATAGTTCTTTGTTTGGTCTCTTGGTAAATTTTCACGTATAGTCAGCTATATGATGGGCAATGATAGGGGAGAATGGTGGGCTAAAGCAACCCGTAACCCCAAATATTTATTGTGTTTCCACAAACAAACATGAAAGGAAGGAACTAATTAAAGATTTAGATCATTTGTTCATTTCAATTAACAACAAACACCCTTATAAAGGAAACATTTTGCATAGCCCCCCCAGATCTAGCTCTCTCAGGAGAAGCTGTTTGCAGGCTGTAAATTTAGCTCCAATTGCATTAGGCATGTGCAAGTAACACAAGAAACTCTCTGTCATGGGAATGGGTGTCTGGGTTTCTGCAATCACTACACAGCCTTTCCTGAGCTGACCACCTGCAGAGGGAACATGCCTCTGTGGGGATGCAGGGTGGACTGCACTAGCTAAACACATCCTCAGATTGTGCCAGAATTTCTCAGAAATTTGCAGCTCTTGCAATTTCATCTCCAGAAATTTGAATGAGTATTTCTATTTGCTCATCATCCAGGTGATCAGGAACATCAGAGCATTTGTAGTTTCTGTTATCCAGATGAAAAACGAATATGATGGTGCATTAGATGCCAAGGACACTAAAATATAAAAGCACAGATTACAAAATTTAATTTATGAAGAACTCTGAAATTAATAGGTAGTGCTATCAACTGGTTGTTATGTAGTGTAGTGGTTGTTACACCCAAGTGTATCCTGAAATGACTGACCAGAAGACTGAATCCAGAAAGATGGAGTGACCCCAGATATGTAAACCTTGTTAAATAGCAAAGCACACAGTTTTATATTGAGTTGCAAATCCTTTTTGCTAATAATGGGACCCTAGAATTTTGAAACAAACAAAAAAAAAACCCAACAAACCACCTGTAAGCACAAGTAACAAAGTAAAGATTCTAGCAACACTTTGGTTTTAAAATGTAATTATTTGCTTCTTTTCCCTATGCAGTGTATAAGCCATACGTGCATGCAGTATGTTCACTGCATTAGTTCATTATTATTACTTATTTATTTATTTTTTGTCCAATTAAGTTGTGTCCTTGTCTTTTTTCTAGGTAAAAATATATAAATAATCTTCCCCAGGACAAAATCATGTGAAGCACCATAATGTTGGTGTCTGTAATGTATCATTTAGTAGAGTCTTTACGTGCTAACTTATTCTCCCTTTCTGTTAAACCAATGAATTATATTCTCTCAGTAATTTATTCAATTGTCAAAACTGAATGTTAAGAAACCTGGAGGTTTGCTTTAAACTTATAATAGAATTTAAAGGGCAAGTATTCAAAATTCAGCTTCAAGGTGCGGACCTTTTGCACAACCTTACAAGTGCTTTCTGAGTGTTATCATTTTGTCAGTACAATTCTGACCTGATTTGCATTCTTCACATTTCTCTCTTTAACAGGCTGGAGTTTGCACATTTAAGTTGCAAGTTACTACAGGCAACAGTTGATTTGAAGATACCTTGCAAATGCAAAACAGACACCTTTTGCTGAATGTTCAGCTTTGAAACAAGATGAGGACCAATAAGACAGAAAGGCTTTGCAAACAGAAATGTCATGACCTATGGCTTGGGGAAAAGTTTTCAAAAAATACCACTAATTTCTGATATTGTCAGTTTTTTAGAGTTCTGATTGGGAGACGTTGAATTTAAAAAATAATTTTGAGAAGTCCAAAAGGAGAATATGAAAACACTAATTTGTGGGAACTGAATGACCCAATGAGTTAGGCAGCTTTGGTTGTTCTCTTCACAGATTCCTGGAAAATTCTGGCTAGCATGAAGGAAACCATTCATTTCAAAGGAATTCAGAAATAAAAGAAATTAGAAGTTTAGAGGATGATGAAGGCCTTCCCACTCAGGAGAGTGCAGCCATAAATATTCAGGAATATGAAGCTCATCTTAAAGCTCATTACATAATTCCAAGCCAGAAAGAAAACTAACTTCTGTATTTTTAGTGTGACACTGTGCACAACCACATACTGTATTTTTATCTAACAAGAACGAGTCCATCAAGTATAAATGTAACATGTACAATGATCCTTCATTCTAGCTCTAACACAGATGGTTATCCCTATAACAAATAAGTAAGAAGGCTCAGAATCGAGAAAGGATAAGAAAAATTATAACCAAGAGAAAAAAAGGCCCTGTGCAGATGATCTGGTGAGACACTACTTGATCCAACTCCCCTTAAGACCTCATATCTCAAAATCACAGTGGGAGAGTAGGGCCTAGGAGCATTTACTGGGGAATACAAATATGGATAACTGCAACTCCAAACTACCTGTTAAACGCAGTCATATAGTATTCTGTCAGGGAGGTTTAGGGCAGTTTCTGAGCATTTTGCTCTGCAATATACTCTCCAGTTTTCTCTGGAGCCCTCAAAGTTGATCTCTTCCAGTTCCTTGAAAACCTAGGCACTCTTGAATATCTTTTTTTTAAAAAAATGTAGTTGCTCTTTATGGTAATTTTTCTGCTAGGAATAAAAGAAGAACAGCTTCCCAACTTTTATAAATTTGGACATCTTACTATTTGTTTTCCTTCTGCACTGAAACATTTCTGAGAGGTAGTTTTTTGTTGGACCTGCCAATGCTGGCAAGCCTGTGCTGTTGGTGCAACAGCAGAAACAAGAAAACAGAGGTTAAAGTCTACACCCTGTCACTGTTCCTTCACATGCTTCTAATTCTTCTTCTCCATTCATCCCATAACTTCGTATTGTTCTCATCACCAGAATCATTAGTGTTTATTCCAACTGGTCCACGAATGTCGTAAGAGAAAATGAGATGAAAATATTAACATCTTTTTGGATTGTGTTGGGGGAATCAGATAAATGTAAAGGAATGCTGCATGAGAAGTCCTGTATTGTAAGCCAGGTCTGTAAACTCACAGATTCGCCATAATCCCTTCCTCGACTTCAAAGTATTTAAGGCAAATCCAGAAACCTTGTCAACTCCTACAGATTATCACAGTGGGCTACAAGACAGGTGCATAGTTAATGCACTTCCTGAGCTTCTGGACAATCCAGTCCTGTCCTTTGTTGCCAACTTGTGGGGTGCCCTTACACAGGTTATTTAAAAGATACTTTTCAAAGGCTTACCTGGAAACGTGGTAACAGAGAAAGGTATTCATCCGGGAATGCTTAGAATAAGTCAACTGAAGTCAGGATTATTAAATTCTCATGCTGTCAGTGGCTTGCAATGCATAACTCGCACTTATTTGAGTAAGCCACTCTGTTGTGGCCTCTGTTTATATTCTGGTCTTCTGAACCTTCAAGACTTTCATTATGCAAGTTTCATAACATTTAAAAGGTAAATTAGTGAAAAATGTGTCCATACTTAATAATGTTGAAGTAATATCTTCACCAAGCTGCAAAGATTGCAAGGATAATTCAATCTATAGATTTACAAATAATTTATTCAGTTTTTTTTTTAACTAGTTTTGCTGTATGAATGAATTAAACAGCTGGCAGTTTGCCTGTCTGTTCATTGCTCTGCTCCTTTCTCTCCCATTTCTAATGTTTTGCTCTTGCCCTAGCTACAAATATGGCATTCTTTTTACTTCACAAACATCCTCTCCAAACAAGTTAGGCAAGGGAGATGCCAGAGTGTGAGGTGATGTTTCAGGGCAATTCAAAAACATGTTTTCTTATGTGATTTACTAAGTGTTCTCAGAAATATTGTTTCATTTCATAACATTTCCAATTGGGTTGTTCACTGAGGGTTGGTTTTTTGTTTTGGTTTTTTTTGGCAACCTTCTTCCCTAGTACAGTGGAGCAGATTTCTGAATGAGGCTGATGAGATTTGTAATATACCCCAAGTTAATTTAGACAGCAGGTAAGCCCCTCAACAAAACTGTGGCCCATATACAAGTCAAATCTGCTTTTTTCCTTGGGCAATGATTTATTTCCCTCTTAAATTGGCTGGACCAGTTAGTTTTTTATTTTTATTAAGTCACACTATTCTTAAATGAAACTATTGATTTAAAGTCAGCTTAGTGAGGATTTAATTTGTTTTCAGGGGATTAGAGCAGGTAACATGGGATAATTTTACAATAAAGTGGAATAGAAGCATTCCTTCACATTACCCTCACCTTTTTTTCTTGCCAGGCTGCACAGACATTACAAATTTTCAAGTGAATTGTGGAAATACATTCATAAATCAGGCCTAATTCCTCTGCCTGCTTAAAGACTATTCTAAAGAATATTTTCCTTTGACCTTGTCCATGTTTGTCCTTCCGTGGGCTAGTGCATCTGATAATTCCACACAAACACAGATTCACACAAAATATTTTTGTGTCCACAGTAGGAATTGTAAACAGGGACATTTGTTGAGAAATACAAGACCAGACATGTCTTTTAGTGCAGTGGCTACAAAGGGTTTTAAAACACCACTGTATTGCTCACAAGCAGGGATAGTTATTGTTGGTATTCCTTCCCAGTGTATATACTGGGCATGTTGGGGGGTTCCTATATAATACAGTGGTTTTAATCTCTGCTCCATGTAACTTCATGGAACCTCTTCCTTCTTTGTCATTCTTTCAGTCACATCTAACACACGATCTAACAATTTCTGGGACTTCACCTGGTGTTCTGCAGTCTGCTTTTGCTGCTTTGCACTCAGTGACTTGAGTAGGGGCAGGTACTATAGCTCTGGAGCTCTGGAGTAGCATTACCCCAAGATCAGGCACTGCCCTTTTCTATGTTTCTTCTTTTTGGTAGCTTTGCTTATTTTTCTTAGCAGTCCTCTGCTCCTGGAAACACATCCTTGCTAGGAAATATTTCAAAGTTGTTCTACATAGCATGTTTCCCACTGTTCACACATGTGGACCATGTTCCTCCAATCTCTTTTGTTTTAACTTCTGTGCAGCACAGACATGCACCACCAAGTTGTGAGAAAAAGCAAAACAAGCCCTTACTGCAGCATGGGATATCATTTCCCTGCCTGGCCTCTGTCACTTGTGTTCTGTCTCAGCTTTCCAGCCCCTGGAAAGCTGAAGGCAGCGAAGGATAAACCTATTGATTGCATATCTTCCTCTTCCATGCTTTTCTGTGGTACCCATCTCCCCATCTCTGTCTTGTGAGGCATGAGGACTATTTCTCTCTGCTACTACTAGTGAAGAGGATAAAAAATGCTCTAATTTTGTTATTGTGTCCTTACTGAGTGGAAATGGTCTCATTTTACTTGGGTCTTGGGAATAGACATTATTTTTTTCTCTCTCCCCCTGGAAATCCCTAGATTACTGGTGGAAGTGCAGATAGATGTAGATGGACTTACCCCAAATATTTATAAGGGCAAAAGAGAACAGAAAGAAGAATTTGAAGAGCCAGCACAAATTCCTAGCTACAGAAGGGCAGCCATCCTCCCTCCCCCGAGGCAGGACAGGCCCAGCAAGAATAGGAAACATCCACCTTGATGATGGTATCATGTGGTTTCCAGGTCTCTGAGGGTTATTTTTTAGAGTGGGAGAACTCTCTTCCTTTCTTCTCTTCTCCCTTTATTTATCACACCAAGTCCTCCTGCAAAGGAAGACTTCTTTTGCTTTATTCCTCTTACAATTCCTGGCTTTTTCAGTCTCTGTTAACACAGTTGGCTTCTGATTAGACTTTCTATTGTAGGTGTTGCTGATAAAATTTCAGCAGGCACACAGTCAGCTCTACATATACATTAAACCAGATGCAGCTCACTGGCTGGGTTTTTTGGTTGTTGATTTGTTTTTTTCTCCTTGCTATATAAATGTGAGATCATAAGTAGTAGAGAAAGAGGATTGAGGTATTTCTTGGAAGACAGAGGAGAGAAAAGCATATAGTCTCCATTGCACTGCTTACAAGGACTGTATTTTATTATTATTTATTTAAAGGAGGGGGGAAGGAGAAAAAAAAGAAAAAAGCGGAAAAAAAAGAAAAGCAGCTTTGCACACACCACACTCTACAATTTTATGAGATCCACATCTGGAATCCAGAGCATCTCAGGAATCAATCTATCAGACCCTAGTCAATTGTAATAATGCACCTGGGGTGAAATTCTGGCTCCATTAAAGTCAGCTGGAACTTTGCCATTGCGATGCAAAAAGTGATGGCTGATGTAGGCTACTCCACATTAACTCTTGGGCAGAGTGAGATGGCCTATAAGTTGCCAGTATTTCCAGATTTGGCATAACATTCAGGAAAAAAACCACCGTCAATCCCACGTCTCTGTACAGAGAGAAAAGTAAGAGTTATAATGAGGTCATAGTGCTTGTACATTTGGCTATTACTAAAATAAATAGTCTAAGTGTTCATGAACATTTTTTCGTAGGTAGAGGCTTTTAGGATTAAGCAGAAATATTGTTTGTTGTGCCTCAAGGTCAAGATACATATTTTTTTGTGTATGTATGTAAGCCATCCAAAATCCTGCTTATAAATATCTATTTTGTTGTGCTTTTTCACATCCTTACACTGGAAATGCATTTCCAACTGTAAATAGTATATTCCCATTACCTACCCATCAGTCAAATCAACTCATTTCTGAAATTCAATTAAAAGGGTCTCATTGCCATAAATCTAAAAGGATATTTTATTGTTACTTTGTAATTTGGAAGAATGAAAATTAAAACAGTAGCTCTGATGGAAAGAAATGGCTACTAAATCATAATGATATTTTGCAGTTTATCTGCTCATTGCTATTTTATTTCAGCTATTTCAGAATGGAAGGACGATGAAGTGACTTGCACACTCTATACCAGTTTTATTTATTTTTTTGGCTACTCCAAGCACTTGTCTAAATCTTTTTTATGATTGTTTATCTAAGTTTCTCCCAAATGTTTCATCAATTGCTATCCCTGTTCTTTTATTCCATATGTTAACTGCTTCCTGTGTATAAAAGACAGTTTGCTTAAATTCCTTTGGCTCTTGACCTATTCTTACCCTTGGCAGAGACGCTTTGTAATTTTGGGGATATTTTTTTTATGCTGAGCGTCAATTGAATTGTTTTAGTGTCAGATAAAATGAACAGAAAGGCCACATATGTGTCATTTAACTTGTGAACCTGGCTACAGATACAATAGATTTCATGAAATTGGTGCAAGGTGGGGGACAACCAGAGGTTGAAATTGAAGTTTCCATGCTCTGACTACTGATGAAAATTGAAAAGAATAAGCATGTTAAGAGGCATTTATAATCAGCCACAGTGACTAGTAGTAAATAATGGAAATACTGCTGCTCTGAGGAACAGCAGTATTTCCATACCAATTTCAATACCAAACCTGTGAACCCTCTTTAAGATTTAGCAGGAGTTTTACTAGCTGGGGGGAAAAAAATATCCATTTCAGTTCTGTGGTGCTTCACTATAGATATTACAAGGGGACAAACTTTTTCTGTCTCACTCCCCTATTCCAACCCCATTCAAAAACCATAATGCTGAACGTTTTATTTCAGCTGGACTGTTATGCATTCTGCCTAGAAACATCTGTGGAAAAGAAGTTGAAAAGAACCACTGGAAATATGGAGTAGAAATGAATTTAGCAGCTGGCAAAGTGAAAAATCACACATACCAAGGAGATTTTGTGCAAGAAGAGATGAGAGCAGGGCATATTTATTAAAACAAAAAGAAAAGCAAAAGAAATGAAACCACATATGTGCCATATACAATATATAGAGAAGAAAGACCTCAGCCTATTCAGTAGAAGATGTTGACCAGAATACTAGAAGCAATTAATATTTCATTTGAGTTGAATACAAATATTGGCAAGTGTACACATATGTATAACATCTCTAGACGATGAAAATCTAGTTTTAAATTTACCCTGGAAGAAAGATTTATGCAGCCGTTTCTCATAGGTAAAAACTGGTGCAGAATCACATAAAAACCACCATAAAATTTGGTTATGTCTAGATACCACCCCTCTTAAAAGCAAGGTCTTTGGCAGTCAGGCAGAGCATGAGACACCTCTCTGGCTCCAGATACCAAGACAATTCCTGTTGACTTTAATGGAAGCTGTGGCTAAATTAGGGCTATTGCACAGCCCCTAATGAGGAGAGTGATGTAACTTGGGTCATTTGCAGTGCTTGGCACCACAGTTGAAGTCTGTGACTCCTTTCCTTTCCCTACCCCTCGGGAGTCCCCACAGCAGGTGAGGCTCTTCCCTTCCTTTGCTCTGAAGATTAGACACAACAAAGGATGTTTTCTGTAAAGCAAGGTACACATTGCAGTTTTGCCTTCTCTCTAGTTGATGTTCTAATGTGTAACTGTAGGGTTTAATTTTACTTTACATTAATCAAAGAACAATAAAGGCCATAAAAACCACACTAAGAAGCATTTCAAGTTAAAATCCAAACCTAAACGCCATGGGATTTTGCCTATTGTCTTGTTTAGTCCCTCTGTAAAAAGAGCTAGATAGCAGGAGAAAGAAAGAAAAATTGAGCCCATGTTTTTTGCATAGAGATGGAGAAAACACATAATAAATTAGGGGGAGAGAGGAGTGAAATAAAGGCCAGAGGTAAACGACGTTTAATTGTGTGAGCTGCTCTTCCTCTTGTGGTTCCTGCCAGCTGCTGCTGCTATTGCTACCTTCCTGTTTTAAGATGAAAGCAATGATGGTAGACACGTGCAGACACACAAAAGAACCTATTTGGACTGGTGTGTCAGCTCATCTTTATCAAATGTTGCACAGGTATATTTTGTTGCCATGCTTCATTACCCCAGAATGGCGTGCCTGAAATGTTTGTCTCTTCTATAAACCCAATAGCTTTCCCAGCGAGTCACATTTGACAGAGCAATAGACAGGTATTCGCTTGCTGGCATCCGTTTGTAAAGCCCGGGCAATTATGTATGTATTATCCATATATATATATATATATATATACACATATATATACACAGGGGAACACACACATAAAGATATGTATATAAACATGCATACTTATGTATATATATGTCTATAACACAAAGAACATGAGAGGGAGATGTAGTGTTATGTTATTTGTGTATAGAAGGAGACTAGACATCTATGTACGCAATATGAAAGGGATGCTCACTTCAAAAATATATGCACGCTTGTACTGTAATTAACATATCCACTTGGACAAAATTAATAAGAGAAAACAGGAGTTTTAATACAAATTTCTTGTTCAAAAACAGAAAAAACTTTAGTGAAGAATACAGTATTAGAAAAATAGGTGGATGGTCTCTTATGAATATTTTATTTCTGAGGTTTTCCACTGAGGGCAAAAAAACTCCAGCGAAATATGAGACACTTCACTTTAGCCTGGAACTAATGTTAACAGTAACTCTGTTCAAGAGAAGGAGCAAATGAGAGTAAAACAAAGAATAAAACAAAGATGTTTTTTTGTTGTTGTTATTGATGGTATATTGTGGTTTTTTTTTAATTTCTGTAGTTTTGATTTTTTTCCCTAGAGAAAAGGCATTATTTGGAGGAAAAAGCTCTGAGGGGAGAAGTCAGCCCCAGTAAGTGCCTCGGGGCCCTTCTGTACAAACAGCCAGACACACAGGGTTTGCAGGCACATCTGGAGATTGAGAAAAAGATTCAATAACAACGTGGCTACCTTCATTAGTTTTGAACTGATTCAAATGCTAGTGCTCATTGTATTGCTTAAATGTGTCTGATTATTCACCTGTAACATGATAATATTTGGCTCATGAGCTTCTCCCTGGCAGCTCCTGCTCTGGTTGTGCTGAAGATGTGCACACACCAAAATGGACCTGGGCTTATAGCTGAGGAGGGAGGACTAACTACACCACCATATACTCTTTTAGTTGGAAAGAGAGCTGCAAGCCTGGGAATTGCAAGGTGGGTGCTGCTTGCCCTGCCATCCGGAGCAGAGGGCTAATGGCATGGGGGTGGATGGAGCCTGGGTGTAACCACGCAGAATTTGCAGGACAGTTCCATCCCAGGGTGGTAACAGCATTGAAATTACTTGATGGATACAATTTTCATTATTATTACTTTAATGCACCATCGTGGAAACAGTCCTGTACCATAAAAGAGTAACACAAGCAAAACACAGGCCTTATATATGCAATTACATCCACTGCAGCTCAAAAAGAACACAATTAGTGGAGTGCATTCCCCAGAAAGCCATCCACGGAGGTCAGAGTTCGGGAGTAACATTTCCTTTCTCATCTCTCCCCCCAGAAAACTAGACATTACCAGCATCAAATCATCCACAGAGCACTCTAACTAAAAGGAGAACATTATGGGTGAGTAGAAGGCACTATAATTGCCTAAACAAACAGAGTTTAGACAGAAAAACTGTAATTCTAGTGCTTCTATAGGGTGGTTGTGTTTGGGGGTTTTTTTGGTTGGTTCATTGGTTGTGTGGTTTTTGTCTGTTTCATTGCATAATTTTTTGTAAGTTTTGGGCTGGGTTTTTGTGTTGTTTCATTTTCTGTATCTAATGCTAATAAATAGCACAATGCAGAAAATGCTGCCTTGATTTATTGACAAAATTAAAATATGAAACTGCACCTTTTAGTAAAATTACAGTTCATGCCTGCTAACAAGAAAGTGAGAAATAAAAATTATCTGGGCTTCCAAATTTGAACTAAATCTCTTATTCTGAGTGCTGAAAACATTTGTGGTGCTATCTTTCTCCCCATTTTAGCATGTGCTAGTAATGCCCAGCTGGAACTGGAAGTGGCTCAGACAACCTGCAAGATGTCATACTTCCTGCAGGAATGGAAAGGGGGCCAGAAATACCAGCACTTCTGTATCTCTGCTAACTTTCCAGTCCATTTGAGCAGACAGAGTTGTGATGGGGTTTGGCTCAGTGGTTTTGGGGCACTCGAAGTCAGTGATTATGCCCTCCTTTCCAGGTGCCCTATTGCAGAGCTCCTCCAGAAACTCGTGGAGGAAGCACTACCTGGTACTAATGACTGCTAAGCAGCTGCTGCATTTACCTCTTGTTAGAATCACCAAGGACTGGCTTGTGTAAGGAAGGTGGCTTGAAGTTCCCATGCTCTGGTGTCCACACCTGGTTTTGCTACAGGAGACCCCACATAGCTGGGGATAGATCTTCTTTTTACGAGCACGTCCTGAGAAAGGACATTGTGGCTCTCACGTAATATTGGCAGCAAATGTGTTGCTTGCTGTGCTTGGAAGTTCCCTCCATCATTTTGTTTCTGGTGTCAGTTTTCATTGCAAGATTTTCAGGATACAGGGTCAACCCCAGCCAGCTTATTCTCAACACGAAGACTGCTCACTTTGGCTGGTGCTCAGGCATTGCTGTACTTCATATGATTAGTAATAGTTTCATAAGCCTGAGAAACTTGAACCTCCTTTTGACCACTGTGGTGTTTGGTCCGTTTCAGGAACTGCATCATGAGTTCAAAGTTTGAAAGAGATGCTACAGCATCCACTGCAGATGACAGGATGCCTCTTAGGACTCCTGCCCTTTGCAAACTTCTCCTCATACAAATTGCACAAAATCAACGGCAGGGCTGGTATGGGAATAAAGGGGAGAGGATCATGGGCTGAGGGGCCAGGGGGAGCTGCTGAAAAACAGAGCAGATTATGTGGAGCTGAAAGCTGGGTAGGACATTTGGGTAAAATAATAGTACCCACTGTGTTTATATCAAAAGCCATGAAGATTTTCTTTAATGAAAGGCCACATAGCTCCCCAGTTTTTGGTTTTTTTGTGGATTTTTTTGTTGTTTTTGGTTTTTTTTGTTTTTTTGAGGATTTTTTTTTTTGTTTGTTTGTTTGAGGAGATTTCAGTAACTGAAGCATTGGAATCAAAGGCAGAGGAGCAAGGAATACATCTGTAGGTGCCTTGCAGCTTTTTGGTCCAGTGTTTTATACTGAATGCAACTGTGCAACTGTATATTGCCTTCCCTTTAATGATATGTCTTGTGGTCAAATTTTTGGGGAGCGTGATGGAAATTGGTGTGAGCTCGTTCCTAGGCATTGATAATGGTATAACCAGGTTTGCCTGTTGTTAGACATCAGCCCTGTATCTGACCTCTGTGAATGTGTGCATCTAATAACAAAAATGTGTGTTGATAAGCAGCATTTTATGAAAGAGTTATTTGCTTAATATATTATTCTGGCCTAACATCTGCATGTGGACTGGAAACTGTCAGAGCGAAACAAAGTAATTTTAAAAGGTATATGACAATATAAAGATGGTGTGAGGCAACCTGCTGGGACAGTCGTGGTGAAATCAGATTGGCAAAAATAAGGGTTGACCTGTTACTTGGAAGAGAGAGGCCAATTTATAGCTGCAGTATGTTACTGTGTTAAATAAATCACTTTACTGATACTTTAATCTGAACACGTGAATCTCTTAGAATTAGTTAGAAGTAATTTGGTCTCTCTGGTTTGCAGTAGTTTAGGATTTTTTTGTTTCCTTTTTTTTTTTTTTTGTTCCTTTTTTAAAAAAAATTTTTTAAGGCAATATTGGTTGAGTATCTGCAAGAAAATGAAGTACTGGCAGAAAATCGTGCCTACTATTTCATGTAGCCAGAGAAAGAAGCAACACCTTGGAGGTGAATGATAGATATTATTATAAAAGAGTTGTAGCTCAGGGCAGGTGAGCAGTGTGTTAATGAGGAGCCACCTCCTGCTTCCTGACAGATGACTGTCATTGTTCAAATGCTGCCATCAGATTGATTAATAACTGGGTCATCCTGCCCTGCAGTTGAAGTAGACTGTCTTCATTCTTTTGCTGATTTCTCTAATATGCTGACCTGGAGGTGACCCAATAGAGGTGGAGCTGAGATTAGCATTTCATTTCTTGTAAAACAACAAGAAAAAATTCACAAGGAGGTGGTGGGTGCAGGGGGAACACTAACCAAAAACACAAAGAATGTTCTTATCCCTAGAGCAACCCCCAAACTTATTCATCATTTATGAATAGGCAGTTTTAGTATTTGATACATTTATATTTTTAATAAAGATTTAAATTAGGTTCTTTTCTGCAATGTCAGCTAAACCTAAATGAAAAGATAAGGTCACTTCAGAACATGCAAAGAAATGTAAAGACCTGTGTACTGAGGGGCAG
Source organism: Cyanistes caeruleus (assembly GCF_971803275.1). Classification (NCBI taxonomy): domain Eukaryota; kingdom Metazoa; phylum Chordata; class Aves; order Passeriformes; family Paridae; genus Cyanistes; species Cyanistes caeruleus. The sequence goes on along the minus strand of NC_141701.1, from coordinate 59,110,107 downwards.
GGAAGTGAGCTGATACATCACCAAAATTCCTGCTTTGCCTTAATGTCTCTTAATGTTCACTAAATTCACTATTAAAAGACCTAATAGTAAACAGCATGCTTTGACAAGTGAGATACAGGCGTATTATCTCAGACGACTGTTATTACGTGGAAAGAATGGCAATTCTCCTTCAAAATTTGTGTAATTTTCTCTCTTTTCTTGGTTTAAACTCTTCTGAAAGCAATGGCATGGTGAGTTTACCTTTCTCCTTGTCATATGTTGGCAAGGTGTGATGGCTCTCATCTGCGTCGGGAGCACGGAGCACAATATAATAGTCAACTTGAGCCAGAGGGATAGTTGCAACTAATTAGGATTCAATTTTCAGAGTTTTTGGAACATTGCTTTGGCTAAAAGTTACATGAAAATATCCTTCAAATAGCTTGTGAAATTGGCTCATTTCTGGCACTCTTTTAAAATTACCAATCCTTCTATTACATGGACCAGCTCCGCAATTTGAGACTTTTCTATTTAAATGCAACATTTGTAACATTTTGCAAAAATACCTGCTATTCCTTCCATCTTCCTGGAGAGTCGCCTCCCTCCTCCTCCTTTCTCATTACTTACAAAAGCAACCAAGCCTTTCTATCCTGGGACGCCAGAGCAGAGCAGGATGTGCCGATGGAACGCAGCTAACCAGGTGAACAGACCTAGAAGTGCTCCCATTTGATCACGCGTGCTCTGTTCATGTGAACATGCCATGCAGAGTGCCTTCAGCTCAGTTAAAGCATTAGGCCACTTCTGAATTAGTTGTTTTGTTTCTACTTCCCTTTTTAAGTCAGGCTTATGTTTTCAGATAAAAGCCGTGAGGAGCCAAAGCCAATAATTATCAGCCTCAAAAACAACTCCAAATCTCCACACCGAATCATGATTTGTGTTTTAAACACATTCAGCCTTACAGCATGTGAGATTGCTTTATGCTCACAAAATACATAACTAGAGGCTAGAACAAAACAAAACCCAGTAGAAAAAGAAACAAGAGGTTTGTCAAAGCAAAACATAGCCAGCCATTTGTTTTTAGTACTTAATGTATGTAGCACCATAGTTCAAACCACTTCTGTACTGTGGACCCATTTTTGAACAGTTATCTCTGCCTGCAGAATGTTCTTTAAAACAGTAAAGAAAACCTTTTTATAGGTCATACCTCTCAATAATTAAGGGGTTTTGAGGATGAAAGGTTCCAAATAGCAATATTAATTCAGTTCCCCTTTTCCTAAAGCTGCATGTGTGTAAAATATTTATCACATCCTGTGCAATGTACACAACCCGGTTCCTCATTCAATGCTGTGAGACCATCCCATGCCCTGACATGCAGTTTTGGTAGCCTGACGTTACTTTTGAAGTGGCTTCAACTTGGAAACATTGGATCTGCTCATTAGCAACCAAATGGATGCAAAATTTAAGGCAGGCGTTGTCCTCTTGTGTAAGACAGTGGGTCCCAAATAACTTTCAGTTTGTGTAAAACAACAACCAGGGCAGTTATTTTACTATTATAAGAATAATACTTAGCATAGACCTTCTGTGAAAGTGGCTGCCCCTGGAGTCCAGGAATAAGCACATTATTAGGATGCACATTTGAAAGGGTGTCTTGGAGTTCTGTGAGGTGGGCGTCTGAGCCTCTGGAAGTAACTGCTATGGTGATTCTCCATTTCACTTTAGCACACTGTTAAAGCTATTCAGCTACATTAGGGCATTGTTTAAGTGATATTAAAAGCTAACTTTAGACCCATTAAAAGCCAGGAAACTCAGTATTAAGGCTGAAAATCCTGGCTGCAGCTCTGGTTTTGGCACAAGGCCTTGTATCAAAATAAAAACAAAAATGAAAAAAAAAATTTGCATTAAGGCTGCAGCAGCACACTACATTTCAGATTCCACTATGGCCTTTTTTCTTTACTGCACCCTTCTCTTCAGTCACTTTTTTAACCCTTTTTTTCGTTACAGCAAACATTTCTCAAACACTGCTTCAGATACCTGTGGCAACCAATACCTTTCTGTATGTGGAATGGTGATATCAAAGTAATGTAATCTCTGCGAAATGGCAAATATCTTTTCAGCAATGCCCACTAAAAGATCTTTAAGATTGCTATCTTGGGATGTGTGTTGACAAACTGGTGTGCCATGGTATCTGAAGTGACAAACTGGTGTGCTGTTGTATCTGTAAAATGCTTTTTTATGTTATCTAGTTTTGCTCCTTCTACTTAAACCATAATTCAGAAAGGAAAGAGATCATTTAAGAGTTCCAAAAGGCAGCAGAGAAGAAGTTTTCAGGGAGATAGCTGAGTTGTGGGTTGCTGGTAAATAGGAAGTTTGTTTGATTTCAGTAGTGGGAGTGGAAAGCCAACACTACTTAAAGAGTAGAAGTGGCGAGATGTAGGCTGCAGAGAATTCAGAATAATCTTGGGTCCTGTTTATACCTAGGACAGAATCCCTATTGACTTCATGTGGGTAAAAAATTCAGCTTCAGATTGAGAAGTTCCCAAACAAGATAGTCAGTTTGGATTTTATGTACAGGCAGTCTTGCGGTCTCTCTCGGCTTGTTTCAGCTTCTCTTACTGAAAAGATTTTTATTCAAAGAAATACGGGGAAAAAACTTATCAGATTAATTTATTCTCACATCTTCCAAGATGGTTTGTTTAACCTAATATTTTCAATATAAGCATTGCAAGCACAAGCTAAAATGGTGTAGAGGGGGACAGTGTGTGGAACCTGACCTCAACATTTGAGTCTCTTGTAGTAACTAGCTAAGTATTTGTTGCTGGCTTCATGAGGAAATTAATTTGGCATATTTAACATAGTTTCTTTATTTTAGAGGTAATGGACTATTCCCATAGCTCTGTTAAAAAATAGTGTGTGTGTATATCTATATCTATATCTATATCTATATCTATATCTATATCTATATCTATATCTATATCTATATCTATATCTATATCTATATCTATATCATCTATATCTATATCTATATCTATATCTATATCTATATCTATATCTATATCTATATCTATATCTATATCATCTATATCTATATCATCTATATCTATATCTATATCTATATCTATATCTATATATCTATATATCTATATCTATATATCTATATATCTATCTATCTATATATATATCTATATATATCTATCTATCTCACCGATTTACAACTCTGCTATTTCACTAGGGATACACTTAATGTGACATAAGTCTCTGGATATGACAATTAAATTCACATGACCCACGGACTACCTCACAACCCAAAATTGCCCTTTGCATATCATGAGAGAATAGTGATTGCCCTCACTATTAATCTCTTGTTAAATCTGCTTTTCCAATGAAACTTTGTCTTTCCATGGCTTAAAAAGATGGAACGGAAAAAAAATTGAGTTTTTGTAACAAAATCCAGTAATGTTACAGTACCCATTATCTGCATTTCTGTGAAATATGCTCAAAAGAACACTGTCATGTTTCTTCTCCATCACAAACTTATTGAAACAAGAGACCCTTTTGTTGAGAAGAATCTTATATGCATATAAGTCCTTAAGTAACTTCACAAATGGATCATTTGGTGTGGAGAATAACACTGCATTGGAATAGCATTGAATTAACTTTTGCTATGTGTAAGGTTATCTCATCCCAGACAAACATGGGACTCTGTCCCAGTGCTGATGAAAGTGATCTTTTTGTTTTTTTAAATTGTTAATACAGAGAGGATAAGCAAAAGTAATAGGGAGAATCTAAGCTCTGAATTTGACATTGCCTTATAGTTTTGGAGAGCTCAGGTTCTTGAGAAATTCAAAGCCCTGCTTGGTCAGTGTATTGTTACAACTTTTTAATATTATTGCTATAAGATGGAAATGCAAGAGCATGGTCTTTTCTGCATTATGCTTAAAATGCCCAGAGCCTCTAAAATGAGAGATTGAGGCTTGGCTGAGTCAACTCAACATTTCATTTTGCTGAAGCAGATAAATACACTTTCATTTAATTTACTATGGGAAAATCTTTCAAAGCTAGGTCCCATGGCACTTTCAGTGGTAGCAGATTTCTGTACAAGAGTTTTTGGCCAAGGTCACTGTGTACTAGCTGTCCCCTTGACTGCTATTCTTCATCCCAGAGGCGACTGAATTTCAGTGATGGGTGAAGTAATTTTTCTGCTTTAACTTAGGATATCTTTGGACACAAAGTCTAAAATAAATGGGAGATATAATTAAACACACAGTGCAGAATTCTGTATATGGGGGAAAGGATAGATAACCTGTCTGTATCAATCTAACTTATAAAGGAAGTATGTTAAGCCATGCTTTCTTTCTTCCTTTGTGTTTTTTCAAACAAACCCCACTATTTTTCTGAGGGACAAGTAAACTATCCCTGTCTTAGCAGGTCTTAAAATTAGTAGGGAAATCTCCTGATCTGGAATGCAAATAAAACTGTTTTGTTGTCCTTCCTATTTCAGGCCCAGCTATGATAGACTCCAGTTTGCCCAAACATGTAATTCCTAACTAAATGAAGCTCATCACCTGTGTTCAAAAGTCCAGACTAGCACCTGATAACAAGGTCAGGGAGGTAGAGCACTAAATCCCTCACCAACCTCTTAACTGTGTTTTCATCTTTTGCCTGGCAGTTAGATCAGCACTGCAGCCTTTTCAAACAGCAGTGGGTAAGAAGATTCAGTGTTAAAAGTAAAGGCAAAAATGGCAGTTATTGTTGGGTGAAACTACTGTGTTTTGCAGGCTTGCTTGTGACTGAACCAAGGGTGTGAAATCTGAATATGGTTTTTGACCCTTCTCATAACTACAGGGGGGAAATGATCTGGTAAATAAACATAAAACTCAGGAGAGCTCCTTTTCCTATTACAAACTACCTGTGTTAAACTGGATAAATTCTCTATGGAAGTATGCACCAACTCCCTGCTTGGAAAAAAGGAATGAAGTACCATTTCCTTTGTCTATAGAGCTGAGGAAAACCACACTAAATACACTGAACCTTTAGACTCTGATGAGGAGGGGCAAATGAAAGCCTATATTTAGAATCTTCATGCTAATGTGACTAAGATTAACCTCGACTGAGGTTTTAAATTGGGATCAGCTACAGCTGCAACACCTGGATCACAGTTTCACTGGAGTTCAGGGCTTAGAGGAATCAGACTGCTTTGGCTGGGGCCCCCTGCTCTGGCGTGGAGGGTTTTACACTAAGCTGACCCAGAGTCTTTCAGGCTGGACCCTCTGTCACTCTGATTTCATGCTGTGGCAGATACTGTGCTGATGTAAAGCTGGACAACCCAAGCACATCTCAAAAGAAGAAAGTTGCCTAAACAAGACGTGCTTATGCCTATATGCTTACATTCATGGTAAATCAGGAACTCCCAGCAGTCGCTATTTCAAAGCAGTGCTAAGAGCATATATTTTACATTGATACCATTAACAGCAAATATGAATGAGGAAAAAGATAGGGGCACTAAGAATACAAGCTCACCCACCTCAGTTTTCCTTTTTTTGAGCCTGAATTCAACTTGACACATTATTTTGGAAAAATTTGAATTTAACCCCAAACTCGCCCTTTCTATATCCTATTGTTGGTTCATGGTAACAATTCAGATGCAACCACTGATCTCTTGGGTGGGGCCAAAGTCCATTTTCACATATCAGACTGCAGGGTTAGACTGCAAGTTCCCTAATTGTCTTGTCACACAACTTCCCAGCACCTCTGTTAAATATTTTTTACCTGTGTCTACCCACACTCAGCAAATATTTGTGGGGACCCATTCAACAATGAACCCTGCTGGTGCTGAGCTTTTACTGCTGATGGGAGTGTCCTATTTCTCTCTTCCCAGGAAGAAGGAAAGCTCCCTTTGTGAAGAATTGTAGGCTTTTTTGTGCCTGAAATTTGTCCTGCTTTACTAACTTTCCATTTTTAATGTCCACTAACAGAATCCTACTAGTACACCATCCTGTTTCCGACTTCCATGCTGCAGCACAGACACTACTGGGCTGCCAACTCTGCTTCTTGAGATAGTAAGTGCAGTGGAGGTAGACAAGGAGAATGAGATGACATTCTCCATGGCAGATCTCTGCCTGCCTACCTTTGCCCTCTGACAAAATGATTGGGCATTTCCAACCTGCTCAATAGACTGGGTTTGAGCTGAAGCATGAGGACACAGCTCAGCCTGAACCCCCAAAACAAAGCCTTGGTTTTGGCAGCCTGGAGGATGAGGCTGGCACCACATGAATGAGTGGAACAGAGGCAGTCATGTGAAACCATGCATGCTGTCATCAGACTGGTGTTATCCAGGGGAAAGATGCAGTAAGGGCCCATGCTTCAAACAGTTTGCAATTCAGACCCACTCCTTCGATGTCCATCCCAGCCTTTTAAAAGTGTACAGATGGATCTCTTCTCCAGGACATGGGAGTTCCTCAGTGCAAGACCCCTCTTAGATCAGGAAATACTCTATTTATCCTGCTCAGTGGTGGGAAATCCAGGACAGGAAGACATCAGGGCCAGGAGTCATGCTGGAAGGCTGTGAGTGCAGAAGTCCTACTGCTCACCCAGCCACCTCCACCCAGCTCTGGCTGCACCCCAGCAGCTCCCAAAGGCTGATCCCAGCCTGGTTCCTGTCCCACTGCATCCTGTCCATGGCACTGTGTCTGAGCCCATGGCAGCAGCTGGCAGCAGCCATTGGTTATGGGATCTGGATCTTGTGCTCTACCCAAACACAGCACAGATTCAATTGCAAGAATCAAGCAGGAATATTTTGGCATTGGCACCAGTTGCTGACAGGCTTTCAGAAAAGAGATTTTTCCCACCTGCATGTTATAAAACCATACTAAATGGAGATTGTAATCTCTCGACATTAAACAAATGAGGAAGCTGCATTCTGAAACTCATAAGTCACCATCAGCCTTTACCAAATAGTAACAATTGCATTGCTGATGTCTCTCACTGTTAGCATACTGAATGACAGGGAGTACTGTGTGCTAGTGAGAGTATCTCATTTGTTCCAAGTACTGCAAGCATTCCTGCAAATCCACAGAGGCTCTTCATAATCTTTTGCAGGTGGTCAGATTTTAAATATTAGAAAAAAGTGAACTAACATATTAAAACAGGAAGATAAGCATTTCCTTTGTTTGTTTTCTATTCATTTGCTAAAGCAATGCATCTTATTTGTGTCACCTATTAGCTGGTTTTGTAATATCCTGAAGGACTGACAAATTTTACTTTTTTTAAAAAATTCTCATTTGTAACTCCAAAAAATCCTATCTCGCACAGAGAATAGACTGGAAAAGCAAGATAACTACTTCCCCAACAAAGCCTGATAGCTTCTAGAAACAATGACAGTAAGATTTAATCTGAATAAGTAGCAAGATTTAAAAATGTGGGATAGAGGTTATACAGATAAATACTGTTTTTCCCAGCAGGTATTCAAAAAGGGACAGGCTGCCTATTGGTAATTACTAGAAAATTGCAATCCAATTGATATGGCTTATGGACTTTTACCTGATTCACATACAAAGGAAAAACATGGGCATTACATGTCCAGGGGGCCATGCTGAAATCTTGTTTAAAGGGCTGTGACTTGGGTACAAAGAAATCTCTCAATCTCTACCTTACCTCTGCAGCAAACTGGTTAAAAAATTTACCTTGAACAGATGATCCAATACAAGGCCAACATAGATGGAAAATACACATGGTAGTGGTCAATTTTTCCCTTTGAAAATGCTTTAAATATAATCCTTAAAAAATATCCACCTCACCTTCATGGAATAGACCCACTAGAACAAATTATCAGGAATTCTGGTTAGTTTGCATTTATTTTCATTCAGCTGTTAGCTATGACGTCAAATACCCTCTCTGTTTATCTGTGAGCATGGTTTTAGCCATGACCAGAGATACCAATGGTTAGGAGTGATTTGGTGTGGATTTTGCAAGTGGTAATCACAGGTATGTATCTTTTCCATTACCCCCTTGCTGTACTCTTTAACTTGATCAGACATACCTGATACATTCATCTCTCTAGTCCTTCATCTGACATGTGACACACTCAAAGAAAACTCATTAGCTAAAGTTTATTCCAGAAGTTGTCAAGGAATAAAATTTCTGGCATAGCCAAACTACAAAGGGTAAACTGAAAAATATTGTGTAATAATAATAATAATAATAATAATAATAATAAACAACAAAACCAGGATTACTTCTCTATTGACACACAAAATGGAAAATGTCTTCCCCTTTAACTAATAATTTTGTAGAAACCCTTGCCATATTTTTCTTGCAATTTAACTACGATAGGAAGGATAGAGATGTTCATTGCTTGGTGTACTGACTTTTTCAGAGATTTGAGTGACAATCCAGAGTCCTGAGAATGGTTAGCTTCTCTGAGATTTACCCTGGTGTTTGCATGCTGAGGCCAATGCAGTATATTGAATTGTTGGTTTTAAGCAGCGGCTGGCAACGTACATGTGAGAAGCCCTTTTCTGAAACCCTCTGGGCACTTGGGGCCTGTTAAGACCTTTCTTGTTTCTTTCTGTTCTCATGTATCATCATTTGGGGTTATACAGGATGCTCTGGGAAGGCAAACCTCGGGCTGAAGGTCAGGCCCTCCCTGGTGAAGCAAAATTGTTGCTGCTGCTGAGGTGTTTGCAGGAAATCAATGTGGCTGCTAAAGTGCCTTTGCTTAGGAAGCCTGCCTAAGTAGCCTTTCCCTCATCTCTAATGGCAAGTAACCTTCAGTTTATTAATCTACAGAGCCATCAATATGTCTCTCTATGTCCCTGTGATTGATCTATATACCTGATACTGTGTGCTATTAAAACCCATGTTTTCCAGCTCTGCTGGTCACTTGGAATGAGTAAAGCCAGTTTGGAAATCCTTACTGTGGAGCTGGAAAAGGAAACCAGGGGAGCATGCTTCCTCTTTATCTACCATTACTGATTTGTCTTTAGGACTGGATTATTCAGATCAGGCCTTCCCCTACTCCTACCTCCCCACCTAAATGCCAGTTCTATTGTGCTTTTGTTGGCGGATAGGAATAATAAAGCTTCACCTGAAAAGCTGGACCTTTGAGGAAATGGTTTATTTCTTGGTAGTCCCCTAGGCAAGCCACTTCATTGTTCTGTGTCTTTCTTCTCACTATCAAATGGAGATACTACTTTATTCCCGGCTTTAGTCTACCCCACCTGCCAGGGAGCCATTTGGAGTATGACTCACTTTTCACTGTCTCTGGCAAAAGAGGAGTTGATTTTCAGGTAGAGCTGTGAGGGAAAATTAGTCTTAAAATGTCTCAAGTGGAAAGAATGAAAAGCAATTGTTCCAGCTTTGTTCCTTGGTCTGCAATGGGCACAAGCTCTGTTTTCAAAGCAGGAATTGAAAACCCCCTGTTTGGAAAAACAGCTACCCACGTTATGATCTGATACACAGGTTGGAAAAGTCATCAAGTTCACTAGTGCTTCTGGAGCAGGCATATGCATATAGGGGCACAAGGTGGGGGAGGGAAGAATGAGAAAGATTATTTAGGATGTTAAGTGTATTAAACATTTACCTTTTTATATGTGCAGTAGCATTTCAACAGATGTGGAGAAAATTTTGAGGTCAGGAAGGAGAAGCCACCTCCTACTCAACTAGTGTTTTAGAATTGATTAGGCAGCACACGTTGTCTGGAGGGATAAGGGGAAGGATAGTGCAGCTCTGCCAATCCTCTGGCTTTCTAACATCATCCCTCACCTACAAGGAGACTTCCACATTCTGTGAAATAAAGGAGATAATGCTGTTTCAGCCATTTTGTTTTGTCTCTCTTATGAGTGCTATTGAGGGCAGTTTTAAAATATGGGCTTTTTAAATGCTTCTTTTCATATCTCATAATCAAACTTCAGTGAATGAGCTGAGCAATAACAGGGGAGTTCTGGTCTGTTTTATGAGGCAATGCTCTAGTTCCTAAGTGGGTGAACTAGGAGACCTTTCCCTCTTGCTTGGGAATTGAATAATTGCTGGGAAGACCAGACTTGTGCTGCTCTTGTTAGTGTACTCTAGGACAAAGCTCTTTAAAATAAAATAGCTGAGCCCTCTCTAAATAATGAATTTCATGGAAACGATGGTTCCTAAAGTTGTGACCTTCAGGCAACCAAAATCTGTGTGCAGATGCAGCTTCCACAGCTGGTCAGCCTGGCTGTGGCTGTCCAAGCCTCTGGATCCAAATGCTCAGGAGGTTAGAAAGGTTAGAAATTTTTTGCTACTCAGACTTACTTCTAATTAGAAATGAAATACCATAAATAGTTTTTAGGGAAGGAAATGGAAGCCTAAAAGCAAAATGAAATTAAAGGTCAATCTTCAACTTAGCAGGCTGATGCAGAACGTGGATTTAATAACAAGAAAAATCCATTCTGAGAAGGAAAGAAAAAAAAAGTCAAAATTACTAGACAGGTAAAAGACAGAATGGTTTAATATGTAACCTCATCCTCTGAAATATAAGGCAGGTGGAAAGCGTGAGCAAGTTCAATAACAAAAAAATATAAATAGAGCTAATAGTTGAGAGGCACTGGAAGAGAAACTGGCTACACTTGGAGGCATCTAGAGTGAGGTAAAACAGCAATGGAAAATTAAATATAATATAGAATCAAATTTTGACAATATAGCGGTTTTTAAAAGAACAAAGAAACAAACCTGCTCTCCAGAATTTAATTTGAATCCTTCTTGCTTCCTTATAGCATTTAAGCAAACCCAGTACAATTTCCCATGCACAGTTCAAAATCATCAGAAGAAGATTTATGAAGTATTTAAAATATTTCTGGATTCTTTCGACATCTTGATAATATTGTTTTCCATACCTATACAGTTTTTAGTCCAGAGGGCTTTTAGGTACCAAACATCTAAGCAGGCTTTAAGTAAGTGTGAAGCCAAAAGAATGTATTTATTTACCTTTATTTTCCTTTAAGGACAATTCAATCTCCCTTTCACAGTCGGTGAAGCAGCATTAATAAATTCTGGATTCTCTGCATTTGAGACAAGCTGTCATTGCTGCCCTATATTTTGGGGGATAGGAATTTCCCAGCTCTCATGCTAAGCCACATGCTGCAGCCTCATGAACATTTTTTGCTGTGGCCTGTTAAACTTCCCTCCCTGTTCCTAGGCAGGGCAGAGAGCCAGTGAGAAGCGATGAGTGCTTTTCATGGTAAGGAACAATACATGAAGACTTTCCAAATTAATTTAACATTCACAAGGAATGCTGTTGGCTGCATCAATTTCAGATACGCTGGCAAGCAGGAAATTATTTTCCATGTAGATGATGTTTCTATCCCTTCCCTTCCCCCCCCCTCAGGACCCCTACGGTGAGAAGGAGGAAGAGAGATTTTGTCTTTTAATGAAATCTAATTGCAGAGCATGGCTGGGGAGGGAAAGGGTCAGGGGAAGGCCAGCCACATGAGCCTGTGCAGCAAGACATCTCCTGTAAAGAGCTGATCCCAGTGGCTCCAATGGGCACCCTTGGTCCCTGCTCTGCCCTTGGAGACAGAATGACCTTGTGGAAGGAGGTGGGAGCTGAGCTGGTGGAAAAACGCTGCTCCCTGCTGCAGTCTCTGGAGATGGGCCTTGGATTTCATCCTCTCTTCAGGCCAAACTCACTAAAAGCTTACTGGTACAGATGGTTTCATTTCCTTTATCCCCCCAAAAGGTCCCTCAGGCTTAGTTAACTAAACATACATGGAAGAATAGAACAGTTTGGGCTGCAAGAACCTTAAAGACCATCCTGTCCCAGCACCCCTGCCATAGACAGGGATACCTACCACTGGACCAGGCTCCTCAGAGCTCCTTCCAGCTTAGCCTTGAACACTGGCAGGGATGGGGCATCCACAAATTCTCTGGGTAGCCTGTTCAAGTGCCTCAAACCCTCACAGTAAATTATCTAGCCTAAATCTATGCTTCTTCAATTTAAAGCCCTTCCTTCTTGTCCTATCATTGTGTCCTGAAGTACTGCGAAGATTTGCCAGAGTTTGTGAGATTTTAATTTCTCAAAATAACTTCAAAGTGAAGTTCTGCATGTACTGGAAAGCCACCATGGACGTGGCTGACATCTGTACAGCAAGTCTGGAGCTCTTCTGGTGGTCAGGGTCTTGTGCATGGGATGTAATGACTTAACCTAAAAGCAAAATGGAAAGCAAGGTTTGCAAGGTGAAAATAGTGGATGACCAAAGAAGAAGATACATGTGCAAAAGGTCCACATGGGAAAATTGTGAAGATCAAGTATGAAGTGTCCCAAGACATCTAGGGGCTGTTTTATGATGGGTTTTGTCTTCAAACTGTGCGGAAGAACTCCCATATTTGAGCATTAGGGCTGACATAAAAATCTCTGTAAATTGGATCAAGAGTGCTTAAGAAATTTTGAGGAAATCTGATATGGAAGTAATTAGGAAAAGAAGTAATAATCAGAAAATAATTTAATGCTTATAAGGACATAGGTATACATATATCTGATGCTCTTTATCATGTAGAACATACAGATCTCAAGACACCTATGCTCTTCCTAGTCATCCAGTCCATGAAAATATCAACAAATACTATGTAATCAGTCAGAAAAGATTAAATTTCTAGATCTTGGCCCTTAATCTTATTTCCCACCTTTCTTCCCACTATTCCTGTAATTCTTGCCCTTGTAATAGTGGAATTGCTCTTCAACTTTAAATACATTCTGTGATGTATCGAATGCTTTGCATTTATTTCTTGGAGTCCTGCAGACCATGAAAGTTTCTTAAATTGGCAGTGGGAGTATTTCAGTCATAAGGGGTGAAAACATAAAGACTTCAAGTTTAATTTGAATGCGCAATCTGCTGCAGGCATTTCCACACCTGGTTAAGTCAAACTTCACTGAAACTGTGGGGCAGGGCTTGTGTTCATGCTATGGGCACTTGGAACTGTTAAGGTTAGTGGAAGAAAAACCTCCTGAGGAGTGACATGGTTGGCGTCAAGGGGCGGTTCAGCCCCTCTGGATGACGGGTGAGGTGAGGTGAGGGCGGGTGAGGGCTCAGGCCTGCGATTGAGTTACTGCGGTTTAGCGGGTTACCATGCAGCAGCCAAGCTGCAGAAACAGTCGCGTGTGTCCTCCTCGCCTTTGACAAATGAAAGGTGATTTGACTTCGCTTAATCTATTTTCATTGCAGGGTAAATTGAATTTCCTCATATTTATGATGGGCTATAAGGGCACTCAGAGAGAGTTACCAGGGTTCAGCTGATCTCTGGTAACTTGCTTAGCCATGGTAGCTGGACTGTGGGTATAAACCCTAAATGGCCTTGTGCTCATAGGAGAGAGATGATGTGAACTTCAGCACACACAAATTTGTAAATCGCAACAAATAGTCTGGGGTGTGGTAAGCCATTGATGGAATGGCTGGAATTGGCTTTTAAAGGAATAGAGTAGCTGGCAGGGCACTTTCTTAACAGGTTTCTGATTCTGGAATATAGTTCCTTTCCCCTTTTTCAGAGTCTGTATTGGTTTGAGCTACAGCAGCACAGAGCCTTGCTTGACTTTCCTTTCTTCCTCAGTTTTTTTTCAGGCAAACATGTGGGATGGAGCTGGGATGATAGCTTTAACTCCCTGTGGGTTTTCTGTGAGGGTGCTTCGGTAGAGCAAATTAGTTTTAAATTTGGTTGTTCTACCATAACCTAAGTATTCTTAACTGAATTGTAAATTTAAATGTTAAGTGTTGCACTGAATGTTTAAATAATTCTAAAAGCACTTGGAGCATGGGATAAGTGCTGTAAAAATCTAAATAAATGAGTAAATTGTTTAACAGCATATGTGGTAATGCAAAATACTACATGTGTGCAAGGAATAAGAGCTGTGCTCGAAATGGTTGCCAGAGCTTAAAATTCCTTGCTACATGCAAAACCTTTTCACATTAACAGGGCTCTTTTTTTTCATGTTTAGCCTACTGTATATCTGGGAGAAGAAGATGAAGTTGGCAGTTCAGACTGTCAAACAGAGGTTTCAGCTCAGCAGTGAGGTTCAAAGAGATTAATTTGAACCCGACTGTTTACGTTACTGATCTTGTACCAGCTGGGTTTGTGGCATTAAGATGTCAATAGTACAACAGAATTTAACTAACAGTTTCATCATTGACATCATCTTTTGAAGGTACAGATGATTGCCTCTTCATGTACTAGGACATATTTCTTTAGGACAGGACTCTTTGTATGCTTTCATCTGGGAGGGCAAAGAAGGAGAGGGAGGTGGGGAGAAAGCCTTGAAATGAAGCTAATTAGAAAATATCCTAGTACGTAAGTGGTTTATTTAAGCAAGTTCCAGCAAAAAGGTTCCCATTTCCATATGGCATAGAAAGCTTTATTTTTTTCTTTTAGTCTAAATTCCCCTTCTTTCTTTCAACTGGCACCAAAACAGAGCTGCTAAGGTAATAATAAACTGTCCTATGTGAAGTGGCATTATTTTTAGTAGTTCAACCTTGAATGGAGGAGAGAAGCCTCTTGGAAGGGCAGGAAGAGATGATAATGGAGTTTCTTTCACACACCCTCTGCTCCCCCCCCAGCCCCATACAATAATTATTAATCAAAGGTGGCTGCAATGTCTTTCACTAAGGCTCTTTTGGTAACTCTCTTGGTCAACCATGGGCTGTACAAGGTTCAAAATCAGTTAAGATGTCATTGACCTGGCATGCTGGTCACTGGTGTTCTTAAAAGAGCAGGAAAAGACAGGGCAGAAATGCTAAAAAGAAAAATAAAATAAAACCCACCTGGCTGAAGGACTTGAGAAGTTATTTCTTTAGGGGAAATGGTTTCATTAATGAAGCTTACAGGATTGGTCCCCTGCTGAAAAGGCTTTTCTACTGTCCCTTGGTACTCTGGGTCATGGTGGAAGACACAGATGAAGCGGGGATGATAACATTTTGGGGAAAATAAGTAAAGAATTACTAAATGTGAAATGTTTTGGTTCTACAAAATAATAATACAGCTAAATTTGACTTAAGTGCTCTCCAAAAGCCTTTCCTCCTGTGCTGTAGTGGCTGCTGCACCCCCTCGAAACCCTGAGCCTTTGAAGGAAATCACAATGTAATCCTTTGGTTTGGCACGTATTGTCCCTTAATGACAGGCATTACATTTGCACAGTACCATAAATCAAAGCTAGGGGCTGTTTTAAATAGGCTGCAGATGCATGTGGACGTTTGCTAAGTGGCACTTCACTGGAGAGGGGAGGGGGAACTATCCCACCGCTGCAGCTCATGGTAGAACAGGGCCAGCAGAGGGGGTTCCCATGTCCACAATATTTTCACTTCACTTGGGATTTAGATCTACATGAAGACCTGTTTAGCAGAAGGAAATGCTTTTTGACTATGACCTCTGAAGGGTTTAATAGGGATTTAACTGTTCCTATTTTTTCCACTCCTTGTGGGAGTCTGGAGCTGTGTTTACAAGGTGTGTCATATCCTCTCAACCCCAGAGTCCTTCTCCCCCTCCTTTCTTTTTATGTTCTGGACAAATAGGGAGAAAGATACTTTTAAAGCAAATGCACATAGAAAAACCCACAATTACTGTCCCTGATTTCACTGTGAAAACTTTACAACAGCAGTACTGAAAAATCTTCCCCTACCCCTCCTACTTCTTCTAAGAGAACGAAAAAATCCATCAAATTAACACATCAATGAGTTGATTGTAATCTCCAGGGTTCAGTGTAGCACTTTCTAGCCTCTCAGACAGGAGGCCAGCATGATTTATCAATGCAAACCTAATAGCATCAATATGAATCTAACTAAAAATCAATATTTCATTACCAAATTGTTAGTGAGAATGAAGAAAAATTGCCAGAGTCAGAGCATTCTCTAGGGTAGGAGCATCTGGAGTTCAATGTGACAAGATGAGTGATGCATGACTTGGGGCCTGGGGAAGGACACTGGGAGGACAGGCCACTACGTAAGGCCGAAGATTCACGAAGAAAGCACTTTTTTTTTTTTTCAAAAGCTTTCTCTAAGAAGAAAGAAAATATCTGAGAAAATAAAAATGGAAGGCATGCTGCTATTTACCTAAACTGAGGGAAAGTAGCTCAAACAACTGAATCTGAGCAGATTAGTCTCTGCTATGGACACCTACACAGAACTGGTTTTCACAGGAGACAAATGGGGAAAATAAATTCAGTGGTCCAGATCCTGATTTCACCTACAAAGGACAGAAATTTATAATAGCCTTCACAGTGGAAATACTTTGTTTTCATATCCCATGTACCTGAAATTTGATTTGTTAGACTTTGGTTTTTTTGAAATTTCAGATTTATGGTGGATTTCTGTAGATTGCAACTGAAATGTGGACTGAAATCCTCTGTTGAGAAGGCAGCAGCACTCAAAATAGTGTGTTTGCTTGAAATGCATCCTAGTAATTAATGTGCTTCTTATTTAAAGAAACAGAGCGAGAAGTGCATGGAAGAGTGCCAAAAATATATTCAAAGCATAACTTTACAGTACGTTAAGTCATAGGTCTATTCTGGCAGCATGGTGAGAGCTTACATACTTAGAACTGTGGAAAAAATAAGAACAAAAGCACTGAAATGTAACTGTGATTTGAGATTCTCAGAGAGCCTTCTTATTACTCAGGTTTAGCATATATTGGAGGATGATGGCTGGAGTTATTCTGTCCCGGTACCTTTCAGTCACCTGGGATATCAGAAAGTTATTTGAATGTATAACAGATGCTGTACGGTTTAACACCTGCATCTCTCTGGGTTTGGAACGACCATGTAATGGGACTTACAGAGTCCTCAATATTTGGAGTTTTGTAACCTTTTGAGGGGAAAAGTAGCACCCTTTCTGCAAACCTTAAACCTACAGCTTCTGGAATAAGATTATGGGTGACCCTCTCAGCTTTCAGATTTTGAAGAAAAGCATTTCAGCTCTTGCTCTGAGAAAGAATGATCAAAAAGTGAATTGCAAAGGCTTGGAAACTAGGAAAAATCCATAATCTCTCTAAAACAACTGTGAAAAGAAAACAAAGTAGTAGGTTTTTTTACTCTGTATTTTATTTAATGGAGACCTGCAATGAATAGTACTGAGGTTTCTCTAGTTCTTTTGTGTCCTTATTTGGCTAAGTCTGCTCCATATGGCTCCAGTCAACATTTTTTGGGTTTTTTAGAGGGAGAGAAAGAGAATTTCCAGGTTAGTTGAACTTATTGCTCAGAATAAAATTTCTCCTAGCCCCTGTGTTTCTAATTCTGGCAGCCTGTGATACATCACTAATCTCTAATTCCCTTACTCCCTAGGAACTGTCATTATTTTATGTATTGACTAATACAGTTGTCTCAGGGTAAATTTCCCCAGAAATCGAAGTTTACTTCTTGCATTAGAAGTGAAGCTTACTCCCTTTTATAAATGACAGACTCCTTTTATAACTTTGCATGTAGTGGAAGCAGTTGCACTAGAAATGTATGGGATTTTGTTTGTTTATGTTTATGTTTTTGTTTTTGATGAGGTATTACCTGTACTTAAGACTGAGAAAATTGGAAGGCTAAATACCTATGTCATGATTTCAAGCTTTTTTTCCTGAAAAATATTCTGATGAAACCTGAAGATATCAGTAAACAGGAAAATTAGTGTCTCTGTTATCAGGTATTTCTTAAAGGTATTAACATCAACAAAAGGGTCTTCTTTGTTTCCATTATAAATTTATGTAGGCTCAAACTCTGAATGAAAACAGCATTTTATTTAAATATAGAGAAATTACAAGAAGTACTTTGCAATACAATAAGTGAACACATTGTTTAAGTAGGCATGCCATGTTAACTGAACATAAAATACTTTTTAAATGTAAAGATGCAAGTAATACCACCCATTCAGCACCCCAAGCAGCTCGACAACATTTTGAGGGTAAATCAGCTTCTAATCTGTATTGATTCTTCTCAAATACTTTCCACTTCACAGATCTCTTCCTTTATAACATTAGTGCATGACTCTTTTGCAACAATCACAGTAAGTTTTAGTCTGTGCTGTAGTTTAGAATTTGATAATGGAGCCTTTTGGCTCCTGTGCTGGTTTGGGCTGGGGTAGAGTAAATTTTTTTCACAGTAGTTGGTACAGGGCTGTGGTTTGGATTTGAGCTGACAACGGCGTTGATGACGAAGGGATGTTTTCATTATTATTGAGCTGAACTTACAAAGAGTCACAGCCTTTCCTGCTCTTCACCCCACCCCACCAGATGGGAGACTGGGAGTGCACAAGGAGCTGGGAGGGGACACAACTGGGACAGTTGACCCCAAGGGACATTCTATACCAATGGCATGGTGCTCAGCAGATAGATCTAGGGGAAGAAGGGGGAAGGGAGGGGTGTTCAGAGTGCTGGCATTTGTCTTCCCAAGCCACCATTATGGGTGGTGGAGTCCTGCTTTCCTGGACATGGCTGAACACCTGCCTGCCCATGGGAAGTGGGTGAATGAATTTCTTGTGTTAGCTTGCTTGCATGCATGGCATTTGCTTTACTGAGTTATCTCAATTTTATGCTTTCAATTCTCTCTCCCATCCCACCAGGGTATAGTGAGTGTATAGCTGAGCAGGGCTGAGTTACCACACCACCTCCAACAGTAACTTTACTTCCATGTAGACAGTAAATGGGGGCAAACATAAGTCAAAAATAAAACAGGAATATTATTTATTTATTAAGAATTGACATTTTTATTAATTTGTATGTCCCACTTTCTGTTGGTACTGTTTTTTCTCATACATGCTGAAGTTTTTATTTTACTTGATGCCAGTCTGGAACTGAGTGACACCTTTGCTGCTAGTGAAGAGCTTAAAAATGGAAGACAAGATCCAATCAGACAGACTAATTAGGGTATCCAGTGTGGATAGAGCCTGAATATTCACTGCACTTTTTTTGGAAATACAGAACTGTGCAAATCCTTACTCAGGCTGATTGAGACAGTCTGCCAGCCAATCATCCTTAGTGATCAGTGAAGAAGATTGAAAAATATTAGAAAAGTAACTTCCATAAAAGTTTTGGGAACTGCTTAACTTAAAAAACTAACACTCTTAAATAAATGATCTAGCATTA
Source organism: Cyanistes caeruleus (assembly GCF_971803275.1). Classification (NCBI taxonomy): domain Eukaryota; kingdom Metazoa; phylum Chordata; class Aves; order Passeriformes; family Paridae; genus Cyanistes; species Cyanistes caeruleus. The sequence goes on along the minus strand of NC_141701.1, from coordinate 59,091,066 downwards.
TCAACTTTCTTGATTGAAAGACTGAATTTATACCAGTACCTTGCATAATCATTTGCTGCAGTTTTGCAAGGGGAAACTTAATTCAAAGGTCAATCACAGAGTCTGAGCAACAATAGAGAATGATAGACCACAGCCATGAGAATGGAAGACAAATACACCCAGTGGAAATAAATCTCTTCTGGCTTTTTTGGTCTTAAAACTTCAAAGCAAATCCAGAGTAGATTGCTTTTCCTATTTGGATGCTATTTTCTGTGCTTAGCAGGTGAATTGATTTGCAGGTGCAAACCTGGTGCCTCTGTGGGTGTGTCCCAGTCAGAGGTTGATGGGGAGTCAGAGGAGCATCTTACGCCTCTGTGCTGCCTGGCTTCTTCATTTGCATGGTCTGGGTAGGTAGAAGAATATGTGCTGGCTTTGAATTCAAATGTTAATATCAAAGACGTGTGATGACAGCACGACCAATTGAACTGTTGGCATTTTATTTCTCATTGTGTCAGCAGCGCATCTTCTGCCTACCTTCGATCCATCTTTTTTTTTTTTGGACACCACCATATAGACCAAGCAAGTATGGAAGAATAATTTCTTATGCTTGCATTGGCTTCAAACCTGTCGAGTTATGACTGCAGTCACCCTTTTCAGAGGCATTTGAACACTTGATGTTTCTGGTCCTGAGGATGTGCACAGAAAATAAATACAGGGCCAAAAGCAGGAATGAACTGAAAGGTGGATTGATCTTCCTGTTATAACTATTTGAAACTTGTGGGGGATGGAAAACTTTCAGATTTTTCCTTTTGATGAAGGAAGAAGGGCTAATATTGGAAAACGTGCAGAAGCACATATTCAGCAGTAATGGCTAATCATAGATATTGAAAGCTATAATGTGACTCACAGACATGCCATGCAAGGAGTAACTTGTAGCCACTCTGCTCATTTAACACTTCTTATCTGCTTCCACACCCACAAACAAAAGCAGGGTTTTAACCAGCAATATCTGTGCTTCTCTGACCTGCCTTTCAGTGTTGCTTGTGCAGTGGGAAAGCAAAAGGCCAGCTGAGAAGTTTATTCTCTATAATGAGTACACTTCATGATATGATAGAGTCCTTGACAAGAGTGTTTTACAGAAGGAGTGACTAAGTAGTAGCTAAAACATTGTGCTCTCTAAAGAGTAAATGCTTTGGTACACTGCCAAGTTTCTGTTTGATTACAAAGAAATTGGAAAGGGACATCCATCCAGGTCTAATAATGCAATTGTTCATTTCTTTTAGGAAATAATGAGCAGAAAAACTTTATTACAATAGCTAAAACATTTGGCAATTTATGTATTTATTTGCATATTTGCAAGGCTTGTGGGTAAAATAGACACCTGCTAAATGTATGGTGTGACTGATGGTAAAAATGGGTTCTTTTCACAGGTTTGTTCTTTACAACCAAACGGGCTTAAGAATTTTGCCATTTACATAACACAGCGTAAATTGTTTCACAGTAAATCTGCTTAGCAACTTTATTTATGGTAGAATGACATGTGCATTTTCTATGACACCTAATACTTTGGGTTTTTATTTTGTCAAAATTGTTGTTTTACTCCCTTCTCCCCCAATTATTTATAGTTAGGATCTGTTTAGGCACTTTGTCTGAAAGGTAAGTTTCAATAGGATCCTGTTATAGTGTAGAATTTTGTGTTTGAAGTATTAATGTGTGGCACTTCTATGCAATGCTTTTTATTTATTCTTTTCCTGCAGGCTTTCAGATGCAAAATAACATGAGATTTGGCCTTTTTAAAGTATTTAATTGCTGGGATGGTGAATCTGTCATGAAAAATCAGGAGACTTATATTATGCACTGCTTTCTTGCCAGTTTAGACATACAACAATGCTTCCAGCTCTCCTTTCCATTGGTGCATAATAGATTTATTATTTTTATTGTGGCAAGACTCAGGGTTTGCATTCAGGGTCTGGTTAGGGTAAAAAAATGGAGAAAAAAAATGGGAAAAGACATTAATTCCCAATTTCTCCAGTCTCTGGTCTGGGGAAAATTTCTCCTTTTCTTCCTATATCTGCTTGCAGTAAAGTTGGGAGATGTGCTTTGGATACTTCCTTGTGCAAAACCCATCTGTTAGAACAAATGAACCCTAGCAGGAGCTTTTCTAGCTCCCTTGAGCTTTGTCTTCTCCCTGCCCTCTCCATGGGCAATTGCTGATGTTCATGTGCATAGCAGTATACATGAACTGTCACCCACCCATCCCCACATGCACATTCTCCCTAGCTTGTCCTAGCCCAGAAATATCTGAGGTTTTGTTGGATACTTATTTGTCTCTTTTGGGTTTTTTTCTCTACTTCTGTGCTTTCTATCAAGTTCCTCTCTGTTTGTGGCAGGTTACTGAATAAGTGATAGTGGGGTTCTTTGGCAGTTGTGAGTTATGTCCTCGAGTTCTTGGTTTTGTTGGTTGCTATTTTAACATAACATGGTCTTTTCCAAGGGCTTCTGAAAGTCTACAGTAAGTAGCCAGCTCCTCATTAGTACCTTGCATACCTGTCCTCAGGGATGGCTTATCCTCTGGAGTACTGGAGGAATTCAGTGCTGCCCAAGAAAGTACTCATAAAGATTTTGCAAACTGATCAAAGCTTCAGGTGGAGGTTGTAGAGGAAAGGTGCTGAGGAAAAACCTCCGACCACACTTAGCATGGACTAAAAGGGTTTTCCTTCTTTTCTTCAACAATATTCAAGTGTTTTAGCTATTTTTTATATTTTTTAATTTTTTTTTTTTAATGTCTGCTTACAAACAGAGCCTCTGCTTATAAAACCAAGGGATCCTGTCAGAGGCTTACTTTTTCTGGAGAGTGTATTAATCTGTGCTAAGGTCAGTGCTGCTCTGCCTGCATTTCACTGCATGTAACCAAATAAACTTAAAAAACAGACTGGTCCTTCAGTCCTTCTAAACCACAGTCAGCCATAGGACTACTTGTTTTAAGCAGGTAAGGCTGCATGGTTGCATGGATCCCAAGAAATGAGGGTCTTGCTGCTTTGCTGCTTTTTGTAGCTAGTTTATACTGTTTTATTTCTTTGCTGCTACATGAAATTTAGCACAGAAAAATGAATTCTACTCTGCTAAGCTGGGATAAAACAACTGCTACCCATGGAGGTGTAAGGAGGAGCCTGCATAGATAAGTCTCATTTCTGACTTCTATGGTTCAGGTAAGTGATTTATCCAATATCACTGTTTAGTGGACTGGAGGGAAAAGCTCGAGATTTCTGTAAGAGAACAATATTTAATATTCTAGTCTTTATGGCATATAAATGTACAGGGTAAAGAGGAATACACTTTCAGTTCTACAGATAAAAATATTGTTTTAAGGGCAAAGTATTTTTAACAGTCCCTTTGACTAACAAGAGGATTGGATGGTTTATTGCTCTGAACATAGGGTATTAGTCTAAATTTCAGAGGTACTCGACGCATGTTACAATTTTCACTCCTGTTTTCTTAGTTAATTTTGGCATAAACCATAGTGTTAACCACCTTAACAACTATTTTATCCCTGTCAGGGCTCCATTGCCTGGAGCTGCTTTCTTTATCACAATATTTGTTCACCTTGTGGAAAGCATTTGCTAGGAAAGACAAATATCTTTGCTTTGCTCCTGATGCACTGACTTCCACACAGATCTGACTGGGAGTCCAGTGGTATAGGAGCAGGAAGCCATGTGGATAGACACATTTTCTGTAGAAAGAGAATACCTAATGAAAACAAAATGAAAAAAAACCCAATATGTGCTACAAGAGTAAGATGCTGCTTCAAGACGTGATTTTGTGACTTAGCATCACGTCTAAAATATTTACTATCCATGACACAAGTTAAAGTTTAGGCAAAATTGGCTTAGACCTTCACTCCTGAATTGTAATAAAATGCACATATGTGTTCTTTGCAGATCTCAAATGTGAAGCATTTTTGGACATGGTGTGGTTCTTCTGTTTAAGAGAAAATGTACAATGGACGATAGAAGATAAATGCTTTGCAGCAGATATTCCCCCTGCCCCTGCTTTTTCCAGAAAGCAGGCAGTTTTCTGGCCACAGTGTGCAAAGTGATTTGAACTGAAAGTCACTATTTAGGTGCACAAATATGGAAGCATTGCTTGTGTGGAGAATGGTTAGAAAAACGAGAAATTTCTTATCTACTGTGGTGTCTATCTACTTACCTCCACATTCAAAATGAGGGAGGGGAACAAAGCCCCTTCCAATTCATCTTAATAAGATGACATAAGTTGGCAAGTTTTTACTTTTATTACCCTGTCTACTCCAGCATCCTCAGCTAGAAGTCAAATTGTTGGCACAGAAACATCCACTTTTCTTGGTCTTGTTCCACTCTTCTTCCAGCTTGAGGACTCTATACAGGATTAATCTAAAGTCAGAAAAAAAGCATTAAGCAAAGCAATAAAAATAATTAATCTAAGTTTGAAAGCGATATTTTCCCTTCCTTCTGCCATTCCTTTGCAAAGGATGTGCAAACATTTTTCCCTAAAGTGGGAAGCTGAGAGGTGCTATTTGCTGTACTGGAATACAGCTTCTCCCTATCCCCTCCTCTCCACAGTCTGTTTGCCCCAGTGTTAAGGGCTGTTGTTAAGGGCTGTCTTAATGTTACTGGAGTCCACTGTTTCAGGCTAATCTCAGGTATCAGCTAAAGCCATCAAATCAACCATCTCCAGCTGTGAAGTGAGTCTAGAGGACTCCAAGTTCTTCAGCCTTTTTAATTTTTATCTTTTGGTCTTGTTTTGTTCATGACATATTTATGACCAGTGGGATTGAGATGAAAAGTCTTTATGTACATACATGAAAAAAAATCAGTGCTATACTATTTTTTCTTTTTTCTTTTAATGATATTTCATTCCAACGAGCTCTTTCTATCTAGACAGGGTTCTGCTTAATTAGATATTTAAATGATTGGAGCAATGCTGTTTCTTTAACTCCTAACTGCAACAAACACATACGAAACACACTGTTGGCGGCATTTAATCAACAGCAGTCAATTTATCATTTTCACAGTTTTAGTGAGTGGTTATGAATCACTAAAATCACAGGTATTGTAGATGCAGCGTTGTGGCACTATCATTAACAAATATACAGTGCACAGAGGGATGACTTGGTAATTGAGTGGGACTAATAAGAATACATCATTTAGCTGTATGTGACAAACTGTGCCTCAAAACACAACCATGGAAAATTCACGTTTTGCTTAATAAATAAATTACACAGCCAATGTATTATACATAATTTGTGTCCTCATGGATTTGAATGATATATAATGCATACTCCAAGTCATTTATTTATTAAGACTAACTATATATATTGTAGGTGGGGAATTTTAAACTCTAGAGTAAGACCTGCATAGGTAACTGTTACAACTACTGAGTCTGATTGGGCAGCAAATGAGGCTGTGCATTTGGGGAGCTCCAAACACAGGCAAGTGTTTCTAATGTTACAAGCTCCAGTGTGTTAATAAACTTCACTTTCCTCCATTAATTTGAGGGATAAGAGGACTGAAGTTGAAGCTTCACTGGAGGAGTAACTTACTCAGCAATGGAAAACAAGGAATTTTTTCAATAAAAGGAAAATACTGATTGTAACAAGGAGCTTTGATGCACTTGGGTAATAACAAACACTTCTGTAATGTTTTGGAAGAGGCAGTTTTACACTTGTGGGCATCTAGGCCTGCTGGCCAAATCAAAGAACATAGCAAATTAAAAAATTGGTTCTCTTGAGCATCTTGGATAAAATGAGTAGATGAATATTTGACCCACAGATGCTTTCAAAATGCTTTCCAATAGGTGCTCAAAAGTTTGTCAGCTAATATGCTCTGCAACTGGCCTATAGCATTTTGTTTCAAGACTTCTGCAATTCTCTGCTTAAACTACTGTCATGTCCAGATTCCTCTGGGTTTTTTGTTTGTTTCTTTGTTTTTCATGGTGTCTAGCAACTCTGATTTAATTTCAGGAAATGTTTGTTTTCTTCTATCAGATTGACTAAAGTGTAGTATTTTGTAGGACCCTTTTTATAGCATATAAATTTGAATAAATTCTGGAAAAGTAATATTTTGAAATGTAACTGGTTTTATTTTAAAATATCATTACTGCTGTGAATCTCCAACTAAAAAGAAAGAGTAAGAACTAAAAAAAATGTAGCTCTTATCAAGTTGCATTAAATAGCATTGATCAACCATCATTTCAGGTGCACATATAGAATCAACAATTTCCATCTTGAGTTTTCCCTGAAACATTACCTATGGACTGCATAAATCTGCATATAAACAGGTTTTCACAGGGAGACTAGAACTGTCCTTTTTCTGATATTGGTGGAAAAGGTTGGCTTGCTAAAAAGAGCAAGCTGTGTAAAACCACCAAGAGTAACCCAGTCTAATCTGTGGGGGAACACTAGCTCTGGGAATAGAGTCAAGGTTGATTTCTCAGCAGTTACTTAACTGCTTTTTTTTTTAAAAAAAAAAACAGCAAAATGAAACAACCCTTTCTTTTCTTACTCCAGAACCACGTGGTTTTGTTGCCTTTTTTTTTTTTTTTTAATTAAGTATTTGTAACCAATTCTGAAATCTTGCTGTGATTTAAAATTGTGGAAGCTTTATCCAGATTTGAATTTCTTTGACACTGCAGAAGTGCCTGAGATTTCTCTTCTACTTTTGGGGGAAAAAACCCTAACCAAACAAACTACCAGATTTAACTCTGTATTAAGGAGGTTTTGGCTTTAACTTAAAGTTCCTGAGAGGAAACCTTCTGTGAATTTGCTTTGAGCAAGCCAAGGCAAAGTCACTCAACACACAGCCTTGAGCTAGTACAGATCTGTGGACAACAAACAGAAAAAAAGTTGATTGTTTCTGATAAATTATCCATCAGGTTTGGAATGTTATTATGCTTTGAATTTAAAGTGAACTGAATAACCTAAGTTGGATAAAGGAAAGTGCAATATTAAGACAGCCAAGTTTCTTCATATAGTTTCCATTCCTGGGCATAGTTTCCTTTTTGGAGTTGCAAAGCAATGTGTATCAAATTTTGAAGCCTCTACCTGATAGGCAACACTCAGCAGCATGTGTAACACTGCCTTGGATGGTGCTTGCTTAGCTGCTGCTGCAGCCCAAGCTTGGAGTACAGTGCTTCACAGAAGGAGGTCAGGTAGCTGTCAGATAGCTTGTTTCATCCTTAAATATCACACTAGGAAGATATTCAGTCCACGTAATTTGTCCTTTCTTTAAAAGTTGGGTTTTGGTCACTAAACTGTAGCTGGTTCTTTTCATAGCAGAAACCTGGTAGCTTCCTACCATCTGCTTGCCCAAAGAGTGCCAGACAAAGAGAAATACCTTAATACCTATGAGAAAATCAGCTTTCACATCACAAGTGAAACCAATGTGAAGCTCAAGCCTATTGATTGGTTGCAAAGTATGACTAAATGGATAACATGAATTTCCTAGCTTCCCAGAAAATAAGCACAAGGCCTTTGGAAATTTCACAGCCTGGCTGCATATTGTATCAGCCCATATCATCATTGATTTGTTTTCTTCAACAGAGTTGCTTCTTACTTGAGAGCAGTCTTTTCATCTCTTTTTCTCTGGGATCAAGATGATCTTACAGTTGATTGTGTAGCTGACAATTTAAATTCAAATTGAAGCACAAGTCTATTTTTCAATAATTCAATACAGACTGTAGCCACTAACTCTTCCCTGATTTGTATCATAAGTGCTTTAGTGTCTTTCCTTTGGCCCTACTGTACTCTTTGCTACAAAGCCACCAGAGCTGAAACTTCCAGAGAAATTCTACTAACTACTAGTTATCTTAAAATACCTTTCACCTGATGAAAAAGAGGCAAAGTGCTAAATTTTCACAGCTCCAAAACGCATCAGTGTGAGTATTACACATACTGACCCAGCCCGGTGAAACCAGCCTGGTGTTCACAAGTAGTGGGGTTGGGTTACAAAAACCCTGCACGCCCTGGCACTAAATATGGTCTGAGGGTAAATGACTACTGATTTTAACTGTGAAAGAAATGAGTGAAAGTGTGGCATGCCAGTGAACTTATTCACCTTCTTTTCCAGTATTTTTTGGACAGCTTTCAGCTGCATCTGTCTGCTTCCTTCCAGCTCTTTTCAAAGAAAATAGCGAGACTCAGAATAAGACATGGATTTAATTGCAAAGCATCGTCTCCTCTTTTAATGCTTGTAACAAGCCAATGAGCACTGAAAGGACCCTTGGTATAATAATGTGTAAAAAAAATATATATACTGATTAAGGCTGCTGGGTAATAAAATGTCCTTGGTATAATTTGAGTCATTTCTCTTTGTGGTTCTATCATTAACCCTACAAGAGCCAGTGCCTGCATTTTGGTACACCGTCTTGTTAGTCTAGCCTTTCTGATCCCCCAGAATTAAACTTATGCTAAGAGGACTGCAAGATAAAAATGCAGGCACAGGGATGGTTAGGCCCCTGCAGTCACCAAGATGAATTAAATAATTTAAATTGACCTAGGGGCCTGTGTGTAGAATAATCCTCCACTTAGATGACCCAGTGATTCTTAACTCATTTCTAAGTCTGTATCCAGTCAATGTGAAAGTGTTAATGTTCCTGTATCACAGTACACTGATTACACTTATCTTTTTCATACCCAATAACCAGAGACAATGATTATATTATTCATAAGATATTTTTACCTGAAGTAATAAAGCATGCAGCTTTAGTTATTATTTCCTAATCTTTTTTTTTTTTTTTTAACTGTACTTTTTTCTCCAGCCCCAGGGATAACCCTACAATTTATATTAAAAAACATTCTCCCCTTGCACACCTTGCTTTTTTTTTATCTCTGTCTATGCAAAGCTGGTATAATTGTATCAGCAATGTGTTTATGTGAACATTCTTGTAGCTTTCAGGGAATACTATCCCTGCAGGGCTGGCCAAAAAAAAAACCCCAACACTTTCTTTTTAAATTGAAAAATAAAATTGGAGAGGGTTAATGTGGGAGAAAGAGGCTTGTATGAGCACGTCCTGTCTTACCTTAATCAGGTAATACACAAGGCAAAAAAGTCTGACATGTCCACAAACAGTTACTGTGCTGCCTGCCATATGCTGCCCTAGTGTTCCAGATGGACGGAGAATCTGTGAAAGTCATGTTTCATGAGCATTCCCTTCAGGCTCCCAGGAACCTCCAGGACACAGCTGGAGAGATGTATGCACACACCAGTGCGGGGGAGTGTGTATGTGTGTGTGAGAGAGAGAGAGAACATAGATGTCTGGTAGGCAGTGAGGCTGGTTCTAAATAATTTTGAGAGAACTAAAGGGCAGGGGGGAGTGATGTGGAAATCTTGCATTTGACTTCACATGGCATGCCAAGAAAATTTCCAAGTGCGATTTCTAGAACTCATTTGCTCTCAAATTCACCAATATGTGAGACTTTATTTCATTTCCAAGAGTGACACCACACATTATGCTACAGAAAGATGGAACAAATGTACAGGGAAGCAATGAGTGGGTCTAATCCCTGCCCCAAATAATCAGACAAGAAAATTGTTTTCATGCATCTTTGCTCTCTTGTGTTCTTTGTAGTATAACACTTCTGACCCAAAAGCCGAATGAAGCTCCCAATCTTTCTGCAAGACCATTAGCAAAATTTGTATTTACATTTAAATAGCACTATCCCAGTGTTTCTCTCTTCTGGGACTTGCAGTTGTATTGTAATGCCCTAATTATTGTTCACTGCAGGAGGATTTTTATCAGGCCACAGGTATTTGAATATCAGTTGTATTTAACATGACTGCTAGGAGTTTGTTCTACTAAAATCTATGCATGAATGGGTTGGAGTTAGCCAAAACATGGCTAGTAACCTGACCATTAATCTGTTTAACCCTGGAAACATGTGGCAGAGCGTTTGAGCCAGGCTTTAAGGCACCCCCCACTTCTTTAAATGCTATAACTATCCCCTCTGCTGACCCTGCACGTGGCCCACGGAGGTCTGCTTTTCACTTGGCCCTTCCCTTTTTCTTCTTCCTTCCTGTACAGGAGCACTTGGGGTCCATCTTCACCTTCCAACTGGAGGGCACAAGTCAGAGGAAGGTGTGCTCCTCCATCTGCCTTCCTCTTCCAGCTGTGCTGCAAGGCAATCAAGTGAAACCCCAGTGAAATGAAACCCCAGACTGATCCTAGGTGGCCCCACACACAAACAAGGGAGCACTCGCAGCTGTACATAACCACATTTCTACGTACTGGGCTACCTCCCCATTTCACTGCAGGTCTAAAGTTATGGGTTGAGATTATACACCTGTAGGAAGCTGTTGATATGGTAGGAAGACATTGACCTCTTTAGATTTAGACTTACAGTTATTTGCTAAGATGAGCTCCAGTCATATGATTTTCTGGAAAATAGTGAGCCCCTTTTGATAGCCATGACCTTAGATTAAATTTGAGCTAATTGAAATTTTGTGGCAAAAAGTAGGCTTTTTTTCCCAAAATTTCCCAGGTATCTATGTTCTTACCTAGTACCCTAATATAGAAAAACATGCAGTTGTTGGCTGACTCAGTGTCAGCTCTTACCATTCTATACATAGTCTACTCTTTTCAAATGATAGTGTTTTTACAGGTGATGTTAACATAAAGGCAAAACACAACAGAAGTTCTTTGTGTTATGCAGATAATCAGTGATGTTTGTCAGGCTATGTCCTACATGGGTGGCCTGGTTGACCATGGCAAGTTTCTGTATAAACTCCAGGGATAAAAAAGTCAAACCCTGCCCTGGAAAATAGTTGTTGCTTTTCCAAATTAAGAAATAGAAAAAATATCTTTAAATGCATGGCTTATAACAACCACCTGAAATTTCTGTCATGCTGGGATACTCACAAAGCTCTTATTCTTATTTGAGCATCCACAGGCCTGCCTCTCCCTGCCCAACACCTCACCTGCCCATGGCCCAGGACCCCATCTCAGCCCTCAGGGCTGTCATCAGCTGTCCCAGTGGTGGTGCACCAGGGCCACTCTTCAGCTCCCTGAAGCAGAAACTCCCTTCAGCAGCCTGCTCCTGCCTGGCTGTGGACCTTAAACCTGGTCTGGACCTGCATTTTCCCAGTCTCCAGGGGGGTACTTGGTGCTCAGCAATGGGACTGCCCTGGGGTCCCTGTCTTCCCGGTTCCTATATGGGGGGTAGGATGGATGTCACCCTGACAGAGCCCCATGGGGATCCCCCACCATCCTGGCCCCAGGGAGCCCTGACCTCCCCCTGTTCACATGCCTGGATTAATTTGTCTTTAATTCTGTACAAAATCAACGCATGATCTCGTGCACATATTACCAGCTGACATAGGAGTGGAAAGGTAATATCCTGGCCATTTATTTCTGTAACTTGATCATATTAGGAGGGATGTTATTTTAAGACGAGAAAAATGCCTCACAAAAACAAAACAACAAACAAACAAACAAACAAAACCCAAAACAAACAAAAAACCCCAAACAAAAAACCCCAACCAAATAAACAAAAAAGCAAAACCAAAAAACTTCAATGCAATATTCCATTCTTTCTCATCAGAGAAGAAAAGGCCTTGGCCTCATCCCCAGCAAGGTTTGCCCCCATGAGGCATTGTAGCCTCTGCCTTCCTTCTCTCCTCCCAGGACTATAAATTAATATCTCATCATTGACCATAATATGCCCTGTAACTCTGTTTATTATTACTGCGTATTTTAGACAGGTGGTAAGTATTGGCACTTTTTATTATGCTGATAAACAATGTCGGACTGCCAGGTGAAATGTGTTGTTGGGGTGATTTCTCACTTCCCTGTAGCCTCCCATGGATTTCTGCCTGGGCTGAGGGAGAGCAGAGCTCCAGTGAGTCTGCCTTTTGTCGCACGCCTCTCCCCTCTCCTCTGGGGATCAGCCAACGGCTGCCACTCCTCTCCGCTGCACACTTTCAAGGGACATAACGCCACAGACATACACAGCTCTTAGGAAACCAAGCACAAATACAAGCCTTCCCATCCTCATTTCCCTCATGATTGCTGCTGCTCTTTCAGATCCACTCCTTTTTGCTGTGCAGCATCATTGGAGGTCCTGTACTCCTGACCTGCTGCCGTTTCCGAGATCTGGAGTGGGAGCTTGGTGTAGGGTGACCAGGAGATGTGGGTATATTTGGCTATTTACTGAAAAATCCTTAGGCACACATACCCACTGCTACTTACATGATGCTGCCTGGCATATATCAGGTTCACACATAGCGCTCACACGTACGTGAAATTGCCTCAAATGTATCAGAGCCTTTCTCAGCTGTCTTTCAATCTCTCCTCTTGCAGCATTGCATCTACTTACCAACTTTGCTTCTCAGACACCTCGCAGCGTGTCGCAGAAGGTGTGTGTGTGTCTGTGCAGTGCTGTGGGGAGGTACCTGAGCGAGGTGCAGACACCTGGCAGGAAATTCACCTTGATGCTGCTGGTGGCACTAACGCTGCTATGTTGCTCCCGGTACATAAATTAGCTTGGCTGTTCTCAAGGCATGCATTGTATATACAAGTGTACGGTGTCCTGTCTGGCACCAACAGCAGCCATTTTTCCTCTGCAACCCTCTTGTCCAACTCAGAGATGAATGTAAAGAATTTTATGCAGTTTATTTTGAGATCCACTTTTTCTTTTCCAGACTTGCAAACCCTAGGCACTAAGTGAAAAAAAACATAAAAAGAATATTGGTTTTCAACTTTACTTAAATACGCAAATGTTAAGACAATTCAAGGATCTTGGTTGTTGATACCTCTTTGTTCATATGTAGTTTTTGAGCATATACAGCCACTCATTACTGAAATGTGCCTTTTCTCCCCTGCCTTTCCAGACTGAATCCAAGTTCTCTAATCAAAAGGGCAGTGGGAGGGATGTAGCCAGTAAGTTAAAAGGTCACAGAAAGGAAATGCTGGTATATGATAACTGGTTTGTGTTTTGACTTAATTTAATAAGACTAATTTTGATTTTTGAGAACTCTCCTCTCCTCTCCTCTCCTCTCCTCTCCTCTCCTCTCCTCTCCTCTCCTCTCCTCTCCTCTCCTCTCCTCTCCTCTCCTCTCCTCTCCTCTCCTCTCCTCTCCTCTCCTCTCCTCTCCTCTCCTCTCCTCTCCTCTCCTCTCCTCTCCTCTCCTCTCCTCTCCTCTCCTCTCCTCTCCTCTCCTCTCCTCTCCTCTCCTCTCCTCTCCTCTCCTCTCCTCTCCTCTCCTCTCCTCTCCTCTCCTCTCCTCTCCTCTCCTCTCCTCTCCTCTCCTCTCCTCTCCTCTCCTCTCCTCTCCTCTCCTCTCCTCTCCTCTCCTCTCCTCTCCTCTCCTCTCCTCTCCTCTCCTCTCCTCTCCTCTCCTCTCCTCTCCTCTCCTCTCCTCTCCTCTCCTCTCCTCTCCTCTCCTCTCCTCTCCTCTCCTCTCCTCTCCTCTCCTCTCCTCTCCTCTCCTCTCCTCTCCTCTCCTCTCCTCTCCTCTCCTCTCCTCTCCTCTCCTCTCCTCTCCTCTCCTCTCCTCTCCTCTCCTCTCCTCTCCTCTCCTCTCCTCTCCTCTCCTCTCCTCTCCTCTCCTCTCCTCTCCTCTCCTCTCCTCTCCTCTCCTCTCCTCTCCTCTCCTCTCCTCTCCTCTCCTCTCCTCTCCTCTCCTCTCCTCTCCTCTCCTCTCCTCTCCTCTCCTCTCCTCTCCTCTCCTCTCCTCTCCTCTCCTCTCCTCTCCTCTCCTCTCCTCTCCTTTCCGTGGAAGGGCAGACACTGATCTCATCTCTTTTGTGACCAGTAACAGGAGCCAAGTGAGTAACCTGAAGTTGTGTCAGGGGAGGGTTAGGCTGGATATTATAAAAAGATTCTTCCCCAAGAGGGCAGCTGGGCCCTGGAACAGGCTCCCCAGACAACTGGTAACAACACCACACCTGACAGAGCTCAAGAAGCATTTGGACAATCCTCTCAGGAACATGGCATCTTTCTTGGGGATGGTCCTGTGCAGAACTAGGAGTCGGACTTGATGATGTGTGTGGGTTCCTTTCAACTCAGAATATTCTGTAACTCTGTGATTCTGAATTAAAAATTGTTGCAGATGGAATTTAATGTTGGTTTTATCTGCTCTGTGTATTTTTTGTGGCATTTCAGATTTCTTTTCTTTAATTAAATACACTATTTACTGTCACTGTTCATGTGATTAAAGCAGTATGTACTCCAAAGAAAGCAGGGCTTAGGATCTAAAGTGATTGCATTCTTTTTCTTTCCCCATAGGATGCAGCTGTAAAGACTGTGGGATGTCCCAGAGCCAGTGTCTCCACAGCATTGTAAAGGACACATAATTCCCAGGTCACCTTGCCTTGTTGGAAGAGATAGAACTTCTGCTGCTAGTCACCCATACCATTCACTTCTGTTTCAGAGACTATGACTGTGGTAGCTATTGAGTTTCTAAGAGACAGGACTTTGGATAATAAAAGTTTGCAATATACCAAGTGAAATACCAAGCAAGGGTTAACACAATAGAGTGGCTCATGTGGTTTCCTGTCCTAGGTGCACCTCCTTTATTTGTGCTGCACAAGTGACCCTGAACGAAATGAGGAAACAAAGGGATGGCAACAGGTTTAGAGTAGAATATATTATGTATGTATCATGCAGTCTTTCAGTCAAAGACTGGGTCTGAAAGCCTCTGTCCAGAAGTGAAACTCCATATTGTTTTCCTGAGACAATAAACTACAGTAGTAATCTCAATAAATTAAAAAAGAAAAAATGGTGATACCCCCATGTCATATGATATGCTCATTAAAATCCTAGAAATAGGATCCAGCCCTAACTCTTAGATCTTTTCATTACTGGGAGAGTTCTGCATTGTGCTCCATCTGGACATGCTGTATGCTTTGGGGAGAAGGATGAACTGATCTGGGCTACAATTATGTCACCTCCTAGCACTTGTCCATTGGTATTATGGAGACATTCTGGTGAGGGATGCAGTACCCTGAATGTGAAATTCCCTGATAACTGGGTGCCTAAAAGCTAGATCTGGATTTTTATGCCAGCGGCCATCTCTATTTAAAATGCAAGATAAATTAATCTCCTCCCCCAACATTATCAGAATCCCGCAGATGGTGTTATTATAAATAAGTTCTGTTTATCTAAAAGTATTAGCATTTAACTCTAGGAGGAATGGTTGTTGTCATGTGTGGTTCAGATCTTTAAAGATGTTAGGGGTTTCTTTTGCCTCCAGCAAGATGAATATACTAAAAAAAAAAAAAAAGAAAAGAAAAGAAAATACATATAGTTGTTTTACTGGGATATACACCCTCTTGTAGGCTCTTATTTGTGAATATTTACCTGAAGTCAAGGAAGGAAAAAGTGAAAAAGTGTTAATCACAAATGTGCAAATAACATCCATGAGAGTAATTTTAGCTAAAGCTACCATATCAATGCTCATTATCATAGGTAGATATTTAAAACTGGAGAAAAAGAATGATCTTATTACATAGGAACATAAGGGTTAAGGAATAATTTTAAGGATGGCAAGCTAGGATAGGTAGTTTGGGTGAAGATGGGGTTGGTAATGAAAAAACCTGAAAAAACCAAGCTACAATCAATTTTTAGACACTTCTGTAAAGAAAATGAGGTAATCCAATCAAGGAATGCAAACAGAGCCATTTGGTTAGATGACCAATTACACTGGGGCAAGAGTCAGTCATTAATATTTGTGCCATATGTTTATGAAGAATCCAAGGGCTACATTAAACAAACTTGAAGTAACTGGGACTTAACAGGTAACTCATGGAGGAGAAAAAATAATGGGCCTAGAGAATTGATTAACTTTATTCACTGGAAATGATATGCCCCTTTTTCTGAACAAAGTCATACTCAATGTCCTTGCTCTGCTGTATTACTGATGGACTTTGTGTCTATATTTTGCTCTGAATCATTTTGGATAACTGAGGTTGGTGAGCTTTCTGTTTTCCCTGGAACATAGTCTGTGTTCCCTAAATGAAAAGAAAGTAAACCTCTTTACATTTATGCAGTCATTAATTAACCTGCAACAACTTAGTGGCACCAAGGGACTGAGTGTGTTAAGAATAGACATCAACTATTTGACAACTTTGACTAACTTTTCTGGTTTTTTGTCACTTAAGCACTTAACTGTATTTAATTGAACTGGCTACCTGAAATCATAATGATGTAGTATCATATATTAAGACCGTCAAGGTTTTCATAGGTCATGTGCTTCTCGCTCTCTTAGGCATCATATCTAATGCCCTGTGCTGTTCTACTCCAGGTCTCAAATAAAAATCCGAGAATCCATTGTTTCCTGTGTTGATCAGTGATTCAGGGACAGAAAAACTAGTTTCTTTCCTATTTATTGAAAATGGTAGTTTCCTTCCCCTTTGGAAATGAAAGTGCTGAACCGGAGAAATGGAAGTTCAAACCATGCTCAGGGTCGTGATATTTGACATAGTCAGATAGTCTGGTGTTCAGAGGGACAGAGTCATGGGTGACTCGTGGGTGTAGAGAGCTTTTTAGCAAAGGAAAATTTCCTAGCAGTGATAATCCAAGGTCAAATGTTAGAAGTTGAAAGTACAAGCCAGAAAGTAATTCTGTTTCAGGGTTTTATGCTTTTGTTTTGCTACCATCATAACTTGGGGAGGAGAATCTGTGTGACTAGCTGTCTTTGTAGATACTCATATATGAATTGTTAAACCTCAGAGCTCTTCTTTGATGCGAGAGGGACCTTCATTAATTATATAGATTATTGTCTATTTTTGTATTGTATGCAAAATCAGCTGTTTTGATAATGTGAAAGCACCTTGATATTAGCCTGTGCTTAAGACCTAGTAGGACTCATGTGCTATATTCCTCAACTAGGATTTAATATGCTAGGGATTCTTTTAGTAGATTATACTGCTCAGAAATTCTAATATGGAGGAAATTAGTCTCTTAGCTTAATTAATATAAGCTATTTAGAGTGGCAAACTAGGATATGGAAGAATCAAACTCTGCTTTTGTGAAGAAAGTACTTGAGGCTTGATTTCATGCTTCTTCAAAATCCAGGGAAAGCTACATGGCTCCAAAACTCCAGGGGAGAGAAATGCTAAGCTTCAGTTATAGAGCCAAGCCCCTAAATTTGTCTGAGGAGCAGATCTTATGCCAGCTCTTTTGCTTGTGAGCACAATTCACCTGAGCTGTCTTAGACTTTTTTTTGGGGAACATGCCATTTTCTTTGAATTCCACCTGTAGCTGACTTCTGGCACCTGACCCATAGCTGGCATTTCTATTAGGAGCCAAGGTCAATGGCAAAAATAGCAAAGACAAAGTTTACAGTGCCAAGTCTAACTCCTTTTGTGAATCTAGCTCATTTGGGGTTTTGCCTAGAATTAATAAACACAACAGAAGTCTTCAATGGGCTTCATAGATTTTTTTGACTACTTTTCCCCCCTTCTACAATGACTCTGTTCTAAAAAATTTCACAACCTAACAGACTTTACTCCCAGGAAAGGTTTTCAGGGAATCAATCTACATTTTCACTTCTTAAAGTGAAATAATGCATCACCATACTTAGAGTTCTGTATCCTCATTCCAGCCTCATGACTGTAATGTTTTTCCTACCATAAAGAATAATGCTTTAGTGTTGATACACTTCAATCCACAAGATGTCAGCTGTTAGGATTTTCTACAAAGTGAGATCATGCTCTTTCAGGCCTGTTTGTGAGTCAGCTGAAAGGACTCTGCAGTGCTAGTGAGGAGGGCTTTATTTTCATTCTGAGACAAAGTTGTTTTCTTCCTAATTAAGACAGTGGAAAATTTTACTTTGTCTTCATTGCGACAAAATAGAGGACAGGAGAAGAGGAACTTGATTAGAACATCCTATGTGCAATGTTTTGGCCCTGACTGGTCTGCCAAGTAAGAAGCAAATGGTAAATGCTTTCTTTTAAATGTGTCTTAATTTCTTTCAAGTTCCTGTAAAACAGTGCAAGCTAAAGAAAAAAAAAGATGAGCCACCAACAAATAGTAAAATTTTATCATTGTCCATAAGGAAAAATACATTGATTGATAATTTTTGGTTTGTATAAAGTCATTTGACTGAAACTTCAGACACAACAACACATCATTATAAAGTACAGAGACTTTTTCAGTGTCTGAAAAAGTACTCCAAAACAAAGTTCCATAGTGCCTTGGTCTGCCTCCACAGCCTCCTTGAGAAAAGCCAAGAAAAACAGCAAGGTTTTGTGACATGGCTTGGAGGTCAATATATCTTGGCTCTGCTAAACCAAGAAGGGAAATAAAAAGTCTGGATCCAAGAACCCCTCACATGAGCTGTCTTGTAGCCGAGATTATTCCTGGGTAATCTGGGGCTCTGTCAATCAAGACAACACCACGGGATGGATCTCTAGGAAGAGGTGGATCCAAATCATGTAGGGATTCAAAGCTCAAAGTCAGTATTTAGACTAGGGCTGTGGAAGGTGGCACTGAAAGGCAGGGAGGAGGCATGAGTGTGGCTGAGCAGAGAGGCAGAATGACCACAGGCACGATATCATAGCGAGCCGTGGCACCCCTCAGCGTGGAGCTGCCCCAGGAGTTAATGCTGGCTGTGATCAACACGGCAGATTGGGAGCACAGTGCTTTTGGTCAGCAAAGCTGTGGCTCCCCAAGCATTTCTGAGCAGTGAGACAGGCACTGCTGGTCAATAACAGACTAACAAAAGCTGTATAAAGTGTATTGGGTCAGGTGTGTGCTCCCTGCATCCCAAATCCCACACATGCAGCCCAAATCATCTCTTTTAGACAGGATTCCCATTTACACAGCATGTAAAAGTGGAGATGACAGAAATCTGTGCAGAACAGGGAAAAATGTGACTTCTTGGGGTAGGAGGAAGCTCATCATTTTCTAGTGATTTACTGGTGCTGTTGGAGCAGTGGTAGGCAAAACAGCTTGAGCAGTTCTATCTGCTTTCCTAGAGGTGTAAGATCTGTCCACTTCTGAGCTCCAGGCTGGTGGCAAGGTCTCTTCTGCTGTGATTACAACAAACTCTTTTTTGCACATGTAGTGTTTTCTCCCAAACCAACACGTCAACTCAGATGGGATCAGTTTTTCTGTAAGACCTGTTGGGGAAGAGTGCACATTTAGAACAGCTGCAAATGAACTAAATGGTAGCTGGAAATGGTCAGGCAACAGTCCAAGCTAACATTAGAACAACAGAGAGGGTGAAACAAAGTGCTTTTTTTTTTTTGCTGAATCAATAACTCTGTCCAGGTTAACTTCAAGGTGTTGCTTACTTCATTGCTGTGCATCACATAATTAATTTTTTCTGCATTTGGAGATCCAATTTGTGCAGCAGGCTTCCCACTGAGGCTTTACCTAGGTTTTACTTTAATTTAACTAGAGGGTTGGTGTTTTTTCTGTGTGTTTGCTTCTCCTCCCTGTGCTTCTAAATCTAACTCCTCATTGGGAAAACAAGGGAGCATTGCTGTTAAAAGCCTAATGGAGAAGCTGGCTCTGGAAAGCTGTATTCTCACCCCCGGAGAAATCTTGGAAATGGTGCAAGCCTATGGTAACTAATGCAGCCTTTGCAATGAAAAATTTATTCCTTCATTTGCAAGCAAAATTGATGCACATTGCTAGGTCTTGATGGCCTCTGTTTTTTTGTTTTGCTTTGTTTGTTTTGTTTTATTTTGTTTTTTTCTTTTTCTGTCAGTTTCCCCTGTTTGCCTAACACTGTGTGAGCTTGGAAAGAACTTAGGGCTTTTCAGGACTAAAGGAATTGTGCAGTCACATCTCCAGGCTTTCTATTTGACACAAACAAACAAGAAAGAGAAATCTATTATACACTGCTCTATATGGGAATGATTTGAGCTACTCAGCAGTCTTTCTTTAAAACTCTTTCCTTAAAGAGGTAAGTAGCTCCTTCTCCACTCTGTCTCAAATTTCTAGCATAAAAGCTGGATTGAAAAGCCAAGGCACTGGAAAATAAGGCAGATACATGTGGCAAATACATTTAGCTAGAAAAATTTTGCTAGCTATCATGCTCCATGCTGTTGTATATGATTATTAGTTGGAAAATAGCATAGCTTGAATGTTATTACTGAACATTAAAGAACATTTCACTTCTAATTATGGAATAAGGAGAAGAGCTTGCAACTCACCTACCAAACATTTGCTTTGCACACATAAGAGTTTCCGTTTTTAAAATCTGTTTCATTTACAAAGCCCTGCAAACAGGCTACTTTCTTTTGCAGCTCCCTTGTACCTCGAAGGTGCCAGTGAAGAAAGAAAAAACATTCAAACCTTAAAGTCTACATTTAATTAAAATGCTTTACACTATTTTGAGTAAAATACTGAAATTGAGCAAAGGGTCAAAATATTTTTCAGCTTAATTAGAGACTTGGTGATTGAGGACCTGAAAAGAGCATTTTATAAGATCATTTAGAACACTTCTGAAAGAGTATGGGGAGGAAGTTCCTCAGATCAGTGGACCAATCTTCTTTCTGTTGTAAGCAATTGCACCAAAAAAAATTCCACCAGTCTCACATGAAAGCTGATCTTGATTTTGTCCCCACTACTTCTATTGCAAGAGTTTTTAAAGCCTTATTCTCCTTTTTTTTAAAGCAAGAGAGCAATTAATGGCAGTTCTGCAAATTGAATGACTTCAATCTTTGGCACAGAGAATATTGCATAAGGACTGTGAGTTATTAATGATAATATTACCCTGTTACCTAAGACATCTTTACTAGTAGATCTTCAAGTTCTTTAAAAATGAAGCAACTGTCAGGGTCTCCATTTTCATATGGGGAATTAAAGCTTTGCAGAGTGAGATGATGTGCTCAAGGTCATCTCAGTTAACTAATAGCATAGCTGGCATTAGAAAGCAAATCCGTACAGTTCCAGGCCACTCTGTTATCCAGCAGATCACACTGACTTCCCCTAGGGTTAGAAAGGATCGCTTGATTGGTGATAAAACAGTGTTAACTACTGAGGCCAGGATTTCTGAAAGAACCTTGGGGCTTAAAATGCATGTCTCCCACACACAGCAGTGCATGGGTGTCATGAGTTGACCCTGAAAACCCTGAAATATCCCACTGTGTTTAATTTTTCTCTGGAAGATGCAAGCCATAACAGCTCTGTCTCACAGTCCCATTTTTATTAAATGTATATTCTTAGGAGATGATGCTCTGCCCTGTTTTTGAGGCCATTCAATTAAGCTTATAATTAGAGATTTGCTGCTGCAGCAGAGAAACAGATAGTTATAATACTGCTTCAGCTGAGCTCCACTGAACTCAGAGCAACACAGACACATCCAGAGACGATTCCTTCTGGAAACTGTTTACTGCCTGAACAGAGTAGTCCAAAGGTGGCAGTGAGGCACAGAAAAATGATATGACTTGTGTCATCTGTAATGGATTTGGAACAGACCCGAGAGCAGTTTCTGCTTCATGATACAGCTACAAGCCTTCCTCAAGGAGGATCTTTCTGTGTGGTTTTACACTTGCAGTTTTAGTGGCATGTAGGGCCAGATACTTAAAACTTCTTTTCCTCTCATCACCTGTAGACAAAAAACAATCCCAGGCTTCACTTTGCTCCTAGAAGTCCATGTGGGTGTAGATTGGGGCATTTAGATATCTAGGTGCTTATTTAAAACTTCAGGTTGACTGCCAAAACTGTTCTAGCAAGAACTTCGCACCAGAGGCAGAGCTCTTGTCCATGGCTGAGCATCTTGCTGTTGGATGCTGCAATCCTCCCAAGTGAGAGGAGTGGGCAGGAAGGGATGGCAAACATGAGGGAGAAGCTGAAAGCTGCCTGGTTGCTGCTGTAGGATGTCTGGGGCTTGCTCAGCATCTGGGCTGGCTGGGCGCTCCAGCTACAGCCACACCTGAGCCAGTGCCTCTCTACCTGCATGAGGTTAGTCAGGTCCTGGTGTGGCAATCCTGATTACCTGGGACAGAAAGCAGTCAGAAGAAAGGGAGCTCCTCAATTCATAAAAGCCAAACACCTTCCCAAGAGTTTCTCTCTGGAGGTCAGTACCATCCTCCTTTGCCATGTGCCCTGTGGTAATGTCCACACTTTTTTGAAAAAGCAAATTGCAGGATGGACAACACATACAATGTAACCACTTAATCACTTAATTTTTTTTCTGGGTTTTTTCTGATGCATTTGATTTCTTGGAGTATTTTTGCCCATTTTTTCATATTTTTTATCTGAAATGCTTACCACTGGTAGAGTTGAAAAGCTAACCTTGATGGTAGCTGTGCTACATAATTTGAAACTTGCAAGGAGCCATGGTTTCTAAGCAGCACAGTTCCAGTGCCCTCAGTATTGTGGCTCTCAGGAGAAAAGTAACATGCCATTTCTTCACAGTATTTTGATCTGCTGTGTGTCATAGTAATAGCCATTGAAATGCAGATAAGTGATCTACTTTGAATACCAGGCTGAACATAGAAACCAAGACATATTTGTACACACACATGCCCCTATGCATGCACATGTATTCCTTATAACTTCCATGACATGAAAGGCGTGAAATTTTTCTGTTTAAAAAAAACAAGAAAAAACAATCAAACAAAAAACAAAAATAATTTGTCATTGTCTTTGAGACTTTTTTCATAAGCAGATATACCAGCTCCCAGCTTGCTTCTTTCCTGAGGTAATGTCAGATCACAAAAATAAAGATATGGTAAGATTACTATTGTTCATCACCACCGTTTTAAAAGGGACATCATCTTAAGAGAAAAAAAAAATTAAAGTTCTAGATTAGTTCCCAGATCTTTGGAAGGTGAATATCATTAACAGACAATGAAATATTTTTGGATTTAAATCTAAACCCTATTTTTCAAGTGGTTGTATCTAAACATTCCCTTTCAGCTTCTTTTGATGTGGAGTTTCAAAATTGTGAGACAGGACTGAAATGTTCCATCACATTCTCATTTGTAATAAAAATATTGCCCCACATATGGTTCTGTAGTTATAATTCTAGTCTGTCTCCAAATTTTAATTGTCTTTTAGGTTGCCAAATCTCAATAGTTTGTGTAATTCGATATATAACATTCAGTAAATTATAAGATGTGGTTACAACTAAGGAGAAACTTACCTTGAATTACGATAAAGCCTTTTTTCTATTAAAAAACTACCCATGACCAAACAGTGATGAGCTGAAATATAGTGATTATTTTAGGGACCTCTAACACTGTGTGTATAGTACTTTGAAGTCTGATGTCCATTACCATCTTTACCAGCACCATTCAACCAGTTATGCAGAAAGCTAGAAGGAAAGGACGACTAAGGGGACTGGAGCCAAATATCTTCAAAGAGAAAGTCATATTTTTGTTTTTTCAGTATTCAACTAGCTGTATGTTTTAGTGAAACATTCATCAATAATCTAGTGAGTGACAGAAATATTATAATTAATATGCAGTTTCCAAAATTAAAAATAAATTTGGCTTATCTCTGTGACAGCGAATAACTCCTGATGTCATTTTCCAAGAAATATATGAAAGGAGAATTTATAGTAGAAAGTCCATCCTGTTTTGTAAGGAAAACAGATGTTCATTAATAAACAGGCTGACCACGGAGCACTGGAACTACCATCTGGATGGGATGTTGTACACCACCCCACCCCTCCTCCCCCCTGCTTTTAACAATTTAGTCAGTGAAGTTCTGGTAGGGATCAGGTGATTTAATTTTTTTTTTTTTTTTATAGCATGTTTG
The DNA here is from genome assembly GCF_971803275.1 of Cyanistes caeruleus. Taxonomy (NCBI): domain Eukaryota; kingdom Metazoa; phylum Chordata; class Aves; order Passeriformes; family Paridae; genus Cyanistes; species Cyanistes caeruleus. Next base: position 59,067,395 of record NC_141701.1, on the reverse strand, counting down.
GAAATATGTTAATCTTCTGTTCTTTCCTCCACATAATTTCTTCCTTTGTGCCTTTAAACAAGTTAATAAAGGGAGCAAGACATAAAGCATTCCAGAAAGTTCCGGAAATTGAAAAAAATGAAAATAAGAAAAAAGAGTTAGCTGTAGGAGAATCTCTTATTTGTCCTTACAAATCTGCAGGTGGTGTATAAAGTCTTCTCCATTTGTGTGCCTCCATTGTGCCTGGAGAATTGTGTGTGTGCTCATTCTCTTTGTTGGCTGGATTGCAGCAGCACCTAAAAATATCAGGCAAAAATCAGCCTCCTTCTGTGCTCTGTTCTGCACCTGTGTGCAGAGAAATCATGTCCTCACTGCTGAAGGATTTGCACCCGAGACTGCTCTCCTGTAAGCAGTGATGTCCATGGCTTAGTATTAAACTCTGATAGTAGTGACATGGAAGTGCCCCTTAGGTGGATGATGTGCTAATTGTCATCATGGGGGACCTCTGTGCATATGATGAGATGTGGTGTCATCCTTATTTTAAGTAGGGAAAAGTGATGCTACAGACAAAGCCAAGAATTAAAAAACAGATATTCCTATTTCTGTGTGAGAGTCTTGGTGCATGATGATGGTTTTCTTTTTTACCTCATTGTATTGTTAAAGACTTTCCAAGAATCCCTACTTGTCCTTGCCTGTTTGTAAAATGGAATGGAAAGGCTTATCTAACTGCTGGGATGCTGAGAGGCTTTGCTCTGCTGTGGGAATCTCTGAGATACCGGTGTAAGAGACCAGGATATTTTATCACACAATGTTTCCACGATGTTTCTTGTGGCTGTTGCAAGGGAGTAACACTACACACCTCAGATCAAGCAAGGTGCTCCAGTTGTCAGATAATTACAAGCCCTTATTAAGTAATTAATGTTCGTGGACTTCCCTTAATATTTGTGCACCTTCTGCAGTCGGTTTTACCACATTCTATCGAGACTCCTAAATACTTTCTTAGCAACCAAAACGAAAAATGACTTGATATTAAACGTGTTACCTATTCTGTAGTCACTATTGGCTGAGAACTCTACACTGCTCATTAATTTCCTGCAGTGTACTGTTTATTGATATTGCCTTTATTGTGGTACCTCACCTCAGCCACGAAGGGAGGACACGCAACCTCCATCTCGAGCTAATGGCATTGCTGCCAATGCTGCAGGGAGGCTGAAGAGCAATGCGACTAATAAAACACAACCAATAAAAATATGAAAGAAAAAATGTCCCTACTAGAAAGAAATGCATATTCCAAGTGCCTGCACAGTGCCTGGGGCTGTTAATCATCACTCCATGGGCACCCCTAAACAACTCTAAACAACAGTTAGAAAAGGATCAGATGGCTGTTTAGGGGACTCGGCAGAGTGGTATTTGTTTGACTGGCAGGTGGCCATGCTTGCAAGGTGTGCTGTGAATAACAACAGTGGCTTAAACATGAAGATGAAGGATTTTACTCATTTGCTGTCTTTAGGACTCTCTTCTACTTTGTGTGAGGAGATAAAGGAGGTGCTGGACTTAAAGGGCACTGGCTCATTGCAGAGAGTGGTGGGGCCTGCCGAGCAGATCTCTGTAAAGGGCAAGCTGGAAGTAGCAGTTTCAAGCAGTTTACCTGGCCTGGCTTGTCCTGGGGGAAAAAAAAAATCTCTTTGTACCACTGATTAATAGCTCTTTCCTTCCTGTTTCTTGCCCGCATTTGTCATGGAGGAAGCTTGTGAACATCCTTTCCTCCTCTCCAAGTGCATATGTAAACTTTCCTCTCATCTCCAATTCATTAATCATAAACACTTTTACTATGTGGGTTTCTTCTCCTCTCCTTTCCCTTCTGAATGCATCCCCTGCCATTCTTTTCCCTTGACTGCTCCTGCCAAGGGGCCACGCTGCCCACGGTGGTGGCCCAGCAGCTGCTGTGTGCAAGGTGCCCTGTGTGTGCCCAGGGCAGCTCACCTCCTGAAGCTGGATGCTCCACATATCATGGAAGCAGAGGTCTGCTGTTTAGCTGGCTTTCCAGCCTGGCTCTGTGACAGTGGTGCTGTGGGGCTCACTTGGCCGGTATCTATCATTTTGCAGGAAGTAAAAAATTACACGTAATCATCATCAGTCATTCATTATCAGCCCCTCTCAGCCTGCTGCTGGGCAAAGCTTTCTCCTCTGTTTGTTTTCTTTGTGCTGATTGCTGCAGATAGTTATTTATATATTTATTTTTGCCAGAACTTTGCCACCCTTGGAAAGCAAAGTTGGCAAGTGATAATAGAGCATGGATTGCCAAGACCCGGTTCCCCTTGCCTCTCATAAAAAACAAAAATGGTTTACTGCTGGTGATCCACATTTACTGAGTTACTTGGACAGGAAACTGTGGAATTTGCTGAGTTTTAGTGAGATGCATGAAGGTACACCGGTACAGGCTTCAGTAGGGACTGGTGATCTGAGCACATATCTGAAAGTGCTGGTGGGATCCCACAGCCTGATCTAAAGTCCTTGCCAAGAGTTCTGCCATGACCCATGACAGCCTGATCCTGATACCTGTGCTGTAGACATGCCTTCAGTGCCAGTAGGGAAATAAAACTTGTTTGACTTTACCTAAGCTCAAATGAGCAGCTAGGAGAGAGTTTCAAATGCTTCTGAGGGAAAACTGAATTTTTTAAAAGATCACTGATTCCAATCCACATAAGCATCCAGGGGCTTGGAGACTCAGCCAAACTTTTCTGAATTAGAATACTGAGGGATTAGGCTTTCCTGAGACTTTTTCCTAATGCTTCCTGCTTTGAGGAGATTTTTGGCAGATATTTCTCTCTATTGCTTCACAAGTCCAAAACCACTGAGAGGTCTCATATAGGAAGATAAAATATTTTTTAAATTCTGTGTTTACTTTGTCTGTTCCAAGTGAGAATAAATAATGTAGTTTATACAACGACAACAGGAAAGATCACTACCTTTGCATTAGGGTTCTCAGGGTTGCTAGTGAAGCCAAGGCTCTAGACCTCAGCCCTTAGAAACCTTTCAGTGCACATGGCTATCTGATGAAACCTCACTGAGCTCCCCAGAACTGCAGCAGCTTTGTAGCCAGAATGTGGGGGCAGAAAATTTCCAGAAATTTTTTTCCAGAAAATTGTGTTTTGGACACACACCTCTTTGCCCAAGATTTTCCTGATGGGCATTCATAAAGCTACCTGGTACATTTCATAAAGCTATCTGGCTGCAGCAGGTCTCAGCCAAGTTTCTTTCTTTAATAACTTGTCTAGAGAGTGGCAGAGAAAACATAACCCTGACCTGCTCTAGTAGTTGTGAGTTTGTGTGCATGTATCTTTGAGATTAAAGTGCTGAGAGCATGCACACAGCTGGGAGATGGGAAATAGGGCTGTACTTGCCAGCAAGAAGTGTTTACTCTTCCTCTTCCCCTCTGCAGAGAGCTGGGTCAAGAGGATTTGCTGGTTTCTGGTCAGGCAGCCCCATCTCCACCTACACTGTTTTTTTCCCCTACACATAGGACCAGGAAGCATAAACCCTTGCAATCCCACAAGACAGACGTAATGTGATCCTTGTGAAGTGTGTGACACAGGGAGTCATGGGAGTAATGGATTTAATGTAACAGACTACACACCTCCAAACTGCAGTATTTAAAGGGAAAGATTAGTTGTTTTGGAACTCCTGCTCGGGAGAGGAGGATCTACCTATATGTTACCTCTGTTATAGTCAGAGCTATAGTCAGAGCTTTCTTTACGGGACGCTAGGAGTTGAAGGAGCCCCTGGACCGTTCAGCTGAACTTTTTGCATGGCTCAAGAACCCAAAAAATCTGTAGCATTATCATGTATCATGCTATATGTGCCTAACTTGCATGTATCTCATGCGAATAGATGTCCTTAATGATGGGATTTTCAAAACTGTCTGCATTTTTATGCTTCTAAATAATTTTGAAAATAGTTTGTCCCTGGTTATGCATCTTTCCTCAACTTAGCATCACTATCTGTTGCCACTTAGTAGTTTCTTAGGGCTGCATCTAACTAATGTTGCACATTTGAGGCATACTGATAACACTTGTAGGGACCCAGAATCAGGACATAGCTTAGGACAATGAACTTTAAGCCTAGCTTTCCTCTTTGTCACACAGATAAAAACAGTAACAATAATGATAAAGGCTGAAGACATATTCATCTCTGCAATGTGGAATAATGATGGAAATCGGTTTGGGTGACTTCTCACATGCCAAAAATTTGTCAAAAGTGAGATAGACCCCTCCCTTTTTTTGTTTCACAGGTAAAATTTGGTTGGAAAATGGGAAGCAAATACCTTATTCGTTTTGTCCCCGGACAAATATGTTTTATCAAAGCAAAATAAAACCTTTTGACCACTGTAACTATCCTCACAAAAATATTCCTTTTCAAATGAAGCCAAATTTAACATTTTTGTATTACAGTTTGCTTAGTTTTCTTTTAGTGAAAATATGTAAATATAATACTTTGGTATTGATATAACTGTTGTTTCCTGATTTATTCTGGAAAGGAGCTTCCTCTGTTATGAAATTAGTCCAGTGAAAATAGAGGTTATTCCATTTTACCATACCTGCTGAATTTACCTGAATGCATGTATTTAAATCTAGGATTTGTATTTTCTGTTTAAATATTCCAGTGCAAACACAAGCCTTACAGCCTCAGTAGTTTGACTGATTTCTTGTTTTACATGGTATGGGTTTTATTTGATTTAGGATTCAGTACTACAGCAGAAAATAAAAGTGAAATAATCCAGAAGCCTATAATAAGGGATACTTTGAGAAAGAATACTCTACAAATTGTTTACTTGCTATGAGCTTTCACTCTTTGGATTCACTCACAAATTTCCAGCAAATAAATTGTCTGCATGTGTATCTGTGGGCACATGTGCTGTGTGGATATATGGTAAAATGTGCCTGGCTATAGATTTTTGTTACAAACGGAAAAGTCAGTCCATTGTTCCTAAGTTGCAAATGTAAATCCATTTATGGCTTTGTAATTTTGCAATTTTGCACGCTATTAACGTGAGATCAGTTTGCAGTTTTGCAGCCCACATGTCCTTAAACCTCCAAGCAAAACCCAGAGATTTATGAACCCAGGTGAATCAAAGCTTCAAGAAAAGCTCTCACAGAACAGAGATTTGCACAGTTCTTATCTTCTGCCAAATTATTCAAGCAGATAGTAGAGAAAATCTTTTATATAATATATGGGAAGTGAGGAAAAGGGGAATAGGAATGTAAGCACCACACTTGGTAAAATGTCTCCTCACCTTCTGTAAGAATTTTGATTGATAGATTCCTCTGCAGTCTCCTCCATTAGGCTAATTTAAAGAGTCACCTGCATGTTGCAAGTTTAACTTGCTAAGCTTTTCAAATTACTCCCTTAAGAAAGAGGTGTTCTATGCTGCGGTTTATTAAACCCACTTTTTCGAACTGTCTCAGTGCCAGACACATATTCGAAAAAGAAATCTGAGCACATATTGGATAGTGGGGAATTTGGAGGTTTTAAAGTACCAGTATTGGTTTCTTTCTTTGTCTTTTTCCCTCCCCCGCCCTGTAAAGTAGTTAGTCTTTATAGATTATAAAGCCAGAAGGGACCACTACAATCATCAAATCTGACCTCCTGTTTAACACAGGCCATAGGCTTCGCTGAATTAATTCCTGTCTGAACTAGAGCATATCTTTTCGAAAGTCAACTTCTCACTTCCCAGCATATGAAAAGGTCTCCCATGACACCTATAGACCTTTCATAATGGACAGATTCTTCCCATGATACGGACAAATTGAGTTTTTCCTGGGAGGTACTGCCCCACTCTGAGCTGATAAAGGAAGACCCAGGAACTATAGGTATGCTGTGATTACTTCTTTTGCACTCTGTGGTGTTCCAGGAGCTTGTGCATCTTCTGCTTTATGAGATATACTTGGCCTAGGGGAGCTAAGTGGAAGGATGAGGGAGAAGAGGAGGTGCATAATGGTATGGCCTCCAGCACTGTTATTTATGACAGTATCCTTCCAGCAATCTGTTCCTGCATAGGGTGAAGGCATGGTTTCAATTCTGCCCTTGAAACATGGATTAAGCAATGTTGCTAATACATATTTGTCCCTGCGGCTGTCAAACATTTCACTGATACTAGACTCTGTAGACAGCTTAATAGCTAGGTCTTCTGTCAATGTTACTGCAGCAGTGTCTCCTTTGCTTTAAGATGCTGTTCAGATTTATTCAAGCAATAGGTGTAGCACAGTGCTTGGTAAATAGCTGCACCTGACTGTGTGCTTGTATCATCACTGCTTGCTGACATCCCAAGTGACCAGATGAAATGGATGGACTAGGGAAACCAAGTGCTGGGAAGAATCCAGTGAGTGAAAGTTGGAAAGATCATCTATCTCCTCCCTATTTTATGTCTCCTAACAGAGTTACATGCACAATGCATTATTATTCTAGAAGTCTCTGAGCAATAACTACCATCCACAGTGGCTGAAAATGTGTGTAGCCAGCAATATTGGACAAATGGTTTTGTTATTGCTGTTAGTATGATGCTTCCTTTACTTGTGTTGATGTAATCTAGGTGTTGCTGGTTTTCATGTAACAGTATTTTACATATGACCTGATTTAATTTATCTAGATGCTAGATATCAAAATTTTACATGAAAAATAAGAACCAAGAGCATGGTAGGTGTCTACATATGATGACAATATTTAGCTACCTGTTCAAAAAACAAATATAATTGAAGAATGCTGTTTTTCCAGTCTGTAAAATTACAGTTCACCTGTGTAATGGGATGTGATGAGTACTTGGCTTCTCGGTGCTATGGCCACTAACTGATGGAGGAACAGTGGTTGGTGCTATCTTTACTTCATACTTCCTTCACTTCTGAACTTTGACTTTTCGCACTATCAAGTCCTTTGTGATAGTTCTCTGCTGGAGCAGAATTTTTCTCTTTATCACTGGTGGTTGAAAAGCTACGATGAATACCTCCAAATCTTACCCCATGAGCTAAAAATACTTTCATGGATGATTTTTCACTATTTCCTGTCCCTAGGATTTGCAGATAACTAAGTGATCCTGATTGGCAGGATAGCACACATCAGAGAAGGTCTGAGTCTGGGGCAGGGTCTGGGCTAGAGGTCTGCATTGTGCATGAGGACACTTCCTATCCTGGGAAGCTCTGGGCCACTGCTGTGTTTGAAGCTGCAAACAGCAGGGCCAGCTGTTGAGGCATTGGCAAAACGTGAGTGCACACAATCTCATAAACCCCCACACATCTGAAATGAAGCAAATGCCTGATCGTTTGGACTTCCTTTCACTTGCCTCAAGTTTATTTTTTCTTCCCACACTGATTACAGGGCTGGAAAAAAAGTACCTCTGGACCTTTTTTAGTACCATTTTTTGTGAGGAACCAGACTTCAGAGCGTTTTAGAATTTAACCCCTGCAATACCTGCTACGGAAATTACAGTTCTTATTATAGTAATTCATTTGAAGGTTCTTCAGCACCAATAGTCAAGTGCACAATCACACCTTGGAAAATACTCTGTGTGACTTCTCTGTAGCTTCAGACTTTGCAAACCTTCAGGGACATGAAGACCTTAGCTCTGACCTACATTTCTTCTTCTGAGTCCACTTTTGCTTATTCGCTTTGCCAATAATATCTTTATGTCCTTTTCTTGCCTTTCTACCTACCTCTATGATCTATTGGTAACTGTTCAATTCTCTCTAAAATCTCTGCTTTGCCTTGAGACAAATGGAATGAAGAACGCACTGTGATTAAGCTTATGTGTAGTATGGAGGAATAACTTTTTTCTTTTCTCTCTCAATTCTAAGGCAAGTATTTGAGGAGTGGGTGGGGATACTTCATGCTTGATATTTTTTTATTTTCTAGAACATAGAGCCCAAAGTAGGGGCTCAGTATTCTCACACACATCAAAGAATGTTTTTAGATTACCTCTTTTTATTTTTCTTGAGAACTGTTGAAAATTCAGTGTTCATGTTCTTTCACAAACTTTTCTACTTTCCTACCTGGCTGCCGTGAACTGATGGTTGAAATAATTAATCTGGGAAGGGCATAGTCTTGCTACATGTCAAGTAGTGAAAAATGAAAATGTTATAGTGTTGATGAAATGAAATGGTTTTATTCATCATGGAAAACTTGGCAATTTTGGTCATATCAAACCTGAATTTCTTTTTGGTGTGAGTCAGCCTCCTAAATGAATTACAGAATAAACTTACTTGCGCAGCCTTACTGGGGACTACTGTGCATTGTCTTGTACTGCTAACAAGCTGACACTGTTTCTTAACATTTAGTAGTCTATCCTTACTGGCCTTCATATCTTTGCCAGCCCCCTTGGGCACGTGTCCTGTTTTTTTTACCCAGTCAAACTCCCACTTTCTGGTCTGCCTGGGGTTTGGTAGGACTAGTTCAATGCTCAGGGAAGGAAAGCAAGCCTTATGATCAGCTGAACCAATCCGAAAGGCTGACTGATGAATTACAAGTAGCGAGTACTGCGAGTACTACACACCGTGAGCAGTTTATGAGCAATTTGCAGACTGAAATTGGTTTGCCCAAAACTTTTATTGGACAGCTTCAAATAGAAAACGAACTTGTAAAGACTGCAGTTTGTTCATGAACAGCATTTGTGAGTAAGATAAATTATGCGGTACAAACTCTGCCCGCTGTTAACTTCACCAAGGGAGACATAAGAAGCTGCTGATGCTACTGGAGAGAGCTGAGGACCCATCGCCCCTACTGTACAAGAATATTGTTTAAATAAAAGAACTCATGTGAAACGAAGCAAATGATGGAGTAAACATTGCGGATGCAATTGAAGATGCATACCAACTTGTATGAATTAGAAATGAATGTTAATGTTCCTTAGATCAAGAAATTACCAGCTTGTACCCAATCTCCTTTAAGTTCTTAGTTCTAAATATGCAATCCTGTCAAAAACCGAGGCTACAGTTGTACTATGTCATCCAAAATACCTAACTCTTCTTTTTTGCCTTGGTTCTTCCAGCTTCCCAGGACTGACCCCCATAAAAACCTAAATGGAAGGAAGCATGGTCCAACTGATGTGACATCCTTGTGACAGTCACGGTCTATAGCTCTTTCATTTATGCAAATCCAGTCAGGTATTCTGATGTGTCAGCTGTGTGTAAGGCGAACACTTAGCTAAAACGACAACCTTACTGATAACTGTCCTGCCGTTGCTACACCTGTCTGTGACACATCTATGTCACGAGCTGCTCTTGCAGGTGTCCTGGCTGAGGATAAATGATGAGTGGCAGGTTTTTTTTTAGCTGAAGGGTTTTTTGGTGTTTAGTTACTATGTAGTCTTTCAGGTAGAATTTCATGATTATGAAATGAGTTGAGAAGGAACTTTAGATAATTTTCTTTAGAAACATTTATTAAATTGTTTCTGAGCTGCAACTCTCAGTAAAGTCAAAAGCATTTCCTTTTTGCCTCTAAGGACAACATTTTGTCCACAGATTGTGACTTAAACATATTTTTATCTGAAGCACTATGTTTCAAAGGCTGGTAAGAGATTTATTGTGATGTATTAAACCATCTGTTTCCAAGGACTGTGCTTCGCATTCCAGCATTAGCCAATGCTTGTGGTACTGTGTTTTTGATTCTCAAAGCTCCTTTGCCATTTTAACTTATTTGTGAGTAACAGAGTGTTTTCACTGACTGGTAAAGCAGATGTCCTTGAGCAGTCAAATCTTGAGCTGTCTACAAGGGAGGTCATCTGCAGGAGTACTTGCAACTTTTTTCCTTGCAACTTATTGATTTTTTCCTTTCCTGTACAGACTCCTAATAAACTTTGGAATCAATAAAAAATTAAATGCAAAGTAGCAGTTTTTCCAAAATGCATGAATGAAGAAAATACTTTTACAGAGGGAAGTACAAGATATTAACTTCTTTTTATATAGCTAGCTATAAGGTGAAATATATTTAAATTTATTTCAATAAAACTTATGGGTCAAAATGGTTCAGGTCTGTGGGTGATCCAAGTTCAGATGGTGTGGACTCTTCTTTCACCTGCAAAGTAAGCAGCAGTTGTCATGGAGGTTTTCTTTGCACTCAAATTCAGAGAGCTTTTGGAGGTTTTTCAGTGCTGGCACTCTTTTGCTATGATGGGAAGAAAATAAAGTTTGGAGAGATAATAGTTTATTTGCCAAAAAAGGCAGGCTTGGCTCTACCAAGCCTATTCACAAAATTTGGGAAAAGTGAATATAACAGACACAGGTGAAAAAACAGACAAAATTTTGCTGCCTGGGAAACATTTTCTTTTTGCTATTTTTGTTATTTTTTTAATATTGTCAATTCCAACATGGCTTTTCATGCATAATATTGACTTGGGAGTAGATAAGCATATATTGACTGCATGGTTGGTAAGTTAAGTGCAGTAAAAGGATAAGAAAGGGCCATCACCACCTCCAACCAACCTTCCAAAATCCTGCTGTTTTCAAGTAGCTTGAATTCCACGAATTGCATGGCATTCAGTTCTTTTTCCTAATCAATGTTTTTGTCTTTCAATGCCTTGACAATCCCAAATTTTAGGAAACTGTTCTCTTGATGTAAATAAAGCAATTATTCTTCAAGGATAGTTTCTTGCTTTGTGAGAGTATAGATTATATCACATTAAAAGGGAAAGTCTAAGAGGTTTCTCTTTCTCCTTAATCTCTGTCTTTGTTTTCTTGGGAAGGAAACACTAGCCAGGGCTGTCCCAGACATGAGTAAGAGATCTTAGGAGTATCTCCAAAGATTCACATGGTATTTCCTGGCAAATATTTTGCCTATGTGGCTGAATTGTGTTGCTCTGCTTGTGCTGCTCAGGAATTGCTGTCCTCTGATACAGTTTTTGAACTCAAAAATTCCGGAAGCCTACAGAAATAATATGTTTTGGATATTACCATGACTACCAACTAAAGATACTAGAGAAAACTAGCTTGTTTGCCTTAATCTCTAGTTGCATGCAAAACAAATATTTTAAAGGCAATTATTATAGAATTCTCAGAAAGTGAACTTCTAGCATACAATCAAAGCAAACTCAGAGCTACTCATAAGCAAATATTAAACGCACCTTGAGGTCTTTGGTTTTATTTTTCTCATTCTGAATTGGGTGTTGCTTTGTTAATCTTCTTAGAAACATGGACTTATTATTAAAGTGGCTGTCTAGGTTCTTAGTAAAATTGGGTATAATGCTTTTTGTTATTGCAAGTTAAAATTTCTACTTTCAGTAGTACTGCAGACAGCAGTGAATCAAGGTTATGTTACACTAGTCCTAAGGTTGGTTTTGCAGAGTGAAATATTTCATTTACAAGCTCTGGTTTAAAATGCAGCATTTCTGAGTGATGGAAACCTGTACTATAGAGCCTTGGTATAATATCTGGTATACTGTACTTTAGGGAATGAACAGAAGCCCTGAGCACTGACACAACCATTGAACAGATGATCTTATATTTACAGTATTGTATCTCATTTTGAATAGAATTTATCCAGCATAATATTCTAAAAAAATGTGCTGACATCTTGCCTTCTGATGGCTAGTTTTTAGAGGAGGTCTGTCAATTTAGCTTTCTGCTTCAAGTGGATTCTCAGTATGTGATTTTTCCTAGGTTACATACCTAAATTTATTTTTTCACTATCCTTTCCCCCCTTTTTTGTTTATAATGCATATAATTTCTTTTCTTTTGAATGGTTGTTATTCAAAACATATGTTATTGTGGTTCTGGAGAGAGTTTATATAATAGCTATTTTGGTAATCCCTTTATACTACTTTGTTAGGAATTCACAACAGTTGTGCACTTGCAAAGTATTCCTAGTTGCTCTACTGTCTTCTATTTTTTCCCCTAAACACTAGATTTAGAAGTACTGCTTCTGTATGCTCTAGACTTCCTAAAATAGATCCCTCTCCAGGAGAAATTCTCATGCCTGGGGAACTTCCAGATTACAGATTGTAAATCAAGACTGTGGTCGAAGAGAGTGGGGAGACAAAGAAAGTTTTCAGATTTGAAAATGCATAAAAATAGAGATAAACTGAAGAGGGAAGACAGAACTACACAGAATACTGAATACTATGGTGAGGTCCTGAAAACTCCCTGCTAAATGAAGCAATTCTCAAAACATTTATGGTTGATTCTAGGAACCAAGAATTTGTCAAGTGTTATGAAGCAGCAAGCAGCCAGCTTTAGACAGAAAATATCCTTAGACAAAACTACTGATGCCAGCCAAAAATCTGTGCAGGAGTTATTCCTAATGTTATTTTTTTTTCTTAGTGATTTGTGTGTAGACTTGCAAGTTTCTTCTTATACACTGGAGGAAATGAAGCTTTTGAATTTGTACCCAGAATGCTCTTTTGGTGAAGTATAAAAATGTTTTTCCAATTTGCAACTATACCAAAATCATTTGAGAAAATCTCCGTGCCATTGGCAATGCTACTGGGTGAAAGGCATTATGTACCTTGTGGAGATATTTTACCTATGCAGGACCTTGTGGAGGTGTTTTACCTATGAAGGACCTTTTCCAGAATGCATCATGGTCTGCAATTGGATCCCTGGGAAATAGCATATACTGAGAGTTTTGTAGGCTAAACTACACATGTAATTGTCTGGCCATTTATTGAACACTATAGGGGCTGCTTCAGCTTGTTTTATAGAAGGTTTTGGTCCTGAAGCTTGCAGACAAAATAAAAAAACAACTTCTTAAAAAGACTTATTGTGGCACATATTTAACCTGAATTTTAATTTTCTACTGTCTACTTCAAGCAACGCAGGTGAAGGAAAGAAAATGTAACAGATGCAAGGTTTAAATTTCAATGGAGTGAACAATTTCAGTTCCCATCTTCTGCTTATATCAAAATGTTTCTGATCAGTGAAGGTGTGTCACTTGGGAAAAATCCCATCCTTTTACTACCATTTTGCTTCTTGCTGTTTCTGCATTGAGGAACACATGTTTATAATACATTAAAAAAAACCCCAAACTGATTCATTTGGAGGAGATCCAAACAGTACATTTTTCTTCATTCATGGAACTTTTGTCTTCATTATTCTCTGAAACAAAATTTTGGCAAAACCCCATGCAAGTTTTCAAAGCATCTTAGGACACCTTTGAATTTTCCTTTGAAAAATTATTCCATCAAAAGTATTTCCAGCCAGTTGTACTGGCAGTGGTTTTCTTTTTTTTTTTTTTCATGCTTGGTCTTCATATCCAGAAAAATAGGTACACTTTAAAGAAAAAATCATTTGTGTCAGTATTAATGATACTGAAATAAGAGTTCTATAAATTAGCATAATATACTAAGGGGGGGTGTACAGAATTTGCTGTGGTAATGATGTACTAGTATATGTGCATTATTTCTATTGTTCAGCTGAAAAAAACAGAGTAAAAGTCTCACCTGACTCTCCTAAGAGCCCACCTCAGGGTGTGACAGCTTTGTTCCACATTCTTGTGTTCTCTACTACATCTGATAGAAAATATGATAGAAAATAATTCTGGTTGTTGCTGATAACAACAGCATGGAGTTATGGGCAAGGTGGAGGAAAATAGTTTTGAATCTTGGTGTGATCTGGGGTGACACGCTAGAACTTGGGTAGTGCGACGTATCTCATTAAGGTGATTTAATGTCCCAGTTTAAAAAAAACAATATAATTTGTGGACTGTATCTTAGACTTACACAAATTGGAGAGACACAAGATTACTTTTTATACAACCTAAGTAGAATTATGAAATTGAACAAAAATGAGAAGTACTTTAATTAGAACTAAAAGTCTTTACATTTTGCATCTATTTAGAAAATACTTAGAAGATTGTATTGGCGTTTCAAAATAAGCAGAATTTGGTTTACTTACAAGCTGAAGTATGGAAAAAAAAATATACTTCAGAATTAGGTAATAAAACTCCAGGGTGTGTTCATGCAGAAGATACTGAAATATGCCTTTTAACCTTTTCAGTATGGAACATGTTAATCACCTTTTGATATTGTTTTTCTTTCTTGACTATTCTTAAAATGGAGCAAGAAAGGCCTAGGCTGCATATTCAAGTTGACAGTGATAAAACATTTATTTCCTTCCTTTCATGACACTATATAATAGACAGGCCAAAGATGGATTTTATGTTTTATGGAGTTTAATTTCTTCTGAAATATGAAACAATATTAAATTATGTGTCGACTTTTTCATATAAGGCAACTCTGAAATATCATTTGTGATGTCTGGATTTTTTCTTAAGAAGCATATGAACCTTTCTGTATCAGTCTTATTTGAACCTCTAGTATTTTTTCTACAAATACCTATGCTTGTAACACTAATTTTTATTGTAGCCAAAATTGTGCTTATTTAAAGTAGAGATATAAATGGGTGACTATATGATTGAATTATTATAATCTGACATTGTTAATTTATTGAAAGATTATTATTTTTTAGATTTCAGATTTCCTCAAAGGAGATTAAAAAAACAAGCATTTTCTTTGTAGCCTAGGAATTTACATATATAATATATTTAATTTATAATAATTTATATATATATTTATATATAGTTTTGGCAAAAAACCAAAGTATTTTGATTAGCAAATCAGACTTTGTGAGAGTCGTGGGGATATAATTTCTTGTCTCCATTCTTTTTCAGGGACAGCTTTCCAGATACACAGTGTTTATCACCCAGGTGCTGAAGCCAAAGACATACATGCGACGCTTTCCAGCACACTGCGTTTGCATTTTCCTAGAGGAAAGCTTGAAATTACTTTCTGCGGGTGAAAGCTGCTTGCAAAATGGACCAACAGAAAAGAATGAGATCAGAAAATGTCTGACATAAATATATATATAATTTTATTGTATCTTATTTCATCAGCATATTTTGAATTTTATTGAATTACTACTAAAGGGTAACTAATTTTCCTGGAAAATTCTAATTGGAGAAACACTTTTTAATGAATGGTATTCAGGACTTAAGCCTTTTGTTACTCCAGAAAAAAAGGTCTTTAGATAACGTTATACTTTGTAGAATATTTCAGCTATCAAGGTCAGGCTCTATAGTTTACAGCTCAGTTTCTTAATGTCCTGAGGTTCCAACTGAACTGATTCAACATAACATGCCTACCTTCCCTATTTAGTCTGAGAACTGGGTTTAATGTATGGAAGCAAACCCACAGGATTATGGAAAAGCCTTCAGCATAGACGGTGTCTCCACACTGACATTTTCCCCCCACATTTGTTGTATCCACTTCAGAGAGCATCATATCAAGAAGCTGAAATATGAGAAAAGATCTTTTTGTCCTGAAGAACTTTGCAGTCCTTTGGTGATTGATTCACCCTTAATGAAAGGAAAAATTTTCTGTCCCAGATTCTTGATTTTATTTCTTGCTCTTGTTGTTGCCTTTAACTAATATATACTTAGAAAACAACCACATCCAGATTTAATTACTCCTTTCCCTTTCTGAGGTGTGTTGAAGGTATAGGAGGGTCAGTAATATATGGGAGATCAATTAATTTGTGTCTTCTTGGTCTTCTGAGTAGGGGAATAAAGGAAAAAAAAAAAAAAGTCTGTAGGACTTCCAGGAAAAATCAGGTTTAAAGAAGTCTGGTTAGAATCGATGACTCAAACAGCACTACACATTGGAACAGAGCTGCAGCACAAGCTACAGTGACTAAGTCATCTCCAGAATGATATACATATTTTTTTTTAATGTGAGCCCTCTTCATGACATTTTGAGAATTATAAATCAGATCTGACTAACAACTTTGAATAAGCTGCCAGTTGAGACAAATCCAAAAAACAGAGCCTCAAGATTTTAATCTCAACCAGTTTGTGCAACACTGTGCAATGCAGATGAAGGAATTGATCATAAAGAAACAGCTATGTAGTCAGGAAGGATTTTTACCCCTATTTGTCCTGCAGCTTATTTTAGAACTGAGTTTTAGTCAGTCATTAAATTGATCAATCTATTATGCTACTCTCTGTCTCAGTTGCCTGATATTAGCTGTTCTGTCTACTTCACTTACAGCTTGTCTTTCTCTGATCACAATTTTAACTGATTGATTTAGCTGTATGTTTGTTGAAGGATTTTAATGGTAACATCCCTCAATATCCAAAACAGAGGGGAGAAGATAATTTTGTAATTCTATTTTGGTATGTGCATGCTTCATGGAGATATATCTTACTTTCTTAATAAACGGATTTCTAAAATACTTAAAATCTGAAGGCTCTTCATGCCCTTCTGAAAAGTCTTTTTCTATACAGACAGAAGTCGCTTTGTGTTTGATTTTCTTGTTTCTTTTTTTGACCTAAGGTTGTCTTCATACACAAATGTCATGACTGGATTTTGTTTCATCCTAAGAGTTTACTCTTCTTGAGTACATCCATTTTAAATGCCCAAATGCAGTCCACTTGTTCACTTTGCAGCATAGCTAGGTTCTGAAAACTTTCAGTTCAAATTACGGGGTTTTGAGACAAAACTCAGATGACAGAACTGAACTTACTTTCATAGCTGTTTCAAGAATTTTGGCTTAGTTTGCACAGTACCATTTGATGCTTCCCAGATTACAGATGGAAATGTTACAAACAATCTCTTCTTAGTATCCTTGTTCTATTTCCCATGAGACTTGTCTGTGAAGGATCTTGAATGCCTTCCTTGTCCAAAGGTTCCTAGGCAAAGTTGTGTTTTACCGTGGCACTGGTGCTTGCTACCTCAAGAGAAGAACTGATGTTTTAGTAGCAAATATGTAAATCATGTCACTTTATATCTTCTCTTTTATCAATAGAAGATGGAGGAATGTAAAGGATCAGAGTCTTCAATATTTCACTACGGAGGCTGATTCCAAAAAACTAGGGACAGAAGATGAGTTACATTGTTTGTTTACAAACAGTCCCAAAATCCAATTCTTTTTGATCTTTCAGAATTTGGCTCTACAATAAAAAAATGCAAATCAATACATCTCAAATTCTGAACTCAAGTTCATAATTAAATTTAGTGTAGATTCTGTAATCTCTTAGAGTGAAATTAAAAGGAAAAAATAATTATCAAAGTACATGGACCCTGGGAAATAAATTTAGTGGAGATTGTGGTTATTTAAGAAAGCATAACTATCCCTCAGTTGAACAGAGCATCTCCTTTTCTGTAAATTTTGCCATCATGCACATATTCTGAAGATGTAAAGCTGGATTTTCTTTTGCTTCTGTGTTATTTTTTGATACAGTTGATACAGTGATATCTCTTCCTGACAGTCTTTTTGTTGTTGTTGTTGTTGCTGCATTGCAATAGTGAACAGAATAATACTGACTGAACAGGAACTGACTGCAAAGTTTCCATGTACAAATTTTTGTAGGTATACATTTATAATTGATCTATCAGAATTGCACCTTGAGAAATCATCTCTTTATATAAAAAATTTTATAAGAATTTCTGAGGATATGTCTTCTGAGAGAAAAATGAATGTGAAAAAAACCCTCATCCTGTGCAATCCTGGCCCCTCCTGGTGGTTCTTTTCACCCTCCCTATGTGCAATTGCCCTTGGACTGAAAACAGAAAAATACAGAAGAGAAAATGATGTAGTTCTGAACCCTGGTGTAATTTACATTAGCACTTACAATAGGCAGAGTGAAACTGTTAAGAATGGACCTATTTGCTGGATTTTCTTTTGACATTCCTGCTGCAGAAACATTTTTTAAATGAGAATTTTATTCCCACTGATGCTTATTTTCAATTATTTTAAAACAATACATTAAAAAGCTTCGTAATTGAGAAAATACTAAGTTGACTGAAATTTCACATTTGATTACTGACCATTGCTGAGAAGCCAAGTTTCCTCCATTTGCCGTAAGTAGATGAAAACATGGCACCTGGGACTTGGGCTCTTTGACCCAACAAATAACTTGTATTCATTCTGAGATAAAATGTTCCCTTTAGTCCTCATCTAATTACTAAATAGATTCAGTAGCCTAAAATCTTCAATCAAAACCTAACCCTAAGCCTTCATATAATTTTTCCTTCCATTAATATCCTGCCCAAACAGGAGCTATTTGTTAGCAATATCTCTCTGGTTTAATTTGTTATATTAACTTGAATAAAAGTAGGGTATAGACCCTGTCCTATGCAAATTGAATATCTACCTTCCTCCTAGTGCTCTTGTGGTTGCCTGCTAATACTTGTAAGCAGCACATCAGTACTTTGCTTAGCACTGCATCTGCAGCTGTATCAGCTCTGTGTGCTGTTTTGGCATGGATGAAGTAAATTACAGTCCTTCATCATTTCTTTGCATTTAATTAGAGATTTTTAAAAAAATTTCTGTTGATTTAAAATGTGAATTTATGACATCGATATATGATGACCAGCTTAAGGGTGTTCATGATCTTACCAATTTCTGTCATACTTTATGGGCAGACTGAGATATCTCAAGTTTGTAAATTTACTTGCACATTCTTGGTGTGGGCAGTTGATACATGAGATATGTTGAAATTTAGTGCAAGAGTTTTGGGTAATTCCCATGGTACTGTGGTGTATGTGTCACCACTCTAGCAAAAAATTCAGCACCATTTCCCTCAATTACCAGTAACTATTTTGCATAATTTAGCTGCTGTCCTTTTTTCCTTTCTTTTCTGTATTACTGGAAAACATTGTCTATGTGAGACTATCAGAAAAGTATAGTTTTTCCTTTTTTCTCCCTCTTTGTTTTTTGTACAGGACCAAGAACCTTGTATTTAAGTTAGGATCATAAAAATAAGGAGAAGTCCAATCAGAAGATTGTATTTTAATCCAAAAATCAATAAAGAAATTAAATCTCTTAGGAGAAAGAAGGCTTTAATTTTAAAGTTAAAATTCTAACAGAAGATTTAGAGTTAGAAATAATAGATTTTTATATTAAAGCTAAGATAAGAAATGATTGAAAGCTAGGATGCTTAAAGCCTTTTAGACCTCCCTCTGCCATCTATCTTCACCTTAACAGGTTTATGACACATGAGTACCTAAGATTTCTTAACTCTTATGTCTAAGCAAAGATACTGGGAAAATAGTGTCTAGAACCCCAGCTGCCAAAATCCAGTGTTCTTTGCAACCAGGCATCAGTCTGGAGAACAGCTTTAGTGGTCCTGATGGGTGAATTCCATATGGGAAGATGTGTATGTTACTGTTGCTTGATCGATCAGCCACCTTTGACACCACCAGTCTCCTGGACGTGGCTGATTCACTCACAGGACCTGGCTGGGCTGGATGCACAGCCCTGAGCTGGCTCTGTTCCTCTTGGACAAATGACAAAGGCCCTCCCTCGTGGGCTATGTAGTTTTCAAACCTCTATGTTTTGCAACATCTTAGTGGGATCCATCATCGAGAGCACACATGCACAGCTATCTGTCTGCTTTTGCAGAGGCAGTCAGTATTGCCCAGACGTCCTAGTGCCTGTGAGAAATAATTACAGGGTTGAAAAGAATCAGGATGCAGCTTTTTGTCGATAAGACCATGCGAGGCTGGCAGGGAAAGGCAATACTTCAAGACCTCAACTTTCGTTGAGGACTCTTCCCCATGGATCGTGAGTGTGATGCCAAGTTTCAGCTGGGAGTGCCATCATGAGTATACAGGTGGCAATGTAGAGGAAAGTCTTTTTTTGGGGTTAGCAAGAAGTGTATGCTCATTTGCCTTCAGTGAATAACTAATTCCAGTGATCTGTTTGTCAAGTGTCTCCAGCTTACAGCAGTTCAGTTCATTTTGTCTAATGCCATGTATGAACAGCACATGGAAAATTGATTAATATGTTGTGATCTATCTCATAGAAAAAGGAGGCCCAGGTAAAAATGTCACAAAAAGTGTTACACACGCTTTTTTGGCTTTTCATTTGGGACTTCATTCTTCCAAACCAACCTGCTATTTGCAGCATTTGAAAGATAGTCCTGTGCCCCATGTGGTGAGGATTCTTTGGATGATTTGCCTTCTGAGGATGTATCTTGGGAGATGGACTTGGATTCTTTTCCACAGAAAATTTCCTTTGCCAGACTGAGGAAATGAGTTTCATCCCTGTCTCACGGACTTTAAGAATAAAGTAAGATATTTGGGGTAGTTTTGCCACTCCAGAAGTAGCAGAAAAAAAAAATTTTACAATTGTCACAAGCAAGAAATGGCATGAACAGCATCAAGCATTCCTTGAAAAAAGGAGGGCTTTTCTTCAGACCAAAATATTAATTTGAAACTTGATTCTGTGATGGTAATAATATGCTATAAAATCCAAGATGTGAATCATTAAAAACCACAATTAACGATGATGCAGTCCTCAAAAAGGAGAGATACAACAATAGTAATTTTGAATAATAGTTTTAAAATGACAAAAATCAATGAATACTAATATGTGTAGTAAAAAAACCTCAACTGAATAAGCTGACAAAAAGTGAACAAACGGCATCACACCGTGGCTACAGAAAAGCTTTTGTATAAAGTAAACCAGCAAGAATACAAATGAGAAACTGCTGGCACGTGTTTTGTGTAAAGAATAAGATGAAGTATCCCAAACTGTGTCAATTATTAAAACTAAAAGCTCAAACTTTGACATATGATCTAGAAATCATAAATAGCACTTTCAAAGAACAATGTCAGACACCCGAATCTTCCAAGTTGCTTTAAACAGGAGATAAAGTTTGTAAACAAAAGCACTTTGTTGAAACTTTCAACAGATCAAAGTTTAAGACTTAGACATTAGACTTAATAAGAAGTAATAAATGCTGTTAAAGTCTAACAGGGGGGAAAGATGCATGCTTAGATGAGCTGCCAGTAAACACTCAGTGAGAAATCATAGATATACAACTGAACTCTTACTGGATGTGTTTAACTGAACATTTGAATCAAAAAGTCTGTTATTACACAACTCAACAATCTCACTGAAATGGTTTTCCTATCTATCTGCATTGAATATTGTTCTTAAATGCTGGACAAAATTTGTTTACAAGTGCTGAAACACATGCCTACATGCAGAGGGCACATACTGCAAGTGTCTCAAATATCTGAGACACTGGCCCAGCTTATTGCAAATGATTTCCACATAGGTCAGTCTGGTTTATTTCCATTGTGGTTCAGTAGGGATGATTTGGGTGTTTTGTGTTTGTAAACCAAGCAATATCTTGGATAATATAGATTTGTCCACTCGACTGACTGGGTAACTCTTCAGACTGATTAAAATAAAAATACCTGGTAGCTGTTCTTAAAAAAAAAAAATACATGGAAATGAAACAAAAAAACCCTCCAAACCCTCACACTCCTCACTTTAGGAAGACCTTCATAAAAATTGGATTAAAAATATTCTGTAATATCCTGACCAGGTCTGTACATACTAGCAATTTAAACTCGCCCTTTTTAAAATGACACCAGGGAGCAAGACAAGGCTGTCCATTATCCTCTTTTCTTTTTGCAATTGTAATGGAACATTTAGCCTGATTTTTCAGCAACAAAGAATTGCTTCAAGGAATGAAAATTGGAAACTCCATAAATTTCAGTTCATTGTATGCATATTGATTTGCTCCTATAATCCTGGTCATAATCTGCCCATAATCCTACAAACTGGATTGGTTTTACATTACCACTGCTTTCTTTGCAGCTACAATGATAAAGCCTGTTTTCTCAAAACGAATGTGCTATTGCATAACCTACTTAACAAAGTATGACCTGATGAGACAGGATAATGGTAGATACCTAGAGATAATTATATGTGAAGCTACCATCAACATATAACTAATACCTTCTCTTCCCTGAGTGGAGTGGGAATGGCCCTATGTATGTCCATAATTTTCTTCAACCTTCCTTTGGAACTATAAAACCAATGAATATGATAAATCGTGTCTTTTTGTTACTCTGTTTCAGGATCTTTCTCTCTTACTGCTGTATTTTTAGTTTGTAAAAGTGATAGATTTGAAGTCTGTTTCTTCAGAAACAGAAATCACAGAAAAAGGTGGGTCAACTTCAAAACATTTTGAGGCATTCCATATTAAAATTTTGGCTCATTATTGTTTGGATGTCTGTAGCTGCAGAACTGAGATACTATTGCTGTAGTAAGTGTTACACATAGAAAGAAATTATAATGACAAAACCCATATGCTGAAATTACTGGTAGTTACCTGAGAACAAAATCTAGAGTTGTGGAGGTGGCTGAAAAATTGTAATGTGTGGGGTTTTGGTTTTTTTTTTAATTTACTCCTTGAGAAACTCTTAGAGTGAATTCTCAGGTCTCTTGTCTAATTATTTAAAAGAGCTCGAAAGATTAGAACAGATACCCAAAATCTGGTGATGCTTTCCAAAGTCCAAATATCACATATGTTAAGGTGTTCAGCAATTAGACCAGTCTGGTCCACTGTCTTGCTGTCAAACAACATTAAAAGTGAATTTTTCAGCTGTACATCATACAAGCAGACTACATAATGTTATATTAGAAAGGGATTGTTGCACAGATATATTGCCAAATTATTTCTTTTCTACTACTTAACTCTCAAATTAGATTATTTTAGCAAAACCTGAGTTAAAAATGGAGCTTTAATTTTTAGAATAGGTTTGCTGTTTGGAATAAGACTCAATAGTGACTCATTCCAAATATATATTGATTTACTTTAATATATTACACAGGTTATAATTAACTCTTCAAGGAATAGCTGCGTTTCAGACAAATTTGTCATTTAGCTGTCATAAAATATACATACCATAAAACACTAGTGTGTGACGGAGTATCCTAAATTAGCTATTTGAAAGGAGCGTGACAAAATGGAAAATTGACACAAATGGCTTCTGCACCCAAGTTTTTAATTTCATATCAGCTGGGCTACCTACCTGCTTTTTACTAATTGCACTCACACATGAAAATAGTACTACCTTCTTCTGAATATATCACACCAAAAGTGAGCAAGCAAAGTTTTCTATCAGAGAAACTAAAATAATCAGCATATTAAAAAAACCTGGAAAGCTATAATGTTTGTTTTCAGCTTTCACAATTTCCATAATATAGGTGATTATTTCCAGACACAAGGCACTCTATTTCAGTCCTCTGTGTTTTATTCTATTTATCTGGTAGTGTAAATCTACTGAAGACCAGACTGTAGATTGCAGGTAATAAGGATGCAAAATTAACCAAGTTCAAAATCAGGTAGTGCATATACAACACTGTACTGTGACAGGTAAAGCCAAAATGATGCTGGTTTTCTTCAGTAAAGCATTAATCCCAACAAACAGACAGGGGAACTATTCACTGTGCATATAACTTTTTCTTGAAAGTAGTAAAAAGTAAAATCCATAAAATGTATGACCAAGGAGAGATGACTTGGAGTAGCACTAGTGTAAACCTTAATGTATCAATAATAATGAACAGTATAACCCTGAAAAACTGTGGAGAAGGGGATGAGTTCCCTTGATTGTTGTAGGGAGATAGATACATTTTAATTGTATCTGCTCTGAAGAAAATCTGACCCACATCTAATCTTTCTGCATTTGTGCTTTTAATGTACTTGAAGATAGCGGGAACCTAATTCTTGTGGGCAGTGAAGATACATACACTGAAATATGGTCATTTTGTCTTACAATGTTCAGTCTTCTAGGAAGGTGAATGTTGTAGCAGCTGAACTAAGAGGTGATCTTTATAAAATGGGTTGATTTTATTTCCTCAGTACTCCATGCTCAAATGGAAATACAGTTTGAGCCATCTCTCATTGGCTAAAAAGGCTAAAAAATGGAAATATGCGTTTGGGTATTTTTACCTCGCCTGTGTTTTTTCTGCATTGCAGCTTCAAGGCATTTATCCCTTCCATTAAGAGATGTATTCTTACGTGTGTCCGAATGCAAAGAGAAAAAACTCAAATATTTTCCAGCTAAGTAGACTGTGTGCCTTATTTCTTAGTAGACTTTGGTGCAAACTTCAGATTAAAATGCAGATTTATTTGTTATGATGAATTTTCCTTCTTAGTTGGAGAAACAATAAACATAAATTCTGGTGAATTTATAATTTTGTGATGCTGAATTTTGTTGGCTGTTTCTATTTTGAACAAGCTGGAAGTGCTGGATTTTTGTTCTTTCCTCCTTGCAAGGCCTATGATTTTAGCATATAGAAAGACACAGTAGTTGATTTGAGATGCTACACATAGATAGTTTATTTGGTAAGTTTTGAGCCTAAGTGTACTGAGAGTGCTAGCAGATGTAAATGAACATTTTTTTACCACTATGGAGGTTTAGGTGTCCATGAACAATCCCACAGACCTGTTTAATGCAAAATCACCCCTGATAACAATAACAATTGTATAAGATTTCACCAAGTGTGACATCTAGTCTATGTCCAAGTAGGTGATGCAATAGTTAAACAGCCACTTGTGATTTATTATGTGTACAAAAATTTGGAAGAACTCTCAGCAAAGTGTTCATTGGTAAGTCATGCTATCTCAATCTGTTTTGTTCATTATGTCTGCTCCTGCCTCGATGGGTTAAATTAACTTGCTGTATAATCATGGCCACGCTGTTGTTTGGAATTAAGTTCCATGAGCTCTTTTCAACTGTTGAAATAATTTCCCAGGCTCCATTATCAGAATTTTCCTCTGCAAGGGTAGTGTTTTATGTGTCTCCTGAGTGTCCTATAAACTCCCAGTATTAATAGTGTGTTAGTGGTGATATTGATGCGTGATAGCATGGATGCTGCATACGCTGTTACAATGCTTTAAGACTGTAAACCATTTTTAGAGGCGTTCTTTGCAAGGCTAAGTCTTGATAGCGTAATATACCACTGCTAATTATATTGATCTAATTAATCTAATTAAATTGCAGCTAGATATGTTGTACATGTCATTTGTCTGTATTAACATTATGTAAACCTATTCTGCTTGTCTGTGCATTTTATATACAATGCCTCTTTAGCATTTGACCAGGAAAGTGATTGTATACCTGCTGCATCTCATACTGGTGAGAAAGAGATATGGTCAGCAGGTGGTTTATGATACAGAAAACATGACTGTTTTTTGAATTTGGTTTTGTTCTAAGAGACAAGGGGTTTTCTGTTCCTGGAGGTTAGAAAATGTCTTCTTTGCTTCCTCATTTGCTTCTATCACCTTTGACAAAAGCATTCTTTGTTTTTTAGAATTTGGATGCATCGATTTCAACATATAACTAACAGACCAAAGAGTCCAGAGTCACTTTTGTTGGACTAAGTGAAACATAACTGCACTGCTTCAGTATTTCTCTCTATGTGGAAGAGAATGAGCACAGGGAAAATTCACTCCAAAAGGAGCAGGTAGCTCCTTTCTGCCACACCCCACAGCTGTTAGTTCTGCCTTCCACCAACCACTCCAGAGGAGATGCCTTAGCAGAGGCTAGCAGTTGATAGAACAGCAAACCTTTGACTTTGCTGGCCATGGCCTCTTCTTGTGTAGTAAAGGCTCTTTTCATAGTTGAACATATGCACAATGTACCATTGTGGTTCTAGCAATGAAGGGTAATGTAAGCAGATGGTATCTCTACCCTCCTCCTAACACAGGACACACACTTGAATGTCATCCAAACTCACCCTTCTCCTGGGTTTTCTTTTATCATCAATTAAATCAAAGCAAATATTCCTTTGGCATGAGACACTTTTACCAACTTTGCATTGTTTCTGCTTCTTGTTTTTAGTTCAGAGACACTCCATCATTTTCTGTCATCCCTGTCTGGCATTAGGAAGATTCACTTGGTTCAACTGCTATTCTGAGCTCACTGTGTCACTCTGCAGAGTCATGACAGACTGTACCACGTTAAGGGAAGAATGTGACTCTTCTTCCACGTCAGCCTCCCGCAGCAATTAATGCTGTCCCTGCTTAGTTAGTCAAATCAGCTGAATGCTAAAAATACACAACTCTGGGCAAGTTGGGAAGCCAAAGCATAGCTGAACAGTTGTGTCTCGGATTTTTTTATTTATTTTATTTTAATTTTTTGAGATTAGAATAAGAAGTGCCTTATTTATCTTTAATTATTATGTAGGATTTCTAAAAAAAATCTGCAATGAACATTTTATGCCAGGTTTTGCTGCCGCTAACATGGAGATATGAATGATCCTCCTTTTTGCAGTTGACTACTGTCTTGTTGCTGATGAAACTGCCTTCACATTTACAGTGTCAGGAAAATGAAGTAACAGAGAAAAAGAGAACTCAAAAAGTGTTTTTAAATCTCATTTTCCTTTGAGCATTGCAAGAAGAGGTGGTTTCTTCAGCTTACTCTTGGTAATGGCATTAGCTTAAGTAGAACATTTTAAAGCTATTTTCAATTCTGACTAATTTAGCTAGCTAGCTACAGTTACACTTTTCCAGGTGAAATAGTTTTCAATTTTCAAAGAAATTAATTCAGAAATCCACATGGGCTTTCAACAGTAGTCTAGCAAAACTGTAGAAAGATGCCTGGCTTACTGTGCTTGGACAATAAAAATGTAGTGTGAGCTCACCTTTTCCTTTTGTGTTGTCTCCCTTTCACTAGCTGGCATAGGACACGACTCCACAAGGGAGAAAACTTAAAATTGGAAGTCTTCCACAGGTTTCTTTTCCCCCCCACTCTTCTCTAAGGTCTCTTAGACCATCTAGAAGCCATATGAAGAGCAAAGGTGACAGCCATAATCCTAGTTTTATCTGTATGTGGTGTATATGTATTGAATATGTGATGAGGGTCTGGAGCTTGCAGTTTAAGGCTTTTGCACAGGCTGACACGTGGCAGGGAGATCAAGAATAGTGCAAAAGAGGAAGGCATGAAATATGAAGAGCTCTACAGATGACAAGTCAAAGTCAGTGGAAATACCCTCAATGGTGTCAGCAGACTGGGAGTCAGGTCCTCTTAGAGAGAGGCCTAGCATTAATTTTTCTGAGAGAGTGAAATCCTGGGGGTCTTCAAAAGAGAAAAACAACAGGCCTGCAGGGACTTTGGAGCAGAGCCAGCAGAAGCTGCTGTCATCTCTATCCTGCTGTCCTTTCTTGAACTTGGCACAATCAGCTGATCTGCATGAATGTGATGTTTTTATGGCACTGGTTATAATTGGTAGTGATAGCAGCATGACTGAACAAGACAGCACATTGTATGAAAACAGGTTGAAGGGAGGAAGAGATTCAGTTATAAAATCTTAAACCTCATTTCATCAGAGCATTTTTTTGGCTAATCAGAATATTTTCTGTGAATCTTGGAAATTGCTCTGATCACAAACCAGAGAGTATGAGAGGGTCTCATTCATAAGTGCTTTATCTTCTCAGGAACAAGTCGATAAGCCTTTATTGTTTAATTTTTCTTTCTTGGGAACTGGGCAGCTGACATTTTTTCAAAGTCCCTTAATTTGTAGGGGACTTTGTGGGAGTCACAAAACCCCATTAACCGTATTTTTCATCTGGCTTTAAGAGGAATATATTTTAAAATGGTAAAAGAAAGACTTTGAACAGCTTCTGATAACTCACTGTTTAAGCATGGCTATAAAAAGAAAATGAAAAGGCAATTAAAAATGGAATATTTCTTTCTTCAGTCTCCCCCCCACCCCCCAGCTGTAATTTGTCACTATTTCTTGTAGGCAGGCGGAAAGATGAGGCTACAGAAGATCATTTAGCACTGCAAAGCTGGCTGCTATAAAGCACCATAACTTGGCATTAGAGTGGGGAACTAATTTTTTTAAATCTGTATCATCCTCCTGAAAAAGTTCTGAACAGTTAGGGCTTTTTTTTTTTTTCCTGCAAAATTGAGAAAGAAATGAAAAGAAATTCATTAATGTCTCAGCAGCACTGGCTGGTGTCACTAAGGGTAAAAAGACGCCACGTTTCTTCAGATTCTTCTTCTTGACTATCGATACCCAGAAATCCCCACATGACATGTGAAAAAGCCACACAGACATATACCTCATAAAATCAACAAAACAGGGTTTGAAACACTTGCATTGTCCACACTTGTGTGTGCAAACAGGTATTTATGTTTCTGCAAATGCATCTGTGAGTAGATATCAGGAGTTTCCCTGGTCACTGATCTGCATAAGATAGGGCTGATCATGTGGGTTTCCCTGCAGACTCCAGAGCCTCCAGAGACAGAATCACCTCTCTGAGATAGACTATCCTTTGTTCTGACCATATTCCTCCTGGCAGAAATTACAGTTCTGCTGGGGTGGAGGTTTTGAGGGGCCGTGCTCCACCCAGCCAAAGGAGGGCCAACATCTTTATTCCTTGTCTGGGCAGAATGGCAGCAGGGGCTGGTGTCCACACCAGAACAGGATAACCAAAAGGCCACAGGTTTCCTTGCCTGGATTTTACACAGTACTGTGAGGTTTGTGTGGATATTTGGGGTATATATCCTATATTGGGTAAATATCTGTATGCTGCTAAAGAAAAGTAAAATAGTATAATTATTTTAAAGGGTGCTGAAAGACATTTACACTCTCTCTTGTTTGTCTACATGTAAAGTTTTACTTATTTATACCTTGTGTTTATGAAACAACCACACTATATCATCCAAACCCAAGTTTTGAGAAAAGTTCACAAGTGCATATTTCACATGAGCCATATGTTAAGCTGAAGGCACATAATTTACAAACCTTTTAAGCGATTGTGTTACCAACAATTAACATTTCTGCTCTCAAGATAAAGTCCTAGCCCATTCCATCTGATCAGCATCTTATTCTTCAAGCAGGTGTCATGGTTTCTGAATTTTGTCCTGATGGCAGTTGATGTGGAATCAGACACTGACTGAATAAAGCCAAGCAGTGTGAGAAGAGCTACTGAGCCTTTGCTCCTCGTGTTACTGCTAGTGACAATGGATTTAATGCAGTCATTGCTCATGATCTGTGAGTTTATTAGAGCTAAATGGTTAGGATTATCTAATCAAATTATAACAGTCTGAGAAAGTGATTAAAAATACCCCCTTAAATATATTGCATGGATCATCAGCATTTGCAGTTCGTATCTTTTGGAGGCATGCATATATCTGTATCTTTGTTCGTGTCCAGAGCCAGTTCAGCCTTCCAGATATGCCTTTTATTTGTTCAAAACCAACTGCAAACCTAGTAGACACAATACAGTGTGCAACGAAAGTTTGGATATATGTGTGTGCAAGAAAAGATCGGTCTGGGGGGCTGTCTCAGTGAGCGTGTAACTGCTAGTTAGTGGTGATACAGGTAACTCTGCTAATTGGACCTGTGGGGGTCAGTGATTTCCTCTGAGCAATTCAGGCTCCCTGACAGAGACGCCTTTATCCGTGTGCCAGCTGCCAGAGCCGCACCCTGTAGCCGGGCAGAGGGGAGTGTGCCTTCCCAGGGATGTCTGCGGCCCTTCCCCACGCTCCCGTGACCCTGCTGATGGATGCCCAGCGCTGCCTCTGGAGCAGGTGTGGAGCCATCCGTGCAGAGCTCCGTACTGCTGGTGTGAGCTTGGATCTGCCCCTCGGTTTCATGGTGTCCGAGTGCCACACCTGCTGCCTCACCAGGAGCTGAGCAGGATGGGAAGTGAGTCATCAAGTCTTAGCTTGCTCCTTCAATCTCCATTTCTACCAGCTGGGTGCTTGCCTCCAGAAAAATCCATATCTTTGAGCTGCCTCTCAAGGAGGCTCTAATGACACCAGTGGGCAGAGCCCTTCACAGTTTGTAAAATAACCTCCTGCCATGTCAGATTAAGTTATATGCCATCAAGTTATTTAAATCTTCACAGTTACATTTGTTCTACAGATGTGTGCGCTCTTTCTCCTGAGACTAGCATTTCTCCACTTTTACAAATAATTTCAGGGGTTTTTAAATTAATTTTTTTTAGTAGCAAAAATCTCAGAGCTCTTTTTAAGACTACAAAAAAGAGAGGTGATGCTCTGCGTACATTTTATGGTTTTTCTGTCCAATGACTCTAATGTCAAAATTGCTACAACCTTCTAAGAGAAATGCTAAATCATAATGTGGTAAGAAAGGCACCCTCGACAGGTCTGCAAATGACAGCTCTATAATTTCAGCATTATTTGAATACAATGTAGAAGTGCCTTATATGTTTAAGCAGCTTCATTTTGCATCTGCTTTTTAGAATAGTTGATTCATACTTGTCTGCACAGGCTTTCAATAGTTCTTTTCTTTCTTGGTGTCTTTGTCTACCCTTTTTTTTTTTTTTCCCCTTATTTTTCTTTTTTATTCCTTTGAATTTTTTTCATATAATATTTATTTAATCAGTGATGAGAGGGTCAGGGTGAGTATGTGTTAGACTGAGCTGCAGTGTAACAAGTTGAATTTACCTCAGTGCTTGATACAGCCACAGAGTAGAATGACTTGAATTACATGTGGATCTTTTGCTACCTACTTTCATACATATGCTAACATGCATTACTTTATTTGTGGCTCAAAAAATTGCCATTATTATTTCTGAGAACTGAGCTTTATTTGATTTTATTATTTCAAGATTATTTTTCCCATTGTTGCTGAAGTCTGTATGGATTGCAGTTGCAGTCCTTAAAAAATGTCCAGTGATTCCTGCTGAGAATTTTTTATCAGGAGTTGGGGCTCCAAATCCTAGTAAACCAAAAAAAGTTTTATAATTCTACTTTTTGGGGATATTTTTTTTTGCTGTGATGTTTCTGCACCATTGTACTGACAGCTGAGACACAAACCTGTTTTTTCTGTGCCTGATATCAGATGCAACCAGTGAAAAAAAAAGAGGCAGTGGTATGGACTGGGAAAACCAATTTATTTTGTGGAGTGACCACCCCAACAAAAATTGTGTATCAGATGTCAAAAATCTAGGAGACCTGGCAGATTTCTGTGGAGGCAGCTTTGCTTTTGCAGTATGCCCAAGGAACCAGTGCTGATCTAGTTCCTTGGTTCTACACCAAGCCATGGCTGTAGGCTCCACACCACCTGCAGTGCCCAGAAAAATCAGACTTTTTAATTAATACAAACATTTACAATTAAATAAGATAAAGTACGGTTCAAAAATGAATCTAAATTGCTGGGCTAACATGATACTTACTTCTCCTGTCATATGCTTGCACATTGGTGGCCCTCTCACAGGTAGCGACCTGTGGTGTCCTGTTATTGCTCTGTGATGGGGGAACCATGAACTGTCATATCCTCATGTTGCCAATCCAGCTGTGTCTTTGGAGCAACCCCTCAGAAGGACAAAGGCTGTGCCAGTCGGTAGCATGATGACACCACTGGAGGTGAAGTCTTTTTATTCCTTTTAAAAGACCCAGTGACAGTCCTTTGAATTAAATTTTTTCAGAGGATAGAAAAAGTTGTCAAATCAATGTTCTACAAAATCTAGTTTTCATTTCAAGACATCCTTTTTTTATATATATTTTTCTCTGTAGTTGTCCAGTTTGTATAATTTCTCTCTTTTGAGCTGTTCTGCCTGTACTGATGCATTGTTTTCATGTCCTTAGAAGGAATTAATAAAATGCTTGGAATGTTGGTTCCATCTTTGCACCACCTTTCCTCTCCCAGGACTGTTTGCTATTTTGGAGGGCATCATAGCACTGGGAAAGCTCCCTGGGGAGTGTGCTCATGCACCTGTGAACATTTCTCAAAGTGTGAAATTTGTATGTGAAATTGAATAAGTCAGTGTGCAGCCTCAATATCGCAGAATGGGTGATGTCAAAGCTCTGAGATCAGTCTGGGTGGTGATTTCTGGCCTTGTGTGGAACAAAGAGCTCTTCAGATAGCACCATAGCATGTAAGGCTTATAGATGGAAGGACAGAAAGGAATAGGCAATAACCATAAAACAGTATTATGAAAATACAAACTATAATTAGTGATAATGGCTTACTCAATTAAATACATTAAAGTATGGATGCAGAGTTTTGATGCATGGATGCTTTTGTCCAAGAGCATATGTGTGTTTATATACTGATCTAACAGTGATTTATAACTGACATTAAATATGCTTCAAAGGATGAATACTCTGCCCTAATGTTAAATAGGTCTCTTTAGTGCTGTCTAGTTGTACAAATATATAGAAGAAGATAGCCCCTGCCCCAAATTTCCTATCTAAAAAGAAAAGCACAGATAACTGTACATGTGTTTCAGGTGCTCAAGGTTTTAAGTGAAGGGGGCCAGGTTAAGTCATACTCATGGATGCTCTGCTTTTCCTGCTGAAGGACCTGATTGTCAGTGGAATGTCTCTGCTCCTCATTAATCTAGGAAGCCTAGTCTTGCAGTTAAAATCCAGGTTCCCTTTCTGATTTCAGTGTCAGCAGCTTGGGGGGCTGTGTGGGTGTACTGCTCCTCTTCCTCTTTCTGCTGTCTTCTTCAACAGAATTTCTGCTGCCCTTCTTTTTAGTGATGAAAGAAACCTCATTTTCTGACCTCCAAGCTTTGAGTGTGTTATTAAATAATATGAGTCCTTTTAGTAGTTAGATGATTAAAAGAGGATTAGATTATGGTTAGGACCAGGGAGGGGGAAGTACTGAAGCATCCCTAAGTGATATGTTTGCCCCAATAAGTGCCAATACCATCACAATTCCTATAAATGTTGGGGACTTATTATAGCCAATGTGCACCTGTAGCATTTCAGTGTGGAGGCCCAGCCTTGGTGGCTCTGTACTGATGACCTTCCTATCACACGCAGAGTGGCTTATCAATATGAAAAAAACAACTTGGGTTTATTTGCTTTCTCTCCTGTGCTATGTTATCCCTAATACTCTGGGGAAAATTAATGCCTGACAATAAGAATTTGCCCTTTTTAATTTCAGGGTTTGTTTAGCTCAGGAGCAAAACAAGCTTTGCTTAACTCTTGGATCCAGCAGAATTTTTGGTCTTCTTTTTATTTTTTATTCTGAGTTAAACTTTACCCCAAGGTATTGATCCCTTTATTCCCCAAATTTGAGCCTTCTGAATTCAGACTGGGGAAGTCATGTTCCAGGTAGTTGTTCTTTCTTAAAAATGGACCAGCCACAGCAGTTTCCTTTCATAATATTCTTCCCTCTGTGTCCTCCCCCCATGGCCAGCATCTCCTGACTTAAGCATTCCAGTTGATATTTTCTCTGCCTGGTCTCAGGGCTACAGTGATATTAAAAAAGAAAAGTCCAAGTAAAATGAATTGTTCCTTATTAAGGTAGACTATATGGGGAGCAAAAAAAAAAAATACACCTTTTCCTTGGAATTTTAGCATAAACACACAGTAAGTCAAAATGGCAGGGTCCATAAATGTCAGTGAGAATTTTATTGGCAGAAAGAGTTAAACACAAAGATATTCAGGCGCTATTGTCCTGCAGTGTATGAGCCTTGGATCATTTTAAACATATGGGCAGTCAGCCATATCTCTAGGATCATGAGCTGGTTTCCCCATGATTTAATTCAGACTTTGAATAGATGGGGTACACTACATGTAAAGAAAGCTTCTAGATGCTTTCCTTCTTGAATACTTGATATTTAAATCTGATATTTTTGAAATCAAAAGAAAGATTTACATTAAGCTAAATGGGTTCAAAAGTTGGTCTTAACATGAGATTACTTTTTTCATTAAGGACATTATGTTGCATCATTCAACTCAATGTTTTTTTTTTCCATCAACTTCATTAGATGCAAAATTGGCCCCTGAAAGCATATTCCTTGATAAGGCATTTTGTCTTATGTGACTGCAGTAAAAAAGGGGAAAAAAACCCCAGAATCATAACATCCTTATCCTTGCTGTTCCTTATTTCTGTGACATGTTTCCTCTGATATTTCTGCATTTTGAATCATAAGGGCTCTATTCTCACTGGGCTCTTGTCCCATGCTAATCTGATATTCATATAATTTTGCTAGAAAAGAGCCTGTGAATGATCTCTCCCTTCTAATTTATTCAAGACTAAAATTCTGCTACTGGCAAACTTGCCTTCATGGTTCCCCTGTCTGTACAGTATAACCAGATGTTTTGTAGTTTGGGTCCCTCTGCACATCATTGAGCAGACACTACAAGTACCTCTTTCCTGTAGATTTCTCTAAGAAGCCTCACAATGGAATACATGAGGAATGTGTGAAAACAGGTCATAAACTGAACTAAAATGAAATTTAAAAATACAGGAAGTACTTCTTAAAAAGCAGAAGAAAAATTGCAGATTTTTGTGGAGCAGATTGGATTGTCATTTGGGCACTATGTGCATAATGGTGTGGTTGAAGAGACTTGCAAATAGGGATATACCCATTTAAACCAACTTCTAAATGAAGATGTAAAATGATGGGAATAATGTGAAATTGGCTTTGAATCACTAGTACTTCTACAGCACCTATTAGCAACACACTTGTGTGCCTTTCAGAGTTGAAGGCGTATTCCCATTCCACTGTCAGGGAGGAAAATGTCTTGTAAAGAAGAAAACTGGGATATGAAATCTATTAAGATTTAAAAAGCAAAACTTTGCATTTGATTTCAGTGTTTTGGTAGTCCATGCTTAAATATTTTAAGTCTTCTGAAGTTTTGGGTTTGTTGTTCTGTCTAGTGTCACAGATGTATTTGTAGTAGAGGCAAAGTCCATTTTAGTGCTGCTCTGGCTGGGCCAGCCTTTCCTCCATGGAGTTTTTCAAAGCTTATTTCCATTCAGAGTGAAGCCAAGGGTAGCAGGAGACTATGATTCTTTCACCTAATAAAGAAACAAAACCTAACCGAACCAAACCAAACAAACAAAAACAACAAACCCCCACCCACAAAACCAAACCAGAACAAAAAGCTAGGTCTTTGATACTTGTGAATACAGCCTGAATTTTCCACAAAGTTTGAGAGAGTGGGAGGCTCTGAACTGGATTTATCTCTGCTTAAAATGAAGAGCAGGAACTGACTGTCAATTTCTATACATCCTCTGAGCATAGAATTAATGATTCGATTAAAATGAGACATCCCCAAGAAATTCTATAGTAATTGAACTACTTCATAAATTAAGACAAGCAAGCACAGTTGTATAAACACTGGAATCATTGACCCAGTTATTTGGAATAAAGTTTTGTCCATTATAGCCTTCAATCCCAAATGGGTGAAATCAGAAATTTCTGAATATCCCAGAAAATAGTTTTTGCAGCACTAGATGAGTATCTTCAGATGATGGTGTGACATAGAGGGGTACTCTGTTCTCTGGTGCTCTAACCTGGTTTGAATGGTCTGCATCAATCCTTACATTTAATGACAGAAAACTCAGCTTAACCTTGCTGTAAAGTAAGTATTTATACACATCAATGAGAGAAATAAAACACCTTATTGATTTTACATCTGCTTTCACTGTGGTAATTAAAATGTACTTTTGCAGCTTGCAGAATAGTAGTCTGTTTGTATTAGATCAAAGAAAAGCTCTGCCACAGACCTTATTTTGTATTCCTGATGTCCCTCGAAAATTCTTAAATAAATGCAGAAGGATGAGCCCAGTCTTCATAACCAACCACGCTTTAGCAAAAAGACATCTTTCGGACAAAAAAGTTAATTGTTTGCAATGTTGTATTCTAGTAATTTCTAGGTCAAATTTGGTGTTGAATACCCCCAGAATTCAGTGTTCAGTATAGTTAATGGCTTTGTTTGGTTATATGCCTTGTCAGGAGCTTTCTGAGGAAAACTTCCTGCTGTAACTGTTCACAGGAGGGTCATCACCACAGAAAATCTCTTCAGAAAAGTCAAGTCCTTGAGAAGAGCACTGCAAACTTTCCAGTAGTATTTGGTGTTAGATCATCCCTTTTAGCTGCGTGCTACTACTTGGCTACTTTGGGAAGGATCTACTGGCTTTCTGGATGTTTGAGACACATCTCATCTGGAGCCTGGTGCACTTGCAGTTGTTTCTGTTGGTGGACCTGGACAGTGGTCTGGATCAGACATTAATGTGGGGACATCAGTAAGTACAGCCACTCAAATACCTGAGTGTGAGTGAGTGTTACACTGTCAGCCCATCTGTGACAATTTATACTGAAGCTGTCTGGCAAAATTTCTGCCCCAAAAGTTCTCCACCTTTGGTCCTGATGAACAAGATATTTTCCTAGGAGTACTTTGACAGAGCAATTTCAGTAATATTGGAATAGTCTTCACCAGCATATTGGTTTTTCATGTGTTTGTGTAAAGTCAAGCTTGAGGCAGCACAAAAAATTTTGAAAAACACATGTTTCATATGTTGTATTTTTTTTTTAACTTTTCTCAGGTTCCCTAGACCTGAATGGCCACACGTTGTGTGTAATTTTCATCCACAGAACTGCAATTATTTTCTCATCTGTATCTCCAGTGGTATGTCATGATCAGACAAGTCTCCTCAGGTAATTCATGTACAGATCAGGCCTGTGGTTTATCCTGTGTCACACCAATGTTAATTATGTGCTTCAGCAGCATCACAGTTCACAGATTTAACTGAGCCCAAAGAAATACCTGACATTAAATCAACCCTAAAAGAATATTTTCAGTTTGATTGTCAAGACCCAAAAGTTTGGGAAAACTTGAGGTTTGTAGGAAGTAGATTTCTATTGGCACCTTTCCACTTCCCACTCCCCACTCCCAGTACAGGTTGATAGAGAGCTCTTAACCAGTGACTAATTTAGCTCCCCCTGTACATTTTATCCTTCTTCTGTCTGATTAGCTCAAGGCTTGAGATTTGAAATAAAGCCAAGATTTTATATATGGAGCCCTCTTAATTACTTCCTTTCACTTTTTTTTTTTTTAATCATGTGGTAAGAACCTGATTTTATATATATATATATATATATATATATATATATATATTGGTTTGGTAGCAGATGCAGTCTAGCCATAGCAATATAAGACAATTTATATAAACATATTCTTACTACACAAAAGTGTGAGCAATTCATAACATGCCATATATACATACATATATAAATATGTATATGTGTGTGTGTAAATGTATATACTTATATATATAAAGGTAAAGACTGCATGATGTGTGTATATATACATACACATCTAAAAATCTTGAGAGTACAATTTAGCAAGCAACACATTTCAAAAAGAGAGAGAGGAGAAACAGAAATACAATTGTGATTAATCATGCTCATTATCAACTCAGACTTATGACCGGTGTAAATTTTAGGGCATTTTTTTTGAAGTGTGTGTGTGGTGGTGGATGGTGGGAGGGGTGCATATGTGTGGAATGAGAGATGAAAAATACACTCCTTTTTCTGCCAATAAAATGACCCTTCCACCCTCTCACTTTTCAGCCTTCTCTCCAAAAGTTAGGTGGATGTCTAAGGCTGGGTAAAGCCTTATTATTAAGTTAACTCTAGGTGGTTTCCATTAGCCTTACAGTACATGCCACTGAGCAGACATACAGTAACTGAATTGTTTCAACTTATCCAAATAACATTGAAATAGACTTAATTGTTGAACTGCAGGAAAGACCATGTGTCTCCAGAGACTAT
Organism: Cyanistes caeruleus; assembly: GCF_971803275.1. Lineage (NCBI taxonomy): Eukaryota > Metazoa > Chordata > Aves > Passeriformes > Paridae > Cyanistes > Cyanistes caeruleus. Next base: position 59,030,138 of record NC_141701.1, on the reverse strand, counting down.
TAGTGTCATTTAAAAGGCTAAATGTATCATAAAACCTGTCTTTAACAGAATAAAATTGTACAGACCAACACAATTTTAGCTAATGTTTTCCACATTTCTTGTAAAAAAAGTCATTGCCTGTAAAGTTCATAACATTACTAGGAGTTGTTTCAGTGCAGCATTTCCCAACTAGTTTTAGCCAGTATCCTTTTTGCAATCACATAGCAGTTTACTTTGAAAGTAGTCACAGCAAAACCTACAGGATTTACTTATGGAACATATGTTTATTTATCATGAATAAAGAGAGGCTTTGGCACAGCAGAAGAGTCGAGAAGCCTCTGATTTCAATAGATAAGCATTTTTCTCTCTGTCTTCCTCAACATTTAAACTGACCCTTGATTAGAGAAGAATATGGTAATATTTCAGAGGAAAAGTAAAAGTGAAGGAATCCTTGCTGATACAGGTTGTCAGGTATATTTCCTCAGTCATCAGTGTTTTGGTATTTTTTGATTTTTATTCTGAGATATACCTTCTTGTTTCTATTCCAATGTTACATATTTTCTTTTGTTGAGTTGGTTAAGAAAAAATTTTGGATAGGGAAAATTATAAAGGTAGCTGAAAACAAGCAAAATAGGAAAGCAGAAGAGCAGGAGGGAAGGAGATAGGTCAAGGAAGAATGAATAAAAATAGAAAATTGCATTTATGCTTTCAAAGAGCCAAAGGAGTATTTCTTTGTTCCAAAAAAGTCTAAAATATTAAGAGGGAAAGATCTAGGAGGAGGACAAATAGCAGATCAGCCCTCAATAGAAGCAGCAAATCTTTCTTTTTACCTAATATTTTCACTGGAGTTTTATATCAACTCTCAAGGAAGCTGTTTCAAATAACTTCTGCTAACATTATTGTTCTTTTATAAGTTTTGTTTCTATGGAAATGAATGATGTAATTGACTCTTTCTATCACAATCATTTGCTTTTTAACCTGACGAGTTTTTTTCTTTCCCAGTTAGTCCTCTCCAATCTAGAGAACAAAAGATATTGTCTCTCTTTTTTTTTTTTTTTTTTCCCCTGGAAAACCTCAGAACCATGATGTACTTACCTATGTAGAAACACTAGTGCCTTTCCTGAAAAAGTTAAGAATTTCTTGAAACAGCAGTTACTGTCAAGCTTTTCCCATTAGAGCTATGTGTGAATGGAAACAACTGTAATTTCTTCATTGCTTGCTATTAAAATGAACTTGAATCATGTAACTCTTTTGAAAAGGAGACATTATGATGACAAAAAATATTGGTTAAGTCTAGCCAGGGCTTGATTTATTTGGTTTTAGTCCTGCGATAAGGAGAGGGTATGTGCTAATGAAGCAGTTCCCGTTTACAGGGAAATTCATCCAGTAACAAGTCATAGAGCCACTAATTCTTTTTCATTCCCATTTTGGGAATTTACGTAGTGTCTGGTCTCCTGGCGCTGCCCCTCAGCATGGCCCTGAATTCACCTGTAATGAAGGAAATCCCCAGTTGCACCAACCTACAGCATCTTCACCTTGAACTAAAAAAATCTCATACTCTTTCCAGGCTATCGATGGGAAACTTGCACAAATCAGCCAACAGATGTTGTATTCAGAACTGTGCAAATAAATGTGAGGGGAGAACTCCCCACACCTCTGATGCAGCAAAGACAGTAGAATGACATTGCTAATTTGAAATTTTAAAGAAGGATAATTTGACCAGTATGGTGCTAGACACAAATTAAAATATCTGATATGTGTCCATGCAGAGTTTCTATTTCTGACCTGTAACCTTGTTCAATCTCTGCTTTGTCATTCTGCTTTTAGGTCTGAATGAATTTTATTACAATCAAATAATCACAATCTTTTCAAAAAAATATAATGTAGGAATATGATTTTTAAAATGTGAATTGATTTTAAGGTAGTCACCTATGAAGCAGAGATGTCCATCTCTTGGAGGATAATAATTAAAGTCCTAAAGTTGGGCAACATTGAAATATACTGAAATGATAACATAAAAAATGAAAAAATACTATTTATAAACGTATTTATTTGGTGCTTATAAAGATGGAATATATGAGACTCTGAATGCATTTTAATTCTATGAGTGAAGTAAAACTCACAGAAGACATTAAACATTTTTTTTTTCATTCAGCAGCTGAAAAAGAAGTTTATTTGGTTTTCCCAAGCTCATAGGGGAAGAAACAGTAAAGCAAAGAATAGAAACAATCTACTTAGACTCTCATTCCTACATTCTTCATAGATGACCTGAATTAAGACTTATTTTAGTATAGTCATGACAAATGTAATGTGCAAAACTAATGAAATTTAAATTAAAAAAGGAGTGACTTAACTGTCCCCTGACCTTTCATGTCTCAATGAAGTCTCATTCTAATATAAAGTGATAATTGTCCAGTGTTGGTCCTGTCACTTCATTCCTGATGGGAATGAAAAGATGCAGCTAAACCTACTAATTTCTAAATTCTACAAAATTAGGGTAGATAAGGTACAATAAGTACTGGTAAGTAACCTACCAAGGTTACATACTTCTGCATTCTTCATTGAGCATACAAACTCTGATAATTACTGGAAGAAAATCAAATAGCAGATTTCTACATTTTCAGTGCATGTCTTGAGCTGATTAACACAGGACCTAATTTTCTCTAATCAGCCCAAGGTGGATAGAATGTGAAACAGATGACCTTACTGTTTAAGAACAGGTAATTCTGTTTATTTGTGGTGAATAATGACATTTTCCTACTGATGGGTATTCACTTTGTGCCTTAAATTGCATCAGGTCAATGCTGAGAGTAACTAGTGCAACAAGTTTGAATTCTCCTGTACTGCATATTAGGTAACTTTTCTGTCACTGTCAATTTAAACCAGACCCATATATGAAAAACAAACAACTTTTAATATCCCCAGCTGGAGAGAAAGTTTCCACTAGTAGAGCAGAAGAAAGCATGTGAGGGTCTGTAAAATATCCTCAAAAAGAGAATTTCAGAAAGGAGAAAATCTTTCCTATACTTAGAATTATTAAAAGTATACACCTGGAAAACAAAACATGTGAGTAAAGAGCTTAGCTGAACCAATGTAATAAAAATCGAATCACTTCAAGGTTGAAAATGTGTCTGAAAACAAATTAAGAACTGAGATCTGATTTGGCCAGTGTCTACATCAGTGATTCATTCTTTACTTCTGAAGTGCCTTAAACCAGCAAAAAATGGTGACTTCAGTATACGGGTCATTAACTAAAGTAAAATTTGAGTCAAGCATTTAAAATGTAGCTATCTGAGAATACTGGCCAATGCTCAAAACCAGAATCCTGAGCATCCCATAATGATACAAGAATATATAAAGCAAAAGCATTCAAGTCCTGAGAAAGAGCATCTCCTCTTTGCCATTTCACTTCCAAAGGCTGGAAGCCAGGGTGATAGAAGCATGCTTTTACATTAACACCCACTCCATCCCCAAAAACACACACACACACACACACACACACACACAGGTTTATGCCTGTTGTAACCCCTAAGTCTTAACCTCTGTTCCAGCAGTTTTTTGGATTCTGGCTGTTTGCAGTCTGCTGGGCTCTTTTGTTGGGAAGGAGTTAGGCGTGTTGGGATAATGACATCAAAGCCAGAATTAGAGAGGCAGCCCTGGTGAGACCTTCAAAGAAAGAAAACTACCCAGCTGTAAAGGATAGACATGGATCTGTGAGCCTTGATTCCAGGACCAGCAAGAGCTTAAGGTCTCTCGCTTAAAGGCACAGTCATAGAGTCACAGCCTCAAACTGGTAGAAATCAAGTAAGAGTCCACATTTTCTTGAGGAAAGAAAGTCACGTGTTTACTTTTCCTTAAGCAAAGCTGAGCAGTTTTAAGTGTAGGGAAGAGATTTACTTTCTCCCTGACGTATTTGCAAGAGGAAAAATGAAGTGACTTTTCTCCTTTCAGATAAATAGTGCAACGAATTCTTATTATCAAAGGCGATCTGTTCTTGTAACTCAGGGGGAAGATACCACATTATTATTTGTTTAACAGGAGAAACCACTTTCTGGTACTTGGAGACCAGCACTGCTAGCTGCTGCTCTCCACTGAGAGCTTCCAGTAATGTTTTTGCAAAACTCTTTTCTCAAGATTGAGCTGCAATTAGCATGGGCTTCAGTCAGTTCTGTGGAGATGTCACTCCACATAACGCTACAGGCTTCATGCTGCAACATGAAGATGTCACTTTAGATAGCACTGTGGGCTCGAAGTGGCAATCCAGATATGTCACTGCTCTGTTATGAACTGCTGCAGGAGAATCTGTCCTTTTTGATGGAGCTGGCCTCATACTTCACGAATACCCTCTTGATGTCCCTCTCAGTGGGCTTGACATCACTCTAACAGCATGACAAGTTAAAACATGTCCTTGAGAACTCATGTTAACGAATGCAACGATGACCGTGACTACACAGTGTGCCTAGGCAGGAGCAAAGTGTTTTCTCAATCACAGAAATACCTTACTCTAGTGAGAACTGACTCACAAGTTGTTACAGGGACACAACTTATCTCTGTCTGCTATGACAGCAAGCCCGTGGTCATCACTGTGTCAGATAGTGTGGCTTCTCAAGGTCATGTTCCACACTGCTGTAAATTCTGAAGGAAGATAAAGGACCACCAGGAATTTATTTTCTTTCTAGATTCCACTTTGGCTCAGTTAACCTTTAGCAGTGGTCTCTTCTTAAGTGGCTAAAACAATAAAGAACAATGCCACAAAGCTGAGAGTATGAATCATAAGTTTCAGGCCAGTCTAAATAGTTGAGTCTGTTTTTTCCTTCAATATTCTAAACAAAATAAATGTCTGTTGATAAAAATGCCTGTACAACTTGCTATATAAATTCTGATTTTCAAGTATTACAGCATTTTCTCTGGTTGGAATAAGATTTTTAATAAAAAAAAAAATTACCCAGCATGATATTTTCCCAGTTAAATGCCACGTGTGATCCCACAAGTACAAATGGCGTTTGGTAGTGTCCCCTTTTGTAATTGCTTTAAATTAAAAGGCAATTAGAAGCCCACTAATTTCAGACTAGACCCACTGGGTCAGGACTGAGATCACCAACAGAGCAGTCAGAAGGCATGCATTACACATGCCTCCCTCCACGTTTATATTGCAGGTAGGTCACTCATTCCTACCACTGTCAGAGGCAGCCTTTTAAGGCGGCCCAAGGACACGTGCAGCGTTCATTTATCCTTTGACAGGTGCCGGTACCGGGGACAAGTTTCCCTTCGCTCTTCTTGCTTCTCGTCGGCAATAAGAACCCTGGGCCTTCCCGGGGCGGTGAGCACCGCAAGCGCGGCGGCAGCGAGGCCTTGAGGCGCAGGAGGCTCGCTGGCACCGTGTGCACGGCACGGGGAGGGCTCCAGCTGCCCCACGGTGCTCTGCTCACCCCCTCACCCCACCTGGCTCCCTGCTACCGATACCTGCTTTCCATGCCGCTGATTGCGGACTTTGTTTAAGCGGAGGAGAGGGAATGGTAAGGAGATCGCTGAGCGCCGCTGATTGCCCGCGCTCGCTGAAGGGCGCTGGGGATGACCTGGCTCGCTCGGCCCGCTGCCTGGGGTAGGCCTGGCTCCCCGGCACCCCAGGCACGATGGCAAAACCTGGCTGTGACCTTTCTCCACGGAAAAGGCTCTTCTGGGCTTTTCCCAGAGTACACTTTTCCTTGGCACGGCTTCTTTTTTTTTTTTTTCTTTTTTTTTTTTTTTTTCTCTTTTTCAGAGAAGCTGTGAAAACTTTTCCTGAAATGATCCTCCTCTGCCTTCTGGCTGAAGAGTATGACTGATGCCTTTTCTTCCCCAGTGCAATAGTACATCTGTGGAGTAGAGAGACTAGGTAACCAGCTGTCATGTCAGGTTTCCTAAACATACTTGCATGTCATTTCTCACTTGTTCATCTGTATCAAAGCAGAGAGCCTCTGCTGCTAGCTCCGCTGCACATTAGGGCTAAAAAATAATTTCATTAAGGCTGAAAAAAGTGGTTTATTTAAGTCAAAATCAGTCTATTCCTGTATCTGTTATTTCTGCTTCTCTCTTCGACAGGCTGATCATAACACTTATCCTTCTCTCTTGCCTTGTTTTCTACATCAAAGATACTAACTACTGTGTTCTTTAATTTAACAGCTTCTGCAGCACAAGAGAGAATAGATTCATTTTATGAATAGTGAATCCTTGTATGATGTCATCTTCACATAATCTCTGTTTTGCTGCTCTGAAATAGATTTTATTTCAGTAAATGTGCAGACCACCAGTACAGTGACACCCTTCTGACTAAAGAAAGTGCTGATACAAGTACAGTAATTCTGTTTTAAAGCACAATACTGAAGTGTGGTCATTATTCTGTTCTTCTAGCTGTTTGATAGACAGCTCTTTGCTTCCTTATTTTTTCCAGAGAGAATGGTTTTACCTGAGATCTCTTCAACTGCCAACTCTAGGCATTACAGACAAAACAGAGGCTGCGACACCTATGAATTATTGCCATACTTAAGAATCAGGATGCACATTATAATATAGGCATAGTTAGAATAGAATTCCTGTTTGCTTGCCTTGAACCCAACTAGAAGCATACTGAAATAGCATAGCAAACAACACAGATACACACACATATATATATATGGAAATATTCAACACATATGTTTGCACAGAAGAACAATGTGCAGCAAGTACTGCATTTAAGTATATGAACAATGTGTCCACCCAAGAGTAAACAAAAACCTGTGTAGTTGCAGGCAGGTGGGAAGTGTGGGAAAACATATAATCAACAACTGAGGAAACAGAATTTGCAAGACAAAGAACAAAAGGACAAGATAAACACAAAGGACAGCAAACAGGCAGGATATCCTACTGAATGCACAATATCAGGATGACCAGCAAAGCCAAAACAAAGATAAACAGCACTGGGAGCAGGGGGAATGCCTTTCTGGGAGAGAGGCAAGCTGCATAAAGTAGCAGGCCTCCAGTGGAATTTTACCCATAAAAAGCTCTCCCAGAGCTGATCACCTCAACTGTCAACCATCAGTACTGCATCCACTGGTGCATCATCTCCTTGGCATTACATGCTCATAGCTAATTCAGGATATAGTGGACTAGTAGATTTGTGTGTGTAAAGCTATTTGGTGATAATTGGTAATGACTAACCATTGGCACATCTGTCATTAAAGAATGTCAATCTATGAAATTTTATTTTAAAGTTGGTTTATTAATCTTCTAAATACTCCCACCACAGCAATTTCTAATTTCCTGACTCAGGCAATAATTTTACCAAAAAAATTTAATCACATTGAACAGCGTGGCCATTTTGTATTTCACATCAGAAGAGGGCACAAAATGGGTGTCTCTCTCCTTTCTTATGACAGAGCTAGAGGCTGGTCACTGCGAGTATCTATGTGAAGCAGAATGTGTAGATATGAGCTCCCCATTGCTGACCAATAAAATACACTGCCTTGTGGAGTTACCTTGTTCTTATGGCTTTGAAACACTCAAGGGAAATATGCCACTGCTGCAGAGATGAGTGATGAAGCAGTTGGCTTCTGTTTATGTGAAGTTTTGATTTTTTTTTAATAACTTTTTTTTTACTCTTTGAAGGTATGTAGGAATGTGTGCAAAATAACTACAGACTATAACATATCTAGAAGCCTCTGAAGTATTTGTTTAAATTTTAAATGCTGCATCTGCATCTGCACTGCAGTTTCAGATATTAAACCCTGATGTATGTTTTGAATCTCTACAAATTACACTATTTCTTTTCCTTTCCTGCTGCTTCTCCTTTAATACTACTACTATCAGCAAGTTTTTTTATTGCTTACCAGGAGTAATACTGATTTCATCTGCAAGATTCGGGCTAGTCACAAGTTACCTCATCATTAAGAAAAGCATTTCCTACGTTCATTAACAGAAGAATAGTAGCAAGGGTTCATGTAACCTTGACTATCATTTTGCTTTCTCCTCTTTTTTGTTTTATACCATCCTTTTAAACTATTAGTCAAGATCCTCACCTGATATAAAGTGATGTCACCCCACTGAAATCTTGACTAACACAAGGCTTAGAAACCTTCTTCCTTCAGATATTCATGGACAAGTCTAGATTTGTAGCTAAATGATTGTCAGTGCTTAACATGAAAACATATGAGATCTAAATGAAAACAGTAAATGCGCAGATAACAGAAGCTGTGGGAGGTCAAGTGATTTTTTAATTTGAGTATCACTAGGAAGCAAAGGCAACTGTCTTTATCTTGCCAGGGAGTAAGATTCTGTTATCAGAAAATGTCTAGTTTTGACTATTGACCAGCAGTGTTTTCATGTCTTTTGATATGATATGTCAAGAGCATCTGGAATCTTGGGTTACTCTCCAAAGAAAATTTTTCTATTATTGCCACTGTTCTTCTTCCAGCAAAATTGAATTTAACTTAATTTTGTACTTAGTTTATCAATTAGACATGCTTGTGATATAATGTTCTTTATAATTACTAAAGCATGTGATTTTTCACAGAATCATAGAATTGTTCAGGTTGGAAAAGACCTTTAAGACTATTAAGTTCAACCATTAATCCAGCACTGCCATTTTCACCACTAAACCATGTCTCTGAGTTCCACATCTACACATCTTTTAAATACCTCCAGGGATGGTAACTCCTTTGTTTCCCTTGGCAGCTTGTTCCAGTGCCTGACAACATATTCAGCAAAGAAATTTTCCCTAATATCCAATCCAAACTTCCCCTGGTGCAACTTGAAGCCATTTCCTCTTGTCCTATCACTTATTAATTGGGATAAGAGACCAGCCCCTACCTGGATGCAATGTCCTTTCAGATACTCCAAGAGAGCAATAAAATCTCTCTTGAGCATCCTTTTCTCCAGACTAAACAACTCCTTCAGTCTTGCTCCAGACCCTTCATGAGCTCCATTGCCCTCCTCTGGATTCATTCTAGAACCTCAATATCCTTCTTGAACTGAGGGTCCAAATCTGAACACAGGATCTGAGGTGCAGCCTCAGCAGTGCCGAGTACAGGGGGACAATCCCTGCCCTGCTCCTGGCTGGCCACGCTGTTCCCCATACAGGCCAGGAAGCCATTGGCCTCCTTGGCCACCTGGGCACACACTGGCTCGTGTTCAGGCACTGTCAATCAGCACCCCCAGGTCCTTTTCCACCAGCAGCTCTCCAGCCACTCTGCCCCCAGCCTGCAGCTCTGCCTGGGCTTGTTGGGACCCAGGGGCAGGAGCCGGCACTCGGCCGTGTTGAACCTCACACCATTGGCCCCAACCCATTGATCCAGCCTGGCCAGATCCCTCTGCAGAGCCTTCCTGTCCTCCAGCAGATCAACACTCCCACCACCCTACTTGGTGTCATCTGTGAACTTACTGAGAGAGCTCCAAACTCTTCAAAGGTGAACATTCCATCACATTTCAGAGAAAGGGACAATTTTGGTTATATTTAAAGTAAGTCATTGGTATATTTCACACTACAATAAACCTGACTCCTCTGCACAATTTAAAACTATTTTGGAATTTAGTAATTTTCATCTTTTTGGTTAATATGATTTCATTTTGTTTACAAGTATGTTGCACTGTGTTTGCAGTGAATTCTTGGATTCTTGCAAGTCTCTCTCTGGTAGAACTCCTTTGATCTTAATTAGAATTTAAAATTCATTCCTCATGTCCAGATTCTCCCTTTACTGAGCTTATTTTTCAATAAAAAAAAGTTAGAAAAAGACACAAAAAATTCTGAGTTACAGTCTTCCATAGACAGTAATACATTATTGTATATTTTTAGATTATGCTTTATTGCCCTGATCAAAGAGATTTTAAAAGTGTAGGAATATAGTGTAGTCTTACCTTGCCAGCATAGAAATTAATAAATTACTATAAACCCAGGTACTCTTTACTATATTAAAGAAACTTCCAATTTCAGCTTGATGTACAAATTATTAAAGAATTATTTTAACGTGGTTTCAGGTTTTTCCATACTTGGATATTATTGCCCATTTTATGATAAGTTATTTTTTTCTTAAAGGCCTAATTCTTTTAACTAGATTCCCTGTAAACCTTGGTTTTAATTACAAATGTAATGCTTCTAAACCCCATAATGGTTAAAAAGCTTGATGACATGACACATAAAAGTTTGAATTCCACACAACAAGAAAAGTAACACAATATTGCTTTTAAAATAATTTTTAGACACTGTTTTTAAGTCAGTGTCTTGATTTATAAACATATATGTTTGCCAGTACTGAATCCCCAATCTGTCCTGGAGCAGCTCTGATAGTGTTTAGTTTTTAAAATCAGTTTTCCAATTTGACAAATATTTTTCTTCCATTCTGGTATGTGAAAGAGCCACACCCACAAAACATCTTACTAGATGGGCAAAATAGTGAAGCTGCATGCAATGCTGACAAAAATGGTGTAACAATTTATATAAAACAATATTTTTCTTTCTTATTTTTAATTTTTAATGCATATATAATTATAGGGTTTTGTTTAAATAAGGACAATGGATAAACATGTTTGACATGGATGTATCACCCTTTTTTGTTTAAGTTGGCTGTACCTGCCAAAGGCCTGTACAGGAACACAGCAAATTTTATAAAGTTGGACTCTAGACACTAGAGATAGAAGAATCTGTGGTGTTCAGTTGCCAGTGTAGTCCTTTGGAATATTGCAGAGAATAGTATTGGGAAAGTTTGCACCTGCTGGATTGAATTTGAGAGAGCATCACACTTGGAAAAAGTTAGCTTTTGACATTAAATTGTGGACTTGTGATTTAATGACAGAGAGGACTGATTTATTTTAATTTTTTCATAGTCCACTTTAAAGGATCAAAATCTACCCCTTGTATTTAGTAAGAGTTCATATTTTTTCCTGTATCACAAATGGATGATAAGATATAGTCACTTGGATTTACCTTCTGACTTCATGGATTAGCTGTCAGATGACTGTCACCTTCCTTTGCAAAGCTGTTGTGTACCTGTTTTGGTTTTGAGTTTTGTCAATACTGATAGTAGTTCCATGACAATAAGTTTTGAGCAGCAACTTTCATGTTCAATTTTTTTCCTAATAGGTGTAGCTTTGGAAACATGATTTGAGAACTGAGGGTGGCTGCTGGCAGAACACATTTCTGATTCCCTGCTGCATTTAGTCAATTTTACTAAAGACTTTTAACTTTCTTCATTAGAGGAGAACAATCTGCCTCACACATAAACTTTTTGCCACTAGATACAGATAACTTCCAGACTAGTAAAGGCTGGAGGTGAAGGTAAAAAACAGTGGAGTTCCTCTTATAACTTTTCTGTCTTATGTAGTTGTATTTTAAAGTATCTTCTGTCTTTTGGAAAGACCTACTGCTGGCATTTAATATAAAAGTCAATCTTTTGGAAATGAAACTTGAAATCTTGCTGTTTTGAATATAACTCAATTTAAATAATATATTAATAATGGATCTGAAAATTTTCTAGTTCCCAGCTAGAAAGACTTTGTTAGGATTTCCTGTTCCACACATATTTTAGATCTTTTGGGAAGTGTTAAAATACCCTTCATAATGAACTACTTGTCTCACAGTCTTTCATTCTTGTCTCTTTGACTTTGTGAGTATCTTTCCTCGCTGATTATTTAATGATTATTTGAATTGAAGGGACAAACTGTATTTAATTGTGCAATTTTGAGAGGACTTAAGTAAGTAAGTCAGGATTTGAGTAAGAAGACTCAGACCCTGATAGGAGGATTAAGAGGTCAGGGGAAGGGAGGTGACGAGACAAATATACATCTGTTTTTGCAGTGGGCCTCGTTTTGTTTTTCTCATCAGCACGCTGCCATCACCACCATACTACTGATTCAGCTCTCAGAAAGTTTGATTTTCTGCTGAATAAGGTCCAGACACTTTGGATTGTATTGGTTAGATTTTTCATTTCCTTGCTTGGACAAAGATATACAATGTTTAGGGATTAAGTTTTTCCGATTTCAATTGCAACCTATATACTTCATTGCCTAAGTGCTACTTTAGCATCAATTGCAAGAATATAAATAAAAAGCACCACTCTCTATTTGTTCATCTAAGACCTTGAAAAGCAGTAAATCAAAATCCTTTCCTGGTCTACCTTCAGTTCTCATGACAGGACCAATACATTTGGACTGCTGCAACTTATTTAGATGATGTTTGTCAAGATGGTGGCTTTAAAACACATAGCAGCTTTTTTACAGCAAATCTGATTACTATTTTATGTGTCTAACCCCATGGCAAAGAGGATCCTAAACATTTCTCCTTTCCAAGCAAGTTTACTCCACAATTCAGGGACAGTGTCTCTGTTCCTGGAAACAACTTAGATGTGCAGAAAAAGAGAGATTTTGTCTTTGCTAGCCTTTCCCCAACATAGTGAACTCCAGTTTCTACGTGGTCTTGAGGTGTTAGGGATAGAGAGAGAGAGCAGGACATTCAGAATAACATTTCCCATCCCTGGAAATTAAGCAGCATGCACTATTTCCTCGCAGAGGAAAATAATCTAATCAACACTGTAGATTGACAGCTGTGATTAACTTGTTTTGCCTAAAAGCCGAAATTTGCCACTCATTGTAGGCTGAGTAGAATGGAAGTAGCTGTCCCAGGTGAGGACCCAAGGACTTTAGAAAACAGGAAATGGGGCTTTTGGTACCCATACACATCTTTTTGGTGGAAGCCATGGTAAAAAAAATAGAATTTGGATTGTGTCAAGCACAAAGCAGGGCTTCCTTAATGCACCAGGTAGAAAGCTCAGGCTACATTATTGCATCTAAGACTGAAATGGTGATAGCGCTTTGATTCTTGGAAGTATTTTATTCTCATTCTGGCTTTTTCTGCTAGTTCCCCTGCTTTTTTTTTTTTTTTTTTTAAGGCATGACTTTGATTGCAAGTTAGATCTTTGAAAATATGTCCATGAATTTCATCTCTTAGACATGTAATTAATCTTCATATAGCTTTGGTAGTAATGCAAACACACCTGTAGGATGTTTTCCATTGAAAACACAAGGAGAGAGCCTGTAATAAATCTGAGAGTGATAGCTTTATTGTGACTGACAGAGCTGCTGGAGGCCTCTTCTTTATGAGTATAATTTGGGAGTATATAAAGGAGAGATTGATTTCCACAAACCACTCTCTTTTCCTTAGTATTTATTCTTAGTCTGTATAACCCACTCTAATTTTTATTTTACTAAAAGACCTAACACATGTGACTCGATTAAAACAATGCATATTGCATTTCTATGAGTCAGCACAGGCCAATGCAAACACAATTTAATTTTGTACTTTGTGAGGCCCATGACCAAGTGCTGTGCATGATTTATCAGGGAGCTGCAGCTCTCTTCCTTGTCAAGACTTGTTCTTCTGGATCCTTTGGAAACAACAGTTTAACCTTTTGAACAGAGCCAGTACCTTCTAGCAGGGGAAGATGAAGTGCTTTGAGAAAGAAGCTATGGGAGTAATGAGATGTGACTGTGAGATGAGTCTTGCTTGACAAGGTACAACAAGCCTCACATCTCATGCTAAGAAGTGGATGTCACTTTGATCTGCATGAAGCTTAGTGCTCTGTGGATTTGAGCCACATTGAGTCAAATCTTCCTGTTACAGGAAAAAGTTCTCCCAATGACCACAGGGCCACCCAGGAAGTGCAAAGGCAAGGAGCTGACTCCTTGACTAACCCTCACAGCATTCACTTGGTACATAACAATAATACTTTTACTGATAGGGAAATTAAAAACTAATGTTTTAAATAACTTGATTAATATGTCCTTGCCTTAAGTTTTGCCTCTTGTGCCACACTGCCCCTAGGACACTTCTATTTTACAAATCACATCTCCTTGGAAATATACAATTAACAGTTTTCTTAAATACCTTCTGTTATGAACTGTGATGATTCTTTCTTACTTATTCTGTAGGACGACTGGGCAGTAATTCTGTGTGGGACAGAGGAAGCGAGTGTTGATGGGAATTCACCAAATACAGCAAATGAAAAATTTATGGAAATGAGAGGCCCTATAGAACAAAGAGCATCTTTCTACTTGCTTGTGCTGCTTTATTCTTGCCCAAATCCACAATAGGACGTTTTCTCTGCTGCTTCTTTTATTTATAATCAAAGCAAAATGAGGAGAGCACAGCTTGACCACAGCTGAGATATGTCTTCATTTGAGGTCATCACATTTCAGTGCTGTGTCAAAAAATGTGTTAGAGACAGAAAGAGATTCAGTCTAGCTGAAGCAAAGACATTGCACTGCCAATAATTGTCTTCTGTAATAGTTAGTCACATTGAAAGTATTAATTAAAGAAGGAGTTGGGTGTTTTTTTAAAGTGTGATGTAATTCGTTGCCAGCTGGCTGACCAAGAGCCTGGGGTAGGTTATATTTGTCTCTCTCAGAATAGGAAGAACAGATCTTTTATTTTCCTTTGTTAAAACCCTGTATGCTTGGCTGTACTAGACCAGGCAGATTGCTTGAAGTGACTGGCTGCCAATGTAATTTGTGTTGGTAAATAAATATAAAATGTTGGGATCTTTCAAAGATGGGATCAGGAGGCAATGACTGATGCCAAGCAGAGTGCACTCATTTCCTGAGAAACAAAACTGCTCCATCAGCTCACCTTAAGCTTGATTTGCACAAACTCCATTTGTTCTGTCTCTTCATAAGAAAAGCTGTTAAACTGAAAAATCTCCTACGTCTATTGTGTAATGTCAGGCTCACCTGGCTCCCTCATGCAGCCAGAATAAAGGCCTATCCTTTGCCCTGTCCCATAAGGCTTGCTTTTTATCTTCCTGTCAACCAGCTTACTGATGCCAGTTAGTGTGTGCTAGCTTTGGCTGGGGGAGAGTTAATTTTCTTCACAGTAGCTACTGTATACTCCATACAAAATATAGGGTATATTTTGGATTTCTGCTGGAAACAGTATTGGTGATCACAGGGATGTTTCATTACTGCTGACCAGAGCTAGGAGAGTGTTAAGACATTTTTTGCTCCTCATGCCATCTCACTTGTGAGTGGGCTGGGGGTGCACAAGGTGTTGGGAAGGGACACAGCCAAGACATCTGAACAAAACTGACTCAAGGGATACACCATGCCGTATGACATCATGTTCAGTATATGAAGATGGAGGAAGAAGGAGGAAGTGGGGATACTTGAATAGATGGCATTTGCCTTCCCAAGTCACTGTGACATGTTATGGAGTTCAGCTTTCCTGGGGATGGTAGAACATCTGCCTGCCCATGGGAAGTGGTAAATGAATTTTTTTGTTTGCTTTGCTTGTTTTGTTGGCTTTTGCTTCACCTATTAAACTGTCTTTATCTCAACCCATGAGCTTTCTCAGTTTTTCCTACCTGGTTCTTTCACTCATCACACTGAGTGGTTGTGTGGTGCTGAGCTGACAGCTGCGGTTAGACCATGACAGCACAGTGGAAGGAGGTGGAGCAAGGACATAGCTGATATAGGCATGCTAAAGTAAAATAGTGAGACACAGATGATAGATATGGACTTGTGAAAAAAAAAAGCTGAGATTCTGGTGCAAAAATTTCAAATCTGTACAGTTCTTCCAGAGGAGGGATAACTGCAGAAGGCAGCATCTCCCAGGTCTGAGGAAGGCTGCACTACTTCGGAAATGGGTATCACCTGAAAAAAAAGAGGTATAGATAAACCTGCTGTTTCCTCATCCCTGCAAAAGACTAGGAAAAGGTGTAGTAAAATCTTGCCCATGGTTGGTAGTAATGAGATAGTTCCTTATTGCATTGTACTTCACTAGGAAACTCAAACTGGCTTTTCCTGCATCAGGGGGATGATTTAAGGTAAATTGAGAGTTGCTGTTAAGATAGACATGCAAACACAGAAAAACCCACTTATTTTGTGGAACAATTCAGAAAGGGAAAAATCCTTTGTAGAAAGGAATAAACTCCACTAAAAGCAAACCACTATGCAGTTCAATAAAAGGTTGCCCTCTCCAGTCAAACAGATACAATTTGCCACAGTGTATAAAGAGGATCTTTTTCAATTTAGCTATTTCCATTAATGTATGAACCACTGATCAATATTAGACATCGCTTAGCTTTTCAGGTCATGAGAAACAGCTCACTGGCAAGCATGGTATTTCTAGGAGACCAAGTTGGAGGGGTAAATATATGGCCATGTAAAATAATTGAATACTTTCCATGGAAGTTGAGGACCAAATTAATAATTCTCCCTCACTGTGTCAAAGGTATAGAGATTCAGGAGTATTCCAAAGGCTGTGAATTTCTGGGCAGCCATATCAGCATGGTTCTTGAATACATCCAGAGCCCTCTGGAGAAGGAAACAGACCTTGGATTGAGCTTCAGGTGCCCTTGTAGACTTGCAGGGCCTAGCAAATTTCACATGTAAGGAGGATCTGGGTGACTAGACTACAGAAACACAGTTAGGAAACTACATGACAAAATCATAATGTGTAATTTCTGATTGCTTTTTGTTAGAGCAGCTGTCTGAGGCCTCAACTATCAACACATCTCCATCATATCCAGCACTGAACATATTTGTAATTGGACACTGTTCTTGTTCTGCAGTCTATAGCAATAAAAGCAAGTAATATATTAGCTGTTATACAGATGGAGGACTGGGAGATTAAATATCTTGTCCAGGGTCAAAAAGGAAATGTGTGACAGGTCTGGGACTTGTGAACCTGGAAATGTCGAGTTGAAGGCCTCAGCTGTGGGCTGTATATTTACCCCTGAGTGTTAGCTGACTGCACATTTAACAAAACACTCCAAAGGACACCAATATGTTATTGCTCCTATTGGAAAATGACTGGACAACCATGCTGCTTCTGACAAGTGGCCAAATCTTGCCTGGGCAAACTACTCAGTTTTGATAAATTGTGTGAAGTAATTTGAAAAATAAATTGTTTAGTCTTCTGAATATGCTTACATAGATTCTTCACAGAACAAACTATGTCTCCTTCTTGTAAATATTAATAAATTATGTTTTTTACATTTCACTTAGGAGCAATCAAACAGGCAAGAAACAACCATGACTGCAAAGCCTGAGCTACTAACTCAATTCAATGCCATCAGAAGAGTTTTTGTCACTACTGAGTTCAGGCATTTAAAAAAAAACTGAATACGTATAGCAGGGGTTTTGCCTTATTTGAAACTACAGAGCTTCTCTTTTAGCTTAGTAAAAGAAGAAATGCTTTGGGAATCAATGACCCAGGTTGTGGCTCCATTAGTAGTTTCGCCCAATTTTAATTAGCTGATGATGTGTGCGCTATCGTTTGCTAATAAAGGGTGTAATGATTTTAGATGGATGTAGCTATAAAGCCCCCAAATTTTACATGTGCACTGTCCAACATTAAGGCTTCTGGTCTTTTCTGGGTCATCTCCACTTCTAGTGGGAACCCTGAAAGGGTGTTCAGGTTTGAATGCAGCAGAGATGCTGAGCGAGGAGCTTTTCTGACTGGTGCTGTGCTGCAGGCATTTGACAGCAGGATACCCAAACTCTCCCTGTAATTAACTGTGTACTGAGGGTCCATTAGAAAGGCATGTGATGACCATAGGCCACAGATTTTTGGCTTTACCATGACCCTGGAAATATCAGGTTAGCCATGAAGTAATTTCAATTTACACCATGTGACTAAAATTGAGGCAAACCATTTAATACTCTGAGTAGTGGGGTAGGAGGTCAGAGAAGATAGCATAGATGATGCTTTTTCAGGGTGTGATTAATTCTTTTCTGTGTAGGAAAGAAAAAAAATAAATATTAATCAGAACACTTGAAATTACTAAATTCTTATTAATCGTTTCATAGTTGCTTTCTTCAGTAGTGCAGTTGTCTCTTTTTTTGTGCAACAAATGAGGGAGTCTATAATTTGATATTGAGTTGATATTGATTGTGATTTGCATCTTATTTAAGTTATTTTGCTGTTTAACAGAGATACAATACAGAAATTCCTGTAGGAAAAAGGAAACCCAAAACCCTCCAGAAAGACAAATTGAGGCAAATTTGACATGTATGAGTTAAAAACTATGGGTCCTCCACTAAATCTGTTTTTTGAAAATAAAGAAAGTGCATATATGTCTATGTGTGAATTAAGAAGGTCCTATTTATTTTTTTAGCAACAACACAGAAATACAGAACAACTCAGGTTAGAGGGAAGCTCATAAGATTGTCTGGTCCAAACTTTCATGGGAGAGAGAATCGAGGAGATCATCTAGTACCCTGTCCAATTGCGTCTTGAAAACTTCCAGTCATAGGAACTCTACCGTATCCCTGGGTAAAAGTGCTTTATCAAAAATGCAATCAAATGCACTTTAAAATCTCTGTTTACCAGTAACACATCTGAACAAAAAGGGAATAAAAGTGAAATGCCTAGTGAGATAGTCTGGATCTGATTGAGCATAATGACCCCCACACTAAGGAACAGAGAAGATTTAGTATAATATATTATCAGTGCCAGAGGACCTTGCCTTCCTCAAGGTGTCTTCTTGTTTTCTCTCTCTACTTTCAAGTTTCAATTTGTGCTTACTTAAGAGGATTTTCTGTCTCTCAGAAAGGCAAAGTGGCCTACTTGTTCCCCTATAATCAGGTTGCACACAGAACTTAACTAGGTGGTTTACCAAGTCCTGTGGGATTGCTCCTCATAAAAGAAAACCAAATTCAGAGTTAATGCTGTTGGGACTGGCGGCTCTAAACAGCTCATTGTCAGACTGATCTGCTCCTAAAATCCCCAAATGGGTGTGGGAAGACCCTTTGAGTGTTTAATGATAATGTGGTTTTCCTCTTTCATTAACTTTTGTGTACAAACAGCTATCATGCTCGCTGGATACTAAGCACTTTACTGCCCATCTACACCCGTGTCAATGCTACTTAAGGCTAATCACATACTAACTACATCTCCCAGTGACAAAGCTGCATCCCCACTCCGTCTGTATTGATCTCCCATCAGTCATTTGTAAGTGACCGTGCTAGACATGGGCCTTGGGCATTTTTCCAATACAAAAGCCACTTAACATTAAAATTGCAGGATCTCTTTTGGCCGTTTTACAAGTCTTTATCAAAAGTGTATAAAAACCTACCTTTAATCATAACTGCTCTATGAATTTTTTTCACCTTTGACCATTGACCCCTTTAAGATAAAGAGAGCATTTGTGCACCAGACCGCCCTTCTTGAAGTTTATTCATTGCCTGAAAGGGCCACTGGAGGCAGCAGCAAAAAATGCTGGAAAGGAAATCCTTTTGCAGCAGTGTTTGTTTCGTTTTAACAATAGCAACACTAAAAGGGGTCATTATTTAAGAGGGTTATTATTTCAGTCATTTGGGTCATGTGCCCATCACTTTACCTCATTCAGATGAGCAGGCAAGGCAGTAGGACTGCCTTTCTGTTCCCAGTCCTTTGCCATGTACCCTTGTACTTCTTGGCATGGAGACTGTGTTTGTTTTGCATGTCTATGTGAAAAGCCAAACTAGTACAAATTCTTTTACTCTATCACTGCCACATATGAACACTGAATATATAATTTCAGACACTCTGTAGTTGTTGGATCTTGTTCAGGAGGTTAGATGAGAATTTTAATTGCATAATTCTGCCATCCTCTCTTTTCTGCACTGTTTCAAGTTTGCCCTAATTTGAGGATACATCTATAGCTTCAGAACAAGCTTAACAATTGCCTTTTTTTAAAGTTCAGTGCTTGTCCATCCAACTAAATCTGCTTGTAACATAGTTTGGCCGTGCTCAAGTAGCAACTATTTTAACAATTGTTCTGGTCGTGTGCAAGGCTGTTCACACTGGCCTGTGGAAATTATAAAAAATATTTGTGGTGGAAATCTACGCTGTTTGCATACAGCCCTGTAAGGTGTCCTCCGTGCTAGAGCAACAACTTGCTTTATTTGTTGGACTTTGAAATTTTAAACATTTCACAGACAAGTCTGACTTTATTCCCATAAGAGGATTCATCAGTGCATTTGAAGGGCCATATGTTGAGTTGACACTATCAACTATAGGCAATATGCCAACGAAGTACTCAGGCAGGCAGCTCTTCCTGAGCTCCATGCTATCTTTTTTTTGACTATCTATTTTGATTTGTGTCTCATAAAATGCATCAATTACATGTATAAGGAGAATTTCTCCACAGGATGTTAATGGAGTAGTGTACAGTAAAAGGTCAAAAGCACTGTGACTGATCCTCTCAGAATAACATCCAGGAAAAGCTTTCCTAAAAAAGACAAAGTATTTATAGTAACGATAGCAAAATACAAATGTCACTTTGGAGTCTATTTGTCTAAATAAATGGCTCTCAGCATTTTTCACTCAGTGTGTTACTTCTTAGAACTAAGACCAACCTGTCTGCTCCAAATTTCACAGATTTTTTACACGTGGCATGTTTGGCTATATGAAAACAGGTCTGAAGGATGCTGGATGGTATAAAGGAAGCAAGATTAAAATGAACTCACCTAACGTGATGTGTTAGCCCCTTGTTGCATCGTTTTGCATCTGGCAGTATTACTGCTATATAGTGGAAATGCTGTGTTAGTAAATTCAATCATGCCAGTGACCAAAGAAAAAGTGAGGTGTTCTCAGCACCCCTGCCAAACACCAAATTTGGTAGAAATCTGTGTGTGACTTGAATCAGTGTTTCTGTTCCCTTGGCACTCTCAGAGATACCTGTGCTGAAAAATGATTATGGTTGTAATCACATTGTAGATGGCTCACCAGGTGACGAACGATGGGGCATTAAGAGCCTCGGATCACACCCCCTGAGGTGTTGGACTGAAGTGTGCCAGTTGGAGCTGAATCTTGTGCCTAACTTAGCTTTTTGGATGATAACTTTGAATTTTCACGATAGACAACAAGAAAATATTTTTTTAAGCCATTGCAGTTGCAATACATATATAGTACTAATCCCACTTACAAAGGATTATATTTCTTCCAGACTTTAATTAAGCACATAATCCATTTCCCACTAAATATATATATATATATATATATATTATTAACAGTATTTCTTAAGCTTTTTTTTTTATAAACTAGAGAAGGTAAGTAACCTAAGTGACTCTTTCCTGGGTCATGAGCTAATTAACGGGTTACACAGCAAGCCCAGCCATCATCTTTGTGATCTGTCTGTGGGAAATCTAAAAAATTTCAGCTAAAAGTCAGGATAAAAGACAAGACTCCATCTTGCAGAGACTTGCTCTAAACAGAATTCATCAGGTTGGATGGATTTTGAGGTTCCCCTCAGAACTTATATTTGTTCCAGAAGAGAGGAAAAACAGGCTCCTGGGATATTGGAATCAGAACTCAAAAGCATTTGTAAAGAAGCACAGAAAGACTGCAGTTTTCTTATTAGAAACGGTGCAGAAAAAGCAACTTATACTAAAGCTGTAATGGAGAATTTCCAGAAGATACAAATTCCAAGAGATGATAAATGCAGAGATATAAGCAACATCCATAGAGAGGAATCAGAATATAAAATGTTACAAGAAAAAATGTGAAACTTTTGATAAAAAAGAAATGGGAGAAATTGAGACAGGGATACAGAAAAGAAGAATTTCCTCATTAAATTGAGATACATATTTTTTAAACTTTCTTTATTTGTTGCACATTCAGAGGGGCAGATGCTGTTGGCTGATGCCAAACCAGAGTAAATTCTTTAAGATCTGTCAGCATCTGCTGCAGCAGAGAAAGCTTTTCTCAACAAAGAAAATGACTGTCAGGGAGGTTGATTATGGGAATGGAGCCTACTTGGGTATGGCTAAGAGTCTGGACTGCTGGTGAGTCTTCCTCCACCTGGGAAACTCTAACCATACCTGTTACGTTATCCCAGCCTTCACTGAAATGAACAGATATACATCTGAGTGTGTACCTTGCCTCAATATTTGACTCCTTTGGAGAACAAAAACAAATACCATTTATTGCAACTAAACTTCAAAAGTTATTGCACAATCAATGTATTATGTGGAATCTTAATAGGCAACTTACAACATTTATGAAATAATTATATGTTTTTTAGATTTTCCCATTTTAGATTGCTCCTTTCAAACATAAATAATTCCTTGCCTTCTTTTTTCCATGGGCTTATTTTAAACATAAACTTTGGATTGCAGTTGTTGCATCCATAGAATCTTAATGCCTAACCTCAAAAATCTGAATGCTAAATAAAGTCTTTCCCTCCAGAACTCTAACTATATCCATTTCTCTGTTTTATTTCTGTTTGGTTTTTTTTCATTCTTCAACAAAAGAATCAGTAAATCCTCATTACCCAGAATCAGTTGAGGCTTGTCTATATAAAGAATATATTGTGGTTTTTTGTGAGTCTGTGTGTGTGTGTAGAACTGCATTGCATTAGCATTCCTGAATGCAGGCTTTTTAATGTACTAATCTTAGGAAGGTAAAATCAACATTCAAATGGTAATTATTTAGGAAGTAAATTGATCAATTTGTCCTAAGCTCCATGAAGATGAACTGAGGTCAATCCACTTTGCCTATTAAGATTTTGAAGATATCTGGTTGGATTACTTTCACTGTAAGCGCCTCTTTTCCACTGAGGTTTAAGGAAACAGAAAAAAAAAAAAAAAAAAAAAAAAAAAGAAGAAAATAAAGGCAAATGGAGCTTTAATGTTAAACCTTAGGAACAACAAACTTTTCATGTAAGCACAATTCTTCTGGTCCCAGCAAGATGTCCATGTAAATAACCTGTGCGTTATTAGCTTTTAGTACTATAGCTGTCCCTGTGGTGAAAGTCAAATGGTTGCCAACTAAACAGAGTTGAGCTGGTTGGTTCTGTGGCCCTATATATATATATTCTGAGTTATTTTTAAGGCTTGGAATGTGTGGATGAGAAACTACAATCTATATGGAGGAGAGACTGAAAGAACTTTGAGGCAAGCTCTTCAAACAACTCCGTAATTTCAAAACTGAGCATGGTGAATTTTTAAACTCAAAGAAAACATTACCAAATTGTTATTGCTAAAATTATAGTCTATGAGTCTTAGAATTATTACGTAAAATGTTAGGGTAGAAGCACACATTTCCTGGTGGCAAATCATTAGACCACATGAATTCAAATTCCATAAAATCAAAACTTTTCTTCCAAGAAGAGTAAATTTTGTAGAAAAACAGATAGATAGGCATAATGTGTCTCACTAGTGACTCTTTCTAGCTCCTCAGCTTGAAATATCTTCAGTTCAGGAATGGTCCTGTGCAGGTCAACGAGTTGGACTCAATGATCCTTGTGGGTCTCTCCAACTCAGCATTTTCTGTGATTTTTTTCTGTCTCACCCCTTTTCTAGAGGCACTTTCCAGATGGTAAAGATTCCTTAGGTCTTAAATATTTACTTTGAGAGTATAATGAAAGTATGGTAATTTACTACAGATTTCTCTAATGATTCTCTGACATAAAGCATTTCATAAATAAGAAAATGAGTAAGATCAGTAACTCATTTCATATAATGTTTTTCAGCTCATCATTGTCCTCTTGGTTTGAACTGGTGGCTTGAAGATTAATTTCTTGGGGTTCCCAAATTATCCACCTTGGACGTGATTTCAATTTCAAGGTTGTGGAAGCCAAAGAAGACTGGTGGACACTGCAGAATTTTTCAAGACAGGGTAAGTTTCACCATTTAGGAAACCAGTTATCTATGTGGTCACTGAAACACAGAATCACAGAATAAGGTACATTGGAAGGCACCAACAAGGATCATCAAGCCCAGCTTCAGGCTCTGTACAGGACAGCCCCGAGAGTCACACCATGTGCCTGAGATCAATGTCCAAATGATCTTTGAACTCTGGAAGGCTTGTGCTGTGACCTGGGAAGCCTGTTCCGGTGCCCAAACACCCTCTGGGTGAAAAATCTTTTACTAATATCAAACCTAAACCTCCCCTGACACAACTTCAGGCCATTCCCTCTGGTCCTGTCACTGTCACAGGGAAGAGATCAGTGCCTGCCCCTCCTCTTCCCCTCATGAGGAAGCTGTAACTGCAGTGAGGTCTCCCTTCAGTCTGCTCTTCTCCAGGCTGAACACACCAATTGACCTCAGCTGCTCCTCATATGGCTTCCCCTTATGACCCTTCACCATCTTCACTGTCGTCCTTTGGACACTCCCTAGTAATTTAATATCTATTTTATCTTGTGTCACATAGAGCTGCCCCCAGCACTGGAGGTGAGGCTGCCCCAGCTCAGAGCAGAGCAGGACAATCCCCTCCCTTGCCCAGCTGGCCATGCTGTGCCTGATGCCCCCCAGGACAGGGTTGGCCCTCCTGGCTGCCAGGGCACTGATGACTCAGATTCAACTTGCCATCAACCAGGTCCCTTTCCACAGCACTGCTTTCCAGCATCTCATTCCACAGTCTGTGCATACATCCAGGGTTGCTGTATCCCAGGTGCAGAATTCTTCAGTTGCTCTTTTTGAAATTCATATTGTTGGTGATTGCCCAGGCCTCTTATTTATTGAGGAGTCTTGCAGGATCTCCCTGCCTTCTGGGGAGTCAACAGCTCCTCACAGTTATGTATTGTCTGTAAACTTTCTTAGTATTCCTTTTAGTCCTGAACCTGTATTGTAGTGCAGAAGCAGATGGACTCAGAACCCTGCAGGGTATTTAGTCAAAGCACTATTAGTCAAGGATCTGTTACAGATGAGGGCTGGAAGCAGTCACTGCACATAGCAGAAGGAAGGTTCCTCCTCCTTCTCAGAATTTGATAAGTGGGACTGGTACCTTCTACAACAGGTCTGAGGCTCCAGAACTAGAAGACGAGACAACAGACAATGTAGGAGAAGGTCCTTCGGAGACAGTGGGGCCTCCTAAAACAATACCACCTGTACCCTGTATCAAGACCTCCTCTGTTAACAGGAAAAGAAGGATAGTTGTAATAGGAGACTTCCTTCTAAGGGGAGCAGAGGTCCTGATATGCAGGCTGGACCCAGCTCTCAGGGAAGTCTGCTGTCTCCGATGGGCTCAGAGAAGGGACATTATTGGAAAACTTT
This sequence comes from Cyanistes caeruleus, assembly GCF_971803275.1. NCBI lineage: Eukaryota > Metazoa > Chordata > Aves > Passeriformes > Paridae > Cyanistes > Cyanistes caeruleus. Next base: position 59,005,181 of record NC_141701.1, on the reverse strand, counting down.
CCAGTCTAGTAAGGCCCTCTGATTACTATCCACTATTGGTTGTTTAAACTGGCAGGGAAGAGAAGACAAAGGGCTATCAAAAGAGGCTTTGGGGCCTTGGGAAATTGGGAAAGGCATCAGGAACCCAAGTAGTGATTTTCTTGATTCTTCCAGTAACAAGGAATAATATTGATGATAATAGGCAGATCCATCAGGTCAGTGTATGGCTCCAGAGTTGATCTCAGTGAAAACATTGGTTTCCTGATGATTTCTGGTCTCATTTATGGCAAGAATGAAAACCAGTGATGTTAAAGGCTTTCATTTTATGGCAGTGACATTCTCTTGTCCTTTCAAATGTGTTGTCTTTTGCAGCTGCAGCTTGAAAAGTTGTGCAAGCTGAAAGTGGTGAGACGCGATGCACAAACAAGTAGCTCCAGTCCCCGTCTTTGAAAACCAACGTTTTTAATGATTTCCATCATAAGACATTCTTGTCTGAATGACAATACATTCAACGCAGGACCAGAGTCCTGGTATCAGGTATGCAATTTCCAGGTTCTTTTGGAAATAAACACAGGTGCATGAGCATGGTAAGAGCTGGGATGCAATGTAATCTCTAGGAACCAAGGGGGCTTGGACTTTGAAATACTCCTGATCTTCAGTGAGCATCCAATCCTTGTGCTTCATGGAAATTCAGATATCTTTTGAGATGTGTAGTTCATAATCATAAGGCCAGATGTATTTATAACTTCCTTTCAGAGATCAATAAGGGGAGATTATTTTGGAAATGCACATTTTTCATTGAGTGGTTTTTTTTTTTTTTTCCTATGAGGCATTAAAAGTGCATTTTTATTTTCTAGGTATATATAAAGAATACTAGGATAAGATATGGGAATTCTTCCACAGTAAAAGAAAGGTATTCTCAATTTTAGTGTGACTTCTGTGGCTTTTTTTGAGTCTATCTTTGCAATATAATCCCAGTATTTGTCTGTCTTTCATTTCTTTCCTTTCCACGAGCTCAAGATGTATGATCAGGTTTTAAAACAACAGTCCAGCTGCAGAAAGACAATATAGAACAGAAAATTTTGTGCTATTATAGGGGTCCATCATAATGGTAACATTTCCATGGAAATGTATAGCAGTAACTTGTGGCCTTCTTCAGATGTTTTATAAGACATTAGAATATGCGCTGTATAGAGACAGTAGGAACAGATATTCTTGTGACCCCTCTGGACTACACATGTACTGGGTGATCGTGACTGTGGGGAGCTAATTTAAAATATTAATACAATTTTCCCTAAATCTAAGTCCCAAACCTACTTTTCAGTATTTTTATGAGTCAAAACACTCCATATTCCGTGTACAGTTTCACTGCCCTTCAGATTGAATTTTGCTTAATAATAGTGAGCTCCAGCCTGGTGGTGACAGATAAATTCCAAGTAACCTTTGACTATACAATAAGAGACTTTGGTGAGTAAAGCAGTACATCAAATATTTCTGTGTGAATGTACAGTTTATTAATCACGAGGATAGTGTTTGGAGATTGTCTTAGACAGTTCAGTTGTAGATTTGAATGTCAGCATTATCATATGTGAATCCTTATCCTGTGTAATGATGGCTTCAAGGAAAGCAATAGGACTAATGTAAAATCAGTTTTGTATCTTTTATTTGCAAAACAGGTGTTTTCATACAGAGCCCAATGAAAGATTCTCAAGGAAATAAAAATTTTGGTACTCCACAGATGATGAACTATGGTATGGAGAGGAGGAAAAATGGAGCAAAATCAGGATTCCAGGAAGAGAATGTGTGGGCATGTGTGCAGGGAGCTATGAACTCAGACAAGATATGATTTGAAAAAGGTTACTGAATCTCTGAATACATCTTTCTGCCAGGAGAGTATATTCCCTAGTAGAATTTCATGTGAGGGAGAGACAGAGGAGAGAATAGAAGGACAAGAACAATTATGCCATTCCTAGCTACCATTCATAAAAATTCACTAACTTAACATTAAAATTTAAGAAATAAGACTTTAGGTAATACTTGAAGTTTTAAAGAGCTGAGTTCCCTTTCCTGTGTCCTGCCTAACTGGCTGTTGAATGGTAAGGATGTATTTGGACATGAGAGGACCTCCAATGAGACAATTCTGACTGTTACAAACAGCAAGGATCCTCCAGGTTGTGAATACAGACCTGAACCACCTCATGCTTCCTTGTCTTAGAATCATAGAATCACACAATGGTTTGGGTTGGAAGGGACATTAAAGTTCCTCTAGTTCCAAATCCCTGCAGTGGGCAGGGACACCTGCAGTAGGCCAGGCTGTTCAAAGCCCAGTCCAGCCTAGCCTTTCAGGGATGGAGAAACTACAGCCTGGGCAACATGTGCCAGTGCCTTAGCACCCTTATAGTAAAGAATTTCTTCCTAATATCTAATCTGAACTTACTCTCTTTTGGTTTAAAGCCACTACCTCTTGTTTCATTACTACATGCCCTTGTGAAATCTTCCTCTCCAGCTTGTCCTACGGGTATGAGAGAAGATTATTTTAATGGGAAATATGATTATCAACTGCAAAGAGGATTAGGCACAGCTCCCATTACAACAGAGAGAAATTTTCACAAAGTAATTTGCTAATTGTAAAAAAAGTATTTGGATCAATTCTTTGGTTGGAAGACTATCTGTTATGAGAATATGACGTGTAAAATGGTATTGTCCAGAAAACTGCTCAGCAATAGACAATATCATCTTTTCAGTTCATAAGCTCTTATCTTTTGTAAAAGGCTATTTATAGAAGTTACAGGAGTTCCTTTGGGTTCTGTCTTTCTCTATTTCTTAACTCATACTACTGAATTTGGGAAAGGATATTTTGTAATCTTTGTGAATGATAAGGGTAATCAAGTGATGCATGAGCAAATATAGAAAACAGTGGATGCAGGAAAAGGAGGATGGAGTTCAGTCTCTTTTTGAAACATCTCTGCATTCTACCTGGAATAATTTAATATCTGTGAAATCATTTAAGTTGTTTCTTACATTTTTAGTCTTGTTAGGCTATGAATACATCTGAAATTATAAAGAAAAATTTGAAAATTTGAAAATTTTACTTCTATAATCATATTCAGTTTCTCTGAATTTTCAAAGGTATAATATAGGATTATTTCTTTTGTATGTGCAGGTGAACTATCAATAACAAGCTGCAAGGTTTTGTCTTGTTGCTGAACCTCTGGCAACTTACTGTACACCTTGGAAAGCTCCCTATTCAGTTTTCGGGAACACTGAAAGGTACTACAATGTTTGGTTTCCAAATTTTCCCAGACTAGCACAGGAGAAATAAAAGGCCCGTTTGTCCACATCATTAAACCACCTTGCAGTCTGGTACAATTGGCAGACTCTTCACAGAATTTCAGAACAGAAACTGCATGGGTTTTTCTAGGTCAGGTTGGAAATAGGCTGGCAGAACTGTGTCAGGCAACTTCTTCTATGTCTTCCTGAACTCGAGGGTCCAATCCTGAGATGTTCTCAGCAGTCTGAGTCCCACAAAAAACAAACCTATGATTATCCTCTTTTCAGGAATATTATATTCCCTCTCAAATATGTATGTTTAAAAGCTGTGAAATGTGCACTATGAGTTTTGCACTTTTATTACTTTCTTTATATCTTTTATTCTTATTGACATTGTATGACTTTGTTAGTAACATCGTCTTGGTCTTGCCTCTTTTTCTGACAGTGAAGGAAAGATTTTATATTGCCAGAGCACTAGAACTCAGCAGAATTTTGTGAAGGATTTTTTCTAATGGAAAACATATAATACAAGGCAAGTCCTTCCTTTAATAATATTGATATTCCTCTTGTGCAGCCCCAAGCCCATTTGTATAATGCCAGTTTTGTATTACCTTGCTTGCTGTTTTTATTATCCACAGAATACAAATTAACCTCTTGTGTTGTGGAAAGACTTGGCAAACATCACCAAGACTGGGACAATGGGGTGCAGAAAGTCTCTCTGTTTCAAAGAACTTTAAATAATTTTTTTTTGTTTTACTCTTTGAGCACCACCTTCCCTATTTTGCCCCTTGCTGGTTTAGGCAAAGTTACCTAATAGAAGTAAGTCAAAATAGGTCTAGATTTTATGGTTCCTGATGCTAAGGATCCTGTTTGATTACTTAAATCACAAACACCAGTTGTATTGAAAGAATAGATTTAGCTTCAGCATTATTTGTAAAATAAAGCCCTGCAAGAATGGAAAGGACTTTTAAAATAGAATTTAAAACTGAAGAGTGTGATTTCTTTTATGAACCTTTATGTAAAATTCAATAAGTTTGGTTAGATTTCAGTAAGTTTTCTTCTTATGTGGAAGGGGAATAAGCAAGACAAAGTCACTAATCAAACCCCTCCAAAGGGTAACAATCGTCCTTATTCCTGGTTTGGGTTCAGTTAAAAGTGTCTGTTTTTTGTTTTTAAGTGGAAACTTTTGAAGGGCAACCATGAAAATGTCCATGTATGAACCCACAGTTGAAAGCAGAAGCCGTGCTCGCAGGTCTGTGCCATGTTGTCTGCCACTGGCAAGAGGGTGCCAAGAGAAGTGTGTGCTGTGCAGCAGACCCCAGGCACAGGGGCTTGCCCAGGTCTTGTGAGCCACACCTGGCCCTGTGCTGCCTGGCAGCACATGAAAGCATGGCACTGTTAGAGCTACATGAGGCTTCCTCTCAGGTACCAGCCAACCTCCATTCCTTCCCAGAGCAGCAGGCCAGCTCTGCAGCCTTGGCAAGACAGGCATGTCTTGATTTGCTTTCCTGATGAGGGCTTTTGCTTCAAAGTGACACATGGGTGTTGAAAAATAACATGGGAGCACCAGGTGTATGACCACCTTGTTTTCAGAAGATTCCTTATACTGTATTTTCTATGCTAAGCAGTTTTGACCTTGGTAGACAACAGGCTCTGCCCAAGTTCAGATAGGACGGTGAACAGCTCTCACTTCAGCTCCTTGCCTTAGTAGCACCAAAGCATGTAAGAAAAGCTGAAAAAAATCACTGAACCCCCAGACACAACATAATGAGGTAGATATGCAACAAGACACTAGGTATGCATACAGTGAACCAGTTCCTTACATGTCTTCCTTGAGCAGGGGTACTGGGGGCTTACTGTATTCTTTTTCAAGCATGAAAACTGTCTGCATGCCTATTCTGAGTACCTGAGTTCATTAATACTCCTGCACAGAATAGAAATATAAGAGACAAATCAAATATACCTGCTCCTTTCCAAACCAACCCTATACATCTATTTGAAATGCTTATATATGTATTGTGTGCTCATTTGTTTGTTTATGTGCATGCTCATGTCTTTAGCAATTCTGTAGAATGATAGACTTTTTCTTTAAAAAACTCACTTGTGGGCTTGTACCTAATTTATTGTGTTCCTGTATTACTGTGACTTTTTTCTTAAAAAACCTCATAGCTTATAAATTACCATAAGATTAAACCAGATATTGCTAATGTATTTTAAACAGTTGTTAAATTACCAAAGTTGGTTGATCCCTTCCTTGAAATTTGCTGATCCTAACTTTAAATGACTCCTAGGTTATTATTTATATCTTTTAAATCTTTTATAGCGGTACACGGGTGCTTTTATGAAACCTGGTGTAACATATTCTAAGAACAAAAGCATATTTATGTAAGTAGCACTGGGAGCTGAGTTGGCAGATGTTTGCCACAAAGTCTTAACCCCTAAGCATTAGCAGTAGGTGCCAAGTGCATCCTCAAAAGGTTGTGAGAGTCTCTTTTTCTACAGAGAAACTGTTCAGGTTCAAAATGTATTTAACTGGAAAGAATGGCAGGGCTTGTGCTATCATCAAGTTTGTGGGCTACAGAAAGAAATGAGGATTTAGGAATAACATTCACAACAAACACCATAAAGAGAAAATCAAGACAGTTGTGGTGTCCAGGGCTTCTCAGAGAAACTGCAAACTCATATAGCTCATGAGAGAGCCAGGCAGAATTGTTCTTGGGAAGAAAGTAGTCTCAGATGTATAAAGGAACAGGCAAGGCCATAGTCTCTCCTCTTGCACAAACCGGACTGTCCAGCTGGAGGAGATCCAGGGCTGTCCTGCATGAAAAGGGGTAGCAGAGGGAGAAAAGCCTGTAAAAGAAAAAGACTTTGTCTAGAGCAAGGGTCAGTCATCTTGAGTTAAGGTAGTGAAATCTCACACAGAACTCCAAAGTTTTCCTTGGCTTCACAAGAATCTGCTGGAGAAGGTCAGCAAGGAATGAGAGTAACTGAAAGTAGGGTAAGATGTGGCTGGAGATTTCCTGTCAGTTTGTATGCACAAAACATGTTGGGTCCTTTAGATTCTTCTGTGTGGGAACACAATCATTGGTTCAACATGCTTATCAAAGATTACCAGCAAGTCCTTTCAATAAAAAATACTTTCATTGAAACATGTCATTTCCCTGAAAACACATTTTGGAGACAGAAGGTATGGCCAATTCAGGAAGATTTTATTAGGAAAAGTTTCTGGCTTCAAAACTTCACTTTAGAGAAGCCAACACCTCCATGAGCCCCATGATTGGGTGTTCATAGGCTACACCAGTGAAGAGAGAAACATTAATTAAGGCTCTGCTCTCACTGAATGAAATCAGGGTATAAACCACCTTCTCTGACTCAGAGGACAGGCTTAGGCTTCAGTGCTCAACTCTGGAGGGAAATGATTGCTGAGAAGTTGCTGTGAGACTTCCTTGGAGAAGGGAAAAAAGGCAGCATTGCATTGACCCAGCAGTATGGCAAGAGAGACTGTGAGTTGGAGTCAGCACAGCCACTTCTTGGCTGAATGCTGCAGCAGAGGAGTGTGAGGTGGTATGATGTCTTTAATTTTGTTGTGTTGTGGTTGGGATTTTTTTTGGTGGTTTGTGTGTGTGGTTTTGTTTTGGTTTTTTTTCTGCTTCATAAGGGTTTCTTTTTTTGTATTTTTAAAGAAAAAATTGAGAGGTTTTCTAAGAGGGGGGAAGTTTTCTATTCTGTTCTTGTGGTTACTTACTAGCAAGTGGTAATGTGATATGTTAAGGGGCTGAACAGTGTTCACGCAGGTATGAGATGTGTTAGCGTTTTTCTCTGAAAATGGGACTTATCTTTGGATGTGTTGATAGAGGCTTCTCAAAAGAGCTTTATTAGGCTTTAATTGCATGGAACTGGCATGGAATTGTGGTTCTCCACAACCCATTCACCTCATACTTTTCCTGTAACTCTCTTCACTGATGGCATACAAAATGCCCAAGAATCCTGCTCTGTTCTATGACTAATATACTCTCAGTGAAAAGTTCTATTTTAGGCTTATTTAAAGTTTGGGGTTTTTTTGGGTTTTTTTTGTTTTGTTTTGTTTTGTTTTTGTTTTTCTATGAGGAAGTATAACTTTTAGTTAATATCCACTGCAATTATACCAAGAAAAATACTTACTAAAAACTTTCCTTGTACTTCCAGATTTCAGTCACCTACTTTTTTTTTATATGTCTGCCATCATTCACATATTAAATATCAGCCATAGTAAGAAAATATATGAAAGATCTGCTTTTTATGGCTATGATTTTACTATGATTTTTAGTAAAAATTCCTGCATGTATGATTTTATCAGCTTTCATAAGAGTATTCAGACAGATAGCTTCATACAAAGCCTTGCATGCAGTTGTGGTGCCCCATGTTTAAAAAAAATGAATAAAGATTTCAGAGGATGGTTACTAGGGTGGCTGGGAGCATGAAAAGCATGTGAAATGAGAGGAAGTTAGAAGAGCTTGTTTTGCTTGGCCTTCATATAGAGATCAAGAAACTGAATTGTTTCCTGAGTGAGAGAGGACAAATACCAATAAGGAAGTTAAGTTGTTTGTGATGAAGGATGGTATCAGTGTGCAAACAGATGAAAAGGAATGGGAAGAAATTGAACCTGGAAACTGAAGGAGAAGTCCTGGGCCTGTGAAAGACTCTTCTACTCTGAATACTGGGAAGAGTGCAAATGTTCACATTTAGATGAGCCAGTTAGAGTGAGGGGTTTGTCCTTGCCCCAGGAGGCTCCTTTGGGAGGGCTCTGGTGAACCCAGTGACAGATGTAGACACATGTTGTGGGTTAACCCTGGTGGGCAACTCAGTTCCACACAGCTGCTTGTTCATATCACATCCTGGTGGGATGGACATTGGGAGCAGAAGAGTACAAGTGTGAAAATTTTTGAGTTGAGTTTGCTGTTAAAAAGAAAAAACAAACAGAAGAAGCAAAAAAAAAAACCCAAAAACCAAAAACAAAACAAAACAAAACAAACCCAAAAAAACCAAGGGATGCAAACCTACCCACAATTTTTCTCTGCCAGCTAACTGATTCCCAGGCAGTTCCGGAGCAATTGCAGCCATGGAAAACTTCCCCAGCTTTTATTGCTGAGCACAAGGTCATATGGCATGGGAAGTCCCTTTGGTCAGCTGTGGGGCTGTCTCTCAACTTCTTGTGCACTCCCAGCAGCCTGTTCTCTGGTAAGGTGGCTCGGGAAGCAGAAAAGGCCTTGACAGTGTAAGCACTGCTCAGCCACAGCTTATCCATTAGTGTTGCTCTGTTATGAACTCTTTTTTCATCATAGCTGCAAAAGAAGCACCATGCCAGCTCATATGAAGAAAATTATCGCAGAGAAAACCAGTACATTGTGGATGGATGGATTCAAAAGACAGACCTCTCTTATATTATCTAGGTTCTAGGAAGATACCGGCTTGAACGGGCCACGTGACACCTGCAGTCACCAGCACCTACCAGTGATATGTTATAGATTTTCAGGTGGTTCCTACCAAGGCAACTGGTGTCCAGCTCAGTACCTTTACACTTCCAACTGCACTATTCAAAGGCAAGGGAGTTAAATTTCTTTTAAACCAAAACTTCCCATTGACGCTGATGGAAAATTGTGGTTAAAACTGATGACACAGTCAGGCCCCAATTGGCCGATAGAACGGCCTGAACAGAGACAAGAGTCAGCTTACTTTGGATTAAATTTGCTCCAATCTCTCTTCCAGTGGTGCTGCTATGATACAAGAAAGATCTTCTGATTGGATGGCAAAATGCTGCTTGTTAAAAATTCAAAAAATATTTGCTTCACAGCTATACTTCAGAAACTGGTGTATCTCCTGTTTGAACTCACAAGCCTGTGGGATTACCTTCAGTCTGAGCTTTGCTTTCCCTCCTTTACCCAGGATCCACCAGATTTGATGTCTGTCACTTCATCCTCTTCTTGAGCATCCTTCCTACAGGCAATTCTTTCTAATGTTGACTGAGGTGCACTGATTTTCTCAACCCTAAGGTCTTGACTCGGTGTGTGACAGCCTCAGAGAGAATCAAATGCAAAGAGTTTCTCCCAAATCTTACAGCAGTTTTATTATGCCAGAGGAGAAAGGAAAGCACAAAGTGTGCTTTTGTTGGGTTGGGACTGGCTGCTGGTGAAGCCAGTGTAGTGATGCCAACGAGGCCTTTCACTTCCAGGAGTGCTCCAATTTCCATTTATACCTGTAAATGTTCTCCTCTTCAAATCCCAGACTTCTCCCACCTTACACCCCCAGAAATTTAGCAAAGTGCATTTATTGTCTCAGATATTTAGCAGATAATTTTATTCTCTGAGAAAGGCATTGACTGCTGTAGTACAGAGGCCAGACCTTCATTGCAGGCAGAGAGGCTCCAATAATTTTCCTGGCTTTTCAGATTTACTACTAACACACTGGCAGACAGTAGTAGTGGATATGATGATGTAGTGTTGGAAATAATCCTGGGTTTTAGTAATACTTACACATTGCCAGACAATTATGTCCAAAGAGCCCAGATTTTCTAGAAGTGCTGTTCCACCCCCCCTTCTGTTGGAAACCCTAATTTCCTCCTTACCCCTCTTCTCTTACTGTCGGCCCTATCACGTCTCTCGTGGCCAGATCAAGGATGTTTAAATATAGATTCAAAAATTTCTGAGGGAGGAGCAACTCTGGCAAGGCTTTGTGGCCTGACTGATCTCACTAAACTACTGCTGACTATTCAGGATCTCTTCCAATACTAGCTGGTCCTTCTTTAAATTTGTCAGTGATTTAGGAATTCAGAAATAAAGCAGTAAACAGATGCAATGGAGCTTCTGAGTTTTTTTTTGTGCTAGAAAAAAATCTCTTCCCCCATTTCTTATTCTACCTTTTGTGACTCAATACAGTCTGGGCTCACTTAGTGAACAAAAAAAAAGTATGTTTCTAGACCAGCAGGCTTGGTCCTAACCAGTCACAGCACATGATACATCTTCAGGGATATGTGGGAGATCTGGTTTCAAGTAAAGGCAAAAAGCAGAGTACTCTTTAAATCTGTATTAGAAGTGGATTAGAGGAATCCATCCCTTCTTTCCTCTTTCTAGAATTGTCTTGAGGCTTTTTTTTTTTTTTTTTTTTTCCTTTGGAATAATCATAGCACTAAAAATGTGAGGAGTTATTTCTAATGACTTGAGCTTTACCATGACCTAGAGTGGGTTTATCCCTCTGTAATTACTTAGACAAAATGAAACAGTCCTGAGCTGTAGCATGGCTGGGATGGCCTGGTAGAATTATTAGTGTAGTTGCTGAAATTTGGAGGGAAATCAGAATCTGGTGTGATTTCCTGAAGTGCTCACACATGGTCAGCTCCTCTCCTGTATGAAGTACTAGCACTGATCCTGTGTAACCACTTCAATCACTTTTATATCCTCAAAATTAGTTTAAGCACTTCTTAGGCCTTGTTCCTGACCTCATATTCAAGAGTGGATTTCACTTCTTGGCAGTTTCAAGTAACTTAAGCAAGTTTTAGCAAATCAATAAATTATAACTTCTGTTTTCTTCAGAGAATGGACTGCAGCAGATCTTGCAGATGGACACCTTTGTGTAAGACCAGGCCTTGGCTACACCATCCAATGGCTAAAATCATATTCATTTTGGTAGTATTTGATGAGAGACAAAAAAACAACAGCCAGACTGCTATAAATAACAGGAAAACATAAAATAACAAAAAACAAAACAAAACAAAAAAAAGACCTAAGAGCTGAGGCAAAATGCATTAGACTTCTGAAACAGGAAAGTTCAATATCGTGGTTGTCATTACCACAGGACATGGGCTTTTGCCCATGAAAGCAGAAAGTAGTGTGTTTATGTAATTGTGTATCAGTCTAAGATGCATAGACTTTTGTAATATGGAGAAATATAGAAATACTTCTAAGAGACTGATTGTCTTTGAAGTGTATGAAAATAATGTTAAGAATTACTTAAAACCCTTTATGGGGTCAGTTATCTTTTGGAATAACTAAAAGTCCATTAGTGACTACATGCTATACATTGTATTTAATCATCTCTCTTCTTCTCTAAAATATGCCTTATCGTTTTTTTTTTAGGGTGAAATTCATCCCTAGGCGAAGTATATGTATGTGATGTTGAGTCTACCATTTAATATAACATCCATAACTCAGTACAAAAAGCTGTGCATATGGCCTTGATAACTATCTACAGTGCACTGAATTTTCCTTTTGCATACTGATCCAAGGTGAATGACTGTGTCGCATCAACATTTTATTCCTCAGTGCTTTATTAATAACAAATGAGGGACTCATGATTCCATTCAATTAATTAATTTCTTCTTGGTCTCCTTTTCTTGCTTAAACAGGTTGATCTGTCTCCAAAATGTACATTTTCTGCATTCCCATTGGACTAATGACATTTAGATAATTTTTTTACTTTGGAGTATAGCCATCCAACTTAAAAGTAAAAAGAGACATTGTACATTTGAAGACAGTGCTAATGCCATTCCCTGCCAGTAAGTCCTGCTGCTGTGAAAATGAACAAGGGTGGGATCTGCCTTCCTTTGAGGTTATTAGACCAGGCACATCACTGACACGCATGGAGACACTTCCCTTCAGCTATCTTGACTTGTATAGAACTTTATTTAGGTCTTGATTCAAATAACCATTTTTTTTCCAACCAATTTAGGGGTTATAATATCTGCTATTGACCTTCTAATACAACCTGTGAACCATTCTGTTTAATGTGAAATTACATCATGTAGGAAATTCCTTTTTGTCCATTATCTTGGTCACTGACTTGACAGGGCTCTCAGAGAGTCATGGGAGTATAAATCAGAGATGGGACTAAGAAGTGGGGAACTCGGGAGTAATAGGCACGAGACTAACACGGTGATTTCTTCTGTTCCTAAGGCCACTGCAAGAGTGCAATGAAGAATGGACATTAGGTGTTTCTTCCTGGCACTGTGTCAAGTGCAGAATATTTTATGCAAATGAAATATCCTGTTCCGAGAAATAATAGATCTGTAGTGATTTCATTCCCATGTTAGAGCAAGGTTTACATTGGAAAGAAGGGTTGGACATAACTATGACTACTTGTTGAGCACAAAAGGATTATCAAGAAGAAATTAATTGTGTGGCATTAGCTAATAGGAAGCAACACACACACAAAAGGGAGGTCACAGATAAAAAATTTCATTGATCATAATTGATTATTGTGATTTGCTTAACTGGACTTGGAAATTACGGAAGAAAGTGAATGTCAGAGTGAGGAAGGTGGAAGTCAAGGATGAAGGATGTACTATATCTTGCATATCTTATCCTGGGTAATATCTCAGGCCAGCCACAGGGCTCCTCCCTTTTAACAGAAAGCACAGCAAACCTTTGCAGAGGTGGGTGAAGGTAAAATCAGTGCCAGGAAATAGGATTCTGAATGAAAGATGACAAGTAGAGCATCACGGTGAATTGCTTGGAAACTTAAGGGTTTTCATGCAGTGAGATGAAGTTCACCCAGTCCTTGGATATCTCCCTGAGAAACTGGATATGCTTATCCTGTTTATGGTGTTTTGAAGTACATTGTTTCAGATATTTCTTTTGGGGTGTAATCCTATGCTTTTTTCCCCTCTTGGAGTTCAGTTGCCAGTTATTTACCATGTTGCATGTGCAGGTGGGATGCAAGTACTGCTTTCACCTGTTTTCATGAATGACCTTTTTGATGAAGTCCTTAGGCCAAAGTATGAATTAGGAAGTTCAAAGGAAGAATGAAGGGAAGATTTTGCAAAAATCCATCTGAGTATCCTCATCTATTCCTAAGCTTTGCTGCAGGCCAGATCATATGGGACTTTCTCCTAAAATTAGAGGAAACCATCAAGCCACAATTGCTTGGAAAGAAGTATCCTTCTCTAGGCTTTCCTCTTTGACTTTTCCGCAGCTTTGCTTATCACTCTTCTTGATACATCCATGTCCCATGTGGGGTGCTGTGCTTGAAGCATGATCTGTACTGTGTTTTCATCAACACAACTAAGCAATTCAGGAGTGTCAAGGGGTCACCATTTTATCAGCTGGTATAAGCAGTGACAATAAAATTTCTATTGTTGACCCTAATGGCAGCACAGTGTGTTTTTAGTAGAATAAATAGCACTGCAGAGAGACTTGGTGAAACTGGACTACAGACCTTCTGCCAGTCAGTGACACCTCTCAGAATCATATATAAATTAGCATATAAGCAACAGCAGGCTATTATATTGTTGTCAAACCCTGCTTTGAATATAGTGTAAGACCTCCACTTCTTGTGGGAACAGCTCTGTTCTTTTATTTGAAAGGAAATTGGATTTGGGAAGGTTGTTTGCTTGTATTTTTCCTTACCCTCTGGACCCTGCTGTGAACTGTTCTTACATTCTTTTCTTTAGCGAGGGAAATAAGTTAGTTGAATTTGTCAAAGGTGGCTTCTGTTTCCCTTCCCTCCCCCATTGCTGCTCTGGTGGATTCCAGTTTCCCTGCACTGCTTTGCCTGCAGGTAGGTACTTCCACTTCACGGCAGAGTGACTAAGCTGCCTGACTGAACCGTATTCCTTCACTCTTCCTTCTTAGTTTAGCATACAGTCTTATAAATCAAATTTTGGATACAAATCAAAACATGTGATTAATACCTAGACATTTATGGCCATATAATGTTGCACCACAGTTAACAAGTAACATTTGGCTATGGGGTCTGTGCACCTGCTAAGCTGTAATGTGCTGCTAATGTTTTAATGAAGGATCCTAGGGAAAAAAATACCCCTCTAAGCCAGAGGTAAAGCTTGTGCTCCTGGAATGCACATATGTGGATAGGAGAGCTGACTGACTGGGAATACAGCCATTTGTTTTCCCAAATTACAAATAATAATTAATAAATAAAATGTTTTCTTGTGGCTGTAAGCAGGGAGTTGGGAGAATCACTTGGCAAACAATCTGATATTTAAGCTGTGATTTGTTGAGAATATTTGCACATTACTCTAGAACAGTGGCCCCAGGAGGAGCAATACTGAGCAACTTGCATTTTGTGGACAGGTTTACTCTCTCTCTGTTGGCCTCCGTTTTAAGTTTTTTATTTACTGTATCAAGAGGCAATATCAGAAAGTCTTGTAGGCAACATGTTTGCACATGAAACAAAGGTTAGGAACTGTGGCTTTCTAGTGATGTACCAATATTATTGATATTATGACAGCTTTTGCAGACTGAAAATGGGAAAAAACAGAGGTTATTTCACTGGGAAACAAAAAAACAATCTGCCATCTCGGTTTGGTGCAGTCTGGACTGAAATATGTTCCTTAGCATTATGATGATAAATTCCAGGGATGCTACCTAGCACAGAGGGTTTAGCACTGCTTCAGAAGCAGTGGTGCTCAACAAGTAGAGATGGGACAATGTCTTCCTTCATTTTTGCAGAAAAACTTCTAAAGTCATAGCTGCAAGAACTACCTCAAGAATGACTCCAGGAAAAACTTCTCTCAAATATTTGTAATGATGTCTCTGCTTCCTGAGAGAAATGAGGCATTTGTCTAACCTGTGATGTGACTGGTAACAGTGGAGAGTGGTAGGTGGTTGAGCAGAAGATCCCTAGAACCTCGTGGGACGATTACATCATATGGTAGAATTTTTGTGGATGCAGGTGTTCTCTACCCATCAATGAATGTAGATGTTTGATAGCAGGAGGGTGTTTTGCTCCTCACAGAGAAGATTAGTTAAAGAGGTGTAAAAATTTGCTTCAATGAAACTTACATATTTATGTTGTTATCCTTGCTGCATTTTTCTCAGTGTCTTACAGCCCTGATCTAGCAATGACAAATAAGAGTTTTGGAAGTTTTTCCCAACCTGATCTCAGCTAAAATAAAAACAAACAAATAAATAAAATTTTATAATGTTTTAACATGATAATTGCTGATATTTGTGAAAAATAACATTTTCCCCCTTCACAGATTGTTTCTTGCTTTGATTAATCATCATTTTACACAGGGAAATCTTTTTTAGTAGCTGATTCTTCAATAATTTTTTCACTTATGATCTTTCTTGAAAGCATCCTCTCCCTTTGCTTTTCTGTTCCCATGGTTGAGAATAGTTTGTTGTGTATTCTCTGAAAGCTGTCCAGATTTGCTACAAGTTAATCAGATGGTGTGTTGTGAGACTGCCTTTAGGCACTCAACTGTTGTTAGTCTGGAACAGGATTAGATTTCCTAACTCAGCTTCTTGAAAACAAAATTTTTCCCTTAGTTTTTTATTCAACTGGTAGAAAAGGAATTCAAAGGACTTTCTTATGAAGAGTCTTTTCAGATTAAAATAAAACCGCTATGACTGAGAAAATATATATTGGCTGCCTTTGCAACTGAATGTGAGTGAAAAAACTTGGGAGTGCATCTGCACTGCAGAGTTAATCACAAGGTCTGACTAAGTGTTGTCCCCGATTGTCTCCCAGTCACCTACAAAATATCTAGCTTGGAAGTGTTGCACAGCTTCTGACTGAGCAAGCTGCCTCAATGTTGTCTGTTAGCTGGGGCTCGGGTGTTGTCTTCATGTGGTGTTGTAGTCCACCTATGTTTCAGGAAAGAATGAAGTCAAACCATGAATTTATTGAAATCCTTCAAAATCCTCTCACAGTTCTCCCACGTATCAAGAAGGATGCAAAGATCCTCCTGCAATTTATTGGGGAAAGTCCTTGAAACTTCAGTTCTGCAGCATGGAGAGGAGTGGAGATGCCAAACATCTCAGAGAACTGGAGAGCATGAGGGGAATTGCCTGATTGGCCTGACCTCTTAAAAACACCCCTTAATTTCACCCAGCCTCTGATGCTGTGAAAAGCAGAGCAGGAATGAGATGTCCCAGTGCTCTGTTGAGCCGTAGGTGTGATATCTGCTCTGTGGGATGTTTGGACCCCTGTAATTGACATCCATGAGAACTGCATTGCTCAAAAATGTGCCGCAGGGCTATCCCAGGACTTTTCCTCTTTAACTGTGCTCTGAATTCCCTGACTGTAGGCAAGGGCTGGAGACTATTCACGCAGATCTAAACAACTAAATGGAATAGGAGACATTGGAGAATTTAGTTTCCTGCTTTAGCAGAGGGCTACAGAAGAAGCATTTCATGCAGCTTTGAGGAGAAGTGGAATAAAAATCATCCCAATTTTTTATTGCAGGAATCATACTCATTCAATGGCTCAGCCATGGACTTTCTAAAAGGCACCAAGCAGCGGTCCAAAGGCAGAAATAATATGTGTGAAAGGAAAAGAGATGCAAGGCACTGTTGTACAAAGATTCATGGATAATAACTTAGGATGATCTGGAGAGCACTGATTTAATTTTACCATGGCAAATGAGTTTTGTAGAATTTCTCCTTTAGGCAGACACTTCACATCCTCCTCACTTAAAATTAAAAAAAAGGAAAAGAAAAAACTCAACCTCCCAACTTTATCCAAACAACAGCTCCCTAAACTGGGTAGTTCAATGCCTGTTCCATCCCTGAAGTCTAAATCCTACTAAATTAGTAAGCAAATTAAATACCCAGGCACTAGAAATGCAATGCACTTTCTACGCTAATATTTCAACACGTATTGTGTTCAGGTAGTATATGTGATTTCAGGTGGTTCATGGTGTCATTTCAAGACTTCACTTTCTTAAAGCTGATGCCCTACATGCAGCCCATAATGAAGAAATATTTTCAATTCATCAATCCCATTACAGTATTTCAGCAAACTGAAGCTCTTGATATTTAGTAGGTATTTTTTTGGGAGAGTTTGTTTTGTTTTTTTACTTAATTGGATAAATAAAGTTTTATTCTACATAATAAATAATTTTCTCCAGTTCTATGTCAGTGTAGCGGACAGTAAATGTAGCTTGATCTACTGTCCTCCTGAAAAATATGAGATCACCCTTCATCACCCATAGTGAAACTGGAAATGGCAAATCTGGGGCAGAAGAGGAGCACACTACACAGAAAAGATTAGACTCATTCTCTTCTGTTTTGACAGAACTGAGATTGTGGATGAGCAAGGCTGAGAAGAAGCACTGGCTAAGAAAATGTGTGAGTGCACTTTCCCTCTCACACTTCCATTAAAGCATAATTTCCTGAAGAAAATAGAAACATTGATTATGTTGTTGACATCATCAAAATCCTAGCAACTCCAGGTTATCTTTGAGTTAGGTGAGTTTTCCTTTATTTTCAGTGAAATATAACTTCTGTTTAAATGGAAATAATATTAACTATTTGGCTCATAGCATCTGATTATTTGTATGATTATTTATTTTTCTTCATAGGCAGAAAAAGGTTAAACACCTTTGCTCTTACATGATAACAAGCACTAAGATCTAACTGAGTATTCAAAAATAATAGCTAAATTCCAACAGTAAAATTATAATTATCTTATGGAATATCATTGCATTTACCTGGATATAGCAAATATTTCTTGTTCACAAAATTCTAATTTTCACTTTCAAACGTCCCTGTTGTGGGTCTAGCTCTGTAGAACTGCCTTACCCAGTGGGGAATCCACAGTTAGCATTGGTAATATTGATAAATAGAATCATCCCAAGCCATGACCAAACTGCACAGTAATTTCAGAGCTACACTCACGTGTTGCTCCTCAGTGCAGCAACCCGCACAGGGCATCTTGGAAGGGAGCTGAACAGGCCCATGGTGGATGCCATGGTGAGATGGATGGGCATGATGCAGAGAGGATGACGGTAGAAATCTGTTTTTCATCATTTTTCACGCACACTCTTCCCAGCTGCTCTTTTTCAAAATAATTTTTAACTAGGGCTAATGCTTAACTCAGGGCCATAATCTCAAGGTAGATGGGTATAATGTGGATTGTATTTGTAATGTATTCATAAGAGTTAGTAAAAGTGGTTTAGAAACATTTCTGAGAGAGAAAATTTTACAGCTAGGCTTTATTATTAATTTGCTGGTATATAGTTACTTCTAAAGAATGGCTAGATTTCATTTGTGAACAAGTAAAAAGACTGAAAAGGAGAAAAATTTGTTTGTGTCAAGATTTTCATCTCCAAAGTAATTGTAAGCAGATGCAGAAAGCTTTCCAGACTACCAGACAGGGAAATCAGTGATTTTCAAACAAATAGGAATTTATTAATTTTACAGTGCTTTAAGAAAGGCAAAAGAGGGTGTCACTGAGCTTTTCATGAAACCCTGAGCTGTGTCTTTAACATACAGTAATTTAATTCTTGTATTCAAAGTGACCATAGTCTGATTTTTCTCTCATTGCAACCTAATCTACTTTTTAAGCTGTGTGACTGCCATTGGTAAGTACAGCTTTTAGCTGCAAAACCCTCAAAGACTGCCTGCATAGTAGGTGCCAGCCATCTAATATTGTATCCATGAAGCTGGAAGTGAGCACTCCAAATAGCTTTTAGTCCATCTGTGTAAGGAGTAACAGGGAAGTTGTAATGTGAGAACTGAAACCAATACAAAGAGGTGACAGAGTATTTTTCAGTGGGATGGTGTTTACGTGAGAGAGAAGTGTAGCAGAGAGGATGCAGAGGAAAACAATGTGAGCAAAAATGGAACAATATGGTCAATTGAAAAGCTGCGTGTAAGGTGATTTTAAAAGATTTTTAAAAAGGCAAATTATGATAAGGAAACAAAGGGTAGGATTTTTATCACAGATATTAGGACTGTGACAGGGCTTGTGTTTCAGGAGGTTGCACAGCACAAGAGTGATGTCTCCCATGACTTTGAGGCTGGGACAGATTCAAAGAATACGCCCTCAGCATCCTGTCACATCTCTGTTGTACAAGTTGTCGTAAGGATACTTCAGGTACCTCTAAACAGGCCAGCTCAAGTATCCAAAGCGAACTAGCTATGGCAGAAGGAATCTCCACACCACTGCTTCTTCATGATGCATTACTATTCAATGACAAATGTTGCTTTTTGTAATTGCTACAAAATTTATACTATTATTGCTGCTATATTTACTGGCAAATGTCTGATGAAAAACAGGTGAAACTAAAAGCACAGGAACAGATAATTTTTAACCAGAAATAGTCATGAATGAAGATGTCCTCTGAAAGCAATCATAATCACCATGAAAGAGGCCAAAGATCTATGCAGTGTTGTCATAATTTTACAAGGCTCTGTACAAATTCCTCCACTTATAAGTTAGGCTTTTGATTAAACATCAGAGGAATTGGTGTGTTCAACTCTTAGTTTTGCAATACCTAGCCGATACAAGCTTCCTTTCATTTTTTAATTATTGTCTCCTATGCTACAACTTGTAGGAATCATATTCACCAATTTATATTCATTCTTACTCTAGAAAATACACACTACTTTGAATTTATTGAATTTTGTCCTTGCTGAGAGGAGCTGTAGAAGGCAGAGTAGCTTCTACAAAATAAGGAGGACACAGCAAAAAGGATTAAAAGAAGGTGAAAGCATTAAAGGAAATTCAGAAAGAGGATATTTTTAGGGAGACCTTTTAGAGTAAAGATAAGTGACAAAGAGCTAAAGGAACAGAAATGAAACACCTGAAGTGAGCAGGGCCAGTGAGAATGGAAGACATTAAGCACTGTGGGAAGAAAACTCACATCATTAGAATGAGGCATTTACTCTCTCCTTATCCGAACGACAGAAGCAAGACAATCTGCTGTTTGTGTTATAAAAGTGTTTGCAGTGGGAAGTATGGTATATGCACACAGAAAGAACATCTGTTCGAGGAAGGCTCCTGCACATATAAAGCTGCAATAATGGGGTAGAAACATCTGCACAGCTTATAGCAGGGCCACCAGTAGTGCTCTTAGGTGGGGGAGGGTGCCATACATGCCACGTGAAGGGGAAGGTCACAGGAAACCTCTCTAAGAATGAAGCAGCTTGCTGTATATATCCTGCAAAGATAAGGACTTATATCCATGTAAAGGTTTTCCTGTAAACAAACTGCTGTGTTCAGTGTTGCAGAATACTGCTGTGGAAATGCTATAAACCCTGAAAACCACATCATTGTCCTTTCCCTTAATCATTAAAAGGACAATGCCCCTATTCTTATGTAGTCATAGGATGAGTCAAGGATTTTAAATAAAGCCCAAGCATAAAGGTTTTCCTCTGGCCACCCATAAGACCTGCAAGATCTTACAGCATAGTTCTGTTACTAACAGAACACCAAGAAATTCAGAGAATGAGTGGAACAAAATGAAGTGCTGACTGGCAGCTTGCTGGCAGTGCTGTTGGTGCAGTCCAATTTCAGGAAAATATGCCCTGGCATAGTTCCCTGCTCTGGCTATGCAGCAGCAGGTACCTGAAAGACTCCTTCCTGGTTATTTGGGGTATTGCTCCACTACAGATGTTGCAGGGCAAAGATGATTACATGATTTGGTGCCCTTTGCCTCAGTTCCTTTTTATTGCAAATACAGTTTCACATTCCTGAACAGAGTAACTTTGATTGTGTATGGAATTTATAGTGAGAAAAAGGGAGGAAATCTACAGCTCACTCAGAGTGCACAGCCTTCACAGGCTGGTGTTTGGCAGCATCATGTTTGTATCTTACCAAGGCACTCTTACATGCTTCACACAAAGCAGGCTATCCCTCTGCTCCTTTAAAACTCTCTTCCTTCTGACTTTGTGACTTCAAAGCTGGTCCAGAAAGCTTTACAGAAATTTTACAATTTTTGTTCCCTCAGTACGCTAACATTTGGGGCTCAGATATACATAAATGCATGGCTTTATCACCAGACTATTACCCCTTTACTAGTGTCTAGAACTTGAAGTGCAAGTTTTGAAAATTTTAACTTGAATATAGATAAATGAGCAGATCTTGATACAGGAAATATCTGTGAATATGGTATCTTGAGTGGCTACTTCTGCTTTTCTTGGCATTTCACTACCTTAAGTGGAATTCTTTTCCATGTGCAATGTAAGGGATGACAGAGTGCATCTGATGATTAGGCTGTGTTGAGCAGACACTTTTATAGCAAAAGCCTATTGCTGGCAATGGGAATGCATTTGTTAAGTTCAGCCAGTGATGGTTGAAGACTTTGGTTTGTGTTAAGCTTAAAAGATGACTTTTAGAACATGCAAACTTCTGTACATAATGTTTGCAGACAGACAAAATTTTTCATTAAATTTTTCTATTCTTTAATGTTTTGCAAAAACAGTCAACAAGTACTATTCTCAGAAATGTGACCAGAGTTACCTAATTAGGTACAAAAGATGAGTGTATTTTGTTTTACTGGAATTAGCAGGAGTAACAAATAAATGCTATTTGTAAAAAAAGACGAAGAATATGATGCTTAACACGACCTAGATGAGGAACCCAGGCGCCAAGACTAGGCTCCACTTTCCCATGACTCCCAGGGTAAGTCACTGGAGGCAAAGAGTGATGCCTCCAGTACAGGATATGAATTTGGGAGCTCTGTAAGAGCCAGTGTCTCTTCTGTGGCCATATATGGCACCAAGCCTGCCAGCTTCACTATTTGACTGGTATGAATCCTCTCCCTTTCCTGAATTGGTAAAATCCTACTTCAGAAAAGTGCTTTGGCACAAAAGTGCTTTTTGTCTTTTGGCATATTTCTCCTTAAGCATCTGAGTAACTCCAGGCGGGTTGAAAGACACTACATGTATCTAAAAGCAGTGGCACACTTCAGTGTTTGGAAAAAATACATGGGTAAAATTCTTCTGCCTTCCAAGCTTAAGCATGATGGCTGGTTTTTTGCTTCATTTTGACTTGGGGTGTTTTGTGGTAGACATCAAGCAGTTAAAATAAAGGTTTTATTTCAATTTTGGCATATTCCTCATTACTGCTTTAAAAAAAAACTTGTAATTTTCCTTGTGAAACATATGCTTAGCTCCACTGGTTCTGGAGAGTGTGTAAATGATACTCACCTTGGGAGAAAAGAATTCGACCTTGAAATCGGATACCCTTTCCAGAACAACCATGTGCTTTCTGGCTCTGGAACACTGCATTGCATCATGCTTCGCAGAAGAATTGCTACAAAGGTGATGGTTAGCAAATCTAAAACACTTTGTGAAAAATGCCTTTTGCTGGGGAGGGGAGCTGTCTAATTTTTAACATCAGAATGACCACACATGTGGTTAAAATCCAGATGGAAAAGAGAGTGAAAGACTTTGTCATTGGAAAATATATCTTTAACAGGGACTGTGTATGAGAGGAAGAGATCGGGTCCCTGTTGTCCATGTTACTGTATGTTAGAAGGATGCCAAGCTTCCACATTATTTTGGAGCTAAAATCACCCTACTTTTTCTCCTGAGGACTGAGAAATGTTTTGGATTTTCTGCACTGCAGAAAAGAGAAAAATCTGAAAATCTCACAACATGTCACTATACAGGAATACAATTTCCTTCCTAATTCTAATGACTTATCATTTTTCACAGAAAATAATGCCAGTAACATGTTAGGGTTTTCAAATAAGATGGAAAAGAGTAGTTTCATCACTGATGTTATGGTATAGGTAGAAGAGAACTTTAAAGCTGAAAAATATCAGCCCTCAGGTCAGAAGGGGCTTTTGCCCTGATCTTCCTTTTCATTCATTTTTACATGGCATTTATCTCCAGCCATAGAAAAGGTTATTACCGGGCTTCTAGATACTGGCCATATAAAAATGGCAATATTAAGCAGTGTCAGGTGAGACAGGGAGGAGCAATGACTGTAGTATTTTCCTAGATGATTTTGGCTGCAGTGCTGTCATGCTGTTTTGTGCAGGCAGAAGCGGAGGAATGGCATGCTGAAAAGAACAGTACAGACGCACTGGACATAGCCAAGCCAATTAACACCAATTATCACAGATGCCATTAGCTTCTGATAAAGAAATGTTAACCCCCCAGATCTATTATTGCCTCCAGTGTCCTGCAGAGGGGGGTGAGGGTGAACATGTAGCTACTGGGGATCTCATGGCAAATATAAAGAGCTGCCAGTGGCCAAATAATGTGCTCCTAGAAAATGGCATGGTCCATTATCCCTGCTGAAAACAGAGTGACAAATTACTGTAAAAGTACTGTACTACAGCTGAAAGAAGCCAATAATTTCATGAATTTTACAGGTACAGCCAACCATAACAGTATGTTCTAGTACTACCCTCTGCATGCTACAGTGCTTTACACTATAGTTCTTTTTACAGTGCTCACAATATAACCCTGTCCTTTCTTAGAAACATCCCTCAAGTCAGGATACTGGGAAAGTACATCTGCTTTACCCTGGTAGACAAATAACACTAGGTTTAAGGCACTATGGTATAACTTGCATGCTTATTACCACAATCCAATTCTGATTTCATCTCTGTTGATCTTATTTTGCTGTGCATCTGGTGAACAAGAAAAATGTTGCTACTGATTTGTACTAGAATTGAGCCTCAAAAATCTTCTGTGATGATTAATCTCTTCAGACTGTTTCCTGCATCTCATCCATGGGCTGACCAACTCATGCTGCTTCTTGAGTACACTGGGTATGAACATATGCCTTACCCAAAATACAATAATAACCTTGAAAATGCAATAATATCTGGAGTTGAATGCCAAATGCATTTGGTAGTGCACAGATGCACTGGAAAAGGGAAATGAAAAGAAAGGAGATACTTGGAAAACTTTATGAAACTACATAGGCAGGAGGTGCAGTACTTGATGTGCTTCTGTTTTGGATGTGGAAAACACTGGATGCACAATAATGGTCAAAGGAGAGAAAAAAACAGCAGGCAAAAGCCAGTTCAGTCAAAAACTTTGGGGTTGTTTTTACTTAAATAGAGTATGCTGCATCATCACAGATCACTGCTAGGGAGTCCTTTGTTAGTGAGAAGAAATTTAGCAGTAAGGGCCAGTTTGCAATCAGTGACTCCTTTTTGGAAAAAAAACATATTTACTGAAGGATGAAGATCTTTCTTATAGGGAACCTAGTTAGGAAGGGGTAATTTTTGCTCTGAACTTAACTGAGGTGATTCTTTTGAAACAAACTAACTTTGTTAGTGCTTTTTCTGTGATTTGTAGATAGAAAACCTTAAGAACTGTGCAGCTGGTTTATAAATATTTTGAAAAGGGAAAGATTAAATGATTGATTGGTGTCAACAATATCCACATAGCAGTGTAAATACAGTCTGTGATTCTTCTGTATAGTATCATCTGAATTTGGGATCTTAGTATTTCACAAATACTGATTCTGATTTCTGTCTGCTGCAAAGATCATTGATAGTATGAAAGGAAAAACATACATTAAAGAAAAAGTAGACACGTGCAAATAAGACTTGTCCCATTGACCTGTGTTAAATAGGCAAGAGTTATCACTCCCTTTTTTGCAAAGCAAACTCTTGAGCAAAGGCAATGCAGAAGACACTGGTAACACAGTAGAGAGCACAAACTGTTTTCTTCCAGTCTAACCAATTTTTTACTCAACCACAATTAGTTGCCTATTGCCAGTGGTGGTTCTGGGGCCATAGAAATGGATCTATGTTAGAACTAGGTTTGATCTGGCTAATACAGTGGTTATTAAATGACGTCTCTCTGCTCCAGTCTGTCCTACGGCTGGGATAATTCTTAACTTTGTGTTTTGTTTATTGGTTGCATTTTTGATGACAGCATCTTTTATAATTCTTTGATTTATCATCATCAGAGGAGAAAGCAGGCTATAATGTTAACTGCTGGTATCAGCACAGAGAGACAGGACAGGACTATAATTGTTGGAATTGTCATTCAGATGTGTGTGACTTGATCCAATAAATGCAGGCTTCTGGCACCTTTGTGAGTGATGCTTTTACAGCAGACTGCTGCTTGAGCTTGTCTTGCAAGGATTCCCAGCAGCAGAAAGAGCTACTGCTTTCAGGTTCTCCCCCTTCTCTCTCTTCCCTAAAGGGAAAGTCTGCATAGCTCCCTCATATGATCAAGTGGATTTAATACCATGAAATAGAAGAGTAAGAAGGGACTACCTATAAGAATGCTTTTCTTCTGCCACATCTTTAACTGCTACTAATATCAGACAGCTAGGACATTAAAAACTCAAGAAACTTAAGTAAAAGAGCCCAAAGTGGGCATCCATGTTCCTCCTTTACCTTTATTGCACTGGCAAATTTTCCAGTATCAGACAAAGGGTACACAAATAGCAGAAAAATGCAGACAGGCTAAAATGCAAACTTTCAGAAGCTGGCTAAAGAACAATACTCTTTCTGTCCTGAGAGATGGAGTAATCCAGTAAAATCTTACCACTGGTTCAAAGCATGAAACAGAGTCAAAGATGTAAAAAGACTCTCAGTGGATTAAACCAAATCCACAATGGCAGCCAAGCATACCAGCTATAAATGTTCTCACTGAGCCTGCGGACACGGATGCTCTCCGAGTCTCAAGTGATAAAGCACTTATACATTTGGCTTTGGGCCAAAAGATTTGGAGATCTGAGGCAAAACTGATCACTTTAGGAGAGAGTCTGCTATGGGCAATTAAAGGCAGATTATTGGATTAAGATTTGATGCAAATTTGAAGTCCTTCCTTTTCTTTCCAGATTTATTTTATTTTTCTTGTCTTCTTTGTCTCTGGGTAACTATAATTGAATGCGTCTTTAAACTGTAAATTGTAATTTTGCTGTCAGCAGTGGAGCTTTAATTTCAGATGTTTATTAGAAAATTTCTCTGTGAGCCTCTGAGTTTTGTTAGCTGGAGGGACTTGAATCAATTGTATAGCCTCCCCCACAAAGTCGTGGACAGTTTATCATGTTTTGGTGCTTTGAATGTTTTATTTGCTAGTGTGAGAAGAAGAGATAATCTCTGTCCCAACCCATATTCCCCTCTTCTTCACTGTAGTCGTGTTATTCTGCACATATTTGTTTTTAGACAAAACCATAGAGTCCCATCAAGGTTCCCTGTCTGGGAATGTGGCTCCGGTCCACATTTATGGCCATGGAGAATCCACTGTGATATTCTCTTCAGAACTGCATATAGAAAGGAAGGTTTCCTGTTATGTAGATGAAAAAACACATCTCTAGTCAGCAGTGCTGCTCTCATGAACTGCTACTGAAAAATATGACAAGAGTAAATGAATGCAGAAAAATGGAGGAGAAACAGTCGCAGGGAGAAGTCAGTTTAATTTATGAGCCCCCATTGCTTCTTCAAAGGAAATATATACCCTCTTGCAAAATAAAAAAGGGGATGGAGGATAAAAGCAGCAGCTGAGGATTCTTGGAGTGCAGGAGAATCCTCAGCTGCCATGGAAATAATGAGGACGGCACCAGCTGTTCCCAGTCGGTCCCACACACTTTGGGGGCACTGTTGAAAGCCAGCTGGTGCGCACTGCTCAGGTGATGCTGTTGGTGAGGTACAAATGGTGTGTGCTCAAACCACTAAGGAAAGGTTTAAAATGTGTTTAAAGATCATCGTGGCAATGTGGAACAGCTTCTTTTCTGCTTCACTCAGTTACGTTTTGTAAAACATACTCTGGAATCATGAATGTGTGCCCATGGTGAGTAACTGAACGATCTCACTGCTGCATCTGTGCCTTTTCCTCCTGTTCTCTACCCACTGCTCTGTGACTTCACTGCTCCATGTCCAGGGTGCTAGTAGGCTCTTTGGTAACTGGGTTTTGTGTCTGTGATGTCATATATTTTTACATCAATAATCTGAAAATAAACAACTATTTAGACAGTAAATGAATGGAGACGCTGGATGGGACCATGTCACCCCAAATTTTGGGGGGATTAGACCTTTCTTTCTGAACCTGTTTGAGAAAACGTGGCATGATGTGTTTTAGCCATGTTAAAGATGGATAGTTAAGGAAGTTTTTATTTTTCTAATCCTCTCTCACAGTGCACCACAGGCTTTTACTCTGTAGTGTCGCTCTATCTTGTGGAGTCTTGTTCCTTAAATAGGTATGTGTCTGCAGAGTGTACCTCTGCCCCTTTACCCATTGTGCTACCTGCAAGAGACAGCAGAACCAGGCAAACCTTTCATATCTGCCAGAAGAATGGGGCCTACTTAAATGCTGTGCTGCAACATCTTAGTTATATGATGGCATTATGTCGCTGTCAGTCATTCCACGCAGAGCTCTAATATCGCTCACTCTCACTCTCTCAGTCCTTCTCGCTTCACTCTAATTGAACCCCTTATAATTAAGATAAATTCTGAGCAATCAAACCTGGAATGTGGATGAACAGTCCCTTGTGCAATCCCAAAAGTTCAGCTTTAGGAGGTTACTTCACTACGCTGTAAATCATTATCCCAGTTTAACTGCAGCATGTGGGACTGAGAGTTCTTGGAAAAGCTTGCGACAGCAACTTCATTTATGAAGATAACTCAGTAGGAAAGGTCCTCTATTTACAGCTGCGTGATTTTATAGGGCAAACTGGATTCTTTAATGTTAGCACCTTAGCAATCAGTGAGAGACAGTCCAGTGCATAGACCCTACAGCTCATTACCAGAAAATGAGGTGTGACTCTTGAAGATGGATTTCCAGTATCTGTTAGTCACACCAGCATTAAAAGATAGAGGGGGACACACAGCATACAGCTTATTTTACTTAGCTTGAGGTACAGCCCTCTACTGATGAGTAACAAGGCTATGATGCAGAGGTGCTATGAGTCAGAGAAATACTCATTGTATGGTGGGGAGAAAAAAGAAACAAAGAAGCTTTCAGAAAGACTAATAAAAAAATAAGAATATGCTAATTCTTGTAATAAAGACCAGAAACACTGATGTGATTTGAATGGTCGTGAAACTAGAGGTGTTTGGACCAAGACCATGATTGCAGCTTCAGACACTTCCCAAAGTTCTCCCAGCGCAGAGGCCAACAGAAAGAACAATGTTTCCTACAGGATTCAACAGGATTCTGTATTCGTTGGTTTTTTCCAATCAAAATTCATTTATGCAGCTTTTCTGTTGTTGGGCTTGTACATAGTGTTTTGTGGCCTGGACCTGGACCTCTTTGACTGTTTGGATCACTCTTCAGACTTCCTTCCAGTTTATATTTTTGGGAATGTTTTGTGCTTGGCTCAATCCTGATTTGGTGTTACAGTACAACTGATAACTTCTCAGATATTCCTCAGTTTAGGTATGACTTCACTGGGATGTGTTTTGAGTGAGTCTGGACCATTTCTAAGTTTATGTGAAAGCTTTATCAAATCATTTGGTGCATACTCAGGAAATTGTAATGAATATCACCTTGCCCTAATTGTGACAGCTGTCTGAGGGGAGACCTATGAGGGGCTCAGAAGACTGGGGTATCTCAATGTTTATGGCTGTTTCTAAGACTGCTCTTCAGAAGCAATTTACAAAGTCACATACTGATTCTGACTATGCAAGTAGAACTGCAATGTGAAAAAACGGGTGGGTTTTTTCCTTTTCAAATCATCTGGGGTTTGAATTTTTTTATTAGGATGCCTTGGAATTATGGTCTCTTGAGGCAGTACAGCATCACGAGCACCATATGAAATGTTCATAGATGTCTTGTACACCATGGCAGTTTGAGGGGAAGGACCAAATATGCTTTTACCTCCATGTTTACTATCTTGACCTTTCACTCAGGATCCAGCCTTAAATTTCATGATAAAGCAGCTAAGTCATACACAGATGTGCTTGACACAGTGGTTTAAAGACCAGAAAGAAAAGCAAATTTCAAATCTGAAGGAAGCACAGATGTCTGGTTCCAACAGTCCAGACTGAACAGGGAAGGAGGTAAGTTTTGTTCAGGTTCAACTTCCCTGGAACATCTTGCTTCACTCTAAAAGAATTTGCAGACATTTTGTATGCTGTCTGTGGGGATCTCCAACAGGAATTTGATATCCTTAGGACCAAGAAATTTGACGTCCTTAGGGCCATTTCCTTCTTTCCCTTCATAGGCCACTCTTTTGGATGTGATTTTGTCTTAGACTATTTTTTATCTTCATAAAGTGAAAATCTCACAAAACCAAAAAAAAAACAACCCAAAAAAACCCAACAAAAAAACCCTATTGATTTTGTTGCATTAAAATCTTACCATGAAATAATTGGGTAGAATCTGAAATCATGGCCAAGAAATCGCCTTTAGTGCGCAAAATCTCTCATTACATGCTCTGACACTATTTCATTTTAAGTTGTCTGAGCTGTGGCCCTTCTTATGTATGAAGCATTTTCTTAAGGTTGTGATTCACCCCTGTGTGGAAGTCTACTACAAGCTAAAGACAGTCAAATACCTCTCAAACTCTCAAAATGTCTCTTACGTTGGATTCCACTCTGGGGGAGGAAACAAATGGATTGTTTTAAATATATCGCCCTGTCTGGGATCTCTTTCTTCTGTATGCCAAATGCTGAAATAAAACCTGATTTATCTTATTAGGTAGGAATTTATATCTTGCCACATGTATTTCTGAAGATGATTTTTCCTCCTAGTTTGGGACCCGATTCTCTGAGGTGCTGAGCCTCTTCAAAGGGGTGCTGAGCACCTTGCATCTTGCTGAAGTTCAAGGCGGGGTGAACTCACTCAGCACTTCCATGATTAGGCACTTTGTGACTGTGTTAAAGCTTTTCTATCAGAAAGAATTGCTCTTTTCATGGCATTTATTACATGTCTCCTTGAGTGTCCTTTGCAGACTCTTTCTGCCATCTTTCTGTAATACAAGGAAATTTGATCCTGGAGTTATGGTGACAAACCCTTTCAAGCCACGCCACTGCAGCTTTTCTTATCACCAACAACCATCAGTAGAATTACAGCTTTCTATTATTTTGGTGCTTTTTTTTTATATTCTATGATACATGGGCTTGAAAACTCAAGTGCATATTACTGCTCAGAGACATAGAAGATGGCTTTCACATTAAAATCTCTTTGAAGAAAGGAGTAAAAGGGGGAGGGAACACCCAATTAAGTAATTACCTAGTTGTCTCAGTTTATTGAGAAATAAGTAATAACTCATTAACAACAACACAGTTCTGGGTGACTGGTAAATAACCGCCTCGAAAGCTCTTTGCAATGGTAGTGGCAAACTACTGAGAATTTCCTGCTGCCTGCTGTGTTCCGCAGTCTTGCTCTCCTCTTCCTTCTTCTGCCACCCAAGCACTTCTTCCTTCTCCACTTATGTTTCTAACCTGGACTTGTGTTCCTGGAAATCTGTTATGTTGTTGGCTGGTGGGTTTGCATGGGGCCAACTCCACATTTTTAAGGGGAACTGCCACAACTCAGGTTGATAACAGCTGAGGATTTAAGCCTTTATGTATCCCTTAATCCCCCCAAACTAATCTAGGCAGGAATATAAATTGCATTATAGATGCATACCCTTAGTTTTTTAAGTAAGACTTGTTTGTGAGCATTTTTATTATTATTCTCCCTTTAGCTCACCAGTGTAACTCTTATTTGTGATCAGAACACAGCTGTGAGGCTTTTAATTTATGTGCATTAGCATCTCCATTTGGAAAAGTAACAGTGGCCTCTCTGAGTGGAAACTGCTTCTAGACCTGTTTGAAATAGAAATGGCTGATAAGCTAAAGTTGGACTTATTAAGAGGGATTTTTTAAAGAGTTTTTTGCCTTAGTTGACCCAGTTTCAAAGTTTTATTCAAAGCTGAGATAAAGAATATTGGCTGATGCACAGTTAATGGAAAACCCTCCATAGATTCTTTCTCCGTAAGCGTCATCACCAAGACGTTAAAGTCCAGGATGATATTTGTCTAGAGCCCTTAGTCAGGCTGCAGAGCCATGCCTGATGTCACCCCTTGTTCTCTATTGTTACTGAGGATGGGTATGAAGAAAAAAGTCTCCCCTTTGAATTCTGCATTCAACAGACCAGCTGAGTCTGTTGTGTTGAGTATTACAGGACTGGATGGGCCAGTAACAGTACTTTGGACAGTTTTCCTGGGCATTTGTAAAGAAAAATGGAAAACCCATGTCCTTAATCCTCTCCCACATCTAGCCATGCAAACTGTATGGTTTTTCTCACAGTTTTAGGTTGGAGGTGTACCAGCCAGATCTTGATCCATGTGGCAGAGCTGGCTGCTGGCTGCTTCTTGCTGCCAGCAGCCTCCAGGAACACATCTGGGTGCTATGAAGGGTCAGTTTAACTTTGGAAACTTGCCTCTTTCTGGCATGCCTCACTGCCTCTGTTTGAACTTTGGGTTTCTCAGTCCATGAGCTGCCTCAGTTTGCTCCAGGCCATCTGCTGTATCCCCATGATGTTGATGGGTATGATTATGGGGAGTGAGGAGTAGGGACTGAATGGCATCAGGATAGCAAGTCAGACCAGGGCCTCAGATTAATGATAATTAATTTGATTTTAAACTTTAAATTTATGTTTCCTACCAGTGGTGTAAGCTGCTCTTCTACTGGGCATTGAATCTTCTGTCCTTCATTTCACTGCTCCAAAGTTTCCTGTCTGTAAAGTTGCTACAGTGCCTTCATACAGAAATTAAAGTATATGCTTCTATTTTCAAGCAAACCTGACCTGATCTCATTTCATAGAGGTTGGGTACAGAGTGTGTTTGACAACATGAGGGAAGAAAAACAGCTTGGATGAAAAAAGTTGGACATATAAAAAAAAAAAGTGTTTTAAAATATGTTACTGGTATTTTCTATCTTGTGTAATCAGATTAATCAGTATGCAGAGCAGAAATCCCAGAGCCTTTAGGTCAGTTTGGACCAAGCTTTGATGTCCTTGGGCTCTGTATTTGATGTACAGTTGTATAGTGTTGCATAACCCTCCCTTTGCAAACATTAACAATAATCTAAGGTTCAGGCTGAGTGACAGCTATGCATTGTGAATAGGTCTTTTTAGGTGGCAGGGTGATGTAAATAAGAATGACTAAGCCATGCCACATAAACAGAATTCACCATATGATATTGTTCCCTTTGCATTTTTCTAAATCTTTTGAAGCTAGGGAGGGGGAAATGACAGGATGCACAAAAGAAGCACAGCTCTCAGCTCAGCAGTCAGTTGGAGCTTGAGATTTGAATTGCAATATCTCTGCCAGATGGACACAGATACCTATGAGGATGCCAGGACAAGACTGCTTCTTAGAGAGGTCAAGTGACCCAGTGTACTTCACCACATCTGTAAATTGAAAATTAAAAACCTGGAGGCATAATTGTCATCATTTCCAAAATTTAAAGAGACAAAATTAATTTTTTCCTCTTGCGTTTTTTTTTTTTACTCCTTCTTTGTCTGGAATATAGATTAGAACCACATTCAAGAAGGCTCATTTTTCCTTGTCAATCAGTAAGGGCAGCCAGTCAGACCTCATCAGTGTAATAATAGATGTTCAGAGTGAATTAGTTAGCCTGATCATATCAGAGGTGACACAAAAGAAGAGAGGGGAATACTTTATGGTCTGCGGTATATTCACTTCTCTGGTAATTTGTCCACATCTGGAAAAGACAGGAAACAATCCCCCCTAGTTATGGCCAAACAACTTCAGCAGGAATTGAGGTAGAAGATCACCCTCTGAATGATGCTGGTCTGGCCAAAACACCATGCTAAATGCTCTCCTGTGCCAAGAACTTAAACATCCAAAGTATGCCTTGTTTGCCATTTCCCTCCTCTTTAAACTCTGACATATCAGAAGTCTGAGATTCTAACGTCCAAAACTTTGACTACAATAAAATTTTCAATTACTTGTTTTATACTTTATTCATTATTTGTTGTTAATACAGCAGAGTCTGCAGGTAATCTAGACTCTGGAGAAAATAGACAGAGAAAATGCAGTGAGAGAGCTAGAGAGCATTTTGGCTTGGTCTGGATAAATATGAATGATGGGGAAGTAAGCCTGGCTTTGCACTCAACAGACTTCTGTGAGGGAAAGAGAGTAGCTGATATAAAAGCATGAACTTTACTCCAGGATGGGTCAGGACAGAGAATGGAGATAGGACTGGCTGGTGTCTGAGTGAGTGTGTTGCCCCAGCTGCAGTCAAACTGTAAGGATATTTGCCAGGGTACAGAAAGGGAATACTCTTAAGAGCATTAGGACAGACCAAAGGGCTAAGATAGGGAGATGAAGCGAGAGCTTTGAAGATCCCATCAGAGAATCAATGTGGGGCAGAAACAATAGCCAGGTGTGATGGAGAAGGGAGGGAGGTTTCACTTCTATTACTTGCCTAAGGCAGGTTCACATAGCTTTATGGAACAATTGAGATGGGCAACCAGACCTTATTGTCTGCTGGCATCACCTCCATACAAAGGAAGTTTCTGGGGAACAGCAAAGAGGTTATTTGCTCTCAAGAAGAGGAAATCAGCAGGTTGCTCCATTAGTGATAGATAACCTTTTTGTTCATTTAGATACTTCTGCAATGCCTGATGTGACAGGGTACTGTTGCATTGTATTGCTCAGAGTTTCCCTGCAACTTTCTGCATGTAAATATTTGTTAAAAAACACAGACCAAAAGACAAATGAGGTGAGTTGTAAGCCTTTTGTAGTTGCACTTTTGTAACCTTTGAGGTCTTATGAAAACAGACACAACTCCCTACATTTCCCCAAAAGGTACATTTGCTAGAAGGATCAAAATACATATGTAAAAGCTGCTGAGATGAGAACAAATGAATATAAATCTAGGTACAAATAAGTGTAAGCTAGATATTTTCAGATTTCTGGTCATCAGAGAAATGAGATTCTGACCAGACACTAATCAGAAATTCAGCTGGTTTTAAGATGAAGATCAGTATAATTGCAAAAAAGTCTTAAGACATTAGTCAAGGATAGCAAGTACCTGGATGGCATCACTGAAGAAGATTTTCTGGTCCTTTTATATGTATTACATCTTATTTAATGCTGCTTTTTTATTGACAGGGCCTTGTGGGAACGTCTCACCAGTTTGAGAAATTTCAGTGTGACCACTTAAGCACCTTTTCCTGGTAACCAAATTTGATTGTCCACAAAATAATTTTCCCTACTCCCAACACACAAATAAGCACATATGTACACACTCATGTATACATGCATACATGTGCAAATCTATATACTTATATAAACTTATATAAGTATATAGATTTATATACTTATAAATATTATAAACAAACAGGAAACACAGGCTGCTATGAATGAATCAACAAGAGATTGAATGGCAATATTTACAAAACAGAATAGTACTTTTCTAGGTCCTTACACTTTGACACTTAACTTGGAGCTTTTACAATGGATATGTTTCTTAAAGTACAATGATTTTTAAAAATCAGGTCTGTGGAAAGGGCTTTTTTGGGGCATTCAAAAATCTAGTGTCCAATTAGTATTTGAAAAGTTATACTATTGTACAATTTAAGTGAGAAGAAACCTTAATTTGCTTTGGGTCATATAGTTTTATTACTTAGAAATCTGTTTTCACAACATGAACTCAGTAAGAACTGCTATTTTTAACTACTGTGATGACAACATGTATGTGTCTAAATAGAGGAAATATATATCTACAGGTCCTTGCAAAAATTCTTAAGAGTCAAGATCTGTGGCTGTTTTTTTCTTGCAAAAATTCCAACTGGTGATTTTTTTTTTTTTGCCTACAGACATATTTAGGAAACCATTTCTAATTTATATTGTTCCATGGAAGACTTGCATAAAGCTATTAATATAATACCAGATGATTTTGGGAGGGGAGTTAAATATTCTGTGCAAATATTGACTCCCAAATATCCAGCACATTCGGTAAACTGAATTATTAAGTAATTCATAGGCTAAAATGAGTACAGAGGTTCAAAGCATTTATCTGAAAAGAAAGTTTTCCAAGACCACAACCCTTCATTAAAATTTACTTAAAGGAAAAAAAAAACCACAAAATCACATGACTCCTAATGAAATGTAACATCTCCTCCCTCTCCACCCCTCCACTGTCTGAAAAATTAGCTTTTTCATTTTGAGCACTGTATTAGTCAGAGTATTTATTTGATCAGCATAAGTTTCAGTAACTTCTAAAATTTTGTTGTTATCCATTAATGTTTTCTTCACTTTTGGAGTGCCCTGCATCAAGGCTCGAATGTTATTGGTGCACAGAAGCAGGGAGATGTTTCAAATTTAGTCTTTTTTCTTCTCCAATACAGAGAATACGAAATACTGTTTTGCAGAAACTCTGAATAACTGTAGGAATGTCTGCCTCAGAGGAGCCATGTATTATGCACCCATCTTCTGGTTTCAGGTTTTTCTTTTTTTTCTTAGGGGTAAAAAAATTCTTGTTGCAGTGAAATCTGCCTTCTGGAGTGAGGGTGTATCAATAAAATAATATACAGTTCAGAACTGAGAATATTTACAAAATCCATTAAAGGTTTTCTGTTCCCCAGCTGTTTCTCAGAAGGCTCACCATCAAGATGATTCATACAAAAAAATCTTAAGTAATTTTTATTAATACATTTCCAAAACATTTTCAAATACATTGAGACAGACTATTTAAAGTTGTGTTAGCTGTCATGGATAGCCTATGCAACCTGTCATCAGATGGACAGTTCTTCATTGATTTCTTTCTTTTGACAAGAGTCTCTGGTTTTACATGCAAATTTGTCATCTTAAATTTATCCAGGATATAACTGTTCTTATCCCACAGCCACGCTGCGAATCATGTACAGTATCAGTGTACTGCTTAATTCCCACTCGGACGCTATCGGTGAGCCTTGAAGGAGAAGCAGCAACTTTTCACTTTGAAAAGTTGCACTTGTGGTGTCTCTGCAGCCTGATACTAACTCTTTTGAAATATTCTTAGAGACAGCCTCCCCACTGAATCAGCCTAAGCCGGTTCGGAATGCTGCCATGTGTGCTAGGATAGCTTCTTGGGAATGGTATAGCAGATGCACAAATGATCAGCCGCAGTACTCTTTGAAAGCTTTAGAGAAGGTGGCTCACCTTAAGATCACCAACTGCAAATTTCCAGGGTAACATGCCAAGGGAATGCCAATAGGGTATCGACTGCAGCTGGAATCATCATGGAAAGATGCAATTTCTGGCAGAACAATTGAAATGTACAGCCATGCTTGCCAGAGCATTTTCTAGCTGAGTGGCAGCATTCAATGAAACAATTGAAGAGGCTCCCAACAATCTGATCAGTGGCAGAACAAAGCCATCTTGAAGCAAGCCTATCTATTGTCACGAGTTTTTTGGCAGAACCAGTTTTCCTTACTCATAAGCTTATGATTGACCCTAAAAAAATTTACTAATAATTGAGCAACCTGGTTCAGTGGAAGGTGTCCCCACCCACAGTAAGAGGGTTGTAATGAGGTGATTTTTAAAGTTCCTTCAAACCCAAACCATTCGACGTTTTTATGTATGTATGTATGTATGATTCAAGCTTCTCAGATGGGTACTGATCAGAACATGGAATATTGCCACTTTTGCTCTCTTCATACAATATGAAGGATGCATTCTGCTTGGATGAGTTTAGAAAAGACCATAGAGGAATTTTCTGAAGAAAAGAATATTAAATTTTTAAAACCTGTTACAGCAATTTGCATCTAGCAGCTTTCAGAACACTTCAGACAGTTTGGTTTACCTCTGAATAATGTGCTACCAGTGTCTGACCTGGAAAACAGGCTCTGAGAAGCCCACCTTTCCTTTTGACACCACTGAGCCAAACAATCTGGGGTAAAACCTCAGCTGCTGTCAAAGATGTTACCGCTGAAGTCAGTGGAAGCACACTGATTTATATTAGCAGAAGTTCTGGCTCTGTGCCTTCTTTTGTCTTCCATCCCAGTTCCAGGGTTATAACAGACCACTCCTGAGTCAACTGGAAGGATTAGACTGATGATTTGGTATTTCAGGGATTAAAATGCAGCCTATGATGGAGCATATGGTCTTCTTCTGCCCTTTAGTATTCCTATATCATGCATCTAGTGCAATCTGCTGCCACAGAAATAGGAAGCCTTATAGCCTACTAGAAATAGAATAAATAGGAGATATGTAAATAATAGAACCCTATATAAATTATGAAAAGAGCACAAAATAAGTTTATTACCCCACGAAAATGAATTGATTAAAGTAGGTGAGCATTTCTGAGCTTTTAAAAAACAAATGACCAAAGCTACAAATTATATAGGTCTTTAACAGTACAAATAAAGAAAATTAATAACCAGACCAGCCAGTATTAAAGATTGTGTGGCTAGAGAATTCATCACTCTATTGACCCGAACTTTGGACCGGTTACATATCCCAGCTGTAATTAAAACATACACACAGTTTACCTGCCTCAAAACTGCATCAGGTTACACTGGGTTAAACTAAATGCCACAAGCTTAGATGAATCCAGAAGGGCTTTTTCCTCCTGCACTAAAATATGAGATCACTGCCCTTTATGTTTCAAATTGTATCACGACAAACATTCTGTGTAAGAGGATCCAGCAGTTTATATTGCAAATGCACCACAGTTTCTGCCAGCACAGAACTGGCTTGTATTTTTTTCACCCTTTTTTTTCAAGTATTCTAAGACACTGCCTTAATCCTTCATTAAACAAAATTATCTCTAGTCTCATTAAGACTCTGGAGTTCATTGTAACTGGCACCAAGCAGAAAAGAGGCAAAGGGAAAGAACTGGGTATCAGCAGTGATAAAAGGCAACATGCGTGATTCTTTGGTGCTGAAATACCCTTCTGCCATGGCTGGCTGTAAGTGAATTGGCTGGACAGATTTTCCAGATCCCCTGAACGTTCCTAAATTACTATACTCACCCAATTACAGTCCTCAGG
Organism: Cyanistes caeruleus; assembly: GCF_971803275.1. Taxonomy (NCBI): domain Eukaryota; kingdom Metazoa; phylum Chordata; class Aves; order Passeriformes; family Paridae; genus Cyanistes; species Cyanistes caeruleus. The sequence continues at coordinate 58,967,358 of NC_141701.1, read as the reverse complement.
GGTCACATTTCATTTTCTGAAAACTGGTAACAGGCCACCACAGCTGATGAAATGATGTGGGTATCCAGGCAACTATTGTGCTGTTTGATTAATATAGCAAACACTTGTGTGGCATGATCTCACATACTTCCAAATGTTCCACATGATCTGCCGCAAACTGGAGATCATAAAAGTTTGCCTCATACTTACATTCCCAGTCTTGCATGGATCAGATTTTCCATATGAAAATATTTATTAGCAGTTCTTATTACGCCTCTCTTTTGTATGATTTAACCCCCGACTTTATGCATGAAGTGTCTAGAAACAGGTTGATTTCTGCTTTCTCTTCTCTTCTTTTTTCTGCAGTAAAATTTATTCGCTTCATTTTATGCCAGTTAGCCATAGTAAAGTTCCAGGTATTACCATAGATAGATTTGCCAGAGAGTTTTAGTTCCTAATGTAAGGCCACTCCAGTAGACATTTTGAACAGCTGTAACCTGGATATGTGTCTAAGGGTACAAAAATTGCAGCCCTTTGTTGCCAGAGAAATAAAAGAGAGATCTCCATACTAGCCTAGTTCTCTCCCTTTACTAGAGAAGATCTGAGTGCTGCTTCTACTTCAGATGCCCTGAAAGTATATTTTTTTAAAAAGCAGATCCAGTAAGTGGTATTAGGACTATGTACGAATATCTAAGCTAGTTTCTGTTTTGAATCACACCACTTTCTGCAGGCAGCAGACTCACTCTGCTTTGCAAATGCTGGAAAGAAGAGCAGACAGAAAGAAACAGCCTGTAACTGATGTTCCCCAAGAAAACTCTGCAGCTGCAAGTCCACAACCCAGACAGCACCTGCTACTCGTCCCATCGAGCAGTTTCCATGGGGTACTCAAGGGGTTAATGGAACCTGCAGTGAAGTGTTTGCTTTGTTCTGTTTGAAATCAAACATCTGATCTTTATCTGAGGTGACAGGTTTAATGTCTTCCTTCTCTGACAAATTTTTACCCGAAGAGGAATGCAAACACATATATTGGTGTGGTTTTATAAGTGTTCATCTCAGCAAGCCAATATTGGAAGATTCGTCCCCTAATAAACAGCAAAGCCATGAGCTTGTGTTGCTTGCTTTAAAACTTATGTCCCTTACATCATTTAAAAGATTTTACTTTAGATCTGTCAGGGGTCAGGTACTTTGACAGAGCTTTAGGCAAGGTGAAGTATCACTGTTCAGCAATGTTGACTTCCCTTCTCTTTTTTTTCTTTCTCTTGCTGTTTCTACTGCATCTTATTTAAGTTAATATTTGCAAAATATCCTACTGCCAGCCTGATCAAGGAAAAAGCCTTTCTCTTACACATGGCAGGACATGTTTTGGTCAGCAGAAATTTGCTTTAGACAAGGTCTCTCACTTTGGCTTGTTACACTCCCTTCCTGAGGAATCAGAGAAGGGACAACGGTAAAAATTAGTGGAGTTGATGTGGACAGATGACTGCTCTGGAAACAGGACTGTGAAATACAATCTGTTTTAAATAAGCCAATGAGGATTCACGAAGCTATGGTAGGTGGCAGGTATTTTTTTTCTCTCTATATATATAAACTTTATATACTTGAGTGCAAAAAATACTGTCCAATTCAAAATGACTTTCCATCACCTCTTACTTATTGGGGAAAAGACTAGATTCTGCTTTGACTGAAACCTTTGTTATAGATATGAATCATAAAACAGTTCACTAACAAACATTTCTAGCTGGATTAAAAAACATTCTTATTTAAGTAATCTCTCAGTAACTCCCTGTCTGGATGGTATGATAATGTTGAAAGTACCTGCTGGAAACATTGAAAAGTCCATTGTGTTTTATCATGAAGTTTTCATTTTGGCTTAGTCATAAAAATGCTCTAAGAAAGCTTTTTGTCTGTGGCTGTTTGGAAACCCAAAGTGTTTGGTTAGATCACAAATTAAATGAACATTAAAGGTCCTAAGTTGGTCTCTAAATTGGGGTGGGAGAGTAGAGAAAAATTGCAACTTCAGGATGCTTCCAGTCAATCAAGCAAAACTTATTTTCAGTGTTTTCAGGAAGAGTTTTGATCAACTAATTCTCTGTCTATAGCAAAATTTGGATCATGTTTGTTCATGTTATGTTTTAAAACATTCCTCGCCCATGGAGTTTCAAGTGTACTTTTTACTCCATTTTCTCATACCAAGTGTTTCCAGTACCCACTGATAACAAAGCTTTTCACCAACATAACATCCATGACATGCACGCAACACTACTACTACTACTACTACTACTACTACTGTAACAATACTACATGGTATTTGGGAAGTAATCAACTATTTTCCCAACATTTTGCCTCTAGGTCTAGACATCCTAGGACAGAACAGAAGATGGAAACTGTCGTGGCTGAATACAGGACTTCTAGATTCTTTTTCAGTCTCATATTGTTGCTTTCCTTTTGGGTCACAAAATTGGATCCTTTTAAGGACAGACTCAATATTGCAGTAAGCACTGACTAACCAATGATGCCATGGGGTGCCATGGTGCTGTAGGATAATGACTGTCCAAGAAATCCTTGCCTCCACCCTCATGGGGAGCCCATATCCACAGAGACTTCCTAAAGTCTGTTGCAGCCACCCTGAACAAGAAATTCAAATATGCATTTGATTGTGAATTTGGACCGATGCAAAAACTGATGTGCAAACACACCTGAGCTGGTGGGCAGTGCCTGCAAAATGGGAGCCACCAATGTTCTATTCCCAGCTGCTGCAGTGGTGGAAGGCCCTTGTGCTGGGTGGTAGCTGCTCCACAGTGTGGCAAATTGCATTGCTGGCACCAAAGCTGCTGTTGTCGCTTCCAGCTCCAAACTGCTCTCGTCTTTGCGATTCGTTACTGGGAGTGAGCGTTTTCTGCATGTCAGGTTTTGGTTGCACAGGAAGTGTGATCTCAACTGGATTCCTGCCAAGGACATACTTGCCACAGAGCTTCTATCAGACTTCAGTTTTTTTGGTAGTGTTGCAAGTCGATGGCCATAAATGGATGGGAAGGTGCTCTTCTATAACTACCATGGGCACCCGAATAAACTCTGTTTTCATGCTGTGTGTTGAGACTCTGACAGGGGACAGGTTTGTTTGTGCTGCAATGAGATTCTGGCCCCACAGATCTCTGCTCATTTTTCAGGGTTTCTGTTTGGTTTTGCCTGTGCAGTCCTTGGCTGTGCCCTTTCCCCTCTTACTGCTCCTGCCAGCAGACTGAAATGCCTTCATTCAGCTTTTTCCCTTTTTTAATCTGCTGGTGCCCTCTGAGGTAGAGCCAAACAGGAGCATAAGCATAGTTATCACAGCCATAAGGCGATGCAATGTAACTCTGCGCATACAGTGTTTCTCTTTTATTTTATTTTTCTGTAAAAAAGATGTCATGTGAGAAGGAAAAAAAAGGTGAAAAATATCCAGTCTTTCTTGGTGCAGTTAGGAACCTCCCCAGCCACCCTGCATGGCTCCCACCATCTATTATCTGGGGACAAATTTTCACCCACATGCTATGCTGCTACTCTGCTGAGAATATCCAGGACCCAAAAGAAGATGGACCTATGGGTGCTCTGGGTGGGGAGTGAGGCAAAGCACAACCTGTCCCAGTGGTGAGGCTGGCTGGGGTGCCAGCCGGTGGGTCTGAAGCCACCACCCCGCTCCTCAGCTGCGGGCTTTTCCAACATGATCTATAGAGCGATGCTGACAGTAGATTTTCTGGCAGCAATAAAGGTGGCCCGATTCAGAGAATAATTACTGTATGCAAATGAGTGTGATTTGCCTCTGCCCTTTTATGGATGACTCTGCTCTGCCATTCATCAGGGCCACAAATTTCACTTGGTAGGAGACGGATTTAAAGAGACAGCCGCCTCTAGAGCTTTGTCTCGGACTTACTAAATCCATGCTTAAGTGTCTTCATAAATAGACGTGCATATGTTATAAAGGGGATGGCAGATTCCAGCCTCTTTATCTATGTATTATTGCTTAGAAAACTGTTGAGAAAACATCCGACTCTATGGCCATACAGTATATGAAAGCTTTCACTGCTTTGAATAACAGTCTCTTCTCAGATCAGGGTTATATGTGGTTTAGTATGGCCTCTAGTGTGTTTTTTCTCTCTCACTGTGTCCTTTATGATGTTTATATGGTATGTGCCTCAGTGTGCAGTGGAGGAGGGAGAGAGTGCTATATTTTTTTCTGATGACGATTAGTTAATGGCTATCACGTTCACTGTAGTAATGGTAGAGGCTGCACTCACAGCAAGAAGCCTCGGCATGTTTGTGCTGTTGAGGTTCAGTCCATCTGATGGCTGGGAGGAAATGTCCTGTAGTCGTGACATTCCTGTTATGGTCTTGATCTGATGATGCCATCAATATATTTTGATAAAAGGGGGAAGACTGCGGCAGAAAAAGAACCAAATCAAAATTTTTGTTTCTGAGCATGGTGTGAGCCGGGTGGGTGAGCAGGAAAAGAAAACTGTGATGAAGTCAATCTGTTTTTATTCCCTGATGCTGGACACAGGAACAGGGTGGTGTGTTCACAGGAAGTCTGCAGTACTTAATGTGTCACTGCTAAATATCAGTTTGTGCACTTGCTCCCAGCGTGTGCTGTGCACCCTCCTCCTCAGCGCACGGAGGAGAAGGAAAGGAGGGAGCTATAAATGAAACAGGCTCGTCTGTCACTGGGCTGTCTTGTTACTCATGTGGCAGCAATACACCGGTGTCAGTACATCCACAACACTTTTCTCCCAGTGCCACTCAAAAAACAGAGGACAGAAGCTGTGGTGTTTCGGCGTTTGTCGACAATGTGCACCACTAGAGGCCATCACACACTTCCCTAAATAAATATCAATTAATGCATTTGTTTTTGGGGAATTCCTGGGCCCCTTAATCTAGCCTTGTGGCACTAGTACTTCAGTTCTGGGTTCAGGTCCTTTGGCTAAGACATCTGTGCAAAATATACTTCAAGAGAGAAGCTGTTTTAGGGAAGCCTTTGGTCCATATACAGAATGCATCAGACTTTTCCTTTGAATACAACAAGTGGGTATCAAATGAAAGTGAAAAAAACTGGGCCCATTTTCCTCGGGCTATCAAGAAAAGTGGGCAACACTTTCAGGCAAATGGGGAAGTTTACTTGCTTCTAAAGTTTGTGCCTTGTTCACTTCCAATTTTGGCATATTTTCTGTTTTTAGGAACACTCCTGTCCAGTGTGGAGTTCACCTGTGATTAAGGTGAACTGGAGAGCCTGGTGCTCATGCTCACACAAGGAGAAGAGCAGGGCAGAGGCAAATGTTTGGAGACTAAAGTTAATTATTGGCAGAAAAAAACCCCAACAGTTTTCCTATATTATTAAGATATCTTTATCCTATGTCTGTTGAGCTGCTGTTTTAATACAGGTTGACCTCTGACAAAGATTATAATAATTTGACATTCCTGTAATGCGTTAATAGCCAGAGTGACTCATCTGGGAGGTGGATTCTGACTTAAAACTTCAGAGTCGATCTGCTATGGTCCCATTATTGTTTCTGTGTTAAGATGAGTCTTAAAGCTTCAACCTTAGTGGGTTTTCATGTGGCCTTGGTGTGTAGTAGAAGATTAAACCAGTTATGAAACTGTCTCTCTGATTCTCTGTTTCTCAGCCACCACTGTCAATGAGCGGACACCCTGCATTGCTGTTGGGGAGCATTTTGCATGGAGGTCAGCCTGCTTTATGTGACATTAGGCATTGGAGTCCTTCTGGACTTTTTTTTTCAGTTCTGGACAGGGCACTGAGATTTAGCGTGGCCATCCCATGAAGGGCAAACTTGATGTAATGAAACTTTGTGCTGTCCAAGGCAGCCAGGGCCCTGATGGCAGGAGCTGGTGGGATGTCCTGTGGGACCTGGCTGAATTCTTACCAGCCACAAGGTGCTGTTGCTGCTGGGCAGAATGTTTAAAAAGTGTTTTACCATTGTTCAGCTTACACAAGTTTTACTGATGTTGGACGAACTAACTCTGGGAGGGTGCCAGGGGAATTTCCAGTAGTCTGAGAGAAATCTGGATCTAGCCAGTGTGGAATTAGGGAATGGAGCAAGCAACTCCAAAGAGAAGGTTTTAATAAAAATATTTCTTTTCCTTTAGATCCACAAGACTTTTAAGACTGAGGCCTTTTGAGACTGATTAAGCCAGTGCTGCTGGTGGCTTGTGAGTGTGGGAGTAAGGCCTGCTGTGCTGCAAAATCTCCAGGTCACAGATAGAGGAAAGAGAAGGAATGGGGGAGGAAAGGTCATTAAATATCCACAAAAGTTTCCATTGAAAGTGTGGCTTCGTGTGTCTGTATCCCTTCCTACCTAGAACTTTCTTCCTTCCTTTTCAGCCTCTCCTTCTTCTGATCCTCTGTGAATACAATGAGAGACAGTTTCTGCACCCTGGATATTGCACCACATGTGGTTTGAATATGTACACATATAGGGCAAGCTCTGGACTTATTGCACATTTTTAGTAGTACACACTATAAGCTAGGCCCTGGTGAGGCAATCAAGAAGAAAGTTCTCTGCTCCAAGGATTTTGCCATCTAAGAGTGCTGGCAAAAGTTGACAGAGGGTAGAGGGGGAGAAATAGAAAGTTTATATACAGTCGGCTGTACTTGACAGGAGCAATTTAATGCATAGATGGGACAAGGTCCTGCAGGTGATCTCTGGGAGGTCTTGCTGGATATCCAGACTCACATAGGTGAAGTCACAGAGGCAGCTGCAAAGCAACCAGACAAGGAGATAAACAGACTGTTGGCATGGGAGTCCAGCTAACTGAGCAAACCATAGAAGGCTTTTTTCTTATTCTTGAATAAAGTAACTATTTAAACTAGACATCTAAATGCAGAAAATTTCCATATTTAATACGGCTTTTTTTTTTTGTTCAGAAGTTTCTATGAAATTTGAACCAACAAGTTTTTCCAGCTAAATGTTCACCAGCTGAAGTCCACTCGTAACGTGTTCTTCTTCTGCTGAACATTTTCCTCCTCTTCTCAGAAATCTCTTGTTCTCCCTCGTGTTCATGGACAAATGCCTTGCCAGGAGAGGAGCAGCTACACTACCTCAAGACAGAGACTTTTGTGTCCATTACCCATAATGCATTAAAATGGACAAAAGGTTTCTGAAACACACACTGAGACACACCACAGGAGAATGGTTAAAAGAAAATAGAGCATCTTTTCAGTCAAAACATCCTGCAGTATCTCCACATAATGCTTCATGGCATATGACAGGAAGAAGATGACATCTCTCATCACTAGTCAATAATAAAAACCATGTCAAGTATGAATTGCCTTTGAAAAAAATACTGTACATGATTTCCATGGTCAGACATCCTGGAAAACTTCCAAAAAGGGGGAAGAAGGAGGGGAAAAAGAAAAAGGAAAAAAAATGTTATTGATTTCCTCATTGGGAATGTTATATAACCTTCATATTTTATTAAAAAATTTTACTCTCACTTTGTGAAACGTCCTTTAACACATTATGTCATTCTGTAATACAATAGTTCTCCAGCTCCTTCCAGCCCCATCTCCCTGATGTGTTCTCTCAACTGTAGTTATTTTTTTTCCTTTTAAAAAAATATTTCTGATAAAATGTTTGCAAGTGTTAAACAAAGGGGTGCACTTTAGTGTAGCATAAGTTAATGCAGGCATCAGGTAACACTCAGAACATGCTGACATATTTCAAGCAAAACATGGGAAATTCACTTAAAAAACCTTATTTTTTTGTCTTGAAATGGAGACTCATATTCTTTGTTTTAAGAACACAAAACTTTTTTTTTTTTTTTTTTCTTCTCTTGTAATAGTGGATTCCAGCTGCAGGACTCCTCAACTTTTCCTTTCCCCCTTCCTCCTTTTCCACTTTTCCTCCTCTCCCTCCTCCCGAATCTCTCCCCCTCCTTCCCATCCGGCATCTACTCACACACACATACTCTCTAACTTTTTGTTTTTAGTAGCTGCTGCCCCATAAGAAATGCTATCCAACAGACCTGGTGCCTGTCACCGCTTCCCATCACATGCCTGGTAATTAAACTCTGACTGATTTATTGACTGACAGCCAACAAATCCCAACCCAGTTTTTATGATATACATGCCTCCCCAGGCTAAATTCACTCAAACAACAGCCCAGCTGAAAAGGAGGAGGAAAGGAAAAAAAAAAAAAGAGTGATACAGAAAAAGCGCTATACACACGCGCATGCACACACACACTCACATACAAAAAAAATCTCGTTTTGGTAGATGAAGGGGAGACATTTTGCAAAGAAAAAAACTCAGCACAACATCTCTTTCAAATCCAGACTTGGAAAGGGAATGGAGGGGGGAGGAGGAAAGAAGTAGTAAACATCATTACTTCAGCTTTAAGATTCATTTGAAACGTCTCACGTACAAAAGAGCTCTGAAGGGGAAAACAAGACGTGCTTGCAGCTAATATTACAGTCAAGTTCCAATTTTACCTAAGGGAAAGCAGCTTTATTAAAAGTCATGACTGAAATTGCGTGACAGGTGCCAATATTCTCCACCCTGACAGATGTGTCAGTTTGCGAATGCCATTTTCTTGTCAGCGGTCCCTAGATGGAGTTGCTCCCATCACCATTTGTCTCTCTTCCAGCTAGATCACACATGCCCGTCGCTTGCCTCCAAGCTGCGCTGTGTTGTTTGATATGTGGAATCTTCACAATGAGACTTATTAAAAGACAGTCCATTATTTTTATTTAGAGCATTTCCAAAACAAGCAGAGCGCGCAGAGATAATTTAAAAATTGTGCGGCGGGTCATCTCCAGGCCAGAGCGGCTCAATTGTAAATGCATAAGAAAGCAGTGTCTCCCCCGAGCCCCTCCTCATCCTTCAGTTCATAATGAGGTTGATTTGAGTGACATTTAACCCTTGAATAATGGCCCTTCGAGTCAGCAGGACTCTATAGCTGTGCTCTGCAGAGGCGGTTCAGCTTGAAGGATTAATTCTGCTCCGATTTTTCCTAAATCTCCCCCCCCCCACCCCCTTCTGCTCTCCTATTTTGTTACAGGTGTGCTTCACAGCGTACCACTAGATGTAAAAGACTCTTGATCGTCTGTATTTATAGACCCTTTTCCTCCTCCTGTTGGTTTCAAACACAAAGAAAAATGGTATCTCTCAATCGTGCTTGGTATGAACAGCAGGTAAAGCTGCAGCAGACTCCTCTCCAGCCTCTGATGGAAAATTATTACAGATGAAATGATTCTGTAATGGAAATGGTAATAGGAAAGTTTCATTCTAAAGGATGTTTGTGCTAACATGAGAGGCTATAATATGTGATGGATTTGGATGCAGGAATAAGTGTGATCTCAAACTGAATTTTACTTCATCATTTCTAGAGGTGGCACTGGGGGGCTGGAGGAGGGCTAATGGACAGTGCTTGCAAACATTGCTAGGTGAAAGGACTTGAAATGTGAGATCATTGATGTTTCATTGTCCCAAGCTAAGTGGCTGTTGCTTCAGCATTTCTTTCTTAAGTACATGGATGCTAATTCTTAGGCTAATACAACTCATCAGCCCTGGTGAGTATTTGTCTCTCAGGGAAGGTGTGTGGTGGAATCATAACTCAGCCTTTGCAAATGATAGGGAGCTGCTTTCACTTCTTGTGAGAAAACACTAAATACTTTTACCTCTTCATCCTTAGCTTAGCACAGGATATGGGCTGGAACTTTTTCCTGCCTGATTGCCAGAGAAAAGTTGCCATCACAGGCAGCTGCAGACTGGACTGCAGGCAAGACAGGGCTGCAGACTGGCTGCAGTGTCAGGTAACTCTTGTTTTCCAACAGTGTGGTGATCCCTGCATGCTCTTTTGGATAATTTCCTTTCTGGTCCCTCTCAGCCCTGTCTCAGGACTCTCAGCTGAGGACAGTCTGGGATGATCTTCCTTCTTCAGAATATGAGCAGACTCCAAAGTTTTGGGAGACAACAGATGGATTAAAAGGCATCATAGCAATATTTGACAGGACCTGGAAGGAAAATGAAAGTTTCACTCTCTAGCAGAGAAAACAAGGAGAGGAGAAACACTGGAAAAGAATTAAATTAATAAAATAGAGATTGGTTGTATCAATGTCCACAGAAGACACTTCTATACCATGTGAGCTGAAAAAGTATTAGAAGAATTCAAATGAAAAAAGCTCTTATAATCTGCAAGCCTTTCTTAGGGGAGCATTTCCATTACACAGTCACCTCGACAGCCCAAGCACAGATTTTTCACTTACTAGTCTGTCACCCTTTCCCACAAGCAATCCTTCAGAAATTTATTTAAGAATTATAAAACCATGACCAAAAACTACTAGTGAGTTTTCTTCCCCATCTGAAAAAGAAGATGGGCTGCCATGGTATTTTTTTTTTTTTCCCCATTCTCCCACAGCAATGTCTGCAAACCTGGAGCCACATTTCTGGGAGCAGCCAAAGAAGCAATTATACCACAGTCCAAACAGCCATCAGCTCTGGGGCAGGCCAGGAACACACCAAACTGCTCCTGAATTACACAACATATCAGCATTTCTCACCTGGGAGGAAGGGAGATAGGGTTGAGGAGGGAAGAGAGAAGAGGACAAATTAAAAAATACACTGCTTATTTGGTTGATTTGTCATATTGTTAGAAGCATTAATCTGCCTTTCCAAGTTCCAGGAATCCATTCTTCTTTTTAGGCTAAAGAAAGAGGTGGGCAGCTTCCATCAAAGACGAGAAGAGGGAATGTTTCAGCAGTGTGCTCTAACAGTCAGAAGCTCTGGACTCAGCTGACGGAGAAAAGAAAAAAACCTGCAGGTGAAAACCTTGTGCAGGGCAGGGCAGCAGACTCCACGTGACTGTGGGCATTGATGCAGCCTGTGCAGATGACTGTAACTTCTGTGGCAGATCTGATCTGGAGTCCATCTCTCAGGCAGGATCAAGGCTTGTAGGTCTTAATAAAGTCAAATCAACACATAGCAATAAAATAATAAGTCTGGGCAGCTGACAGATGCTAATGAGCATGCTTATTTAAACCACCAGCAAAATCCAGTTGAAAACTAAGCAGATGCATAAAACTCTTGACTCAATCCTTTTTATTTGGAGAGAGATAATTAGGGCCCATAGGACATTTTCAAGGAAGATATTTGGGATGCTGTATTAAGAGCCCATTTCTGAGCATGATTAACCTTACTGCAAGAGAAAGTATCCTGTTTTTAATCACAGAATGTTTTGAGTTCCATGTATTTACAGGTTCAGATGATATAGGCAGACAATGGGAAAAACAAATAGGCAGAAGGGGACGGTGTGATGAAGAACTGTGCCAAAAGCAGTACAGCTGATGAGTCCAAGGAGACTTAACTACGTTCTCAGCTTTTTCAGTGGAAAGACCTAGGCAGGAGACACACATATGCAGATCTTTTGGGAGCTTTGGGTAGATAAACATATAATAGTTATTTTAAATGTCAACTTCACTGTAAATGAGACCATTTGCTCTTGTGCCTGCTTATGCTGAGTATAAGAAAGCATTTACATTATTGACTCCAAAATCATATTCATGTCATGAAACAGTGGGGCCTTCACTGAGTGCAAGTCCATCAGGGTGACTGCAGCCAACAGAAAACAAGATTTACACACTGGCAAAAATGGAAACGATCCCTCTTCCCCTATTCCTCGCCCCCAAGTATTTGCACTTGCAAACTACTGGCCTTCAGCTGCAACATGGAAATAACTCAGATGGTAATAATTCTAAGGAAAACATTTGCTTTTTGTAAAAAAGCTTCATCACTGGGAAAACTCTGATGTGATTTTTGCATGACTTTCCTTTCCCCTGTGACATATTGACAGAAATTTGAAAAGAAGGTCTCCTTTCCCAGGAAAGCAGAGCAGAGATCAGCTGCTAGGGCTTGGTGGTCCTGGTGTATGTGATTCATATCCTGGTTTTTTGGTAAAGGAAAGGCAAGAAGATCCTGGGGACATAGACATATTTTGATCTTTCTTGTCCTGTGTTTCACTGGTTTTGCTTCTGTACTGTTCAAAGTGACTATGTCAGTAAAAATTACTGACACTTCTGCTAGCAAGCGAGCAACCTGCTTTGGGGTAACCTTTATTCTTTTTTTTTTTTGCACCACTTTTCTTATTTCTTTGTTCTGTTATAGTGCCAGGGAAATCTAGAATGCCCTATACACTAATACCACTGGATTTTCTTTTTCTTTTTGGCAATCACTAAGAAGAATAACACTTCATGTGGGAGACAGCTGTTCAGATATGCTTCAAGTGAAGCTAAGTTGATACATATACATTATTCCCCACTTTTTTATTTTTTCATGTCTGCATTTTGTTTCAGATTCTAGAAAAAAATCGTGATGAAAATGTAATACATGTAATGAAATTGTATAATTAATTTTAGTATAAAATGTTATAAAAATATGAAAAAGGCTCTTAGGATGACCTCTAATCAATGAAGGATTTCTTTCTCCTTTTGTCAATCTGCATTCACCTATTTAATGTTGCACTGATATAAAAGCACCTCAGACTATGAATCTGAACCTCAAAAATTGTGGATGACTTCCATGGGACACCTTTCTGGACTTGAACAAACACAGGGGTGATTTTCTTCCAGAAAGGGAAGGATGTGAAAATGAGTGTTTCTACACACAGATTGGTTCATCCCTGAATATTTCTCCTTCTTTCCTATATTATCATATGCACACCAGGGAAAGAATAATAAAATGGCACTTTAAAATGGTAGGAAGAAAATCAGGAAAAGAAAGCCAAGAAAAAATGTATAAAATCAAAAAAATGAAACTGTGCCCAGCTTAAGATCAAGAAAGACAAGCCCCATATTTTAAATGTGTAGAAAAATAAAGGAAAAAAGGAATATAAATTTCTACAGTGATAAAAGCTACTGATTAAGATATCCAAGCCACCTCAAATCAGTTTATTTGAACAACCTGAGAAAAACAAAAGTCGGCATCTCTTATCTATCTAGCATAGCAGTGGTTTCTTATCACTAACTTTAAAAACTCTGTTGGCTTGCACTAGGTTTGATTCCAATGAATTTGGCCCAATAAATCTTACTAACACTTATTCCTTGAAGTCATGGTCTAACATCTGTCTTGAGTTCCTTTTAAGTTTAACCTTAAGTCAGAATTTCCTGCGTTTTAATAGTTGCTTCTTGATAACTGCAACACGCTTAAAACAAATTTAACCTTTCAGTTACAGATCTTCACTCAAAACACAGTTTTACTGCATAGAAAAGCTATCTTTAATGACTTAGAAGTGATTTTCCAACTTAAGCTTATATTTTTCCCCTTCCACAACTGTCTGAACATAGTCAGTGATTCAATTTGGCTTCAAAAACAAAGAAATACACATGGCAATGTATATAAAAAAAAAATCCTAATCTTCTTCAGGCTTTTCTCTCTAACATTGCATCAACAAAATTGTTGATGAGGTGTTGGCCTGTGACTAACTTGGTGTGGCCTTCATGGAATATTAATGACTTTGTGGGTCTCAAGCCAAAGAAACCCTTTAAACTGCCACGTAATATCAAGCGTTGTATCAATATCACATTCTAGATGGCACAAATGCATATCCAAGTCGCAAGCTGATGGACAAACACATGTGTCCGAGCCTCATCAACTGTTTTGACCACAAGGAAAAGGATGAAGCTGGGTAATTCTCAAGCTATAAGCATGACTGCTGAATACTTAGAAATAGTTGAGCCACATTTTGGCTGCACTATTCCACAAGCACTTACCCTGAGGCATGGAAAATGTCAGCCACTGTGAATAAAGTTTATTAGTGTTTTGAGTAACTGGAAACTCTCCCACAAAGCCAGGAGTTAAGCAATGCTGAATAATAGGTGGCACTATGCAATCCAATGGTCCTGCTTATTCCTGTTTTGCAATGTCTGCAGCTGACATGCTCATTTATGGTTTGTAGACTGTCTTTTTTCCCAGTCCTTGGGGTCAATCCCGCTAAACACAAGTGTATACTTGTGTAGCTTGACATGCATCATCTCCATCTTAGGGATGAATTCTGATCATTTGTTTCTCTTTTCTCTGCTAAAGGTATCTGAAAGACTCAATGTATATCTTCTCTCTGTTTATCAACAGGTGATGAGGAAATCTGTGAGTCATCACTGCACTAGACAGAGAAATGCTGCCAGAAGCAGTGGTCCTCTTAGCTGCTGGCACTGTCAATCAGACTTTATGTTGGCCCTGTGTCTGTGCCCTGTAATTAACCCCCTGGTATCCTCACAGTTTTTCAAAAGTCCTGTTCCTCACTGAACTCCCATGGGGGTTCTTCCTACACTTAAGTTACCTGGATGAGGTTGGAAATCTAAACTGCTGCTGTGGGTGCCAGAAAACTAATGCTGATGATCTTTATTTACTAATCAAGTAGTTGAGTTTATTCCTGCTGTTGGGAGCCCACAGTTAATTTGGGATCTGTTAATTCCTGATGTTATTGGGTAAACCCAGTAACATTAGGAACTGTCTATTCTCAGAGATTTATATTTTGTCTCCAATACACCTTGAAACTGTTATATCACTGGTTTCTTGCAAGGTGCCTGATTCTGTTCTTACCGAGGTTCTCTGGAGGTTTCTTAGAAGGTCTGAGGGAACGGTATTTCCACACCATTTTCTGAAGCTTTGGATGCAAAGGCCAGAGGAGCTCTTCTGGCTGTGCTGAGCTCTGACTGCCTGATTTTGATCAGCCTGTACAGCCCTGCCAGTCAGAAAATGAAGAGATGTGCAAGATAATAGCCAGTCTCCAGACTTAATCCCATTCTGTCCTTATGCTCGAAACATCAGGGACACTGAACAGCAGGGTCAACAAAAGCCATCTACAAAGGCTTATGAGCCCAGGTAGCTTAGTGCCCTTATAGCTGAGTTTCTGGGGTCTAAACACAGAGCCATGGACACTGTTGTGTCCATACTCTCTCTTGTTTGGGACTGTGTTGTCATATACCATGTCTGGCTGCTACCCTACACAACTGGGGGTTTTGTTCCATGTTTTGTGCTGGCCCACCTACTGAGGAGCCAGGGGAGAAGTCCAGGTAGATGCAATAGGGAAAGCAGAGTCAGGATCAGCAAAGACAGCGTATGAATCTGAGAAGCAGGGCAGTTCTGGGAAGGAAATAAAATCCATTATTAAATTTAGATGGCGGAGGCAGACTGGGGAAATGCCCAAGAGTAAATTTGAAAACTGCACAAAGTATTGAGGGAAAAGAGTGATACAATTTGATAACATTTGAGGACTGAAAAGGGTGCAAGGTTCTCCAGGTCTTGTTTGGAGAGGTATGGAATATGTATATCTGTCACTGGAGAAAAAAAAAAAAGATAGTAGACACATTTTGCTGAGATCACCATGCTGTTTTGATTGCAACATAGGAAAACCAGAGTGTCTTTGTGCCCACCAGAATTTTCTGAATAGATGCTAGGCAGCAAGTTGCTGTAAACAAGCTTCTCTGTCTCAATCCCAGTTTACTTCAGGTTTGCCATTTTCTAAAACCAAGAGCAACATGAGTTTATAGAGATCCACTGTTCTTTCTAATCACATTAATAACTATTATGTTCCCCTCACTATTCCTCTCTGAAGCAGTGTTCTCCTCTTATTCTCCCCCAGGAAAGAATATTACTTTTAAAGTACTCTGTGGTAATCCAACAAATTTTGCTTAATACAGCTAATAATACAGCACACTTTCAGGGACTCATGAGGAAGTGCTCCCTTCTGTGGCCCTAGAATTCTTTTGCACACTTCTAGATTTCACAAGAAATGCTGAAACATTTTAGGTATGCAATGCTTTGGCAGTATGGTTTCTGTGTCACTCACCGAACAGATTTATTTAAGGGGTTTGTCATGATGGACTCCTCAAAATATTAGCTACTCTTATTCTAAATAGGAAAAGAAATTGAGGAGGATCCTAAGCTTTAATAGCCTACAGCATGATAAGATTTAGATTTTGACTCAGAGAGGACAATTATATCTATGATTTCCTATCAAAATCACAACATTGCCCAGACTTTTGAACTTTTGCCCAAGGCTTGGCAGAAGTTGTTGTTCAGAGTCACAGGCTTCCCTGTCATGTATGCATGGCACTCCTCTTAGCGAGTTTTCTGTATCTTCTACTATACAAACTGTGGAATCCTCCATGTTATGGTTAAACTGTGCATGGAAGGGTGTAAGGGTGACTTAGGGCAAAAGACAGACTATTAAGGCATTAAGTTGTTGAAAAGGAATTGGGTCATGAGGCACACAAACTACAGTTCCCATGAGACATTGGAAAAGCATCTCCACAATAAAATTAATAGTTTTCATCTGAAAATTTCTTCTTTTTTTCTTTTGCATTTTTGTATTTTCTCAGGGGGAAGGAGGAAATCGTTTTCTGACAGGCACTAATTGTTTCCCATTTGATTTTGGCTTGCAAGCAGATCTGAGTTAAAAGGGCTAAATGCAGACATTCTGCTATTACAGTGTTATGCTCATTCAACAGTCAGCCTTGTTTTACTTGCAGCAATATGAGTTATACCATATGTGTTTGAAACTGGTAACCAAACAGAGCAGTCTTTCAAGCAAGCCTAAGCTAAATTATAAATCTTTTTTGCATCTTTTAAATAAAAAGTAATTCTACAGGCACAAAATGAATCAGTGAACAACTTGCTGCTTGGGCTTAACAATAGCAGTCTGCCTGAGAAAACCAGTCACCCTACTAAAAAAAATGAGAACAATTATCCAGTCTGACTATGTCTTAGTATTGTCCAGGATTTTAAATTTCATTTACGTGTAATGTAACAGAACCATGTAAAATAATTTAAATTAATTGCTTGCATTTTTATATAATACGACTATCTAATCATTATATTATAGATATTATTATTTGGTTTATACAGTATGTACAAACCCTAGCTATTGAACAGGTCTTCATTGCCACAGTACTCTTGATTGCATTTTTAATCCTGAATTTCTATATTTCTTGACAAAGTCTCTTCATAAGAGCAAAATAACTTCTAAAAGAAAATTATCTGATGTGAGATCTTATGTTTAAGTAATGACTTGTTCATGCCCAAAGCTCCACTGAACTCTCAGAATTGTAAATATCACTTGATCTTCTCCCCTTCCAAAATCATTGGTGCACAACTAGGGCTATGTTTCCAGCTTCGCGTTAAGGACCCACAACCAGAATCACACAACTTCATTTCATGATATACTCAGAAGAGATTTGTACCTGTAGAGATCTCTAGAAGTTCAAAGGTTGGTTGAAAGATCCATCAACTTGATACTCTTGTGAGAGTGGTAATGAAATGTCATCACCAAATGGGAAATAGTAGACAATTGACATGGCTAGCTTGAGGCGACTTGGATGGAAAAGCAGAGTAGAATTTAGCACTTCCCGATTCCACGTACACTCATTTCTCCTAACCCTGCTGTCTTGCACCTTTGCCATGTTAGTTTAGCATTGTTGCAAAGGCAGCTGTAAACATATAAACCAAACCAAAATGTTCTCTATAGATTTAGTTAGTTATCCTTTTCAAATGATGCAAATCAATTTGGAATACCCACACATTTATAATACTGCTCTAAAATCAGGATCCTTTACTTATAAATGTATTTCAATTCCATCTATAATTAATAATATTTGAGAACAAACAGGCTGGATGCAAAACTTTTTGCCCTTATCAATGCTATAAATCTGCAGCAGATCAAAAACCCAAAAGACCTCTTATTTGCTGGAGCTGGTTCTGATACAACTCATGGTGAAGGAAAACTCAGAAGAACAGCTGATGTCATGAGATTTTCACCATTTGGAGCCAACATTTTCAGAAAACAGTTGGCAAGATTTCAGTGCCTTGGAACCTGAATTTTGGTTTAGCCTTAAATTCAGCACAAGCCCAGCACAGTTCCAACACTTCTAAAAGGTGTGGATACGCATCTAAGTTTTTCACACACACATCTATCTTGTGTCTATGTGTGTGTGTGTGTGTGTGTGTGTGTGTGTGTGTGTGTGTATATCTTGGGAATGATAGATGGAGATAATTTCTTTCCCTTGGAGGAATGACTGTTTGCACCCTCTCTCATTTCATTCAGGATACACCACTGGACTTTTTGGAATGCATCACCACCTACATCCCACCATGTTTATTATTACAGGTTCCAGAGGTACCAAAGGAAGTGCAAGACTTGCCTTGAATCTCAGAATGCTGGGAATATAGCTGTGCCACTACCTCAGCTCTCCATCTGCCTTTTATTATCATTAATATTCAGAAAAATATAGCATTTTGAGAGGGAAGTTAAAAATCTTTGATGGGTCAAGGCTGTTCTCCTAGAGTGGTCCTGACATCTCTCTTCCCCTTTTCACCCTGCCCAGCAGAATCTTCTCCAAGACTCCTAGTTGGCCTCCAATAAGGACAGTATGTGTTGTGTAGCAGCTGCAAAAGGCCTCACAAATGCTGGCTGACAAGAAGTGACAGCTCTGTATATCTCTCACTGGCACTGACAGCTGACAGATGGATACCACTCACACACAGAAAAAAAGCCCCCAGGATGATTCGCCAACATTACTCTCTGTTCATAGGGGCCACATTTGATTGAGTGCTGCTCAGAATAATAAACCCGTGTCGATCCGTTGCAGAGCCAGTTTGCTCACAGTGTCCTGATTTTTTTCCCCCTGAAACATGTACCAACATGCGCACAGAAGTCTTGCTTTGTTTTTCTGCCCTTAGCTTTGTTTGAGAAGAAAATCTACCTAGCTCTATGCAGCTGCTTGTTGGAGCATGAGAGCAATGAGTACATAACTTAACAATACCGTGTTAGGGCTTTGCTGCCTGATAATCCTTCATCTCTCCAGTCTGTTTATTATTATCCTTCACACAGTTTTATTTCCTTTCCACTAATCAGCCCATCGCTGAAAGTATTGCGGGTTGGGTTAGTCAGAAGACAGCACCGTAAAACTGTTCATTGAGAGGACAATGATGCATGTTGATGCAGAAGGAAAAAGGAAAGAAAGGAAGAGAGAAAGTGATAAATAAAAAGAGACATCCATCCATATGGACAGATGTATCTGAATGGGAGAAAATGAGAAGGAGAAACACAGAGTTTCTACATCCATGGTAGCTGATGAGTTCAGTAATTTCTCTGGCTTTTTTGTTCCATTTTCTTGTTCAAACTGCCTAAATACTAGACCCTGTAGGTGTATGGTTTTTTCCAAAGTTGATCTGAATGAAAGGTATGTCATTGTCCTTAGAAGAATCAAAATAAGTAACGTGAAGGAGTTACACCTTCTTGCAATCTAAGCGTCACCAGCATAAAATTCAAAGGCTGGAAGTGGTTCAAGAAATCAACCATGACTGAGATGAATGAGAAGAGAAATCTTAACTCTCACTATTAGTGATGGTTATGTCAGGTTAAGCATTGTCTCTAAAACAATTCCTGGTTATTTTTTGCAAAGATCTTTCAATCTTCCTTTGTCTCCACTGCTGGGTTGGGCAGTGAAGATTTTGTGGAGGCTGTTTGTCCCCAGTACTCATGAGTGCCCAAAGGAAGAGTAAGGCTGCTTGGGTCTATTTGCTTTACTACTACTGCCTGGTGCTATTTGCTTTACACTGTGACCTCTCATGTCCCTTGACCCCTAGGACCTGGACTCCAGTGTGAAGGATGGTCTTGTGGATATCAGATGGACATGATAAATGTTAGAATTCAACCAATATCAAGTGAAAGTGAACTCATGCAGACAGAGATAATACCGCCTTCTGAATGAAGTTCATTGTTTTGCTCTTAAAAATATATCCAAACTTTATTTTGGCTGATGACACAGAACACTGCAGAAAAGAGGGCTTGGCTCAACTTTCCTTGTATTATAATAGCCCTCTTTCATATCCTTCTGAAATGTACAACTGAAGAAACATTATATGCTAATACTTCAGCTAACAATAGCTATTCTACACAGATATGTCTAATACCCACATAAGTTCCCAAAGTGGGGGTGGCAAGCTGTCTCTAGCTTCAGCAGGGTTTGAAGATTTGCATGATACAATAGGTTCCTGTAGCAGGAAAAAACAGAGGTGAAGAGTACAAGGAATTAAAAAAAGAAAAACAACTTTTTCTGACAGTATCCTATAGGTCAAAGGATTGCTTGTAGATAATCATGGATTAATTGTGAATGTAAAGAAAGAGACACTTTTTTTTATCAAAGCTGTTGCCTCGGGGCAAACTCCAGTGCCATGAAAACCGAAATGTTTTCTTTTATCACAGTTCCTTTTCTGGCACCTGAAATTATTTCTTTCATGTCTGATAGTGAGGAACGAGGCAGCATAGCTCCCCAGAGATGAGCGATTGTTACCATGGTCTCATAGCATATTGGCAGCCGATGTGGCATCCATGTACACCTGTCACTCAAGCTGAGCAAAATGCAGATGTGGCACAAAAACCTGAGCTCACTCACTCGGAAGCCTCCCCCGCTCACCGTGCACACACACCCCAAAACACACACGCGCCTTCCTGAGCCCCCCTCCTTCCCAGGACGTGGCTGCTTTTCAGCCTACACATATGTGAGTGCACTCAGACGTTATCAGGCCTGTTTAATGCAATGAACCTGCATTAGCATTTCTGCAGGGCAAACACAAATAAACAGAAATGTGCCGAAAAAAAATGTTACAAACAAATTTCTTTGCAAGTCAGGCAGAGAGAGAGAGAGGGAGAAAGTATAGCACACAAATGAGCCAATTTCCTTCACATGGAAGTGAACTAAAACCTTTTTAATGAAGACTCCAAGGCCGAGGAGGGGTTGCTGGATAGATATTTATTTACTTTTTGATTTTTTTTTTTCAGGCTTTGGGCCACTCACATCGCTGTTGTTAAACAAGGCAAGGTGTTGAATGTGTCAAAAGGCAAGCAGATAAAATTTTATGTTAATCATAGTATTTGGAGGTAATCTGAACTCCAGTAAAAGGCCCAGCATACAGGCAAACGAATGAGACAGACCAAGTAAGTTTTTCAGGAGATATTATGTCTGGTATGGATGTGAGAAGAGTCTTTAGCAAGGGATAGGACAAAACTGCACTGGAAGAGGCAGAAAACAGCACATATGTATGGCTCTAATGTTAACAAACATGCTGAGGTGAACTGGATTTGTCCATGTGAATGATCTGATATTTTTGGTCAGTGAGACAGAAAGTATAATGCAAAATGTAATGTGAACCCTCTCTTCTCTCTTTTTCAAACAAATTGCCAATTTAACTCCTGGGATAAAGTAAATAGTGCACTGCCATTTTTTTTAAAAGGGAAATATGACAAGGAACCCAAATGCATTCATCTCAAATTCGTAAATCCATTGCTTTATTGAACCATTTGTCCATTCTTATAAGCTGATTCATAATAACTGTAATGTGATTCATCATGTCATCTTGTAAATAAATGTGACACTTCATTAAACACAGTAATCAAATTTAAGCAGTCCCACTTTCATGCTAACAACTGAGACCTTTGCGATTCTATTGCTCTGAAGATACTCCTACCCTAATGAAAGTAGCATAAAGGAAAGAATAAAATGTAGCAGAGGTAGAATTTCAGGAGGAGTGATGAAAGAATAAATATACTTTTAGTAAGTAGCCAGTAATGAAATTAGTAATGGCCTGAAATTTACTGTAACAATGGTTTTACAAGATACTCCTGTTGGGATGTTTTACTGTCAGTAAGGAATGGACAGTTTGAACATCTTGGAAAATCTGTTGTAGGATTAACAGAATCCTTTTAAAGCCTGAATTTCAGAAAGAATTTTTTCATGCTATTTTTGTGTTTGCCATCTGGAATGACACTGCAAGCTGGCAAACACAAGAATAATGTGAGATATTTCTATCGCATAGAGTTAGCTATGGATTCATCAGGGAATGTAAGCATCTGAACATCAGTCAAATACCTAGAATTATCCCAGCTTTGACCTGCTTTGAGGAATCAAGCAGACCTTCTATTAAAATTAATGTTTGCTTTCTCTCAGAAAATGGTCACCACCATCTCCCAAGGGACAGGTGTTCAAATCAAGGAAAATTCAAAGTACACATGAGGAAGTAAGCCCAGAATACAGCTTTTCTGTCTTGGTTGGGAGTGACTTAAGATGTTAACAACAGGAATTCTGTGTTGTGAGCCACATGTGCAGGTGAAGTGGATCATTGTGAATTACCTTGGTTGAAGATTTGGCCTACAGTCCTTAATTATGCCCTCTATTTATCAGCTGTAAGGAAAAAGCTTATTACCATGGCCCTCCTCTCATACAGATCCTATTCTAGAAATGAGCATGGAATTCAAGATCGGAGCATTTGGGCTTTCAAGCTGGGAATGTGGGATTAAAAGCAAGCAATATAGCTGGGTTATTTGAATTAACATTATTAGGATTTTGGTTCACTAGAAGGCAGAATCTCTGCTTCCTATTCAAAGAACTTTGTTTTAACCCCAGTAAGGTGGAAGCAATCATGACACTGAGAAACTGAGACACATTTCAGTTGCAGCCTGGAATATCAAACGCATGAATGTGTGCTCATGTATTTATTTAGCTTTACTGCTAAAGTCTGATTTAGTTTTCCAAACAAAATTGGAGTCTTCTAAAATTGAAGACAGCTAAAGATAGCATTTTAAGCAGACTGAAAGAGAGCAATGGGAACTGCATGAAAGACAGTCCTCAGAAACAGGAGAAGTGTTGAAAGGTAGTGAAGGCTGCGCTCCAAAATGGAAGAGCCCTAAGTATACAGGCACGATAGAAGGTGCCAAGGAAATTCAACTCCAGTAGAAACGAGGGAAGATCTATCACTGTCTGTTAGAGGGTGCCCAGCACTTTCAAAGATCCGTATGTTAAACATCTAGCTTCATGTTTCAAGTGAGAGAATGGAGGAGGGTTCTGCATTGAAAGTGAGAGTCTGACAAGCAGAGAGGCCCAAAAGAGATGTCTGCAGCCAGAAAAAAAAACCCAAAGAAAAACCAAATAGCAAAGTAGCAAAGGAAAAGAAAAAAATATTGCTTCAAGTGTTCCACACAGAAAATTATGCTGGAACAGGAAAACGAAGAGAATGTACTTCAAAAATTTAATCTAAAAGAAATGAAATCACCTTGCCTGGAGACCTAAAACTGTCCCTACACTCCACCAAAGTTTATAGTTCAGGAATAAAGAATGGATGGAGAGGATCTTGGAGCTCACCTGTTGTAAGACAAGAATCCTCAAAAGGAGCAAAAAGGTCCTGAGATGGGGTTATAAACAGTATTTTTTAAATAGTCTGTAGCTAGGAAGCACTCTTAATGAAATGTGTGAACAGCCAGTCTTAAGGAAGAGATAAAGGATGAGTTAATTTTATTAAAGTTATTCAAGAGTCAAGTCTTCAGAAAGGGTTTGGAATTATCTGGATTGAATCTGAGAATTGCTCTCACCTGCACTGTAGCACTTTGATATACCTCATTGAGAAGAAGAGACACGTGTCCCCAAACAATTTCAGTTGTAGTGTTTCTAGATATTCTTTGGACCAATGATCTTGTAATTGTATTCTTTATTGAAAAATTAATTTCAAGATTTCTTCTATCAGCAGAAAAATCAAGACCAAATATTTGAAGCCTAATCCATAACCTTGGCTAGCTCAGGTGTGTCTGACACTTGGTAGTGCTACTCATTATCATGTGAAGTATTTCTGGTGCATCAGTCAGCTTTGGCTGTCAAGAACAGATGAATGTTGATGAGAAAATATGAAGTATCTGGTGTGAAAGCCTTAGTTTGTCCTCCAAGCAGTAGCTGGATTTTGCATTATCAGGATTTACTGTTAATATCATGTGTTTTGAAGGAGAAAAATTATCAGATGCATATGGGTATTTTATAGCAAACTGAGCAATATCCAGAATGAAATTCTATAATTCAGAGGTCCAGCTACCTAGAGGATCCATAGCATTGAGATGGACATGCAGATTTCCTCCAACAATAAGTTGAGAGGACTAAGACCTCAGAATGGGATCCAAAATATTATCCATGACATTAGTGGTGGCCAATGACAGGACCCGAGGGAATGTTCTGAAGTTGTGTCAGGGGAGGTTTAGTTTGGATATTAGAAAAAGATTCCTCACCCAGAGGGTGTCTGGGCACTGGAACAGGTCACAGCACCAGCCTGCCAGAGTTCAAAAAGCATTTGCACAATACTCTCAGGGATGTGGTGTGACTCTTGGGGCTGTCCTGTGCAGGGCCAAGCATTGGACTTGATGATCCTTGTGGGTCTCATCCAAAACAGCTTATTCTGTGCAATATGCTTTTTCAGCAGTACATTTTTTTACTTAATGTACTGTGCCTAGTAGTTAGCATACTTGGACCAGACATAACCTCAAATTTTATTTCTTCTTCAGCCTTCACAGAAGACCCTTGAGGTCTTCACAGAATCACAGAATCACAGAATTGTTGGGAAGGGACCTCTGATCTTAGCTAGCCTAACCCCTTTGTCCAAGCATGGACCTCAAGCACAAGTTGTGCAGGACCCAGTCCATAGGGCTTTGAATATCTTCAAGACTGGATACTCCACCACCTGTTCAGGCAAACTCTGCTGAAGTTTTACCATCCTCACAGTACAAAAGTGTTTTCTTGTATCAACACTGAGTTCCCAATATTTAAATTTATGCCCATTGGCTTTCGTCCTGTCACTGGGCACCACCAGTAAAAGTCTGGCTCCCTCTTTCTCACTCCTTTCCACTGGGTGTCCATCTCGGACATCTTCATCTAGGAATCCTATAGCTAGTGTTCCAGCATGTCTCTCCAGTGCTGAGCAGAGGGGAAGGTTCACTATTTCTGACCTGCTGGCAGCTTTCCTTGTACTGCATCCCAGGATGCTATTGGCCTACTTTGTTGCAGGCATGCATTGCTGGCTCATGGTCAGTTTGTTGTCTACTGGGAACATCAGTCATCTTATCATGATGGATTTCAAATTACATGGTCTGGGCATGACAGCAGTAAGCCTCTTCTGGCAGTGTGGAGGGACAGGCCTGGAGCAGCAGTTTTTATTTTGTGTGGACATTTATCCACTGTAGCACCAAGGAGCATACACTATTTTTCCCAGGATAGTAACACAGCTGAAGACAATCTTAGCTGAACCCATCAGATATGGTATTGTTACTGTCACCACAGACAAAAATGGCTATACATGCCTTTCTTGTTAAACAGACCAGAATGACATCAAAGATTTTTTTGGGATGCAGTTAATGCTGTTGAATGGAGTTTAGCTGTGTCCAGCAATGTGTCACAAGTAGCCTGGATGCAGTTCAGCTAAAGTGTGTTTATTTTTGCTTTTGCATTAGGTGTTGCTGGATTTGACCTAAAAGCTCCTGAGCTACTCAAATTCTTGGAATCTTTAGTTGTGACGTGACCAGAAACCCTCTTAGCACCTGCCACGGTGGTGGTGTTTAGAGCAATCCATGTGGGGCTAATTTTTGTGGTGGAGCTGATCTAGAACAGGGCAGGACTCCCAGTACTACAAGCAATGAGGGCTGAATGGATAATGGTCGTTAATTTGGGATACATGGGAAGCAAAGTTTGAAAAAATAAAATCCTATGGGTTTGCTCCTTAGTTCCAGAATAAATGGAGAAGTCAAGACATCTTTAAAAGAGACAGTGTATTTCAGAATCACATCCCAAATATTGAGGAGTGCACCTCTCAGTGTGCCATCCTAGTTGTGGCAAAAAGGTGATGTTGTCTTTTCTTTGACAAATAGTTTCCATTTTCATTTCAGAGCAGATTTCTAGTCTTCTAAGATGGAAAGACAAGGAAAATGAAACACTTCATATCGATCTGTAAGTATAAAGGCATCTTTATATACCCTCTCTACCTGAAGAGGTAAAGTCAATATAACACCTAATGCAAAGCTTCAACAAGGTTTCATTTGATTCAAAAATCATTTGTTTTCCTTCAGTCCTTACCTGGCCTCTCCAGGAGTCCAGCAGATAGCAAATCTGTGCAGAGTGTAGAATGCCCATTAGAAAAACAAAAAAAAAAATAAATCTGACCATCTCCAAGGGAATTAAAAGAAAAAAAAAAAGAAAAGAAAAAGAAAAAAGGTATTAAAACGTCCAACCTACTTGCTTTTCATTTTTGTCTTCGATATATCTTTATGTAATCTAGAGGTCAAATCTGTCATTCCAGCTCTCATAGAAAACTAGCTAAGTCCACCAGTTTGGTTGATACAGCAAAGAAGCTTAGTATCCCTGCTTGTCCAGGAAAAGGGGATGAGGATGTAGAACAGATGTGGTAAATAAAAAGGATCCAAAAAGTCCGCAAATTAATTATAAAAGATTTAGAACACACTTATTTCATTAGCTTTTTTTTTTTTTTTTTTTTCCTTTTAACCAACTGCTAACTAACTGCTAACTTTTCAACTTCTGCACTCATCTTGATGTTCATTAAACCAGTGACTGGCACTATTCCATGTCTGACTGTCAAAGGGCTGAGAAATAGTCATAGGCTGACTGAATATGCATAATGCTGTCAAGCATTGCTACTTAGTGGCATTAATATTGCTATCATTTTTTGTTTACATATTTAATGACCTTATTGATATTACACACTATTAGTACTACTAATTGTAAGACAATAAATAAAATTTATAAACAGTTAAATAAGGAAATATGTAATGAATGGTTAGTGACAATACCTGAAACAGTTGCAGTTTTTGTGTGTGCATGCCATGGATGATTTTAGATTGATATTATTGTCATATAAATCTGTTTTGACACTCTTAGATATCAGAAAATGACCTATATAGAACCACTTTTGTCTTCAGCAGAGAACTGATCAAAGCTATAATTATGGTGTGATTGCCTTGGTTTTACCTCTAGTTAGTGAAGTAGAGAGTAAAGAAAAAAGAAAATTAAAAATCTCTCATAAATCAGATTTTTTCAGGTTCTGACAGCTCTAGTTTTTTGTCTGGCTGCATATTATTTCTTTAGCTAGAACCTGAGGAGTTACAGGCCATATTCTAAGAGGCGTTGACAATCTTCCAAGTATCCTTGACTTTTAAGACATGACCTATCTTCCCAAAAGGAAATCTTTGTCCAAAATATTAATTTTGTAGGCTTGAAGTTCCTAAACTCACTTTGATAGTAACTCAGTGCTGCAGCTTTGGGAAATACTGCAGATTTGATATTAACCACCTGAAATTTGACATAGGAATAGTGGCAGTGACCCTCACTCCTGGATCAGGTCAGGGTCAGTTTTCTCAGTGAAGATCAGGACAATTTTCAAGAAGAGCCCTTGGAAGCATGCCACAGGTGAGCTGTCTCTCCTTGTCTTCTGTTCTTGCTCTCTCCAGGACAAGAATATTCTCTCTCTAAGCCCATGGGGCCCACTGGAGGTACCCAGGCAGCACCAAGTCTTGTATGGCTTGCAAAGGTCACAGGAGAAGCAGAGAAGCTTTTGTGCTGCTGGCAGAACTAAGGCACCTGTTTTAAAATTGACTGAGAAATGCCACTAGGAACAACAGACCTGAATTCTTCATAGGCATACCCAGAACAGGTTCCCCATCCATGTTCACAGCTTTCATTTTCTCAGCTGCAGGTAGCTCTGGCTAGGAAAAACTTTGCATTTCTGTGTATAATGATATGAATAAACACTATTCTATGTAAAGAAAACTGTAGAAATTTGAAACTTTCACCATAAACATTACACTTTTTGAGAAAGGTGCTTCCAGGAAGAGAAGCTCTTAGCAGCAGCCTGCACATGTAAATCATAAAGGAAGAAGGACTGATCCTGTCAGTCCTCCTACAGTGCCTTTCATTTCCTACTGTTGTTGCTTGCACAGATCTGGTTTTTAATATACTTAAACATGAGTGGTGACCTGTGTGAAACATGTCCAGAAAGCTGCATATTAGGATTTTTTAAGGGTCTGCTTTTCCCCCTTTCCTAACAGCAGGGTGACTAGGACTCAGGATTTCATTATGTAGAAAAAAGTCCTGTAACTATTGAAATCTGGGTCTGTAACACAAACAAGGTATTAAAGTGTCATTATATGGGGGAGGGGGGGAGGGAAGTAATTGAGCAGATGTATTTTTAAACAAATACAAACACCTCATCAACACAGAATTCTATCTCCAAGATCAATGCTAAGAATCAAAAGTAGTAGAAGGAGAAAGAAATAAAGGAGAAACACAGAATGAATAGAGGACCAGGAAATGAAGGAATAGAAGGAGAACAGAAAAGGAACACAGAGATGGTATTGAAACTGAATGGAGAAAGCACAAAATGAAAGATATAATAAAGGCCTATTTTTATACTGACATGAAAAATTCATCTTGGTGAATTTACAAGCAATTGTGAAATCAAGAGTGTCCACTAATTTCTGACTTTAAGTAACAGAATCAGCATGTGATAAATTATGTTATGCTCATTCATATGCATATAATTGTAAGAAATTTATTTAGTAGAAAAATAGAGTGATATGTGTAGGATTAGCAAGGTTACTTCTGCAAAGGCTTTACCCAGAAAAGTTTCTTTTAAGATCTAAAAGAAGCTTAACTGAAAAGGAAAATTCTTTCTGAACTAAATTTCTTGGAAAACATGGATCTGACCTTCCCTTCTGTCTTTTGAGAATTACAGACTTACCATGATTTACTCCATTGACATATGTTCTGAATGGAACTGGTTCTATTTGAATGTAAGTGTAATTATATGTAAGTACTATAATTTTATCACCATGATGCTACAGCTATTGATTACAGATAATTGTCTGAAGTCTACAGATATGGTTGCATAAAGCTGACAGCTAGTATAATCTGTTGGGTGTCATCTCCTTGTGTTATTGGAGGAAAATGAAATTAGACTTTAAGAACACCATGCCATTTCAATAAATACAGGGGGTCATTATTTTATTGCATACTTTCTAAAGTGAGAAAATCTAAACTGTTTCTGGAAAGTGTCTGTAGAACTATAAACGTGAGAACTATTTTAGTTATCGTTTCTCAGTGTCTCAGATCAAATGACTGCAGTTCACAAAAGGTATTTCTGTCTCCAAGGAAGGAAAGCCATTCCTTGCAATCATTATTTCTAAGAAAGATTATACAGGGCAAATTCTGCTTCTCTTGCTTCTAAATTGTCTTCACATTTGTCTCGCAACTCTGAATCTACAAGATTTTTACATTTCATGTAAAATGTAAAATGTGAGTTTGTTCCTGCAGGTAGAATTCAGCTAACCAATACCTCAAAAGGTGAATCAAAGAATTTTGAAGTTTGCAGTTCTGAGCCTTTATTTATGTTTGTTTTGCTGAAGTTTGAAATGATCTTCACGAAATATCCCTCTTTTTGGGCAACTAAGATTCTCTTCCCAAGCTAGCCAGATTGTCCTCCAAGCTACAGAACATTGTCCTGAGAGGATGAAAAGTTTTAGAAATGTGTTTTAGCTTTCAAAAGCATCAGAAAATCCTTCATGCTTCTGAGTAAAAAAAAGCCTATTTCTGTATAATTTTTCCCACTGTGTTGTAATTGTATTCAAAGCTGGTGGAAACTAGAGAAGCAGGAAAAAATCTGAGATTGAAGAGAGAGAAATTTGGAGAAAAGAAATGAGCTGAGCCTCAGGACAGCTGAGAACAGCTCCTAATGAAATGAAAAGACAACTAAAGCCTTGTCATATCACCCCACGAAATGGGTTCACACACAAGATGCCTCTCTCACTAAACAGAAACTCAAAGCCAGGACCATCATAACCCCACAAAAAAAGTTCTAACTTGTAAAAGTAGTACAATCCAGGAGTTTCAGAAATGCCTGGTGTACCAGGAGCCACTAGTGAAAAGCTGCATACATGTGTAATACATATTTGTTCCTGTAAGGATGTCTGCTATCTATTAATTAAATTTTCATTTCAACCAACATTCCTGGCTTCTGTTCATTATTCCTAGTAATGTCTTAGAAAAGTGAAATACCCAGCAATACAGTATCAGTTATATACTGCTTATGTCTCAAACAGAGCTTCTTCATGAGTTTCAGCCAGCAGAGCAGCCCTGGTGCCAGACAATCTTCATAGAATCATAGAATAAACTGAGTTGGAAGGAACCTACCAGCATCATCAAGTCCAACTCCTGTTCCTGTGCAGGACACCCCAAGAACCACACCATGCAGCTTTCAGCTGAAAGCATTATCCAAATGAGGTCTCCCCTCCATCTCTTCTCCAGATTGAACAAACCAGTTGACCTCAGTTGCTTTTCATACAGCTCCCTCTCAGGAACTTTCAAAATCCTCATGGCCCTCCTTTGGATGCTTTCTAATAGTTTCATATCTTTTTTATATTGTGGCACCCAAATCCACACACAGCACTGGAGTTGAGGCTGCCCCAGCTCAGAGCAGAGCAGGACAATCCCCTCTCCCTTGCCTGGCTGGCCATGCTGTGCCTGACCTGTGATCCTGTTGCTCACCCATCACATGATGTGCTTATCCAAATATGTGCTGGATATTTTGTCCAGAAGAATACTGTTAGAGACAATATCAAAAGCTTTGCTGAAGTCCAAAAATTTGTGTGGACACCTCATGTCCAGGATGTACAGCCTGAGCTTACTGCTTGTCCCCTCATCACTGGTTTTGCCTCCCTGGGGCTGAGCAGAGAGAAAAGAGCTGAGCGTGAAGGCTAGCCCTGGATGAATACCTGCTGTTTTATGCTTTTCAGAGAGAAATGTGGTGGAAGATTTTTAAATCTTGATTTTTCAAATTAAGATTAATTACTTGTCCTCACATTTGTTATGGAGAAAAAGATTGGTGTTGCTTACATGACTGAGTTGGTGTGATCTTCAAGTTGTGCACAGCCTGAGCTCCCAATGTGGTCATCACCTGTTCCTTTAAGGTGCAGGAGGTTTCCAAGTTCTGGGCTGGCCTTGTTCAGGTCCTTTGAGTGCTAGTTGCAAACAAGTAATAATGATAGCATGATGATGTGTGTCTTTCAAAGCACAAAATGACCATTGCAGGTGGTGACAGTCCTGAAAACTGGAAACTTCAGCCTTTAAAAGCTCACAAACTTTTTAATGAGACTAGGAAATAGTAGAGCAGAAGTCCATTCCCTGGACGATGACAGCGACATGAGTAGGAAATGTACAAACCTCACCCGCTCTCTTTACAGCCTGAAGCCTGGAGTCCTTCAGGACTCCCAACTATGCAGGGAAGAAGCCAGGAATGCTTCCTTTGGGATCACAGCTAATTAGAATATCCCGAAATTTGATGTCGAAACCTGGCCAGAAGCCTTAAAGAGAAATCCCATATTTAAGAACTCGAGTAAAGTTACAGAGAATTTCTTCATTTGGGGAGCTTTTATAGTTCAGGGGAAAGGAGGTTCTGTGGCTTTTTTAAAATTTGTTTTTTTAAAGAATCTTAATGAGACCACAAAATTGTGGTTTTGTTTGGTTGCAAAGCCTGTCACTTTGAAACAGGTAAAGGTCAGAGAACAGGCTTCAAATATTTTTATTCTCTTTCTTTTAAATTTCTACACACTGAACTCTCTGAACTATGCAGATGGAATAAAGCATAAATATAATGTATATCTTTAATGCTGCTTTTCACACTAATAGAGTGGCAGATTGTGGAGGGGGTCATATTGTTGCCAAGTATGCCTATGCCGTAAATAATAAAATTCCAGCAAAAACAAGGGACTGGTCATGCAGAAGAATCTAAATGTTTCCTACCAATGTGGTGAATCCCTTCTGCTAGCAATTAATTGTGAGCTAATTATAAATTATGTTTGCTTCTACTTCTAAATTTGTTTTGTTTATTGGTGTAGGCAGTTGGTGTAGGCAACACCAATTAATGCCTAAATTAAAAATCTGGAATACTACTTTCCAGCAGCATTATAGCCCACTTTCCTATGGTGCTTCTATACATTTAAATTTAAGCCCCTTTAGAAAATGGTGGAATTGTGCGTTTCTTTAAGACAAAGCACGTGCCCGACTTTGTGGATGGACATGGGCAAGGATATGATAGCACATCAGTCAGAGGTTAGTCACATGCTTGAAAATGCTCAGGGAAGGCTTCATCACTTTTCAGAACACGAGAAGTGCAAAGGTTACAAGTAGGCAAATACCAGCTTAGTGTTTTAGAACAGACATTTACATCAGCACTGGTATTTCCCTTTAAAAAAATTCTTATTAGAGTGTTTTATCTAGACCTCTTTTTATGAGACATTAATAGAGTCTTTATAAAACCATGGGTTAGTTAAAAACTTGCCTTAGATGACGGTGTCATTACTGGTAGGCCCATGCTGCTCTTTTGGCGTTCATCAGCTGGAGGCAAGTGGTCTGTCTCATGGGGAGTTGAGAACTTGCAGGTTATCACTTTGATTAGCTGCTGTAGGCAACTGGTGGCTACTGTAATTGCCTCCGCAAGTCTGAAATGAATATACATTTCCTCTGACAAGGAAACGGTAGGAATATATGCCTAGTGGAAGCTTTAGGTTCCTATAATGCCATGGAGATCAAATTAAAAAAGGAGAGAGAGAACCTGTTGCTATCATACTTCATTAATTAAGCATCAATTTAGAAAATAGTGTCATTGACAGGTTTGGGACTGGCTGCTGATACTGTTTGGCAGGCATCAATTTTCAACTGGGTTAATGTATAAGCCTTATGGAAGATAACAGTGCTATGTAACTGGGAGACTGCCTCTTTAAAATATTGGTTTAAATTATGATGTACGAAGTGAGCCTAATGATTTAAGCATTTTACATGGCTAGTTCACCCATCAGCAGCCATGTAGGCAGCACTAGGAGCAAGCTGCCTAGTGAGAGGTGTGGGGAGAGGAACAGAAAGCGGAGCAGAAAGTTTTGCACAGCTCGAACAGTGCAGGTCTGGGGTGTGGAGAAGCAACTCAGGGATGACAGGGTAAAAATGGGAAACCAGGAGCCAGAACTGCAGCTGAGATCCAAACAGCCTCCACATTCATCTTCTCTCCCAGTTTTGATTTACATCAGCATCCTGTGTTGTTCTATTTCTTTTCCTTCTTCTGAAATCTTCTTCTGCCTGTTTCTTTGGGAGATGTGCCAACTGTCGGGCCTTGGCAGTAGAAAAAGTGCAGGAGCTCAGCTCCTGGCAGCTCCATCTCCTTGAAACGCTGTGGTTATGTGAGCTGAATGGTAAATGCTGGGACAAGATGTTTCAAGAGCGGGCTGGCTGGCCAGCCCCACTGCCCCTGAGACAGACATCCCGGCGTGATGCCCATGATGTGCTGGGAAGCACTCGGGGGAGAAGGCACAGCAGAGGAGACCTGCCCTTCTTCCCCACAGTCACCAGCATCACCTGTCAAAGAGCTGTCTGCCTCCAGCCCACAGGGACAGGGGAGTCCCTGGACACCTGCCAGTGGGTCAAAACCTCTGCAGGTTTTGGTTCAGTCCCAGTTCATTTTCTGCTTTGTGTGGATGCATGTGCTGGTTTATTCATCAGCGGCATTTTCCCATCCCAAAAATTATCTGACCATTCCCAGTCCAACAGTGTAGAGGGATATTGAACAGAGAGTCCAATGGGTCACTTTGTTCTGTCTTTTTTTGAAAGCACAAGCCTCTAAGAGGCAATGAAGCTGCACCTGTGCTATCAAGAGTGAAATTTGGCCAAGTTCTTCTGAATGAGGAAAGAAAAAGAATAGACTGGAGGGCACTGATATACTTTTGTTTCTTGTTGTTAATATAGCTGCCGTTAATACTTTTGGGAAAGACAGGGTGAGAAATGAAAAAAAAAAAATCTCTAAAATCAGCTTTGATATCAGTTTTTAAGCCATTGCATCATCCTGGGGATTTATCATATCATATCTCTGGAACTGAACTTCAGATATTTTACAAGGAGAAGATTTTATTAAAGGCATTATGTTTTCATATAGATAAAACTGAGTGGAGTCTGTATTCTTTCTCTTTTCTCACAGGAAAACAAGTTGAGTATTTAGCAAGCACATACTTCGGGATAAAAATGGTGTGTGTGCTTTTCACACATTTTCTGCATAAATATTTTGAGGTTCCTGTAAAACAGGACAACTGCTTTTTTTATTCTTCATGAATCAGCCCCTATGTTTGAAACAAATCGTTGCAGCAACAAGGAATGACAGCATGACAGCCTAGTAGGTTATTAATGGGAGTGACAGCCTGCAAATCAGAAATCATGGCAGTGCATCTGTATGAACAGCAATTTGTGCTCAGTTGAATAACCAGGAAATCCAGAAAATCAGAAAAGGCTGGGGGAGGAGATGAATCAAACAGAAACATTTTTAGATAAACCAAACTTTCTAGAAGTAATTGTAATATCAGGGGTATAGCAACGTTCAAAAGTTTGCTTGTACAAATACTTAGGTTCACATGTTTGTTTTGATGCCCACTAAAGACCTAAAATTAAACAAAATAAATGAGGGAAAATTTAAAAATGTTGAGAGGGGATTTCTTATCTGTTATAGTAATATCACCAGGAAAATGAAACTGCAGCCTACTTAGCTGCTTTATCATATTTTGTGAACAAACTTTATTCACTATATATTCCAGATAGTGGACCTCTGTGAGATGAATGTTGGAAACTTTCCACGAAGAAAAATCTCTGTATAATTTATAAATGCAGGTGTTTTGGTTTTTTCTACTTTCTAGTTCAATTGTTCTGTATAAGAGAAGAGAGAACAATCAAGTATATTTTGTTTCTCTTTTGGAAGGAATGATGCAATGTAAAGTACAGGTTAGCATGTTTCCAGTCTTAGTTTACATATAATTTTACGGGGAAACACTTTATGTACCTTTAGATGTAGTGTTAAATTGGTCACACAGAAGAATTTTAGGTTTTCTAGATGCTACTAAAATTCTTCTGATGGGCATCTGAACCTGAGTTTACTGTTTCAGTGTTAATGGGAACTATCTCAGTTATCAATGATCTTTTAGTGTACTTCTCAAAAATGTAAGTATTGGTATTTTCATGAACTGAATGAACTCAAAAAGGGGTTTAAGTTTCAGTTACATAGAAATTGCTGTAAGTGACCACCCAAGATCAGAGTTAATAACATTTCTGACTTCGGTCCCAGTATGGAAAGTCAAAAATTTGGCAGATCTAACCCCCAAAACAGAGGTTTCTGCAACACTTTAAACTTATACATCTCAATTCAAATTTCGCCCTTTCAATTAGTGTTAGTTGTTTAACCTAAGGGATATCAATCCCCCCGTGCTACATTCCAGCCATACTATTACTTGGGCAGCAAAACTTTACTTTGATTTATGTGCTCACCGAGGACTGCAAACTCCAGGAATATGAACCTCTTTTTGCAGATCCTTGTTGAGTGCAGTAATCTTGCTTTATTACTGTACAGGGGTTGCTAAAAGTGGGAAAACCTGATCAAGAAAAGGGCAAAGAAGGTCCTGCCTTCAGTGAAGAGGGACAATAGCTCTACTCACCATGAAGAGCATTTGCCTGATCATCAGGTCATCCATACCTGAAGCATAAACTTTCAGTGCTCCAAAGGAAGGAAAAGAGACAGATCACATATAGACAGACAGAAGCAATATACCCTAAACTGTACATTCCTCCCCAAAGCATTAAGCTATTCCCTGCTTTGTCTGCCTGTTTGATTCTAGTATAAAAATTCAAAAAATAGTATCTGATAAATCTGCAAAATCCATTTTTGTTTCTGATGAGTTGGCTTCTTTTTTTTTTTTTTTTTCTTTCCCTGGCTTTGAATATTTCCAATAGCATTTTTCCTAATAGGGTTTTCTTCTTTTCCATTGTATTATCAAGTAGTCAGCCTTTGAATCTCGTGTTTAAGTTTTATTTCCAATGTTACAGTAGTAATTTTGCATCTCTTCTTCATCAGCCTTTGTGTTTGATTTGTGTTAGAAGTTAGCTCACTGCTATGGGTAACCCCCAGGCAGTGCTATCATTCTGTGTTGAAGTAGAAAAAAAAAGAGTATGCCTTTTTGTATCACTAAAAAATAAAATAAAATGAAACTAACTCAAAAGAAAACCCCCATTGGTTGAAAAGCTTTTTAATGTCAATACAAAATATAAACAAAACGTGGTTTCTGAATGAAGTATCAAGACAAATAATCCTTTTGCCCATCTGTTATACTAAAATGGCCGCTGTGGTATAATGTTGTGAGGATACATGTGCCAGTAATGGATGAGATAAAAGCAGACATATGCTAGCAAGAAAGAATAAAAAATGTTCATAATAAGTTATGAGCTGAACCAGTATGGAGAAATATATTCAGACATGAGAGTACAGGATCTGCCAATCTATGTGTAAAGCACATATTTCCACTGCATATAATTGTTCCAGTTGCTTAGTGCCTTCATCCCAAAGGACCTCAAGAATGCAACGTGTCACCAACATCAGCCTGGGTAAGGTAAATCCTAAATAAAGACTTCCCCATTTTCCTTGGAAACTGCTCATGAATCTATTAAATGACCTTTGTGATTACTTGGCATTCTTGGAATAATCTCAATTTACCTGCGAATCAGTCCAAGGTTTTGACCAAACTGAAAAGCTACTACTCTGCTTTTAAGGAATAAAGAAACTCAGAAAATATAGTCTTTTCAGGTTTATCTGTGAGAATTTTGAGGAGCTGTACATGAGATAGATTGAAGTATACTAGAGATTGCCTCTTGCCTTTGTAAATAGAAAGATTGGTAATGACTGAAAGCCACAATACCTGGAAGTCTGTGGTTTGTATGAAATAAATGGGTCTTCTTACTTACAGTCCTGGCAAACTTCAATTTGTCTGAAGAATAACTAAAACAAAGATGGTGACACAGAGGCTCTTTCATGCTCTGCTGCCAATGAACCTCATCCTACCCTCTGGTTGAAAAATGGTATTTCCTACAGGAAATTCCAAGAACCTAACATGTGGAGTCAGTCCAAATTGAAACAAGCCAAAATCTCAGATTTTTTTTCTTTTTTCATCCACCACCCCCCCCAGTGAAGCTTTCCAAATTATTTCATTTTGGTTGCACCGAAACACTGAAATAATGCGAGATTCGCATTAAAACCTCCAGAGACATTAGCACTGGGACCTGTAGGGGACAGAGTACATTTTCTGGGCGCCTTACAAACGATACTCCTCTTGATCCCTGGTCTCATTTTAAAGTAGGCCTGTCTCCCACAGCTATGCTGACATTGCAGAGAAGGCACAGAAAGGAGAGGTGTATACAAACAAGCACACTCATCATCCTCAGCAGTCAGTTTGCTCTTTCCATTCCATTCCCCTCAGGAATAAGTTCTCCAGGCCGTAGACTGGTCCTTCCACAGAGACTGAACTCCTGAGCAGTGGACAGTCCCCACAATTCACCACAACAGCTTAACCTGAAGTAACCTCAGCCAGCCTCCACTATCTGCCCTGTGAAGTTTCCTGTCAGCCCCCTGAGCCTTCCCCCTGTGCTGTGCCCAACAGCACTCCGTGTCTTCACATCAATTCCTGTTCTGCTGTGGGCCACAAAGCAGTGCCTGGGAAATCAGTGTGCTCACTGAAGATGATGCTTTCTCTCCCAATTCCTGGTGTGTCATCATTGCCTCATCACATGTATTCATATTTTTCACTTTTCTCCTTTGCAATATAACAAAATTACAAGTTCAGGGGGAGTATGTGTTTGTGGGAACAGATTTTCAGTACATGGTAATACTTATTGTTCCTCAGCATTGAAAAATCAGTCCTCATATTCATAACAACATATTCGTAACAACATATTCATAACCACATATGAGGAAGGCTTGCTCCTGAACTGTGAACATCATGAACATCATGAAGCTGGTGAGTAAAACTGTGTTCAAACTTTTCAGGACAGGCTTAAATATATTTAAATTTCAGGAATGTAGTGACATAGAACACTAAGTGTATAAGACAAATGCAATTTAATTGATTCATTCAACTTTCCTTTACATTGATAATGGCCATTACAATGTCCATTAATGTTGTGAACTAGTCTTCAGAGACTGCTGGGGTAAGGAATTTAAGAGCAGAATTTAGCCAGGTTTCATCAGTTGCAGGGGTATGTTCATAACAAGGGGTAAGACACTGGAACCTGGCAGTGTCAAGATTCCTCTGGGGAAAACCAGGCTCAACACATGATATTTAAGCTACAGCAGGACAGAAATATTAATCTGGCAACCCAAAATACACAACTGGTGATTTGGTAGTGTCATATCCTTCTTCATGAGGAATCCATGTATGCAAGCTCAGACAATTCCTCCTCTGTGGTTCTACCAAGTAATCCATACCAAGGCTTTACTATTGTCTTTGAAAATATTTGGCAATTTTTTGATACAAGTAGTTGCTACACTCATCTTAATAAGATTAATTAATTCTCATAACAAGTATTGAACCTGAATTAAAATCACAGAGCAAAACAACCCAGACTGTTTTTGGCTATTTAGATCCTGGTGTGCTGTTTTCCCTCTAGACTTCTATGTCATACTCCAACAAGGGCTTCCTTGAGTGTGTTGCTCAAGTCATTTAGAACCTGTCCATAGAAGGTTTTTGCTTACTACAGTGGATTTTAGGTGGAATTTGGTTCCTGAGTGAAAATCTATTTGGAAATCTATGGATATCAACATTTTCACTTGTAGAATTGCTCTGATTTCTAGAGTCCTGTTTCTGTGCACAAACAGAAATACCATCATTTTAGCAGATTAATTAAGTGCTTTGGCATTGCTTTAATATCTGGATCTAGCTGGGATCCACATGTTCTGCTAAAACCTCCTATGAATCTAGTATAGTAGATTGAACTTGAGCTTGTCTTGGCAATGATCTTGCTCAGATAAATTAAAAAAAGTGAAAGATCATTCATGCTTCCCATTCCTGTGATGTAATTATAACTGGGGTGTTCACTGAAGATGGAGAAGACCTACTTTCAATTCTTGCCCCAGCTTCAGGAAGTATTTACCCAAATCCTTTACCTTTTAGCAGACTGTACTCTGATGTGAGTCATCGTCTTTCCTCCTAAAACTCTGCCACCAGGCAGAAAAACATGCAAGAGTGGTTTTCACAGAAAGAAAATTCCAGCCAAACTGTAATACCAGACTTTTATGGATTGGATTGGATGAATATACAGCTGAAGGTAATGATTCCTTTTTTCTGTCTGTCATGTCTTGTCATCATAGCTAAGAGAGAGGGGAAGTGAAGCAAGGGCACAGTGCTCAGGTTCCATATCCTTCACCTTCAACCCTCAGAAAGGATCACTACTTAATGCCTTTAATTTCATTTTGGTAATTATATGTCCATTTCAGGTACATTTTAATTTTTTTTTTTCTGGGTTAACATTAATTATCTGATTTTGTTTTGTCAGCAAAGATTGTTCTAAATAATTGTGCCCACAGTAGATGTGCTGATCTCCAGGGTGTAAATGAGTTGCAGGAACAGGTTCTCCAGCAGTGGCCCATAAATGAGGCCACAGAAGTGGGTCTTCTGGACAGTGTTAATTTCTAGGATTAGAGGCCAAATGCTTTCATCTAAGCTGCCTGAGAACATCTTTGGGTATGAAACCAGAGTGTGGCTTGGGCCTTTGCCTCAGGAGCTGCAATGAGATATCTCTACTGCTCAAGCACTGCATTTTGGCAGAGCGTGTATGTATGCAGACAGTAAAGATCTGCCAGATTCTCATACTGAATCTAGAATTATTTCTTGTTTCAATCTTGTCTTTTTTTTCTTGATGGCATCTATTTTGAATCATGGTTTTGAAGGTTTTCATACAGGCTGTTTAAGGTCAAAATGGTTTTTAA
Organism: Cyanistes caeruleus; assembly: GCF_971803275.1. Lineage (NCBI taxonomy): Eukaryota > Metazoa > Chordata > Aves > Passeriformes > Paridae > Cyanistes > Cyanistes caeruleus. Next base: position 58,927,694 of record NC_141701.1, on the reverse strand, counting down.
AGTGCTTAGACAAGCTTGCTGCCCTGATTAAGACAGCTAAGGATTGGGAATTCCCGGAATGGGCATGCCACTAAGAGAAAGCAAAAGGGTTGTGGCTATGAGGAAGTGACAAATGTGTAGAGAGAGAAGCCTCATTTTCAGGTACACACCAACAAGGTGTGAACTGCTAAATTTCTAAAATTCAATGTGATGAAACTGCCTATTTACTGAGTTAATTTTAATACTTGGTACTTACATACTGAGTCATGCTTCTACAGACTTAAAGAGCTTTTCAGCTTGAATGTCTGGATTCACAGATTGGAATCTTCCTGTTCCCTCCCTGACTCAACCATTATATGGGTAGGTTTGTGTCTTCTATTTGTCTTTAATGGGGAGATTGTCTTACTGAGCCATGTGCACAAGATTTTTCTCTACCTGACCTTAGCAGTCCTCCAGAGAAATTGCCAACATGATCAAGACGGTATTAGGAAGAAGTATCTGTCTTCCTTTTATTTCTTTACAGCAGAGGAAAAGCCAACATTTTAGCAAATTCCCTTTCTGCACACTATACCAAGAGATCTGTGGATCACAGCTGAAGAAATTCCAAAACTTAGTATTTCAGAAGAAAACATTTCTGTGATTTTAATAATAAAAGTCCTCTTCTTCCCCCTCATTTTTCTGTCTGTCCATTTTTATCACTTTAATCAGATTTTGAGTCCTCTTGAGTCCTAAAACTGGAAACACTGATGATTATCTCAGTGCAAAGTTTACTGTGTGATTCTTACTGCTATCATACTGCAGCTGTAATTTTTTAAATTATAGAAAATATCTGTGAATATAAATACAGAAGTTAAATTTTGGTGGCTGTAGAAACGAGGTCAACATAATAAACCTGCAGTTTAGATAGAATGTGAAGACTATGCTAGTGGATAATAACTGATGAAATCAGGTAATTCTCAAAGCCATAAATATAAAGATCCTCTAGGCAGCAAAATTTAAATTTCTCTGTATAATGAATAATAGCATTTAACTACATTTAAGAAGTTAGCTCAGCTGTTACTAATGCAAGTGGGAAGACATTATTTAGTATGTTAGAAGATTGCTAAGTCTTCAAGTGTTCCAGATTTTCAAAGCACTAAGTATGTGGGTTAGAGTGTCCTGAGTTTATGAGTATGGAATACATTGCCCCACACCTTCCAAGGAACAGCTTGTGCTGCTCTCTGTTGTCAGAACGACTGGGAGGATAACATCCCTTTTTCCTACTTAATTTATAGCAATTATATTTAGAAGACAGAGCAACACTGGGACCTCAAAGCACCTAAAGAACAAAAAGGAAGTTCTCAAGGGATTGCTTACACTGACACACTGGAGGTTCCTGCTTCCTAATTGTCCTTGCTGGACAAAGAGCCTGTCTTGTGTTGTTTATTTTCTGTCCTGGAGTTTTTGTGTTTCCCTCTTTCTGGGGGAGGGAAGTGGTGTGTGTATGTGGTGGGAAAGAAGGGGAGGGGGAAAAAAGAGGGGAAGCTGGGAACCCTGTCCAGCCCCCACATGGGATCAGAACATGCAAACTTTGGAATCAGAAATTACAGAGCTCTTCTGGTTCTGTGAGTTTAGATGAACGGCAAAGCCCAAAATATATGAAATATGTTTTCTTTATAGCATTGTCAGCTGATTCAATCCATACAGGATCTTGAAATGATATGCTTAAATATTGCTGTACTGAAGTGTTTGAAAGAGCAAATAAAAATAAAAAGCCAATATCAAAAACTTTGATTCATGTAAATTGATTCTACTTATACAAAAAATCTCACTGGCTTCAATAGCTAAAGACTAATTGGAAGACTGAAGATTTGTAGTATCTAGGCTTTAACTAGCAATATGAATAACTAGGAACCTAACACCACAAATCAAATGTGTTAATTCCTGTGTTGCTGTGATTCATAGAGCCTCCAAAGAGTTCTGGAACACTTTTCTGCATACCAACATGTAAGTGTTTCTGTCCATAAACTAAGCAGAAAAGCTACTGCAGGAGAAAGGAAAGTTGGTTTTTTTTTTTTAATTATCAAGAAAGTAAACCTAGGGAACAGTTTTTGAGGCCATAGTTATACAACATCATGCTGTTAAACTCAACTTTGGAAATTGGTGTAAACTATACAGGAGTTAGTATGAGGATGTTGATGTAAGTCTACCCATAGCAGAATTGACTATAACTTACCACTCCTGCTTAATACACTTGATTTTATCAAAGATCTGGTTTACTTTAGAATAAAAAAATGTCAGAACCCAAAATATAGGAAGTGACCCTAATATTCTGAGCCACTTCAGCCATATATCACTCTGCATTCCCCATCTTAGCTGTAGAGGTAAAGATTTGTATGAAGGTAAGGATTAATAACACCTCTGTACTGACAATGGTGATAATAGTACACAGATTGAGTAATTTGCCACAGGACTTAAAAGCAGAACAAAGACTTGGCTGGACAACAGACATAGCTGCTTCCCATTCTGGTTTGTCATACAGTGCTAACAAAAATGTTGTTTAGTTAGGTAGTCACATTTAGTATTGCCCAGGGTGCAAATCTTTCCTTTCTTGCTAAGCACATTATAGTCAGTTTGCATTATTGGAGTATGTGTGTTTTGAATTGTAGGTGTGTAATGGCATAATGCTGCATCCTTTGAGCATCCTTCTGATACTTTTCTTTCAAGTTTGTGGAATGAAAGAGGCCACATTCCAGAACAGTGTATTCTTCCTCTTCTAAACAATAAAAAAGGAGCCATCTATCAAATTGGCAGGCTCATATCTTCTGTAACCACGTACAAACCACAGTCCAACTGGATGAACAGCTGTCAGAGCAGTCTCTTGTCAGCAGGTGGGTTAAAGTTTGCTAATGCATGTGTACACGTGCAGGCATTCATATCCTTTTCTTGTGAAGATCAATAACAAGATTTCCAAATGTGTTTGCAGTCATGATTTACTCTGGATGCATTGGCTTTCTTTTGTTCTTTGGTCCACCTGTCTCTTGTTATCTTTTTGCAATATGTTTGTCTACCATGTGAGAAACTTTCCAGTGGGCGAAATCTAGAGAGGTAAATAGTATAAGTGAATTTTTTTCTTTTGATTCCTTCATAAATCTGAGGTAAACACTTTGTGTCTAACCATTTATCATAGTTTAACCCCAGACAGCAGCCATGCCCTACATACCCGTTCACTCACTCCCCCACCAGTGGGATCAGGGAGAGAATCAGAAGAGTCAAAGAAAATTCATGGGTTCAGATGAAGACAGATTAATAGGGAATGCAAAAGCTGTGCACACAAAGCAAAGCAAAGCAAGGAATTAACTCACTTTTTCCCATGGGCAGGAAGTTGTTCAGCCATCACCACATCACCACCAGAGCAGGGCCCCTGCATGTAATGGTGACTTGGGAAGACAAACACCATCACTCCAAATCTCCCTCCCCACCTTCCTTCTTTCCCCAGCTTTATATGCTGAGTGTGGTGCCACATAGTCTGGAAAACTTTGGTCAGTTTGGGTCACCTGTCCCAGCTGTGTCTCCTCCCAACCTCCCATGCACCTTCAAAGTCCTTGACAATGTGGCAGTATAAAAAGTAGAAGAGGATCTGTGAAAGACCCACTCGGCAATAACAAAAGGATCTCTGTATTATCAACTCTGTATTCAGCACAAATATAAAACACAGCCCCATACCAGCCACAGGGAAGAAAACTAACTATACCAGAGAAAAAGCCAGCACACTCTTCTAGTGCCATATTTTCCAGGTCATGGATATTAGCTGCTCTCTGGTCTCATCTCGTATCATACACATATGGAAAAATTTCGTTGCAATCCTTGTCTAGAAGAGACTCATAGTCTTGGATATTATTTTCTTGTGTAATTAATTTTAGATCATAAGGTGTTTGTAAAGACAATGAAAAAACTAAAACTGGTCCAGATGATTCAGAAGCATCCCCACAGCAAAGGACATTCTGGAGAGGAGCTCATGCTTGTGGACTCAGATGAACTTTCTTTAGGGCAGACATCAAGAATTGCTCCATAAACATGTTCCCAAATCTATGTGATCCAAAATTGATACAGGTAGGCTTACCATCTTCCTAAGTATATGGGTGTTTTCAGGATAGTTCTAATCTTTTAGACACCATGACAAACAAGTCCTTTAACAATTTCACTGCTGACAGGGAACCTGACTTGGTAAACCCGAATGTTCAGCAATCTGAACTTCCCTCTTGGGGGAAGGACTCTCAGTAATGCCTGTGATTAAGTAAGGTGTCTATGGTGGCTGATCTGAATATGTCCTACAGTCATTACATGAAATGCTCCAAGAGCATCACACAGTGCAGATAACTTATCTAAGGCATACTTATTGCCCACATATATTTTTCAGTGTCTGCGGGCATCGCCTCCAGAATCCCAAAGCTCCATAACAAGATGCTGCCAGAATGCTAAGAATCACGCTGCTGAAAAATAAATTGAAAGCATAAACACATTCATTCCTACAGTTTGGCATAAATATTTATTTTTCAATTAGACAAGATGTTCTGAGTAGCATAAATCCCCTTTATAGTTCTGTTTGGTTTGGTACTTAATCCGTTACTTTCCTGAGCTGTGAAAGCCCAACACTTAACTTTTTAACTTTCATCTCAGAAAAGTGCCATCAATTTGCAAGGTGATTTAGAATGCAAATCATGAATAGAACTCAATATTGCTAGTGCTAGTCCTTTATGAATCAAGACACTATAAAACTTCATCAATATCTGTATTAAACAGTTATTGAGCAGAATTTTATGGAAGCCTTATTCAAAAGGGACTAGTGTTCCCAGTGTGAACCTAGATCTTTGAGAAAGGCACAGAGACTGGTTTGTAATTTTCTAATGATTATCCTTATATACAGTACATATATCTGGAATAAACAGATACATCCAGACATTTTTTGCACAGATGTGGAAAATCTTATTGTCGGGTCACATCAGAAGACGGTAAAATATTGTATTTTCTGAGTCATTAAAATAAAACCATAGTAAATGTTATAAGAAAAAAGTAAATAATACTGCATTTTACAAGTTGAACTTCTACTCAGTATAATAAAGAAAAGCAACTTAGAATACACTTGAAAATCTGGAATTGAAAGACTAAGTAATAGATTAAGACAAGAAAGAACAGCCTAGTTATTGGCCTGCAAAGGTTGTTTCATTATAAGAATGTATCTCTCTGATTCAGAAGCTGGGATGTTGAAAATCCTACTCTGATTGAAGTTAGAGGTCTTTTGCTTTTGATTTCATTGATAGCAAAAATTTACCTTGTGTAAAGCCAAAAGGGATCTGATTAAGATCTAGCTGACCAACATTCTGTGATAAGTTTATCATCCAAAGGCAGTGACATTGTCAGTAATGGAAAACATGGTGTATCCAGATAAATGAATAATCCCAAACTGCAAATTGAAGATATAATGCAGGAGTATTTAAATTTTAAACAAAATGTTTTGGGATTTAGTTTTTAGAAAAAGAATTATGTACCTTCCTAACTTCCCTGTTGTTGGGCAGGAGGAAAGCCTTCTAAGTGGCTTTATGCCAATTTAGACAGCCCAGTGTTGAGAGAATCTATGAGAAGCAGGTTAATCCAGTTTTTTAGTTGTTTTATTATGTAATATCAACATAAAACAGCTGGATCAGGATTGAACAGCTATTTAAAAACTACAGAAAATTGTTTATTAAGGATTTTTCTTTATTACTCCAGCTTTATGGTAACTTAAAGTCCCCTTGAAAATAGCAAGGCAATTCAGATTTAAGATGTTGCTTTATACAAATATGGCCAGCCAGCCAGAATCAAATACAAACCTCTAAAACCTACTTAGTAAAATGGTGTCAATTTAAAAGAAAAAAAAAATAAAGGCTGTCATTAGTGCTTTCATGAAAAGAATTTTTAGCTTTAAATCCAGATGTTTTATTGCTTCTCCAAATACAGCCTTCTCTATGGGTTACCGTGTCTTTTACATAGAAAGGTAATCAGTTTTTTTTTTTATGAAACAACTTTATTTTCTAAAACATTACATGGAAGATACATCAAGAAAGACACAAGTTTTGGTTTATTTATATTTTGCCCATTTTATAGATTTCATTGATTTATTTTTTAAAAAAAATATTGAAAACATTTTAGACAGAAAAACTATGTTTTTGTTTTCATCATTCATCATTTCATAAATCATTGCTTGCTTTGAGAAAATTATTTTTCATCCAAATTTGCTCCTCAATGTTATTTAAAATTTAAGTTGCATTTTACATGTACTAAACATTAATATCTTAAAAAATAAGCACTGTTTACAGCTTTTGGTTTCATAGAAACAAATAGTTTTTTTCAACTTGAAATTTCTTTTCACCTTGTCAGTGTAACAGAAATTTGTTTCCAAAAGCAGCAAAGATGTTTTCCTTGATACTAGGGAACTGCTACTGCTGCTAAACCCAAAACAAAAAACACTGTCCCCCTCCCCCCACAACTTATCTGTACTTAAAAACTGAACCTAAACTTCGTTTTTGGCCGCAGGATCTATCAGCCCTCTGCATGCTGTATGCTGTTTAATATGTGTCAAATGCAAGGAGTACACAAGTCATCTCAATAGCTTGTCGTATGTGCAATCTAATTTGATGTACATATTGTAGCAGAGTATCCTGTAGCAAGAAGAAAACTTTTGACCTTTCCTGCTTTTGGAGAATGCATAGAGTTGAGGATTCATCCAAATTGTTCTGGGTACAAATGACATGATGTATGGTGCTAGAAATATTCCTCACTGCAGCAATCAGGATGCTTTCATCAGTCAGTGGACACAGACTGACTGACCTTAACTAACCCAGTTGTTTAAGGGCAATATGTGACCCAAAAATGAACTTCTCTGCTATGAGAGGAACTAGTCTGCATGAGAAAAGGCTTGCTTAGCTATGTTCAGTTTCTGTTCAGAGGCTCAGGTCGGCTTTTATTTTATCTGCATCCATTCAATCGTTAATATGAATTATACTCTAGTTCTAGAACTAGAAAAAAACCCTTCATCTATGTGGCTTGCAACAATTTGACTGTGGTTGGTATGTAAATCACCTACTGCTACCATGCTTTGATGGTCAACAATTCTTACAGAAAACAGAAGCATTCAAATTACATCTGTTGGTGAAAAATAAGTGTTGCTCGGCAGAGGCTATTTCACCCACTCAACCATGATTAAAAACTTGCTGGTTAAAGATTTAAATGGGTTTAAGATTGGCATGGTGTCACCATTGTGCAAATCCTTTGTTAAATATTAAATAATAGAAAAATGTCTTAGGGTCACACAGTGTGTGATTTATGTGACAAAGTCCTTATGGGCTGTTTTGTCAAAGGCAGCTCATAATTCTAAATTGCTTCGCTGAATAGCAGAGAATATTTTTGTTGTGGTGGTGGGTGGGAAAAGATTTGTTTTCTCTCTATATTCAGTGTGGTGAGATTTCTCTCTGTCTTCAGACACCTTTCACATGAAGAAGCCAAGCCCTGGGGCTAAGCAAAAGAGATGGGGAGGATGGGTGCCCCTTCCCTGCATTAAGCCACTGCTGATAACGGCTTTTTGATATATGCATGGTCGGGGACTCAATTAGATTGTCAAATAAAAGTAATAAAAATATGTCATTTTTCTAAACATTTTTTTATGTGTATAACAGTCAGGAGCTGTTTAAAATCTGAAGACTGTAGGCCATGTGGACTTTTTGAAAGACTTGCATTTGTGTATAACTTCACATCATGTCAGAATTATTCTTCTGGGACTTTCTAAACAATTGTGTCTATATAAATCCCTATTGCTTTGTTAAAAAATATATATGTATATAAAAAGTAGGTAGTAATTTCCTTCCTCCACCCCCTCAAATATATATATATAAGTTACAGCCAGAAATTATTGCTTGCATTCTGTACTCTAGGAAATACAAAGGCAAATTCAAAAAAGACCTTGTCTCCTTTCTTTCTCTAAAACACAATTTATTGCTTTAAATCATAAAAATAAAACAGTCAAATGTTGCATAAGAGACCCTCAGCAGAAATAAAAGAAAAGAAAAGGCAAAACTGAACTTCCCATAAACCCAAATCCCATACAGAACAGCTTTCTACAAGACCATAATTAAATAATCCCTGAAGGACTTGTGGAGGAGGGGATAAGAATACATAAACTTTCCAATATGATGAAAGAAAAAGCCCGGTTATTATTATTGGATTTTATTTTTAAGAAGGAAGAAACTAAAACCAACATATTTAAGGTGGTTTACATGGGAAAACTATTCCATGCTGGGCAAGTGCCTGTGTAAGTCAGCCTTGATACACAAAAAACAGAAATTAAAAGATGTCTTTGAAATTTGAAGACTGCAAGTAGATTGCGGCATTGTTTAAAAAAGTGCATATCTTCAGCATCAGACAAGGGCCTTCAGCTCTGCATCTGGACTGTTACTTCCATTCCTAAACATTTATTAAACATTTTTGCCTCTAGTTTGAGATCTGAGATGAGATGGGAGAAACTTCCAGCAGAAGGTCTATTTTACAGGATGTTCTTCACTAGATAGGAACTTTCTTTTTTGAACAGGAGAAGAGTCACATACCTATCCAAGGCCACCCATGTAGACAGGAAAATAGGCAGAAGAAGTGACCAGGAGAAGTGAGTATTCCTTGCCATCATTGTACTTTATCAAATTAAAAAGCAAACTATTGGTATAACATGTTATTCTGAGATTGTTAAGTTACCTTTTGTCATATTTCTTCAGGCAGGTTCACTTGTAGTGGGGTGGTTTTCCTCAAACAGAAAAATTCTTCATTGGGAAAACATACCAAGCATCTCTCAGACTCTCACAAACTAAAATGCTGATAGAGTCTCCTATCTGCTAAGCCCCAAAGAATGGGAATCACCCCTCCTTATACCAGTGACACTGAAGTACCAGATTTTCTGTAAATAGTAGAAACCATTAGAACATTTGGGAAAGGTGAGGGCATGTCAGAGGAAACCTAACAAGACTAACAGGGTAATTTCTGTGTTTTGGCAATTTTTAATGCTCATATTTAAGAATATTTTGTTTATTTATTTATTTATTATTTTAAGAAGGAGGTTGATCCTTCCATTTAAACTGAATCCCCATTAAGGATGTCCCTATTATTTAGTTTGAACTAGCAGAGGATATGGAGCTTTGTTGTGGTTTTGCTTACAAATATTTCCAGTAAGTAGGTCTAGTAAAGGAAGAATTGGTTATTAATTATGCACATATCTAATGAGGAAAAAGTTGCTTTCTGGTGCTATTATTCACTATAAAATTGAAAAGTTATCATGTAAAAAATGAGACATGACTCTCCCATTCATGACAACAGGAGAGATAGGACAACAGGAGGTTTAGCTTTGTTTTTTTGCATCGCAATATTATTAACATCTTGTATGCTTTCCATCTGGGTTTAAAATTATGTTGATAAAGTTGCTTATGATTTCATTGACAGACACTATCTAAATTTTTAAGTTGGTCAGTCAAAGGTGGAAAGTTGAAAAGGGACAAAGACAATGAAAATCCGTTATATTTAGATTTAGGGCCTCAAAATGCAAAAAAGAGTTTTCTTAATGGAAATACACTGAATTGAGTTAGATTTCTCATGAAATGCCTACACGAACCTTCATAGGCCTGATTGATGGCAACTGGCCTTCTTGCTTTTCTGCCAGATCTTCTCAAACCGTGCAAGGGCTGGAGGAGTGGAAGGTTTGATGAAAGTGGGAGTGAAGGTTTGGTGAAATCCAGGCCAAGTCCTCAAGCCATCAGTGGGAGAGTGTGTTCTTCCTGTGGTCCTGGTTCCCAGGCCCAATTCACCCAGCCTTGATATCACAAGTGCCTTGTGTCCACAAGGAACAGGAATAGTCTGGTGGTTTCTCAAACAATTATAGAAATCCTTTTCTTTGTTTAACCTCTCCTTTTCAACAGTGTGCAAAGCCTCGGTGAAATGCAGAATGACTGAATTAAGTTCAAGAAGAAAAATTAATCAGAGAAGAGTGAATACGGTTCATCTTTCAGGATCCGAGCAATGGAAAAGTAAATGAACTCTTTGAAACTATTCTGACCTTAATAATTGAAATTGCAGTAAATCCAAATCAGACTGGATAGTCTTGTTTTCTTCCTGATCCTTTAAACTATGTTTGAACAGGCCAGACATGCATGCAGCAGTTACAGTTTTACCCTCAGTTAAACTGGGTTTAATTGCAGCATTTTTAGTTTAAAATAAGTTGTTTCTGGAGGTATATTGGTGCAGCTGCCAGTAGAAAAAAATCACAAAGCAAGTTGAGAAGAATGCTGAAAATCAGTATTTTTTCCTTGGTGTATTTGGGCTGCTTTGCTTAAGCATGGTATTGTTATACTGCATGGAGTTTGAGCTGGAATGAAAATGAATACAATTCATTTCCAAATTAGATGCAGTACCATATGTGTTGTCAATTTATCAGTACACCAACAAAATTGAAGTGTTGAATGGAAGTGGTTTGGTGACTGTATGAGGCTGTAAGAGTCAGCAAATATTGCAGTTAGCTGACTCAGCCAACTGCTTCTTGACACATCTCTATAATTATTGACACATCTCTAGTCATATGGAACTGATATTTAAATGTTACCCTACAGCCAGGCACACATAATGGCTGCAGAATTCATGCCACTGGGTAGGCTGGAAAATTTGTATTATGACACAAACAGCGTTTTTCCTACCTGTAAGATCTGAAAGAAACGGTAGTCAATCCTCCATTCTCACCAGCAGATTAATTTAAATGAATGGTCTAGAGCTGTAATAAAATAACTATTTTGCATTGCTCCATCATGGAGGTACATATTTACTCCCAGATTAGCATCTTCTACCTGGCTCTTCACTATGCTATTTTGGCAGGGGAAGGGAAGAGAAGAGAGGAGAATAAAATAGTTTTGTTCAATATTTATTGCTTAACATTACGTTGTGCTATAGCAGGCTGTGTTACATGAGTTGATGAGAGCAAGAAACAGAGCAGTGCAATATAGTTTAAAACAAATAAATTAAAAAATCCCTAAGGTGAAAGAGGTATGAAGAAGCCCATTACAAACCCAGACCAACTTGGCAACTTCCCTCTGCTGACATCTTTAAATATCCCTTCACTCCCCTCCTCCTCTTCCTGACAAATGCAGAAGAATCACAGGCATCTGGGGCCAGACAGATACCTCAAGATGTTAGATACCTAACTTTTTAGAATCTCATCCACAACTCCCACTATTGTATTTCCTTTTCAAATTCATTTTCTAGCAACCATGACTCCCTCAGAACCTGCTTACTTGCTTCGTAAAAGCCGCTTAGAGACACCATGTAACTCTAGTGACTCACCACAGTGCCTTTTCAAGGCAGAAAAACCATGACACACTGTTCGTGTATATATAACACAGTTCCACATTACTGATTTTAGATTTAATTTCCTTGGCTAGGACTGAGTTATTGGATGGACACCATGGGATGCCAAATGTACAAATTGCCTTGCAGCTCAGGAGTCTGTGAAGAATCCTGACCGAAGCTTCCATGACCACATGAACTTTTGGGGACCTGCCAAGCAATCCAAAGATGTTCATGGCCATATGTGAATATGTTGAAAATTGCACTGTGAGAAGAATCCCTTTTTTACTAAAAAGGGCAAAGCATGCACAACAACATCCCTGGGGAAACTGGAGTTGGAAATTATATTAGGTATGCATATTCACAACCCAACAGAAAACTCTCTTTCCTGTGCCCTTCAGGTCTTTACCTGTTGTGAGCTAAGTTAACTGTATTTTAGACTTCAATGAAAGGAAGTTTTCCCTCCCTGCTCAGAATGTTACTTTGGAGTTAAAGAAAATGCATTCACCTAGAAAAGCACAGTGTATGTATAAAAAAGTACAGAATGTAGATAACCTCACTAAAAGTATAGCTGGTTGACAGAAAGGACACCATCCTTGTTAAGGTATTCCCATACAAACTTTCATCTTTAGCAGATAGGAGTTTTACTGACTTTACGAATTTATGTTGAAATAAACCCCAAGAAAAGGAACTAAGTTGATTAAAAAGTGATGATTTTATTTCCAAAGTTACAGAACAAAGAGTCACAGCATTGAATCACATCAGCAATAATTTCTGAGAGATTTGTCTTTATATTTTTCACTCCTGCATGTAGTCTATAAATAAGATTTGGTTAGATGGGGATTGGTCATTTACTTGTGTAAACCAAAGAAAATACAATGTTGATGTGTACTGGTTGAAGACAGGGCCCAAAACTGCAGTTCACAGCTTCTTTGATAATACTGAACTGACAAATAATGTTGTTTTTTTCATTATTTTTTCTGTAAACTATTGCAGGGGAAATATTTACATTTAGGCATTTAGTTTAATATCATGCTTTTAGTCTATGTTAATGGAAATAGTGTGTTCCCTTACCTAAGTGTATATGTGACTTTTATGCTAATGAAATAAAGAGACTTAAATGTACTAATTACAGGAGGGACTATTGCACAGGTAGCTGAGATACAAGCTCTGCTACACAGATCAGCCAAAAGTTGCTCACCCTTGATCTGCCACACTGTCAGGTTTTTGCTGTACAAGTTCTCTGTGTGGTAAGTGGAGATGAGACACTGGAGTAAAGAAGAATTAAATCCTCACCTCAAAAACCCGAGACTCAGGTCACAGGAAAAACTTAAGGACCAAAATCCATATGTAGTATAAACAGTGGGAATGATTAATATCCATGTTATTCTTCAATTGAAAAATGTGCATTGATAACTCTGTGGACATAAAAATTGATAATTTTGACAGTTCCTAACCCTCATATTTTAAAGGAGATTGGCAACTCATGCATTGATTTTATTATTTTTTTTAAGTCAGTATGATATTATCATCATGTTTTCAAACCTTGCTTTGCTGTCATATGAGTACAAGATCTGAAACAATGTCATTATATTGAAAACTAGGAAAATCTCCAATTCACAGGTAAAACTTATAAGAACAAGAAAAAGTACATAATGCTGCCTTTGTTTTACCATGGTACTTTTCTGAAACCAGTCCATCTCAACCAGAACCTGTGTCTTCATATCTTGTAGGCCTGATGTTACTTGGCTTTTTGTTTTTTTGTTTTTTGATTTTTTTTCCTAGTCCCATTGGGAACTGATTTGATCATCACCAGCAACAAAAATGAATTGATATTCTTCTGTCTCACCTCTTTTATGAATTGAAGAGTTCTAGTCTAGATTTCCAGATACAGGAGTCTTTGATTTCCCTTGTCATTCTTCCCTGTATACCCTTCCTTGTTCTTCTGAATGTGAACCATTCCAAGATCTATTAAAAAATACATGCATATTTTTATATAACAAAATAAACTTTATAGGATCTTTTCCAAGACTGCACTAGGAATTTTTTGCTCAAATAATGCTGCATTAAGATAAACAGTATCATATTCATCAACAGTTGGATTTCTTTTTCATTTGTATAATTGGACATATCTAATTAGGTTTAAGAATACTGATCATGCACAGATCATGCTACAATTTTTAATATAGCTGGACAACTGTTAGAAATAAGGATTGGACTAAAAATTAATAAAAACCACAAACCTTCAGGATTATGCAAATGAGATAAACTTTGAAAATCACGTCCAAAAGGAGTACAGGAGATAATCCAAAGAGTAAAGCAGATACCCAAGCAGAATAAGATATTTGAAAAGTGAGAAGTAATAATGTCAAAAGGTGATGCGTGATGAACAAAATGCTGTGGTGTCATACATCAGTGTAGAAGTGTGACTGTGATTTTGGTCAGTCTGTCTGGGGGTGGGGGGGAGGTTATACCCCAGGTGTGTGGAGGCAAAAGCCCCAACTTGTGTGCACTGATTCAAACTTTACTTGAAGTAGTTTGTTCAGCTTTGTGCACAGCATTACCAGGAGCGTCCTGAATCATGGGGGGAATTCTGCTAGAGAAATTTAACAGTAAAGGAAACCAAAGGCTACCTAAGACATGAGTAAATGGAGGTGGAAGAGAGGTTAGCATGACAACCACCTACTAATTGCAGAAGGTAATATTTATGCCTAAAAGACAAAGAAAAATTCAAGATGGTTCAAATTTCTTGCCAATAGGATCCATTTGGTTGCACCATAATATAAGGCAAATCACCTGTGATAGTTACAAAGCAGGCTGGCCCAAACACCAGCAAATGTATTCTCAGGAACAATACTGCAGTGGCATGAAAATGAGCATTCCAGCTTTACCTTCTGTATTATTATCCACAGTCTGTCTCCTTCACATAAAAAATAAATAGGCTTCATATCTCAGAACAAATGGATCCCAGATTTTTCACAAGGATTGAGGTAGTTCGCTGAAAAGCTCTCATTTCCCTTCTACAGAAAAAAGAATTGGAGGGTGCCCATGACGAACGGAGGTCCTCTTTATTTTCCGCCTGTTGTCATCTGAAGTAAATCATCTCAGTAGGGAAGCAAACTGGGAGTCTAATATTCTGTCTAGAATCAGTTTTCTACCTGGGCCTGATAAACTTGCTCAGTCCTCCAGCATCCCCTCAGTGTCAGCTCTCAGGAGCCAACCAGAAAATTGCCTCTTTGACAGAAGGCAGCAATGTGCTACCAAAATCTTCTCTACAGTACCACTGACATGACTCTCATTTTAAAATGGTTCCTGAAGATTGCACCTCAACGCTGCTGAAGGTGGAGAGTTAACATTTAAACGGCTATAAACATTCTAGATATGTACAAACACCATCTAATGTAGCTTTTTTCCGTTCACTTTTGCCTACCAAGTAGTACCTTTTGTCTCTGCTGAGATATGTTATAGATATTTTTACCAGAGGGAGAATTTGTTATGTCAGTCGCCAATCTAATCACCTCCTGCCTTGAATCTTCTCATAATCACCTTTTAGAATCCTATTCAGAACAAAACCCCACCGTGAGTCCTCAGTTCCTTTCCCCATATATCCACTCATCACCATGGTTCCCTTTTGTAGCAAAGACACAGAGAAAAATGACAGCCATGGAGGCAGAGGGGTATCAACTGCTGTGGATAAATCAATCCATCACAAAAAAAAAAAACCCAACAAAAAAAACAATTCTGCCATGAAACTTAATCACTAAAGGTCATGTCGGGGAGTGAGGAACAGATTAAATTAGCATAGTATTAGATATGGAAAATGATTTCTGTCAAAATCATCTTTACCACAATTATAATATGTTAATTACGTATTTCATTAAGGAAGTTGATTATGGTTCACAGATGAAATCATGCAGACGAAGACACCTGGAAGGAAGCACTAGAGCCTGAAGCCTCTTCTCTCCCTCTCTCTCTCCCACACACACGCACATGCACGCACACACACACGCAATTAGGGACACACACTCCTAGGAGGAAAAGCTTTTACTTCAAAGATTATTAAAGTGCAGCTGTGTCTGGTTAGGACAGAAGCTCACAGAAATAAAGGAAAGCATGGTAGGGTACACTCATTTTTCTTCTATCAGTACTTAGAATGAACTGCTCGTTTTAAGACTTTAACATTCTCTGCCTCCGGTGACATATTGGTGGCATCTAGTACTGTGGGTAAAGGATTTCAGCACTGACTAATGAGATGGTAGCTGGGTGTTTTTTATAGGGAAGAGACCATTGGGCAAATTTTAGCCGAGCTATTTGAAAGAGATATCATCAACTATATGAATGTCGTACAATATCTTGCCCTTAGAAGTGGCTGCAATTAATTTACAGTGAGTTTAAGAACTTGGGTGCTGTGAAAAAGTTACATCAATCAGCAGTTACTTTTATAGTTTCTTAGTCTTCTTTTCCAAATAATTGTTTGAATTGTTTGCTCTATTTAGTGAAAGGAGAAATTTGTGATCTTTAGTGATCTAAAAACACAGCCTTCTTGTTTTGGCTAGAAACAAAGCAGCCAAGTTTCATATTCCAAAAAACTGAGAGATGTAGACAGGAATTTTCACATGTGTATGAGTCTGCATGTGTTCATACGTGTAGTCTGTATATGATAGCAAGGAGTTGCAGACTACATAAGAAAGGGCTAATTTTATTCAAGTCTGACTGAAGGAGCAGCAGAAGTGGAATAAATGGGGTACTCAGTAGAAGGAAGGGAGGAGATAATATGTATCCCTCCAAAAAAAGGTCCTACAGATGCCCCTGGGAATGAAAACGTCTGAGCTACAGTCAAATATAATTACCTCATTCTCATATTTCCTAGTGAGTGAGAATGCATCAATGCTTGTGTGCCCTTGTGCTGATAGATTTTGCCACACAGAATAATCATTGTTGGAATTAAGCATAATTGTCAAGAAAGACTTGGTCATCATGAGAGAGACTGTCTCATACAACTGTCCTTTTGCTTTCCAACAGTAATTACTTTAGTAATTAATCTCTGTCATTTAACTGTATTACATTTTGAAAAGAGAAAATGGAAGAAAGACTGGTTTCTGACTAATTTACATCACAGTTTAAAATCCTAGAATAGGGTGAATCAAACGTCAAATTTAGCCCTTTCACAGATAGTTAAAATGGGTCCTTTCTAATACCTAGCACAAGCAGAAATGAAGTCAGGCTCCTAAAGTCAGCTTCATAATATCTATATTGCCTGAAAGTTCCCACTTCAGGGCTCTTTGCTTTAGGTAATAGAAGACAACACACAGATCAGGAGCCTTGGACGGAAAAAGTGCATCACTGCCTACTCAAATATAATTTCTGCTGCTAGTCCTCATGGAAGGTGCTACTTTACCAGCCTTGCAGCACTTGTGAATGCCAGCATCATGCAGCAGTATCTCTGATTTCAGCAGCAGCAGTTGACTGCGAATGTTGCCTGTGTTCTTCGAGAATTGTGTGGGTGAGTCAGAAGTGCTGAGCATCCTTAGTTCCAGCAGCACAAATGCCCCAAATGCTTCTGAAGTTAAGGCTCAAAGTGGGTCGGTATTGATAACATCAGCATTCTTGCTTTCTAAAATATTTTAAAGCTGTTCCACTCCTCTTCAAACTTTTAAAATGTTTTCTTCGGCAAAGAAATATTATATGGATGGCATATATATTAAATCCTACTCATGGAGAGAAGGATCAGTTCAAGGGTTTCAGTGTTACAAACAATGATGCAAAGTCCCCAGATGCATCCCAGAAAGTACCTCAGAAAGATGAAAATCCTATTTATTTTGGAGACTGATGAGGGTATTATTTTTTATGATAGATCATTCTCACTGCCTCTGCTCTTCATAGGAGTCTGACAAGAATGAGGTTTCCAGGATTTGACCTGCTATCAGCTCTGAATCATATGTAAGCCAGGTAAGGCACTGCCATGGACATGTAGCAATCAAATATTAGCTATCACACTCAAAGCCAAACACACTGGTGAAAAAACTGCAGGGTTTACTGTAAAAACAGGGAATCGGCTATGGTCTAAGGTTCTGAGGGTATGACCTTATAATGATGATCAGACACTGATCCAAAGCCTTGCCTTTCACCAGCATTTCAGTTTGAGTTGGAATAAATTTTATAGTCCAAGTTTTCCTGAAACAGGCTGCTCAAATATAGAAAAAACCCACAAAAATATTAAATCACTGCTTGAGATTTCCTTTTTTCCCCCTTCCTTTTCTTTGTTCACACTTTTAATCCCAGTGTCCTTCTGTTCTAATAATTAAAAGAATGAATAATGACAGCTTGAAATGGTATGGAAATATTTACAAGCAAAACTAAAAATAAATTTTATAGACTATTTCTGTCAAAAAAAAAAATCAAAATTCAAACTTCAGGATTGGTTCTACTGAGCTGGGGTAAAAGATTTTCTGATGGGGTAAATCCATACAGCACTCTGAATTTCTCATCCAGAGAATATGCTAGACAGACTCTTGTGGTATATGTGTGCCCAGGAAAACACAGCTCAGGAGCAAGCCATAACTCTGCTGTTTTGCTGACAATCAAGTACTCCCTTAACAAGATAGAGGAAAATTTTTATTTCAGTTGCTATGTAAAGAAACACAAAATGTATGAAAAAAAAATTAACAAAGATGTGGGTAGGGTAGTAAAGAAGGAAGGATTCAGTTGTGACTGTGTAACAAGAGAGTCTTAATGTGGTACATGAGGAGGAGTTGGAGGATGTAAAGAGCTATGGGAGAAAAAAATGAAACAAAGGTGATTATGGTAAACAGTTATTTTCCTGTCTCTGTCCCCCAACTGTATCTA